>NC_092807.1:86552607-87752607 GCF_040954645.1 Diabrotica undecimpunctata | reverse complement strand
CCACAATTTTTTCCGTAATGAACGGCATGTGGAATGCAAACTATTGATTCGCTTTTCAACTAATTTATCAATCTGTCTGATTTTCAAGTTGTAGAAAGCACAGTGGTAAAAATTTTAATTTAGTTTCACAAAGTAGGAAATCTTAGGATTTCTAGTTTTGTTATTAGATGGCGTTGTAACGTCTGTAAATAATTATTTTTACAATTATTGTAATATAACGGGAGAGATTTAATTTGGATTCAGAGTCTTTGAATATGTCGCTCTCATGATACATAATGAGGTTGAAACACGTATAAGCGGCTGGCAGATACCCTGCATTGAAATTAAATCTAATACCGTCTTTTTGTTTAAATTCAAAAATCGCTTTAACTAAATTCTGTAATACTCAAAGACCACGGACGTATACACGGACTAATAAATTTAAAAAAAACTTGGGGCCAATTCTAGGCGTAAGAAAGTAAGAAAGCCTCATTAAATTAGTACGTTAGGTTAATCACAAAAGACACTTTAATCGCGCAAATGTGCTCAAAGATAAGACGTATGAAATAATACATCCGTCAAAATTGCCGCTATCTCACTGCAGTATCAAACTATTACCGATGATCAACTCATTTCAGATATCTTTGCCTTCCAGTTTTAAGATAAATCAAATATTCCGATTTGTCCCAATAACTCAGATACCAAAATATGTAGTCCCAAAATGTTTTCTAACACTAGTTCTATTATTTCATTTTAATCTCCTATAATTAAATAAAGTCATCCTCAAGAAGCCTTTAAAAAACTCAGCTAAAATTCCAAACGATCTTCCCTCATTATTCTTGAAAAATCTTCATTCAGCTGTTATCAACAAATCTCAAACATATTACATATCTCAAAGTTATATAATAAGTTTTGGTCTCAAACACAATTCCCAACGTTAGGATGATAAGCAACTACAATTTCTGTCAGAATGACTCATCTCCAAATCTTCTAATAAAATCATATAGACCAATTTTCTCACTTCTTCACTATGTAAACTGTTAGAAAAGATGGTCAATAAAAGCTTCCTATGGTATCTAGAAAGAAATAATATTCTTGAACCATTCCAGACACGCTTAATAGCTAACTTGGTCACACTACACACTGAATTGTTAATGCATCTTTGAATAGAAGTGAAGTCATAGCAGTAACTTTAGATATTTAAAGTGCCTTTGACACTGTATAACGACCTCGAGTTATTAGAAAATTAACGGGATACTGGTAACGTTCATTTCACTTTCACTTAAATATAGAACTACTAGTCAGGTACTCGATGTATGCTGGTAAAATAATAATATGCTACCAAGGCAGAGTACAGCTACCACCAGCACTCTTCTACAAAATATAATATACAAAATAGACATTTGGTTCATTCATGCTGGATTATGTGCTTCTAAATCCAAAGTAATGCACTTAACTTAAAAGCTTAATTTACCTTCTATAACTCTAAATGGGCTTTGTTTACAAACAGTTAACTATTTGTCACTTCTGAGTGACAAAAAGCTTCCCCGGAGACCGCGTATTCAGGAACTTAAAGAACACTGTGCCCAAATAATCAATTTACTTAAATCTCCTACTATTAACTCTTGGGGAACTTATGAAGAATATCTCCTTAAAATATATAGAGCGTTATTCAGCTCTCACTTTAGTCTCTAAACAAGATTCAAAATAAATCCCAACTACTATGACTTAGTGCTTTCAAATCAAGCCCCGCTTAAAGTATTTGTGTTGAATTTTCAGAGCCACCACACCATCTAAGAAGGCAACAACTTCTACTTTTATACTTTGTAAGAATATTAGCGAACCCAAGTAATCCGGTAATAAATCGAATCAATCTCATACAGCCTCCCCCAGAAAATGCCAATTACACACTCACGTTATCAAAAATATTATCTTCTTTTTCAAATTCTATCAACCTTTCAAATATCACTACTATTTATACCCCTATACTATTTATAAACAAAAACTACAAACTCAATCCTCAGAAAATCATTTCAAAACATTCTTAACTCAACATAATTTGCTAAAATTATATAAACCGATGCGTCCAAAAATGAAAAGTGTTGTTGCTGCGCTGTGTCCATAACGACGATGACAGTACGCTCTGTGCGACTACTTAAAAGCTGTATTGTTTACACCGCAGAGTTAAATGGAATACTTTAGACATTAAAGACTTCAATCCAACCTACCTCAAATGAGAGCAAAACAATCACCATTTGTCCTGATTCTCTTTGATTGATTCATTTCAAAGATGCATCTTCCACAAAAATCCACTAGTCCAAGAAACACATGACATCTGTAACCAACTATTTTCTACTAACAAAAAAGTTACAATGATCTGGACTCATGTTAGTACACTGGTAAATGAAAAAGCGGACTAGGCCGCTAAAGAAGCATGTTTTCTGACTGAGCCTTCAAAGACGTCCAAACTCATAGGAATTTTAAGATACTGATTAAAGAAAAAAAATTTAGCTCCGGGGTAGACCTGTTGATAAAACAGAAACAAAGCTGCATGGATTGTAACCCAACTTATCTCGCCTTATTAAGTCATTTATTAACAAGAAAGAAAAATCAGTTATTTGCTTACTACGAATAGCGAATACACGTCTCACAGATGAATACCTTCTGGCATCAAAAAATTTTCCAGTATGCTACTACTGCAATACTGTTCTTTCCACCAAACACTTAATAATAAACTGCTGTCAGTATCATTCCTCTAGAAGCAAGCACAGCTTAAAAGAAAACCTTAAAGACATTCCTAGCGTTTCAAACCATTTTGACAATGTTCTAAAATTTCTAAAACAAACATGTTTATTTTAGCTAATATAACCAGTGCATACTAATTTATATTCAGTTTTATTGTTTAACTCCAGCACTAATAATTGCTCATATCAAATGTTTGTATGCATAAATATATACTATTATAAATTGTATCCGTATCAATGACCGTAAGCTGTCAAGATACGTTAATTACAAATAAAAAAAATAAACATTATTCGTAAAATAACGTATATTATTTTAAAAGAATTAATTTCGGTTTTTTCTATTGCTAGAAGTAATTTTATTAAGATGAAATCCGTAAAACCAATATCTATCCACATCTTAATTAGCCTTTTTTACTATATAAAAGTGTGTCTCAACTTTTAATCTTTTTATTTATCCCTTTGTACTCATCACTCCATCAGGACCTCTCCCTCCATTATTCACTAATGATTATCCTTCAGGACTGGTTTAAATTAAATTTCCCTAACTGAAATTAAGTCTTTTATTTAGGGTTTCTGTCTTTTCTTTTAACTTTGCTTTTCAGTTAAAATCTAGAAATGTGAATGCTCGAAAAGCAAAAATCTTTCTTGATATTTTATTTCATTTATTCAGCTCCGAGATTTTAGGTTTTAAATATTACAAAAGACCTCAAATGCATCAGTATACAGTAATAGGTGAAAATGTTGAAATAAGAATATACCACTAGATATTGTTATATAAATTTAATAAGAATATTATTTTTATGGTCTCTCCTTTAAATATTTGTACATGTATAACATTTATAGTTTATTTTTAGTGTTATGCCTGTTTTTCCTTTTTTACTTCTTGTTAATGAAAAGAAGCCATCATTTTAACGACAGGTTTGTGACAGTGAAATGGACGATACAACAAATATTTTGTTTCTTCTTTTCGAGTTTTCCTGCACATTTTTTTATTACCCTCTATCTTATTTTGCAAATAGTTATGATATGCCAGTATCATTTTAATTACTGAATTTTTAACTTGTTAATTTCAGAATTGTAATAATTTTCTGCTTCTTAGTATTTGTTTCTTACCTTAGTCAGAATCAATTTCTTTAGTTCCATGAAACATCGTTTAGCGCAGGTACCCTGTGGGGAAAATTTATTAAAGAGTGTATAAAAAATTACCTACTGAGTTGGTAAGGTCTATGGAGGGCTTGTGGGAAAAAGCATACTTTAATGTAATCGATCCCAATAATTTGTCCAAGTGCACCATAATCCACACCCGTATCCCTGAGAAAGAGGCGAATGAAGCAATAAGCAGGATCTCCCTAAGGAAAGGAAGATGTACAGTAAGCCACCTATATCCAAAACAGCCCGGATAACAACAGATATAGCTTTAATAAAAAAATAACTGCACTGTCCTAAGACCTATTTCTTTCATGCAATACCTATTAAAAACAAACAAAGTATCTGATTTTGCGTAGCACGTTACGTTTTTTTAAGGTAACCGCTTTTATCAATGACATTACTCGTAAGGTTCCTGTTAGTACATTTTTGTCTATAAATACTATCTGGAAGCTACCTTGTAGTATTCAGGTGTACTCTGCTATCACTGTTGTGCTTCATTTGTCTTGCTATCTTCTATCTATCTCCTTAATATCTTGATGGAAACTTGGTCCTTGTTCCCTACTTACAACCTCCAAATAGTCGGGGTGAGAATGAAGAAAATATACCTTTAGGCTCGTGAGATAACTCAGTTTTGAAATAATATTATCATTATTTTGACTATATTTTTGCAAATAGTTACTTATAAGCTACTTACCAGCATGTTTTAGAAAAACTGGATCTCTTACCAAATTATTTCTTTTCCTGGGAGAAATATTCCTGGGAAATTTTGGTCCAGTGTCGTCCTCAAATTCAAACCTTGAGTCCTGATCGTCCTGAATTTATACTTTATCTTAATCGGTGGTTCTTTCGAAATGTGGTGTTATAGGCGCATCTTACGTATATCCTGGGTTGACAGAGTTACTAATGTGGAGGTCCTGCGTAGAATGGGGAAAGAATGTGAAATTCTCATGACCGTCAAAACTAAAAAGTTGGAATATCTAGGTCATGTAATGAGAAATCAAGAACGTTACGGCCTTCTCCAGCTGATTCTCCAAGGGAAAGTAAATGGTAAGAGAGGACCGGGAAGAAGACGCATTTCCTGGCTTCAAAATTTGCGAAAGTGGTATAACACGACTACCACTGAACTGTTCCGCGCTGCAATAAGCAAAGTGAAGATAGCCGTGATGATCGCCAACGTCCGGAACGGATAGGCACTTTAAGAAGAAGATCTTAATCGGGGTCTGATATCTCTCCTTACATGGCTGTCAGAGTGATTTGGCTTAGGTATTTTTATATCATAAACAAGAGGACCAGTAAGAGAGGAGAGGTTAGGTTATGTAATGAAATACCTTGATTTTGAGTTCAACCCTTGCATCAACTCTGATATCAAACGGGCAGAAATAGTAGTCGTCACTATGATTCCTCTTTTCACACCACACCACAGGTATCTCAAAGCAAAAACTTTTGTATTTTTTTAAACTTAAACAGTTTTAAAGGTCCTTTACGCAACTTATGCAAACTTTGAAGACCAAAACTTTGTCTTTATTATCAAAATTTAGTCGAACGTATGCAAAATACATATGTTAACAGAACTGTAATAATACCAAATTAGTAACTCACTTAACAAAAAATAAAATAATTTGCTGTCACAAAAAAATCTTGACTAAAAAGTCGAAAAAAGAATAAGTTGATATTCAATTAGATATAGCTTAGGGATAAAACTGAGTAAATAGCGTACTTATAGTATACCTAGTATCAGCTACCGAGGCACACTTGGTGTTCTAGGCAGCGAGTTCGCGCACTGTGTCCAAGACAAAGAAATGATGATAGTACTAGCACATGCGTGATACATCTTGCAGTTTGTTTAGCTACATAATACCATATTATGTGGTTTCAGAATATACCTTAGATAAGGAAAAATGGGCTAAATTTGCAATCGTATTATGTGAAAAATCATTTAAACAAATAAATGCATTTTAAAAAATAATACAAAAAGTCTTTCGACTGACCAACTGTGAGCTCTGCCAGAAATCTCCCATCCAGAATGGACTAGGGTGAAAGTGAGTATCCAGCGCTTCCAAACTTGTTCTTTCGACTAAGGGTAAAAGATATCTTCTACAATATTTCTGGTACTCCAGGTTGGGGTTGAGGAACAGCGCCAACTTCTCGATACTTATAAAAAACGTCGTAAATTTTAAAAAAACTCATTAGGTTTTGGAACAAAAACTAAAAACGAAGACAACCCAAGCTACGAAAATGGTAAATGATTTCTGAAATATGAAATATCTAAAGCCACGTAAATGAAATAAATCAAGTAGTATCCAAAACTGAAAAAATTAAGGGAAATTCAGTCATCTTACCAGAAACAAAAAAGTAAAGAGAAGGATCAGAAAACCTCGGACAATATGATCATAAAGTGGCGTGACAGAAGACAAGAGAGGCCAACAAGGTGTATCAACACAAGTTATTAGCAACAGCATGGGAAATCACATCATATCCTGAGAGTCAATCAGTCCCAGACTAATAAAAGTAAAAAAATATCGATAAGATTTTACTGAGTGAACGATGACGCCAAATTGCCACAAAACATAAATTTTATCAAAAATTTATTGATAAAATTGTAAAATTTGAAATTGGTAGAGAAATAATTATACTCGGGGATTTGGTATTGGAACGCAATTGGTAAGAAAGCACTGAAAGCAAATAAAACCATCGGTGAGTACGGACAGTGCGCGTCGGCAAAAAAGTTTATGATAGATACTCTCCCCAAACTATAAGTATCACTTCATTACGTCGAGTCTGACAAGGTTTCCTTATGCGACATTTTTTGGTTTTGCAACGTCTTTCCTCTAACTTTCCCGAAACATATCGATTTTACTAAGTATCGAATATCTACATACTGCTATACTGTTTAATTAAATAGCTTATAAATGATAAGAAAAACACAAAAATTAAATTTTCTGACTATAAATATGGGTCATTCAACGCGTCTGACGCCTTGAAAATGTCGGAAAAATGACTGTGACGAAGTTTATAGATAACCAGCTAATTTTTTTAATATACTTTTGTTAGCTGACTATTAGACCATATTGTCTGAGGGAACTTTTCCAATTTTCTGCTTCTGACGAGTAAAATTGGTCGATTTTATGACTATCAAAAAAGTTCTTTTATTTAATTTAATGTGTTTGTGACACCTTCGGCCATTAGCGCGAGGCACTGTGAATACAATTATATATAAAATACAATTAAATATTATATACTATAGTTATATATTATTTAGTAAGTTTTCTAGCTTCAGGAACTGGTTAGCAGACCACCACTACCAAAAATAAACTCTTGTAAGAAACTAGGTGCGCTGTTACAAATTAAGAACACTGAAGTCCTACCCAATTATATCGTGGAAGCCCATACATTAGAATATTTACATATACTGATTATTGTGCAGCAACAGCAATTGCTAATGTCATGGGCATTAAGATCAGAACACGACGGGGAACTAATATCGGAAGGACTGAAAACAGAATTGCACATTGGGAAAAAAGACTGCTGAGTAAAATTGAATTATTGCGCAGAGATATTGGACAAATTACAGAATACATCCGAGGAGTAAGAAGTCGAAAAGTAATTAAAAGAACTGAAGAAATAATTCTGAGCACTCCAAGACACTCACAACATGATCCAGAAAACAACACAGCTCAACACTGCGTAGACACATTAAAACAAAAACTCTCCGTTTATTCAGGTCGCCTAAGGAGATACAAAGTTAGTAATAACCGTAAATGCGACAATATACTTTTTGAGAATGCAGAGAAGGCTTTCTATAGAAAACTGAATTCCACAGTAGAAAATGTAAATAAATCCTATCCAAGCCAAGTGGAAATTCATTAGTTTTGGGGAAACCAACTTTCGACGCCAGCTACTCATAACAAAAATGCTAAATGGATTGAAGACACGACGAACAACTGTCAACACTACAGGAATATTCCTTATGAGCCTTTCACCACTGAAGAAGTCTCGGACATTATCAAAGAGCTTCATAACTGGAAATCTCCTGGACCAGACGGAGTTCAAAACTTCTTGCTAAAGAAGTTTTGGAGTGTTCATGACCTTTTAACAGTATTGATTAATAATATTATTTCTAATTCACAGGAAATACCATCATTTCTTACTCAGGGAACCACTTATCTAATACCGATGGATCAAAATAACACCCAAGATCCAGCCAAGTACCGTCCAATTACCTGTCTTCCAACTTTGTACAAATTGGTCACATCCTGTGTGGCCCGGCGTACCTACCAACACTGTGCTCTGAACAATATCATGGAGCCTCAACAGAAAGGATGCGCTAAGGGCACCATGGGCTGCAAAGAACAACTTATTATCGACTCAGTCATTTCTAACCAGGCATACACCAAAAAAAGAAACCTTTTTACTGCCTTTATTGACTACAAGAAGGCTTTTGATTCAGTGCCGCATGAATGGCTTATAGATATATTGAAAATATATAAAGTCGATGATAATCTCGAGACCTTTTTGAAGCATATAATGGCAGAGTGGAAGACTAAATTTCATCTTCAAATACCTGGTGAAATGAATATTGAAACTAAAGATATCCCTATTAACCGGGGCCTTTTCCAGGGGGACTCGTTGAGTCTAATTTCGTTCTGCCTAGTGATAAACTCACTATCTCAGCTGCTGAACTCTACTGACTCAGGAATTAGCATCAAAAATAACAACACTGTTGTGGCGAAGCTTAATCATCTATTGTATATGGATGATTTAAAATTAATGACTTCCACTCGAAACCACCTAGATGAGATGCTAAAATCTGTAGAAAATTTCTTAAATGATATCAGTATACATTTTGGACTAGACACGTGCCGTATACTAAATATAGTCAGAGGAAAGGTTCAGCCCGGAAGTTGCGATATGCAGGATGGTCAAAACATCAAGGCAATGGGTGAAAACGAGATGGACAAATATCTCGGAGTCAAACAAGCACGGAAAATTGACCATAAACAAATGAAAACTGAACTAACTTCGGAGTTCGTGCGAAGAGTAAGACAACTAAATCGGTCATATCTTAATAGTAAAAATTTGTTTAAGGCATTAAATACGTACGCCTGTTCCGCGCTGAGCTACTCATTTGGTATTATAAAGTGGTCAAAAACGGATATAGAGAGTCTTCAGAGGAAAGTAAGAACACTTCTCACAAAGGCACAAAAACATCATCCACGCAGTGCAGTAGAGAGAACAACATTACCGCGGTATGAAGGGGGAAGAGGACTTATGGATATAGGTAAGCAATTGGATAAACTAATTGCTAATTCAAGAACTTATTTTCAGGTACAGGCTGAGACATCTACTTTACATCGAGCAATTTGCGCAGTAGATGATACGACGCCGCTTAAACTGAGGGAAGAAGAAATGCGCATAAACTACCTCACTCAGCAAGAAAAAATGCGTACCTGGATGAGTAAACCTCTGCATGGGCGACATCTCAATGAGATCAGCCAAGAATATGTCGACAATACAGCGTCGAACTATTGGTTGACATCAGGAAAGATGTTTCCCGAGACTGAGGGTTTCCTACTTGCCATTCAGGATCAGGTTATTCCAACTAAAAATTACCTGAAATATATTGTTAAAGATCCTCAAGTCCAAAATGACAAATGCCGATATGGATGAAAAGCCCAAGAAACTATCCAACATCTTACCGGTGGCTGCCAGGCATTTGTCGGTACTGATTATAAAGAACGACATGACTCAGTAGGAAATATTATCCACCAAGAACTAGCTGACAAACTGGGACTTCTCCAAACCGACCATCTTCCTTATTATCAATACGTCCCTGATAGAATGCTTGAAAATTACAACTACAAGCTATACTGGGATCGCACTGTGCTTACAGACCAACCAGTGGCCCATAATAGACCCGATCTCATACTAGTTAATAAAATACTAGGCAAACAACACTTATTGATGTGGCGATACCCAACACCAATAATTTACGTGTTAAATACAACGAAAAGATCGCCAAGTATAGAGATCTAGAAATCTCATCTGGCTGATCTCATTGAGATGTCGCCCATGCAGAGGTTTACTCATCCAGGGACGCATTTTTTCTTGCTGAGTGAGGTAGTTTATGCGCATTTCTTCTTCCCTCAGTTTAAGCGGCGTCGTATCATCTACTGCGCAAATTGCTCGATGTAAAGTAGATGTCTCAGCCTGTACCTGAAAATAAGTTCTTGAATTAGCAATTTGTTTATCCAATTGCTCACCTATATCCATAAGTCCTCTTCCCCCTTCATACCGCGGTAATGTTGTTCTCTCTACTGACTGCGTGGATGATGTTTTTGTGCCTTTGTGAGAAGTGTTCTTACTTTCCTCTGAAGACTCTCTATATCCGTTTTTGACCACTTTATAATACCAAATGAGTAGCTCAGCGCGGAACAGGCGTACGTATTTAATGCCTTAAACAAATTTTTACTATTAAGATATGACCGATTTAGTTGTCTTACTCTTCGCACGAACTCCGAAGTTAGTTCAGTTTTCATTTGTTTATGGTCAATTTTCCGTGCTTGTTTGACTCCGAGATATTTGTCCATATCGTTTTCACCCATTGCCTTGATGTTTTGACCATCCTGCATATCGCAACTTCCGGGCTGAACCTTTCCTCTGACTATATTTAGTATACGCCACGTGTCTAGTCCAAAATGTATACTGATATCATTTAAGAAATTTTCTACAGATTTTAGCATCTCATCTAGGTGGTTTCGAGTGGAAGTCATTAATTTTAAATCATCCATATACAATAGATGATTAAGCTTCGCTACAACAGTGTTGTTATTTTATTGTTGTATTGTTATTCTATATATATATATATATATATATATATATATATATATATATATATATATATATATATATATATATATATATATATATATATATATATATATATATATAATAAATAATAACCTGTGGGAGTTTTTTTGTCAGTTCTTCCATCAGGCGCGGCCCCCTGCGAATGGGGGATACTCTCTGAGTATTCTTAGAACCGATACCCAGAGGGTAGCAGGGATACCTGCCGTGGAACAAAAACTGACACCTGGCAGTAGGTATAAAATGCACACCCATGAAAATGGAGTTAAATAGTTTGTGTTTAAGGTCGCTGCCTGGTGATCGCCAGGGCACGTCTGGAGCCGGCGCTGGACGTGACAGCCTGCGGGACGTAGGTTGCAGGTTGCTGAGGAGGCGGGCCCCTGTCATACAATCAGCTACAACCAAACAACAACAAGAACAGCCACAAGCGAGCCAAACAATACCAAGAGCTCGACTTGCTGAAGGTGCTGCGCTGGAACATCAGCCGGCGCTCACCCAAGCTGGACGTCCGAGGCAGCGCATGAAATGGACTGCGTCCATAAATGAAAATATTTTGCGCTTCTATTACCAGGTGACAAACCTCGGTCAAGAAACGATCGGGTATCGACAAAATCTTTATGCCGAATTTTGCAGGGAGTACCCAGAAATTCAAGTAACTAAACAACGAGTTGCTGATCAATACCGTGTAATTATAAGAATCAATCTAATCTCAGAGACTAGACGCAATACCATCAGAAGCGAAGTCAAACGGGAGATTGATCATCAAGAGGTAAATGTGAATTAAGTCCCTAATGCAATACATGAGCAGATTCCTGAGCTTGTCATACAAGAAACTCAACCTGATAATACACTACAGGACAACAACGAGTTACGCGATACTCTGGTAAGCGAAATGGCACGTGCTGTACAAGAGTTTAATGGAACAAATCCACTTAGCAGACCACCGCTACCAAAAATAAACTCTTCTAAAAAACTAGGAGCTCTGTTCCAAATTATGAATACCGAAGTCTTACCTAGTTACGACGTAGAATCCCATACGCTGTAATATTTGCACATGCTTATTTACTGTGCTGCAACAGCAACAGCTAGTGTAATGGGAATTAAGATCAGAACACGACGGGGTACCAATGCCGGAAGGACAGATAACAAAGTTGCACCCTGGGAGAAACGACTTCTAAACAAGATTGAATTATTGCGTAGGGACATTGTTCAAATGACAGAATATAAACGAGGAACAACAAGTAAAAAAGTCATTAAAAAAGCTGATCAAATAATGCTAAGTACGGCAAGACACTCGCAATATGATCCAGAAAACAACACAGCCCAACAGTGCCTGAATACATTAAAACAAAAACTCTCCGTTTTTTCGGGACGACTAAGGAGGTACAAAGTTAGTAACAACCGGAAATGTGACAATGCGCTTTTTGAGCATGCCGAGAAGGCGTTCTATCGGAAACTCAATTCCACTACCGAAAGTGCCAATAAATCATATCCAAGCCAAGAAGAAATTCAGGAGTTTTGGGAAAATTAACTTTCCACACCAGCTGCTCTTAACACCAATGCTGGATGGATAGAAGATACGACACATAGCTGTCAACACTACCGTACAACTATCTACGAACCCTTCACCACAGAAGAAGTCTCTAATATCAACAAAGAGCTTCATAACTGGAAATCTCCTGGACCAGACGGAGTTCAAAACTGCTGGCTTAAGAAGTTCTGGAGTGCTCATGAGTGCTTGTCAACACTAATTAATCGTGTTATTTCCAATCCGCAGGAAATACCATCATTCCTAAGTCAGGGAACAACATATTTAATACCGAACGATCAAAATAATACCCAAGATCCAGCCAAGTACCGGCCAATTATGTGTTTTCCAACTCTGTATAAATTGGTCACATCCTGTGTAGCCCAGCGTATCTACCAACACTGCGCTCGAAACAATATCATAGAACCTCAACAGAAAGGATGCGCTAAGGGTTCCATGGGTTGCAAAGAACAACTTATTATCGACTCAGTCATTTGTAACCAGGCATACACCAAAAAAAAGGAACCTCTTCACTGCCTTTATTGACTATAAGAAAGCCTTTGACTCAGTGCCGCATAAATGGATGGTAGATATATTAAGAATATATAAAGTCGATGATAATATAGTGACCTTTTTAAGACATATAATGACAGATTGGAAGACTAAAATTCACCTCCAAATACCTGGTGAAAGCAATATCGAAACGGAAAATATCGCAATTAACCGCGGCCTATTCCAAGGAGACTCGCTGAGTCCATTGTGGTTCTGTTTAGCGATGAACCCACTATCCCAGCTGTTGAACTCCACTGACTCAGGTTTTAGCATTTAAAACAACAATACTGTAGTGGCGAAGCTTAATCATCTGTTGTATATGGATGATTTGAAACTAATGGCTTCTACTCGAAATCACTTAACGAAACTCTAGAAACTTTTTTAAATGATATCAGTATGCACTTTGGGTTAAACAAATGTCGTGTACTAAATATAGTCAAGGGTAAGGTTTAGCCCGGAGGATTCGTTATGCAAAATGGCCAAAACATCGAGGCTATGGGCGAAAATGACATGTATAAATATCTAGGAATAAAGCAAGCGCGGAAAATTGACCATAAACAAATGAAAATCGAATTAAAATTAGAGTTCATACGAAGAGTAAAACAGCTAGTCCGCTCACATCTTAATAGTAAAAATTTGTTTAAGGTATTAAACACCTACGCATGTTCCACACTTAGCTACTCAATTGGGATTATTAAGTGGACTAAAACGGATATAGAAACTCTTCAGCGAAAAGTACGAACACACCTCACAAAGGCACAAAAATATCATCCTCGAAGTGCAGTAGAAAGAACGACATTACCGCGGTATTTAGGAGGACGAGGACTTATTGATATAAGCGAGCAATTAGAAAAACATATTACTAATTTACGAACTTATTTTCAGGTGCAGGCGGGACATCTACTCTTCATCGCGCGATTTGTGCAGTAGATGACACAACACCGATCAAACTAAGGGGACCAAAAAATGCGCATAAACCATCTTACTAAGAACGAAAAATGCGCATCTGGATGGGTAAATCTCTGCACGGGCGACATCCGAATGAAGTCAGTCAAGACTTTGTCGACAATATAGCGTCGAACTATTGGCTGATATCAGGAAAGATGTTCCCTGAAATAGAAGGTTCATTACTCGCCATTCTGGATCAGGTTATACTCACCAAAAATTACCTGAAATATATCGTCAAAGACCCTCAGGTCCAAAAGGACAAATTCCGATATGGATGTCAAGCTCAAGAAACCATCCAACACTTTACCCGGGGCTGCCAGGTATTTGCTGCAACTAAATATAAATAACGGCACGTCTCAGTAGGAAAGATCCTTCATCAAGAAATAGGCATCAAACTGGGATTTCTCCAAACAAACCATCTCCCATATTATCAATACGTTCCTAAAAGTATACTTGAGAATGATAACTACAAGCTATACTGGGACCGCACTGTGCTCACAGATCAAACAGTGGCACGTAATAGACCAGATCTCATACTAGTTAATAAACTAAAGAGACAAACAACACTAATTGATGTGGCGATACCCAACAACAATAATCTTAGAGTTAAACAAAACGAAAAGATCGCCAAGTACAGGGATCTGGAAATTCAAGTACGAAAACAATGGAGAATGGAAAGTCCAGACAATACCTATTATTCTCTCTACTACTGGAGTTATTCCGAAGAAGCGTCTAGAAAACATAGGAAAGCTTAGTCTGAATGAACATCTCTACAAGACCATGCAGAAAGCTGTACTGAAAATTTTCTCGATAACACGGAAAGAGTCCCACCAGAGTTCAATCCTTTTGATACCGTAGGTATCTGGGATGAGTGAATTTTCCACTTAGAGGGAGTGTGAGCCGTATGGCTAAATCTGGATGTTTATTAATTTCACGTACATTGTATAAAACAGAACAATAATGTAAGTATGTTATTTACACATTAAAAAATAAACATCTGGTCTACTCATTTAAACCAAAGTGGTCGAGCACGGGCGTTGTGTATTTGATACATTAACAATCCAATGATAAAGCTGCATACAAATAATTAAATAATTCTAATTATACAATACATTTCTATTTCAGTTTGTATAACGTATTTTTATATTTTGATGATGAACATTATACTTATTTTCATTGTATGACTTTCAAGTAAGCAAAATTATTACTAAACTATTACTATGACTATACTAAATAACTATGACTAAATTATGGTTTCTTTAATCTATTAAAGTTTGCTTATAGCCGCGATCTAACTAGAGAATATATTTAAAATTTTTTTTTTTTTATTTTTAAAATTGTTTAAAGTGCGTTAAATTACACAGTTTCTTATTGCACAGTACAGTGGCCACTGATCTATTTAACATACTTTATCCAAAAGCGAGACGCGATAAAAAAAAGCTGAACAAATGTTCCTTTTTGTTTCTCCCCAAAAAGCGCGTTTTTTGTCGCCACGCGACAGGTGACGAAAAACGCTTGCTTTAAAGCGGCCATACTCTTCGACGACTGTAACAATGTGCTGTTTATTTGTTGTATTTATATTGCAAATATTATATGTGTGTTGTAAAGTAACTAAGCAACTGCAGAAACTTCGTCATTCTTGGATAGTTACATTGAAATAAAGATTAAATTGAATAGTGAAAGCCTTCTACTCTATTGGTAGTTATGACCATACCGTCTGCTGCATTTAGACGATGATTTTATAACATTGGAGAACATGCTAGACGTCGCCTTTGGCCATTCCTTAACTCACAACCACTAATATACGTATCGTTGTTGCATGTTGTTGTATAAGTACTACAAAAACTCTTCTATTAAATTTGGGAAAAATCCTTCCGACTTGTAACTATAAATCAGTTGTTTTTTCTATAAAAAGTAATGATATTGAAGTTAGAATCTTAACGTACACTACAAACTTTTTTACGGTATAATTAAATTCACGTTTTAAACCCACTTCCACCAGCAGTCGGATCACTGATTAATTTAAATGGAAAAAGCATCCTTTTATTTCAATTTCAGGAAATTCGCATGAGAAGCAGTGGCTGCTGCCTTTTCAAAATCAAGTAGGCAAAGATTTATATTTGGTAGTTGGATTTTTAACATACGTAATAATCTTTGATTACTTTCTTCAGTCTTATTTGAAAGTAACGCAAAAATGCTATGCCCTTAAGTTGAATGTGGATATATAAAGTTAAAAAAGATTTCTCGTACAACTTTAAAGATTTCATCAGCTAATCAATTTTTATGTTTTTATGTATTACAACTATTCATGTCCAAATATTATTATTTTATTAAGAACAAAGCATCTACTGTCATGAATAGCAAGTGGTTGTATTTTTCATAAAGTAGAAAATTTATGTTGTTGGGAGTAGCAAGTACAATATCTGTTTTTAGCTGTTTGGCACGCAAGTGTTGAAGTCTATAAATTGAAGTATTTTTTGGCAGTAGTAATTTAACGCAATATTTTAGCTTTTAGAAGTTTTCTACCATTTTTGATATTTGCTTTCATTTTACTTACCAATTTTCTTGCATCTGCTGCAAAAGTTTCTACAATAAGTAAATGTTTTTCGTTGCATTTGATTATATCATTGTCTCTTGTATGCACATTAGGGTGGGCCGACAAAATTATTTTTTATTTCGTGTTGCTATATATCGGAAAAGTTGCTACTAGGATAGAGTTTTAAATTACAAAAAGACTTTTTCGAATTGGTTGATATCTTCCGGTAGCGCATTAGTCGTAAAGTTTAAAAAAATTGGTTGTTTTTGAATTTTTTTTATAAAAACAAAAATATTTTATCCCGTTTTGCTATACCGCGTATATCTTTTCTTGAGGGGTCAGGATTAAAATAAAGCAAATAAAAGCCTTGACTTGACTAAGCCTTGTAAGATATATCTCGACCCCCTGAAAAACCCTCAAACGCGCGAACACATATCACAGCAGATAAATAGTAAAATACGCAGAATATCAAATATACCAAAAGAAAACAGAACCAATAACGAATGCTGGTATGATATTCAAAACTCGATTTAAGAGAACGCACAAGAGTGTTTGAAAACACCTACCATGTTGGCCAGCCAAAGAATCCTGGCTTGAGAATTTATGTAAAGAAATAGAAGACCTCCAAAAAAAGCATGACAGTTTCAACCTCCACAAGAAACTTAAATATACTGCCGGAATTAGAAAACAGAAAAATGCTCACATACTTAAAAGCGCGGACGGAAAAAATTTGTGATCACGAACAACAGTGCAAAGAATGGGAGAGATACATCACCTTTTAGACGATGCTTCTAGATGTGCTCCAAATACTGCCTGTGACAACCAGTTAGACAGAGGAAGGATGAGGATGAGGAAAGCATTGCCTGCTTAACCACTTTCTTCAACAAAATTTACAACGAAGAAAAAATACCAGATGATTGGTTAGAGTCACTGTTTATAACATTACCAAAGAAAAGCAGGCCCACCAAATGCAACGATTTTGGACTAATCAGTTTGATGAGTCACACACTGAAGATACTCTTATGAATTATACAAAACCGAGTATTCCTTCTATGCGAAAGTAGGATGCGTAATAAGCAATTTGGATTTAGAAACGGTCTAGGAACTAGAGAGGCACTATTCTGTATGCGCGTTCTATTACAAAAAAGTTGTGAATTCCGAAAGAATGTTTATGTTTGTTTCATCGACTTCGAGAAGGCGTTCGACAGAGTACAACACCATACACTTTTCGATTGCCTACGGGCAGCAGGACCTGACCACTATGATATAAGACTGCTGAAATACTTATATTACAATCAAGTAGCCTCTATCCAAATTGAAGACAGTCCGACTGAAAAAATACCTATCAAACGTGGAGTATGGCAGGGTTGTGTTTTGTCACCCACTCTTTTTAACCTGTACTTTTAAAAAATCTTTAGGGAAGGTTTGGATGTAAATCATTTCAAATACCTTGGCAGCTGGTTAAATGTAAATTGTGACTCCGATGAAGAGATAATAACCAGGATCGAAATATCACGTAAGGCTTTTATGACCTGGAAACCAGTTTTATGCAACAGAAACCTGTCGATGAATATTCGTAAGAAGGTCCTAAAATGTTATGTGTAGTCCATCCTATTGTATGGTTGTGAGACATGGACATTAAAAACCACAATGCTAAACAAGTTAGAAGCATTCAAATTGTGGTGCTATAGACGAATCCTAAAGATATCGTGGGTTTCGCACACTTCCAATGAAGATGTTTCTCAAATGATCAATTCAGAACGTCTGCTCATAAACACCATAAAGAAGAGAAAAACAGAATACTTCGGCCATATAATTAGAGGACCTAAATACCATCTACTTTGCCTTATAATACAAGGAAAAGTGGAAGGAAAGAGATGGATTAATCGAAAGAAACTTTCATGGCTGCGTAATATTAGACAATGGTGTGGTTCTACAGTAGAAGAATTATTTCGTGCAGCAGCTGACAGAGAAAGGTTTCAGGAAATTGTAAACATGATGACGGCCAACGTCTGAATACGGACACAGCACCCAAAGAAGAAGAAAGAAAAAAAAAGATATATTGACATATTCCGGTCGCGCATCGTCCATGAAATATTAAAAAATACCTTTTTTTGCTATTTTATTCTTTAAAAATACAACGCTTTTGATAAAATAAAACTAATTTAACGGCTCTACTTTTCATGTTTTAGGCAAAAGACTTAAATAAAAAACTACTGAATTGCAATATTACAAATCGGTGGTCCTTGAAGAGTTGTTTAGATTCACAGCAGCCAAATACATGGCACTATGTGGATGACCTTTGCTCCCCTCCCATTCCGTCTTACCGACAATGCCTTGCCACTCTCGCACACATCACACCATCCATCCAGACTGCCAGTCTGCCACGCCGTTTCGAGCAAGCGTGTCGTGTAAAGTGCATTTGTCTAATTTTTGTGTAAAGGATTTTTGTAATGGAATCTTCCAGAAAGATAACACGTCAGATATTTGAGTGTCCCATATTTGGCCATCCAAAAGAGTGGCCTCCAAATAAGCTTCCGACCCACGTAGACGTTTTAAAATGCTGTTTTGAAGAACATTTTAACTAAGCGTTGGAATCTAACCACAAATTTGTCAGTTTTTCTAAAGTTTCTGATAGCGTAGCCAATAAAGTCAAAGCAGTATTTGAAAAAGCTTCCTTACGTACTGTGATAGAGTACAGAATTGTTCAACTAATAAATACTTTTTATGATAATTACTACAAACTAAGAAAATCCTTTAACCATGACAAAGACAAGCCATTGTTTAAAAGAAAACTTTCAGAATTTATAAAAAAATCGGCTGGAATCTTTTATGTTTTGTGCTGCAAGCGCAATATTGTCGTGCAATGCAGTTGCCACAAGACTCCTGACTTATGTGCGTGTACTTTGATCTATGAATGCACTTGCGAGAAGTCCAAAAAAATTTCCCCGTTGGAACTTAGATTTGTATACTTAAAAAGAAAGTATGGGTTGGGTAATATTGGAAGTGTGGACATTGAACAGACACAGAAACTAGTCCAACAAAAGAAAAGAAGAATAACTACAAGATGAAGGTAAATGTTTAAGTGTACACCTGCCACTATTTTGATGGCAGGAAAGATAAAACACTCGTCGTTGATCAGGTAAAGTCTAAACAATATCGAAGAATCAAGAAAGAAGAGCACTACTCAATAATTTAAGAATGGGGTTCAATATATATTGGACGATTCCTATTCAGGTTTAGCTCTTGAAATCGCTAAATGTATTATGGTTTGTTTGTCTACACTTGACATTTTCTTGGACGAATTGATGAGCATTTGAATAGACCATTGCAATGGCGAGTGTGTCTTTTGCACTTTAATGAACTGCCGTTTCGTCACTTATTTCAAGTTCTTGATGGTGAAACATCCGGTTCCAAGTATTTTGGTGGTCCACTAGGATTCCAGCTAAGTGCGTGTGAAAATTTTCCACTAGTCAGTTTTGAGAGTAATGAATATGAAATTCCAGATGTAGACCGGAAGCTGTTGAGTAAGGAAAAACAAGATTTGCTTGACATTTGTACTGCAGTGAATCGGGTACTTGTCCATACAGTGTATGTTGTCGCGATCCTGGACCTCTTTCATACTTAAGATAGCTAACTACAGCAAACCGTATTATACAACTTTACGTGAGTACAGCAGAACCTACTCATGAACATAAAATTTTAGTTTCGTTCATTATGAATTCTTACATGCCTGTCTGATTCAGTGTAAAGAAAAATAAATATTTCACAGATGGCCCAAAGCACGTGTTCCAGGCAATACAATCTTTAAAATTTTTACCTAAAAATCTCCGCAAGTTGTTAATCTCGTCATAGAAAAAAATTCATTTTTTGCTCATCCTGAAAATTTGCATCTAAGCATGCTTGTAGATGATAGAAAGCATATCCGAGAACTACCTCTAAGAAGAGTTAGAAGCAAGAAACACAACAACCAGACCGTTACCTAGGAACTTTGTTACTCCAAAACTTCTTTTCAGTGCAACTGACTACACAGAGATAATAGACTGGGCCACATGTCAGTTATAGTTCCTACCCCTACTGCGAAGATCAACTGATAAAAAAATTTCTTCAATAATAACATCTGGAAATATTAGTTAATGGAAATTTGATAAGTTCCCATGCCATACGCAGGCTGTAAAATGTTGTGTAAAGCTTGTGACCGAGGCGTTGAAAAAGGTCGTTGGTGCCAACTTCAGGGATGGATTCATCAGGACAATACTTCTTTCATATTTTTCCATACCAACTTCACACACAAGTCACAGTTTAAGTGAACCTACCAGTTTGTTTAAAATAAAGACTAAAAGTAAAAGTAAAATTTAATAAATGTATGCAATTCTACATAAAATTTACAAACAATATACTGTATTTCAATGTTTGAGCTATTTTTAATTGTATTCATTAAAAAGCCCGAAATCTCATTAGAAGTAGAACTATAGCATTCGTTTTATATTCTGAAATACGTTGTATTTTCAAAGAAAATAATAGCAAAAAAACGAAATTTGTTAATATTTATGGACGATGCGCGACCGGAATATGTCAATATATCTTTTTTACTTTGCTCTATTTTAATCCTGACCTCTCAAGGAAAGATAAACGCGGTATAGCAAAGCGAGATAAAATATTTTTGTTTTTAATTTTTTTTTTTTTGTAATTTAAAATTCTATCCTAGTAGTAACTTTTTCGCGGTATAGCAACACGAAATAAAAAAAAAAGTTTTTTTTCGGCCCACCCTAATGCACATTGCTTTGAACTAGAAGTTTCTTAGTTAAAACTGAGTTTACATGTTCTGATATTGGTATGAATGTATCCTTCAGGTTGACGTTACCTGTTTGGAGTAGGTTAATCTGGATCACATCGAGCAGATATGTAATACCTTAGAATAGCAGAGCTTACAGGCACTGGCTGTGCCGCATCCCGACGAACTTGAAGGACTTAGCGCTTTCACTGCTACCCCCTTTAGTCTGTGGCACCATTCCAGTCAAAACATGGTCTATGACCACATCTTCGACGGCCGTTTTTTTTTTTTCCACATAAATACTCCGAGTACAGCCAGTATGATCCCCTCCTTCCCCGACCAACATCCTTAGGAGAAAACCTAGACCAAAATCCGACGGAGTAAACCAGCGGGAAAAAATCCGTAATCCAAGGTGTTAGAAACCGTGCTGAAGGATGAATGACCACCATCGAGCAAAAAGACAAAAGAGGGAATGTAAAGGTAGTGGGGGCAAAAATATTGTTAGACAGGAAGTGCCACCTTGAGAGGCCAAATTAAACAAGGAAAGAGAGTCTTTCCTTGTTTAAGAAATCAAATTTAGTTGGGTTATGTTATTATTTGTCCCAACTGTCACATGAAATCTTATTTATATTGAAGTTTTTTAACAATTGTTTCACATTTTAGACTGTTATCGTTAATATTTAATTAAAATTTTCTCGTCTAAGACACATTCTGAAAACTATTTTATAACTACTGTTAATAAGTGTCGGAAAATTTAAATTTGGCGCATTCGCATTTCCGGATATGTCCGCCATCAGAGGCCACTTTTTTGGTCGCCTTTTCATAACGATTAGATTCCCTCTTTTGTCTTTTTGCTCGATGATGACCACACGACACGGGGCCACAAACGGTTCCCTCGGGGCGTCTGGCGAAACCCCGTTGTATACAGCCTTACCACCACATGCGGGGCTCTGTGATGGAGGACCTTTTTTCCCTAGCTACTCGTGGGATTTAAATGCTTAATAAATTCTCTAAAGAAACCGCGGGCGACCTGGGCGGCAATCCAGGAAGAAAACTAGACACAGCCAGAAGGAGAACAAATTCTCTTCCTGACAACCATAATCTAAAGAGAAAAGCCTCGTACGTTAGGTCGATCTCCGAAGTATATAAAAAGAGACCGTGCAGTCAAGCAATGGAGATGCTTGACTACATAGATGATATGACAAAACAAATAGAGCGGCTTACTTCCTTAATACAGGAGTACCCAAATACGGCAAGACCTTTAAAAGAACTTCATAGGCAGCTCCACAAGCGGCATGCATCCCATCGTATGGAGCACATCCGCGAATGGTTGCATAGTCATGCTATTGAGCCTATCGAAAAAATAACTGTGGACTCAGACGTCCAATGTGACCTTCCGTGTGCTGAAGGCTCTATTATCGCTTTGAGTGGCCTGAGAGGTTATATCAAAAAACGACTATAGAGGTCTCAAACCCGTTGGACTCTAAGTGCCGAGTGAAGGTGGTAGCTCTGGAGCCCAACGACAGAAATATGAACTTAATATTCAAAGACTTTATAGAGACCGATACCCCGATCTATTGTCACTTAAAGGGGACTTCGAGGTAATGGAAAATTCAATCACCATCCGGGAAGGTGACGGAAAAAAAACAAAATCCCACAAAGTGATTAAGGTCACAGCCGGTACACCGGAAGAGCTCTGGCACGCACTCGAGAGCGTCAGGGAGGAAACGCAAGAAAATGACACTGTGGCCCTGCACCATGTGAGCTACATGCCGGTGGCTGATATGAGGAAGATGGCGGAAGTTATCTTCCGGAAAACTACCCGTGTCTCCGTCTCGATATTCACTACAGCCACCAAACGGGAAAGGCCGACGTATGGATTTATTGTGTCTAAGAAGGACACGACCTACTCCCAGCTGCTGACTGGAGTAGAGGAAGCCGTAGCAAACTGCGAGGCAAAGGAGGCTGTTCTTAGCCTTAGAAGCACCCGTGATGGTAACCTACTCATTACAATTGACAAGGATCAGGACGCAGCCTCGATGATCAAAAAGGCTATTATCAAGGATAGTGGTGTATCGGCCAAATTGATAGGCCAGGAGAGGCAGGCAGTCATCCACGTTAGAGGGATGACCTCGAACACGAATAAAGAACACCTCAAAGTGGCTCTTACAAGGGAGCTGGGTAAATGGGAACCTAGCTACTCCATCAAACAGCTGCGTCCCATGCGGAATAACACCTTGGCAGCGACGGTCGTCCTTTCCGCGGAAGCGGCAAAGCGAATCATCGATAAGGGAAACCTGAAGGTCGGCCTCGTGAGATGTGAGGTGGAAAGGAGGTACAGCATCAGGAGGTGCCAGAGATGCTGGTCATATACACATGATGTGAGCAAGTGCGACGGTCCTGACCGTACGGGATCCTGCCCGAAGTGTGGAAAGAAGGGTCACACCTTCGAATCTTGCAATGAGGCAGATTGGTGCGTAATCTGCGAAGACCCGCACCGTATTGGCAGTGGCAAATGTAAGGAGTTCCGGTCGGCTCTCCAGAGAGCTCGATTGGCGGACCAAACAAAGTCGCTGGAGACTCCCCCCCCACAAGTATACCAGCCACCTACTCCTACAATAGATATCCCTTCCGCTACCCGCACCCCGACTGAAATGGACATGGGCTCAGAGAAAACTGACGAGTTAAAGGTTGAGGTCCCCGGGCCGTCATATGAAGAGGTCGAGAAAGCCGACGACGAGGTCTTTCATGAAGCGATCCACTCCACCCTTATGGAGCAGTTCAGCTCCATGTGCGACAGCGTGGCGGCCAAACACTTGCAGCAGGCCGAACAGCTCAGTCGTTCATCTTCCCCTCCCCCGAATGAGGAATCTGATGTAACCACTACACCCTCCTTCCCGTGGGATGTAGAGAAAAACACCCTAGATAGTAGTCTAGAAAAGCTAAAGTCTCTCACCACCGACTAAGCTGGCTTCGACCGCGACCGGTGCAAAGACTCTCAAAATATTACAAGTTAACATCGGAAGAGCCAAGGTGGGACACGATCTAATTCACGCCAAAGCCCTGGAAATAAAAGCAGATCTCATTATAGTTCCTGAACCTAATAAAAACATTTCTAAAAAGTTCGGTTGGGTCGCCGACAAGCGGGCTGACGTCGCCATCCTCTTGGTGAACAAGAACCTATCCATAAGCAAAATCACCAAGAAAGAAAGCTTCATTAAGATAAAACTCAATGATGTAGCTATTATAGCATGCTATATATCACCAAACATCAACATGACACAATATGAAGAGAAGGTCGAAAACATCATAGAGGCGGCACTAACAGAGAAGCATTATATAATCGCTGGCGACATAAACGCCAAATCCATATGGTAGGGGTCCCCAAGAAATGACGTCAAAGGGAATATATGGAACGAATGGATCGCGTCTACTGATATGGCAGTGATGAACAATGGGAAACATACGTTCGAAAGAGGTGAATCGCGGAGCCACATAGATGTTACTCTGGCATCCAAAAAGTATGCCAACAAGATAACGAATTGGGACGTTCT
The DNA here is from genome assembly GCF_040954645.1 of Diabrotica undecimpunctata. Taxonomy (NCBI): domain Eukaryota; kingdom Metazoa; phylum Arthropoda; class Insecta; order Coleoptera; family Chrysomelidae; genus Diabrotica; species Diabrotica undecimpunctata. Next base: position 87,727,979 of record NC_092807.1, on the reverse strand, counting down.
GGATGATAACATCTTTACGTTCCATAAGTACATCGTCTTCGAGATTGGCACAAAGGTAACGAAAGAATGGCAGAAAGGTACTTGACTTCAACAAAGCAAAATTTGTGGAGTCGATTAGCAATCTACAGGAACAAACTACTGACTTTTCCACCTTCAGGAATTCCATTACTAGGGCATACAAATTAAGCAGCAGGAGCAAAACCGCCTCATACACCGTACCCTACTGGTGGAATGACGAAATTCAGTCAAAACGGACAGAATGCCTTAGATTCAGGCGAATCGCACAGAGAAACAGGACTCAGCAGACGAAAGAAGAATATAAACGCGCCAAGAACGAATTAAACAAACTTATAAAGAGGGCAAAGCGCACATGTTGGCAGGACTTGTGCGAGGCGCTGGAAAATGACGTGTGGGGCGAAGCCTATCGAATAGCCACCAAAACGCTGAGGTTCGAGACCCCATACAACCTGTGCGATGATAGAAGAAGGGACATAGCGAACACTCTCTTTCCCAACAAGCCCAGCATTGAACATACGTACAATACACATATCTGTCCGGAGGAGATAAGTAATGCGGAACTCATCAAAGCTGCAGAGTCCATTAAAGTAGGTAAGTCCCCTGGACCCGATCGTGTCCCACCAGAGGCGATAAAACTGATAGTTAAAACACAACCAGAAGCTATCAGAGCCATATTGAATCAGCTGCTGACAAGACAAGAGTTTCCTAACCAGCTCAAGCTCGCGAGACTAACTCTAATACTCAAACCCGGTAAAGACCCAGAAGAAGCCACAGCCTATAGACCGATATGCCTCCTCGACTGCCTGGGAAAACTATATGAGAATATTGTTAAGAACCGCCTTGAAGAAGAGCTGAGAGAAAATGACATCATCTCAAGCAGACAATACGGGTTCAGGAAAGCAAAATCTGTTATAGATGCGGTCAAGCATATTACAGACACTGTGAAGAACAGCAGAAAAAGATGGGCCGCTCTAGTAATGTTTGATGTAAAGAACGCTTTTAACTCTGCCAACTGGAACCATATTATTACTAAACTAGAAACCGCTAAAGTCTCGGGATATTTGATCAATATTATAAAACGATATTTATGCGAGAGATATGTTTTAGTGGCCAGAAATGTTGAGATGAAACTAACAGCCGGTGTACCGCAAGGCTCCGTACTAGGCCCAACGTTGTGGAATGTCTTGTACAATGGGGTCTTAAACATCGACTATGGGAGAGACACCATGGCAGTAGCCTATGCAGATGACCTTGCCATATTGGTCACTAACGACAGGCATTGGGACCTTGTGGAAATTGTAAACGAATGCTGCGAGAAAGTGAACAGGTGGATGAAAATAATGATCTCGAACTCGCAGGCCACAAGACAGAAGTGGTCATCCTTAAAGCTCCAAGGAATGGGCCGGACCTGACCTTCCAAATAGGCAATAGCCAATTAGAGCCGACGAACTGCGCGAGGTATTTAGGCATCGACCTGGACAGAGGCCTGAGGTATACGAAACACCTGTTAGGAGTGGTTAAGAAGGCGGATAAATGGACGGCAGCTATCCAAAGAATAATACCTAACATAGGAGGGCCCAGCAGCAACAAGAGAAAATTGTACCTTCAAGTAGTGCAATCTACCCTTCTATATGGAACTCCCGTTTGGATTAACGTACTAAAATACCAGAAGTACAAAGATATTATAACAAGAGCCCAAAGGAAGCCCCTTTTAAAAGTGGTGAGCGCGTACAGAACCACTTCTACGCTGGCCTTACAGGTGATTGCGGGAACGCTCCACCTGCTTGCCAAAGAAAGACAAATGCTGTATGAAGCCCATGACGGTCACCTACCTCAGGTAAGAAGGACCATACGAGTGAACATGCTTATAGAATGGCAAAGAGAATGAGAGGTACAGACCACGAAGGCTCGTTGGAACAAAACGCTTATCCCCGATGTTGTAGCATGGTACAACTGTAAATTTAAAAGAGTGAATTACTATTTTACCCAGTTCCTGACCGGTCATGGATCTTTCAGATCCTACACATATGGCATCAAAAAAACCAACGATGACATATGCACCTCGTGTGATGAGAGGGACGATGCGGAACACTGCATCTTCCGGTGTAATGTCTTCGCCTACGAACAACAAAGGCTGCAGAATAGATTCGGCGCGATCGCGCCCAACAACATCATGCAGATTGCAATGACCAGCAAAGAGAATTTTGAATATATAATCAACCATATAACAGGTATCATGAAAAGGAAGACTATAATAGAAAGAGCCGAACAAGCTGGGTGAGGGGTCAAATACAAAAATAAATAATAAAAAAACAACATAAACCTTATTTTTTTATTTCCTTCTTTTTCTTTTCTGTACAAAAATGTACCAAATGTTACCCTCTACGGCAACCCCCCTTTTTTAAGCTCACAAGTTTATCCGCTTGGAAACTAGGTCTCCTTTCCTACACGCTTACTGCTTTTAGGTAAGTGCTGTAACTAAAATAAATAGCCCTAAGGGCACCTTTAACCCAGTCTGCGCGTGGTATCCCCATGTTTCGTTCGCTAATGAACTCGTCCAGGGATACCACGGGTCGAAGAGGGGGTGGTTTTAGTTGGTAGGCGACCTGGCAGGGATGTCCGAAGGGGGCCCTCTGTCATATAGTTTTGACATCGTGCCGTCGGCGTATGTCTCTGGTCCTTTGGTTGAATCCAACAGTACTAGGGACACCTTCCCTAGTCGATTACAAATCTTTCCACCTCAGTCAAAAAAAAAAAGGCAGTGGCAAGATATTTAGGCTCGTCCTAAAGTTTTCTTGATGGTATTCTAAGGATATTCTTTCTGACTGCTACTTTTAAACATACTGTCTTTACAGTGTATGTATATGTCAGCTACTTGTCTAGCGTGTCATGGGAGCAAATTGGTTTTCCTATATGTCCCAAAGTGACACCATCAAATCTGACTTGAAATATATTTGCTTGTCGAGTGAGTTGATAGAAGGAGCATACTTGAGTTTTGGTTGAGTTGGGTTTAAGAGACTTGTCCAATAATGTACCAAGAGCCTGTAGTATCTATTATAAGGGTGAGAACGTTAGTATATATTCTTCTTATTGCGCTATCTCGTTTCGAAGGTTGGCAATCCAAATGGCAATTGTAGCTTTGGAAACTGCTGCACTAAAAATTTCTGTGAATGAGCGGTTAAACCATCTCCTCATGTCTTTTAGCCACGAGATTTGGCGTATTCCAACCGATATTTTGCCCTACACTTTACCTTCCAATATGATTTGGACCTGTATCTGGATATCTTTCACCTCTTAACACATGACTCAACTGTTGTATTTTTCTCTTTTTGATTATGCTGAGTAATTCTTTTTGTGTTTCTTTTACCTTAGGATATAGCAAATGTTTTATACTCACGTATTGATAGGCCATTTTTATATGTAATCAAGAGAATAAGAATAATCTAAATCAGGCCATTAATTTGACTTCATCATTAGTTCCCTTTCTCACAGCAAATTATAGAGGATGCTCTAAGGCCCCCAAAAAGAAAACACCTGCCCCAACAAGACCGGTAGGAAGACCCATAAACAGCGCTCCAATCAACAAAGGAGTCAGCTACGCACAGGCAGCGAAAAAATCCGCTGAAACCACCTCAGAATCTCCAGCAAAACCACAAGAAGTGTCGGTACAGGACGCAGCTACCCTCATCGCAAACTTCCATACAGAGTATAATAACAAAATGATGGAAATGATGTCCATGATGGACAAAGCAACAAAAATGATAACTGCATTTGGAGAAGCCGTCCGAAAATGTTAGCAAACCAAAACGAAGATCTACGCATTGGGTCATGGAATTCTGGCGGAATATTCAAAAAGATCAACCTTCTGGATGAAATAATAAACAGATTAAAGCTCGATATCGTAGCCCTTCAAGAAACCAAACTAGTGGAAAGGAAAAAAACAAAATTTCCAGGCTACGATATCTATAGAACGGATCATAGAGCATTATCAGGAGGAACAGCTATATTAGTCAAAAGGGGACTCGAACACGAGCACATCCCAACACCAGACGGACTGGTGACAATGGAAGCCACAATTATTCGACTTAAGGCCAACAACGAAACACTAAAAATAGTGTCAGCTTACGTTAGACCACATGATCCGATTTTCAACGAAGATTTGAGCCTAATACTGAACTCAGAAGAGCCAACTATAATTATTGGAGACCTAAATGCTAGATCTCCCAATTGGTTTGACAGGACGACCAACCGAAACGGAAGATATCTCTGCAACCATCTCGAGAACAGATCGAACACATATGTCATCGGACCAACAGAACCGACATGTTTCCACGGAAAACTCCCTACGTATCTCGACATTGCAATCCTACACAACGTGGGTCAACAATACGAGATACACTCTCTAAATGAAGGCGATTCGACACATAACCTAATCGTCCTGACCCTGGGCGCAACAGAATTGAACTATTTGCAGCCCCACAACAGAAAGAAAACAAGTTGGCCAAACTCCAGAAGAATTGTGAGCGAGAACATCGGTAACATCCCAACAATTAATAATATTACAGAACTAGAAGACAGTGTAATAAAACTAGAACAAGCAATAAACAATGCTATCGATGCCAGCTCCAAAACCGAAACAATCACAAGACAAAAAGGAAGATTCAGGGATATAAGTATAGAACTTCAAAACCTAATCAAAGAGAAAAACCGGAAAAGAAGAAGAGCCTACCGCACAAGAATGGTAGAAGACAAAAGGATTGCAAATGAGCTAGACAGGGAAGTAAAAAAACAACTTCAAAATCATAGAAATGAAAGCTGGGACTCCTATATCGATGAGCTAAATCCTAACAAATCCGCCTTCTGGAAGTTATCTAAAATCCTTCGAAAGGACAAGAAACCCATACCTCCCCTACACGGAGTAAACGGGATTGTCCATACGGAAATCGACAAAGCCGAAGTCATGAAGGACGAACTAGAAAGGGCGTGTAGAAACAACGAAGACCCCGACGATGACATAGACTTTGAAGAAGAGGTAGAAAGAACAGCGAGAAGACTTAGAAGGAAAAAGGGCAGAATAGGTATTACACATACATCTCCCGAAGAAATAAAGGAACTTATAAAAATGACAAATGCCAAAAAAGCCCCAGGACCCGACAACATCACAAATAAGGCGCTGAAAAATCTACCAACAAAAGCTCTTGTTTATATCACTAACATAATAAACAACATGCTAAAACTACGATATTTCCCAGATAGGTGGAAAGAGGCACACGTAATAATGATTGCAAAACCTGGTAAAAACGGCACATTTCCGCAAAATTACAGACCTATCAGCTTATTATCATCTATAAGCAAGATAGCGGAAAGAGTTATACTAAAAAGACTCAATGAAGAATCACAAATGCTAGGAACCATACCAGAGGCTCAATTCGGGTTCAGAAGCGAACACTCCTGTGAATTACAGGTACTACGACTTACAGAATTCATCACCAAAGGATTTAATGAAAAAATGTACACAGCTACAGCTTTTCTGGATGTCAGTAAAGCTTTCGACAGAGTCTGGCACCATGGACTCATCTATAAAATGAATGAATTTGGTTACAGTGAGGCAATGACATACCTCCTTGCGTCATATCTTGCCAACAGAAGGTTCAGAGTTCGAATAGGTGCAACCCTATCCGAAGTCGGGACCCTGGAGGCGGGTGTGCCTCAGGGAGCGGTGCTGTCGCCGTACCTGTACACCATTTATACGGCCGACACGCCAAAAGAGCCAGGCTCTCTGTTGAGTCTTTACGCTGACGACACAGCAATAGCTGTTAGCTGGAGAAACCCGGATCATGCAGCTAATCATCTGCAAAGAGCACTAAACAGATTCTAAAGATGGTGCATAAAATGGAAAATAGCCCTAAATCCAGATAAAACACAGGCTGTAATGTTTAGTCACAGAAGAAGTGTACCAAATCGCGAAATTACAATCGAAAACACCCCAGTAGACTGGACCAACCAGGCTAAATACCTAGGGGTACATCTAGATAAGAAGCTAACGTTCACTGAGCACATCAATCAGCAAATACGCAAAGCCAAAGCGTTGAAAAGTCAGCTCTCAACACTTATTGGAAGGAAAAGTAAACTACGATTGATTTAAAACCAAAATCAGGGTTGCGAATAGTATTATCCTGCCAGTCCTAACATATGCATCCGCTGCGTGGGGACACACCTGTAAAACAAACAGGAAAAAGATACAGACTACTCAAAATCAAATAGTCAGAGATGCCCTTAAGATACCAAGGTACGTACCCTTGAGATATGTATATAGAGACTCAGGACAAACAAGAATCCTACGCACGCTAGACGAGAGAGCATATGAAATTTTTAACGGACTAAGAAACCACCCCAGCAGAATGTTAAGAGAGCTGACTAACTACAATGAAAACACAAGGACGGTACACAGAAGACCAAAACAACAGATAGCTCGATATAGGGAGAACCCGAACGAATAAATAAAGAATGAGATGGTTGCAAGAAGAACGAACAAAGAAATGCAGTCAATCAGAAAACACACAAAAAAAAAAACTCTGGCGAGAGGGTACGCTTTTTTTTTAGGTTTTTAGGTAATTATAAGTCCAATATACACCGGGGTGTGTGAGAGCATTATACACTTGGGAATGTACACCCCAATACACGCACACAAATAGGATTAAGGAAAAAAGGAAAGAATTGTTGCCCAGGCATTTTATAGTCCCGACGCCACAAGGAAGTCCACAAAAAAAAAGTGTTTTCTGATTAAATAACGTAAATTCATATTGATACATTCATACTTTTATCATTAAACCGTTTAACGTAAATTTACCTTACATAGGGGCCCGCCAGGCCTTCTATATACCGCTCCGCGGACTAGGCCCTTAAGGCAGATCGAAATGAAAGATCTACTCGCGAAATCCGAGCACTGAGGTCATGTGCGGCATGCATGGGCTTGGTGGCCGGACCCCTCTCGGGTGCTCAGCCGGCGAGGAGAACAAAATTTATTTTGCCAAATCGGCGGCTGAGTGACCGAGCACACACTCTTTTCCGGACATAGAGTCATCAGCTCAGGCTGATGGCTCTATGGTCGGAACACACGCTCTTTTTTCTTTTTTTAGGGACTCAAGTCCCGACGTAAAGCTAGAGTAAAATCAATTGAGTCAGTAAAGTAAATAGGGAGAACAGCCTAGATGTGGCTACCCCTACAGTTAGGTGGCATAACCACATTCACTAAAAACCGAGGATGTCCTATTACCCAGGGCATCTTAAGTAAATTTCAGATCATAAGCCTCCTCACGTAAGTCACACGATGAGGAGGGGTGGTGGAAAAGCCTGGGGGTCAGATAGGTACCACTTCGACTAGCGAGGTGTGACCGGTTTGATCTTCGGACATGTGGATCCCATTCTTACATTGGTATACACATGTTCCTAGGGGCAGGGTTGATCACTGCGTGTGTGTGTGTGTTCCCTTTCTCTTTAGCATGCCATAGTTTTGCAGCAAGGACTTGGCAATTTTTACTAGGTGATAAAAGTTAAGCGTGTCATATATTTTTTTGCATGGACGTGTATTGTTGTATATATATATATATATATATATATATATATATATATATATAAATATATATATATATATATATATATATTATTTATATATATATACATATATATATATATATATATATATATATATATATATATATATATATATATATATATATGTCTCTCAAAACTTCACTACAACAGTAGTTAGCTTACAAAAAAAAGCTAAAAGATTTTCTCTTTTACACATTTCGCATAGCGCAGATGATACAAAAAACGATATTGTCATATCGTTTTCGTTCACGACCGCCAAAGCAGGTGGCGCCTTTGTAAGCTAACTACTGTTGTAGTGAAGTTTTGGAAGACATTCGTTGGACTTTCCGAGTTTGAATTTGTATCAGCCCAAGTGTCTGATGAGGCTGGGATAAGCCGAAATGATTATAACACTTTATTGATACCGATTCGAGCACTCAAAGTTTAACGAATTTGTAATCCTAGGCCATATATTTGGCCATTTAATATATATATATATATATATATATATATATATATATATATATATATATATATATATATATATATATATATATATATGTATATATGTATATATATGTATGTATATATATATATATATATAATATTTATTGTTTACTTTCCATTTTTATTGATACAATATCCCGTATAAATACTTAGTTCATAGTGGTCTTTATTCAGTTGACCCCCGTATTTCTTTCATATACCTTAAAGAATTTAGCCTCTTGATTAAAAGCAAGTAATATCTTCGATTTATTGTGTGGCAAGCGAAACAAATCATTGCATAGGAACAATGGTTGCTAAATTGTAAGGTGACTACGAATTCGTTCTGGTTTAATAAGTAATAATATCTTATTTGGCTGTTCAAGTATGTTGAAAGAAAAAGAAACTGTTTACACCGGCAGTTTGATGACTTCATTTAATATGCTAAAATGTAGATAAATTATATGATTTAAAAAAGAGGAAACAATTTCACTTGTTTATTTTTAAAATTGGTTTAATGCGTTAACGTCCATTCCAATTGCATATTTTCACTTAAATAGATATTCTAAAACCACAATAAAGTGAACGACTTTATTTGATAGTTAATTTAATTATTATATAAACTAAATAAGATGTTTAAAAATAATAATCATATTTATATAAAATATGATAAGATAAAATAAAATTTTTTTTTTTATTAACACCTGTGCGGTGTTTGTATACTGCTATCTGGTCACAAATGACCAATTATCAGTTATTTTCTGACCTAACATAATAACAGCAAATGATTAAATCTAAGGCTTACCCTATGGCTTACTCTTATTTTATCTATTAACTAATGCACTACAACTAACATGCAATAATTTCACAGCACTATACTCTGCTTTTTACACTAAACTGTTACACATTTACACTAGCTCAAATGGTTTTGTCCTTATGAGTCTTCTCTTTAGGTCAGTGTTGTCAAGAAGCTGGATTGCCTCGACATTCACATGACTATGCAGCCTCTGCTCGTGACTTGCTGCTGTTCTCTTGATTATTTCGATCACAGTTTCCATACCCAGGTCCTGGTGGAGGTTGCTGTTACGGATATACCAAGGAGCATCAACAATGTTTCTCAGTACTTTGTTTTGAAATCTCTGGCTAATATGTATATTACTAGCTTTGGTACAGCCCCAGAGTTGGCACCCATATACCCATACTGGCCTCAGTACTTGCTTGTAGATGGATAATTTATTATGAATTGATATTGTTGAATTTTTTCCAATCAGCCAATACAATTTCTTATATCTAATATCAAGCTCCCCTCTTTTCTTTTTGACATGGACTTTCCAGCGCAGCTTCGCGTCTAGGGTGATGCCCAAGTATTTTGCTGATGTTGCATAAGGAATTCGGGTATCATTTATTCTAACTGGCAAATTTTCTATTTTTTTATTTGTAAAGTTAACGTGTGCAGATTTAGTCTCATTTAATTTTATTCGCCATTTTCTGGTCCAGTTATGTATTTTATTTACTGATAGTTGCAGCTTATCAGTCGCTTCTTCACTAGTGTCTCCTATCGCCAGTATGGCTGTATCATCCGCGAAGGTGGCAATAGTATTTTGTTCTAGCTCTGGAATGTCACACGTATACAATAGGTACAGGACCGGACCTAAGACACTCCCTTGTGGCACGCCAGCTTTGATCTCCCTTAAGTCGGTGTAAACTTCTTCTTCTTTTACTCTGAAATATCTATTCGCAATGTATGATTTCAAGATTTCTGAATACTGTTTAGGCATGAACGTTCTTAGTTTATAGTTTAAACCGTCATGCCAAACTTTATCAAACGCCTGTGCTACATCCAAGAAGATTGTAGAGCAGACTTTAATTTCTTCTAATGTTTTTTCTATTATATTCGTTATTCTGTGAACTTGATCTATAGTGGAATGTTGATTTCTGAAACCAAATTGATGATTTGGTATAAGATTTTTTCTTTCTATTATTGGTTTTAATCTTTTCAATAGAAGTTTTTCAAATAGTTTTGACATCACCGGAAGGAGTGATATTGGTCGATAGGATGTCACTTCATTAGGAGATTTACCTGGTTTGGCGATCATAATTACTTCGGCTACTTTCCAGAGTCTGGGAACATATCTCAATCTAAAAGCAGCATTTATTAGGTGTGTCAGCTTAACTATGGCTTTTCTTGGTAAATTTTTTAATAATTCGCCTGTTATGAGATCATATCCTGGAGATTTCTTAGGATTTATATTTTTTTTTATCTCTGTTGATACTTCTCTAAGTGATGTTAACGTTATTCTTTCTTCAGTTTGGAATGGTTCTTCCCATCTCAGTATTTCGCCATCATTGTGGTTGGGTTTGAACGTACTTTCTAAGTGATCTGCAAATCGTTCTGCTTTCTGTTCGTTACTTCTAGCCCAGTTGCCGTTTTCCAACTTGATAGGAGGAGAATGAATAATTGGTCTCTTCATTCTTTTTGTTGCCTTCCATAAAGAATAATCTGTGTTTTGGTCAGCTGTTAAATTACTTAAAAAAGAATTAATTGTTGAATTTTTTTGTATTATTTATCTCCCTTTTTAGTTTTTGTGTAGCATTATTTAGACTAGTTTTGTCTCGTGGAGCTCTATATTGCTGCCATTTTTTCCTTAACTTCCTTTTTTCTACTATGAGTTCTCGGATTTCTTTTGGATAGTTGTTCCCTTTTGTTCTAGAAGTTATTGTGGGAGTATTTTCCCAAGCTGCCTGTTGGATATTTTTTATAAAGACTTCTAATTCGTCATCAAGTTGCCTCGTGTTTCTCAATGGCACAGCAAGATTAATTTTGTGTTCTAGGTTTATTTTGAAGCTCTCCCAGTCAGTTTTTTTATTAGTCAATATTGGATTAAACTCTTTTTTAATCACTGTATCACTCATAGTTAAAATTATCGGTGAGTGATCAGAGTTCATGTCCCAGCCTTCATTGATATCCAGATAGTTAGCTGAGATATTCTTGTAAATAAAGAAATCTATCAGGTCTGGAATTTTGTTCCTATTTGTTTTTATTCCTAAATGTCAGTTTCTTTTTCTTCTGGCGATGATGCATGTCTCCTTGCATTTTTTGTTACATCGCTGTAACTTCTATTTTCAGTGACCTCTGCCGTTTTTAGTTTTTTGCTTTTAATAACTCTATGGGGCGCTTTTATAACATTGACTTTGTTTATTCTCTCGTTTCTTTTTATTTGTAATTTTTTAGCTACATAACATCCGCGGTAGTTTGCAGGATGGTTTTCTCCACAATGAACACATTTTGGTTTATCTTCTGGTGGTTTTTGGCAATCTTTAGTAAGGTGTTTACCAATACATTTTACACATCTTGGCTCCTTTTTACAGTATTTCCACTTGTGTCCGTAAGCCTGGCATCTTTTACATTGTGGGACTAATCTGGAACTCCTTAATGGCTCGATTTCAACTCTCGTACTAATTTTCCATTTGAATTTCTTATCAGCTTTAATGGCTTTATATTGTCGGTTTTGTAGGTCTTTTACTATTTCCTCTGGTGGCCATGTGTGATGTAATTTCTTAACAACAACTCTAATTGGTCTCTCTTGCTTATTTTCATAAGTGTGGTACGAAAGGTTACTCGTATTTAATTTATCTATTAAAGCTCTATAATGATCGCTATTGGCTGTATTAATTTTTATAACTTCACTGTTTATGATTTTCATAGTGAATGTAATACCAGCCTCAGTCAGAAGCTTGCTTAGGTCAACAGCACTTTGAAAACCTTCTACTACAACCGGAGGTGGTGGTTTTGGTTTTTTTATTGGTTTTTCAATTTGTGTTTCTGCACTTGATTTTTGCTGAGAGGGAGAGCATATAGCTACAAACAAAAAAAGAGGAAGGCCACAAATGAGATGGTCAGATGAGTTGAAGAAACACGCAGGCCCGAAGTGGATACAAACTGCCTACAATAGAGAGACGCGGAAGAAGGAAGACTAGGTCTATGTCCAAAATTGGACAGCAAGGGCTGTATAGATAGATAGATAGATTTATATAAAATTACTTTAACACGAGTGTCATAAAACTTTAAACAGGTTATTCAATATTGTCATTAATTGGATGACATTTATGACTTTTAAATTTTGACTATCGTTACGAATCGAATCTTTCATTGATAGTTTTTCTTTTAAATTTTTACTTTTAATTTAATTTTTGAATTTTGTTAGTAATTTTTCATGCAGTTTTTAATTTACACCCACTTAGAATAAATATATGATGACCAGAAACGAATTAATCAAGAATAGTGAATTAAAGTGAAGAACCGCTATTTTGCGACGCCACCCGTGACGCCTTCTCCTTTTGGCGCTAGTTCCGTGACGCTCGTCACAGAAGTTTACTATAGAAAACATAGTACTACAACGCCAGTAAAGAAGCTTAACTTCAGTAAAAGGTATAGAAGTACAAAAAGCTATAAACTAATTGATAAACATTTTGATCTCCAGGACCAGGGGGTTTCACTCATGAACTGATAAAATGTGGATCACAAAAACTTTTGTGGAGCTCTTACCTATTGCATAAATCAATACTTAAATGCCAATTCCATACCAAATAAATGAAAACAATGCTTATATATCACCGATTTATAAAAAAAAGAAATAAACTAAGTGTACGAAATATAGAATATTATCAGTGACTAGTACATTTAGCCGTCTGCACAGACGATTAATTGGAGAGCTCATTGAGAATGAGTTCGAAGAACAAGAAGTACAAGCGAGTTTTTGTTCATTAAGATGTTATTATCATAATATATTCTGCTTGAAATAACTTATGCTTATTTTAAATCATAACAAATGCTTGTTTTAAATCTATAAATATTATTGTTTGGTTTTTGCTATTGATAAATCTCCTCTGGTATGTCTTTGACCAAGAAAATCTGTTCTGTTGTTGTTCCGTAGTTCTTTTTTGCCTTAAACTAACATGGTATTCACCAATTATATCTTCCATTTTTGTTTTAAGTATATTCTTTATATGCATTGTCAATATTTTGTTTGAGACGTTTAGCAATATTATGCCTCTATATTTTTAACTTCTTTCCTATTAAGAGGTATCATATCGATATTATTTATTTCCCTATTATTTAAGTTTACTTCCATGTCCCTTTGTCTGTTCAGCAAATGTTCAAAGTATTCCTTCCATCTTTTTAAAATTTATTTTTCATGCATTAACATTTTCCATTTTTTTTCTCATAAATATACTTTTAACACAATATCCTTTCTGTCCTTTTTTTGCCTCTTGATACACATTTATTGATCAGTGTATTTATTTTCAGCATCTTTTGATTTTAATTTAAGTATTTCTAGTCTTTATTTACTGCACTTCTATAATTATGTTCTACATTCTTCATCAAACCATGTTTTTTTCCTTTTATAAATGTATTTCCTACTTTTTTGCCTGATTTTGACATGCCCCTTTTAATTGTTGCTCACATTTTCCGGACTGTCTTCTTCTTGTTTTGATTTATCAATTTGTTAAATATGTTTATTTTTTTATTTTGTGTAAATAACTATTTTTGTTGAAATAAACCACAATATTAATGTAAAATTAATTTTATTTGACGTTTAGATTTCCACTTCAGAAATCGCTCTTTTCAAAAAATTCATATTTTGAGAACGATTTCCGAAGTAAAAATCTAAACCTCAAATAAATTTAATTTTAAAGTAAAATTATGGCTTATTCCCAACAGAAATAATAATTTCCAATAAGATGCTACAAGAAAATAGCTTGGGAACAATATTTTTTTAATTGATTTTGTAGCTTCATTCATTCGGTTTTTTTTTTTAATTCTTCAGAACTGGTATGATCTGTTTTATTTTCGCTCCTACGCGAAAGGGGTCACAGCCTATGTTAGTTATTTGTATATCTTGATGTTAATAATACACTTTTCCTTATTCTTTTTTATTTGAAAATTTCCATTATGTATATCTTTTTGTTGAAACTAAGTGGTCCTGATAATCAGATAATATACTACTGGCAAAGGTTATTAGCAAGTCGCCATCATTATTTATTTTCTGTATATAACTATATTTATCTCTAGCAGGAATATAAATTTATTCTTTGCTTATTTTCGTGTTTGCGTCCTCTAGTATCACTTTCAGATAAGTATCTTTCATCCTCAAATAAATTTAATTTTAAAGTAAAATTATGGCTTATTCCCAACAGAAATAATAATTTCCAATAAGATGCTACAAGAAAATAGCTTGGGAACAATATTTTTTTAATTGATTTTGTAGCTTCATTCATTCGGTTTTTTTTTTTAATTCTTCAGAACTGGTATGATCTGTTTTATTTTCGCTCCTACGCGAAAGGGGTCACAGCCTATGTTAGTTATTTGTATATCTTGATGTTAATAATACACTTTTCCTTATTCTTTTTTATTTGAAAATTTCCATTATGTATATCTTTTTGTTGAAACTAAGTGGTCCTGATAATCAGATAATATACTACTGGCAAAGGTTATTAGCAAGTCGCCATCATTATTTATTTTCTGTATATAACTATATTTATCTCTAGCAGGAATATAAATTTATTCTTTGCTTATTTTCGTGTTTGCGTCCTCTAGTATCACTTTCAGATAAGTATCTTTCATCCTCAAATAAATTTAATTTTAAAGTAAAATTATGGCTTATTCCCAACAGAAATAATAATTTCCAATAAGATGCTACAAGAAAATAGCTTGGGAACAATATTTTTTTAATTGATTTTGTAGCTTCATTCATTCGGTTTTTTTTTTTAATTCTTCAGAACTGGTATGATCTGTTTTATTTTCGCTCCTACGCGAAAGGGGTCACAGCCTATGTTAGTTATTTGTATATCTTGATGTTAATAATACACTTTTCCTTATTCTTTTTTATTTGAAAATTTCCATTATGTATATCTTTTTGTTGAAACTAAGTGGTCCTGATAATCAGATAATATACTACTGGCAAAGGTTATTAGCAAGTCGCCATCATTATTTATTTTCTGTATATAACTATATTTATCTCTAGCAGGAATATAAATTTATTCTTTGCTTATTTTCGTGTTTGCGTCCTCTAGTATCACTTTCAGATAAGTATCTTTCATCCTCAAATAAATTTAATTTTAAAGTAAAATTATGGCTTATTCCCAACAGAAATAATAATTTCCAATAAGATGCTACAAGAAAATAGCTTGGGAACAATATTTTTTTAATTGATTTTGTAGCTTCATTCATTCGGTTTTTTTTTTTAATTCTTCAGAACTGGTATGATCTGTTTTATTTTCGCTCCTACGCGAAAGGGGTCACAGCCTATGTTAGTTATTTGTATATCTTGATGTTAATAATACACTTTTCCTTATTCTTTTTTATTTGAAAATTTCCATTATGTATATATCTTTTTGTTGAAACTAAGTGGTCCTGATAATCAGATAATATACTACTGGCAAATGTTATTAGCAAGTCGCCATCATTATTTATTTTCTGTATATAACTATATTTATCTCTAGCAGGAATATAAATTTATTCTTTGCTTATTTTCGTGTTTGCGTCCTCTAGTATCACTTTCAGATAAGTATCTTTCCATTTGATTTGTTTAAATCATTGAAAATAATATTCTTTTCCTTTTTTGTATTATTTTTCATTGACGATGAGTCAATTAGATTGCTAGATTGCTGTAGATTAGTTTGCTAAAAATTTTTCTTCGTTGAGTCGGATGAGGGCTACTTCTTTGATTTTTCTCTTGCTCATGTCTGTTTCTTTCATGATAATTGATGCATCTTTCCATTGTGGTGTTTGCTCGTTATCCAGGCATGTTTGAGTATCTGGGATTTCTCGAAGTCTCTGTTTTTTTTTATTTACAAACTCGCATCAGCCTGTAAAGCTATTAGCGAAAAAAAAAAGAAAAAGTAATAACAATAATTGAACAGTGTAACAATTAAATTTTGTATAAATAGTTTATTGCTTTTAGATATTGGATAATCACTTTGGCACCGCACTTTAAGAATAGTTCTCTCAAATTCTCCGGGATTCCGAATTTACACCTTTCCGCACTGTGTAACGGGCACTCCACTAGAAGGTGTTTTATTGTTAGCGGGGTCTCGCAAGCATAACACTCCGGTTGTGGATCCCTTGTCATCAGATGTCCATGTGTAAGGCGACTATAACCAAGCCGCAGTCGTGTGATGATAACCTGAGAAAAACGATTGGTGGAACTATCAGACCATGGTTGAAATATTGGTTTTATCTCAAGTAATTTTGCCTGTTTTTTACATCATCTGCTATTCCATATGTTGACTATTTTGCTGTGGAAATATGATTTGAGATCTGTCGCTAGAGTTTTTGGATAGAATTCAATAGTTGTGTCCTCTAAGGCTTCTCGTGCATATTTATCCGCCAAATCGTTTCCCGTGATTTTAACATGAGATGGCACCCACAGGAAAGCAATGTTTCTGTGGTTTAGGTTATGCAATTCTTGTCTAATGAGTTTGGCCACAGGATGGGAAGAATAGATTTTTGAGATGATTTCTAGAGAACTTAGTGAGTCAGTAATTATTAAGAAATTAGTTTCAGGACATTTTGTAACATGACATATGGCTTTATATATTGCAAAATGTTCTCCTGTTAAAATAGTATTAGTCTCCGCTAGTTTATATTTCTTTATTTCATCATTTGTTACAAAGGCAGATGGTACACACCGCTCTGTTTTAGATCCATCTGTGAATAACTGTTTGAAGGAAGAACATTGAGAAATTAACGTTTGATATTTAGAATTAATTAGATGACAATTGCTTTCTTTTTTATTTTCTGATAATAGATCCAAATTTATGTGAGTAGAAGACATTAGCCAAGGAGGGGAAGTTGGCATCTTGCTAGGATAGATTTCGGGGACTTTAATGTTTAATTCATTTATGATTCGTCTGCATCTTTCGTAAAAGGGAATGTGGGTTTTTGCGCGCTGGATATTCGAGCAGCGAATGGTTTGGTGATATTGTAAAGAGTACCGCTTTGATGCAAAAGAGAGCATTAATTCCTGTCTTCGTAAATCTAATGGTAGTTCACCCAGTTTTGCCTGAAGACTTAAGATAGGGGTTGTTCTAAATGCACCGCTTATTATTCTAAGAGCGTTATTTTGAATGGTGTCTAAAACTTTTAGAGTTGTTGTTGAAGCACACGAGTAAGCATGGCATCCATAATCGATCTTAGAGCGGATCAAATTTTTATATAGTATGAGTAGAGTTCTACGGTCTGCTCCCCAGAAAGGCATTTCAAGAGGTTTAGTCTTTTTTGACATATAGCTGATATATATTTGATGTGGTCCTTCCAGGTTAGAGCTTGATCAAATATTAGACCTAGATATTTATTTGTGTTTACATATTCAAGTGTTTGACAACCAAGTTTTAAAGTAGGTATTTCTTTTATCTGTTTTGGTCTCTTTGAGAATATGATGCAGCGAGTTTTAGATGAAGCAAATTGAAAACCACTCCTTTTAGACCATGCTATAAATTTATCGAGTTGATCTTGTAATAATTTGGCCATACTCTGTATATTGTTTCCATTTAAGAATATTATAAGATCATCCGCGTACAATCTCGCTTGAATGGGTTTGTTCATTGATTTGATTATATCATTGATAGCTATAAGGAAAAGCGTCATGCTGATTACCGAGCCTTGGGGTGTACCATTTGTTTGATATTTCACATTAGATAGAAGTCCGTTTACTTTTACCTTGAAATTTCTATTTAGGAGAAAATTTTTAATAAAAGCAAGTATATTTCCTTGATAGCCCCATGATTCCAGTGTTGAAACTATTTTGTGATGCCAAGTCATATCAAATGCTTTGTGCAAATCAAAATAAATTGCAATACATTTTTGGTTGTTGTAGAATGCGTTATTAATATGTGATTCTATATCTACTAAATTGTCGGTAGTCGATCTTAAAGGACGAAATCCAGATTGTTCATTAATCAGTTGGTTATTTTCTTCCAGACACCACAATAAACGTTTATTTATAATTTTTTTTAAAAGCTTACATATTACACAAGTTAGAGACACTGGACGATAAGAATCTGCTTTGTTTTGTGGCTTATTAGATTTTAAGATGGAAATAGTTATGGCTGTTTTCCTTAAATTGGGAAATTCATGTTTGGTCCATATACGATTATATATTTTTAATAATATTTCTACTGCTTCGTCAGGAAGGTGTTTCAAAAAAGAAGCTGGGATGTCATCGGGGCCAGGGGATGTATCCTTTAAACAATCTACCATCTCTCTTAGTTCTCTGATTGTGATAAGTGCATTTATAGGTTCATTGTTGTTAACTACGTTAATAAGGATGGTTTATTTTTGTTCTTTGTATGTTATGAAATCTTTATCATAGTTAGAATTTGTGGATGTTAACTTGAATGTTTCCGCTATTTTTTCTACGATTTCTGCATGGTTTGTTATTTACGATTTATTTTCTACTTCTAATGAATCGATTCCTTGATATGAGCTAGTGCCTGTTATATTTTTTATTTTTCTCCATATTAATCGTTTCTACATATTTTATCCAAGATTGTCTTTTAGATCTCGTGGTAATCAGTTTGGCTCTAGCCCTACATTCTTTAAGATTAATTAAGTTTTCTAGGCTTTTGTACCTTTTGTACTTTTGAAGAGCTTTCTTACTTTCCTTAATAGCTTCTTTACAATCTTCATTCCACCAGGGAGTTACTTTATCTCTTTTTATAAACTTTGTTTTACCTATCGCTTCTAGAGCTGCTTCCGTTATGAGTTTATTAAACTGTAGAATTATTTCGTCTATTGAATTTTCTAAGCAAATTTTTGATGATCCTTTACGGATAATTTCTTGAAAACTGCGCCAATCAGCTTTATCTAGCCTTCATTTCGGATCAGGTGTAACTGGCGTAGGTTTCATCGAGTGTTTTTCTATTAAAATTGGGAAGTGATCACTCCCATATAAATCTTTTTCTACATACCAATTGTGATTTAATTGAAGAGTTGGCGTACAGAGTGAGATATCTATAGAAGAAAATGTCCCTGTCGATAAATTTAAGTGTGTGCTGCTACCATCATTTATTATTGCAAGGTTTAATGTGTTTATGATCTTTTTAATCTTTTTTCCAGTGTGTGTAGTTTTAAAGGAACCCCAGTTAGTATTGTGTCCATTTAGATCTCCCAAAATGAATTTCGGATTAGGAACCTGATTTATTAAGTTTACAAGATCTTGTTCTTCTAGGTTATAATTTGGAGGTATATATATATTACATATGTTGATCTTTTGTGTAGTGCCAATTTCTACAGCTACAGCTTCGAGATTTGTGATTAATGGAATTTCTTTAGATATTATTTGTTCCTTTACATATATTGCAACTCCACCTGATGCGTGTTTTGCATTATCTCTGTTTTTAAAATATGAATTGAAGGACTTTAGATTCATGCACGTGGAATGTTTAAAATTAGTTTCTTGAAGACAAATAATTTGTGGTGTGTATTGATTGATTAATAGTTGCAACATAGGTAAACGAGTTTGAAAGCTATTTATATTCCACTGTAAAATTTTATTATACATAAATTATTATATATCGATTAAGCGAAAGAAAAAAAAAATTCAGGGTTAACAAGTGGATGTATCACTTTCAGTATCCAAAATGGCTAAATCAAGTTGTAGAGCCAATTTTTTCCTCAATTTTGTGCAGCGATATTTTGTTGTTCTGTCTTCTAAGTGGGGACGTATTTCTTCCAACATATTAATAAGAGCTACGGTGTCTGAAGTATATTCATTCGCAATCGTTAGTACATCAGAGCATCCATGGCAATTTTCAAGTAGACTTTCAATTTGCTTACTGTTAAGACAAAAGGAAGGAGAGTGTTTATCTATATATGTTTTAATATTGTCTAAAAACTTTATGTTTTGTTCCGGTTTTTTTTCTGTTTTGCTCTTTTTTTTCTGATTTAAAGTTGGAATTGCAAATTGGACATCCTCAGAAGTAGGTGATGAAGCATCAGAAGCAGTACGTTTATGTGAAATATTTTGTGTAAAAGAAGGATCAGACTTTGTATTGTCAACCAAGGCGTTTTCGATTATCTCAGAATTCACAGGGGTATTGATAGGTTGAGAGAGGGGTGGATTTGACAGTTCTGGATTTTGGGTCGAAGATGACTCAAACATATATGGGAGTAAGTTTTGGTTTATTTGCGAGCTGTGTGCGATGGCGGATTGCGAGCTGTTGGTAGAAGAAATTGTAGTGATTCCAGCAATAGGAATTTGTGAAGTTTGGGCAAGAGATACGCTACCTGATTGAGTATTGCTTACTGTAGGTATTGTATTCAAAGTTGGTGAAACAGAAACAGTACATTGTGAAGCATTATGTCCTGCTTGCTTGCATTTGAAACAATTATGGCTATCTAATGTTAAAAATAACCTGCTTACTACTCCATCTTGTTCTATTTCAATGATTTCAGGAATGTGAGTGTTTATAGGAGGAGAAATGTAGATTTGTCTTCTAAAACTTAATATGTGGCTGTAAGCTGGATCAGTAGCTCCAATTCTCAGTGGAGTCATTGGCGATAACAGTGTTAAACCTAAGTTTTGTAAATGTCGTGTAATATCTTCATTAGAAATTGTGGGGCTTACATTAGATACTAGCAATCTTTCTGATGGAGTAATTAGTCGCCAAGCAACTAGACGAGTGTTGTTAATTGTGATGGCTTCATTATTTTTAAGAAGATCGTCGACAATTTTTTATTCTCTCAAATATATGCAAACTCGATTGTTAGATATACGTGAACAATATATTATATTTTGTGGGTTAACTATTGGTCCAATCTGTAAGAGATAGTCTTGAATTTTGCAACCTTCTATCGATGGGAAAACTATCGCTTGATCTCTATTTGGTAATGGAGTGGAATTTTTAACTAACGCTGCTGAGTATGATTTAACCGTGCTGTTAAAATTCTTTGAAGTAATATTGACATTTGAAGAATTTTGAGTAAGATTATCCATTTTTTGCTTTCTTTCGGAGTTTCTTCCAAAACATTTAAACTAAGTCCGCCTCTGGCGATGAAAAACCACAGACAATAACTTGAGAAAAAAAAACAACCAGTTGGTAGATAAGCACTCACAACAGGTGAATGGAAAAATATTGATTTTTTGTGGATGTTGATAATATTATGATGTAAATTAAATACTCACAAATGATGCGTGATGTACTATTTTAACACTTCACCACTTATTTCCCAAAAATTTGTTTTAATATCCGAAGTCTCTGTTGATGTATGTTTTATGCTCGTTTATCCTGACATAGAGTTGTCTTTGTCAGGATAAACTTTGTCACTTTTTATTTAATTTTTTAGCTTTTTGGACTATTTGTACTTATTTTTGCCACTTTTGGCTCATATGATCATAATGTTTTTCAGTTTGTTATTTTTCGTAACTGCTATTTTTCTTCTATTTAACCCAACCAAATACGTTTGCTCTCCTATTTTTTTATTACATTTAATAATATTTCAGATCCTATTTTTTCCTGATAAAATTCTTTATTGTCTTTTCTTGTCTCTTTACTTTCTTTTTACTAGTTTTTTTAATTCTTTTTTTTACTTTCTAGATTTGTGACTCTTATCTCTATCAACGCGAGCTCTTTTTAGTAGATCCACTTTTTTGGGTTTTGTTTATTGAGTTTCGTCAGATCTTTTATTTCTTTTTTATATTCTCTTAGCTCTTCTTTAATATTTTTAATCTTCTGCCCTATAGTTTTCATGTCTTTGCTGTGTTCATATACTTACTATTTCCTTCATGCCATTCGTTAGCTGCTCTCACATTTACATTTTTGTTTCTAATTTTTTTGATCTTCTTTTTTGGAATTCTTAATATTTTTTTAATCTTTTAAATATATTATCTTCTGACTCATTAGTTATCCATATTTTCTGCGTATCCTCATCTGTCGTGTTATCAGCCAAATCCATGTTCTTATACTACGATATATACCATCGACCCATAAGAGACTCAGTTTTTCTCAGTACTGTTTATCACCTAATCTAAAGTATAATTAAAATAATATCAAAGCTAAATATAATTTAATTACCTAAAATTACTTTGGAACTCCTTTAGATAACGTACGTCCAATTATACTCTTCTACAATTTTGTTTTACCTATCTATTGTTTTCTTGTTTTTTTTTTTTCGTGGTAATCGCAGATTTCGTTTGTAAATATTATTTATTAATACATGTTTTGTACCTACATCTAGGTATTTAATATTTATCTTTCTTACTAGCGCATATTTGTCTCATTACAAACTCTCTTGCACTTTTCATAGACTCCTATCGTTCTATTAGATGTATATTTCAATTTAAGTCTCCTTTTTTCCTGATGACTTTAATGTCATCTACTTCAAAATGTATGCTATATATCTGAATTGTTAATATTATTGGGGCACATAAAATTAAATTATTTGAAAAATATTTGGTATTATATATAAAGGAAAGGGAAATATTAAACATTGATATTTAGGTAATCAGTGAGATGATATGGTCTCGAGACGGAGTTAGTCAACAAAAGAACACACCATTTTACCAACAACAATACTAAGCACAAACATGGTGCCGAATTCTTAATAAGAAACAGCATAAAAAATCAGTAATTACCGTAATAACATACTGAAAACGTATTATGGTAATGCAACTTGAAGGTTTTTCTTCACTAAAAATAATCCTAAGCAATGCCTTGGTTATTTCCAACTAGTTACAAAAGATTAGACTAACAAGCAAATTTTCCCTAATAACAAATCTTAAAACTAATGTTTGTTGAGTTCTCCGCAATGGTATTTCTTAATTTCTTTAAGTGATAATATATTTTTGTTCTATTATTGGTTTTAATCTTTTTAATAAGAGTTTTTTAAACAATTTTAAAATCACTGGCAGCAACAATATTGGCAGATATGAAATTACCTTATTTGATGATTTCCCAGGTTTTGCTATCATAGTTATTTCCGCTACCTTTCAGCATCTTGGGAAGTACTTTAGTCTAATCGACGCATTGGAATTGATTTGATAGCTTAATTATTGCTTTTCTGGCAAACTGTTTCAAGATTTCTTCTGTTTCTTTTTTGAATTGATATATGAAGTATTTTAGTTTTAGTTTCTTGAGGTGTTTCTAATTGCATTATCTCTCCAATATTTTCATCTATAATTGGAAAGTTATCAATTTCAGATTGCAAATCGTGTGGTTTAAAAGTATTTTCCAAATGATCAGCAAATATGTCCCCTTTTTCTTGGATACTTTTAGCCCATGTACCATCAGATTTTCTAATGGGTTGATTTTGTCTTCTTGGCCTCTTGAGTCTCCTCGTAGCTTTCCCAATGAGTAATTACCTATCTTTACATTGGTAGGCTCCCTTAAGAATTTGTTTATTGATTCGTGTTTACCTTTTTTACTTTCTCTGCTATGCTTTGAGTTATTTGATTTAATCTGGTTTTATTCAGTTTCCTGCATTATTGCCGTTTTCTTATCAGCTTTATTTATATGATGGAAAGTACGACATACAAGAAAACTAAGATCATAAGATGCTGGAATTGTGGCGAAATAGGACACTTACGAAGTTCATGAAAGCACTCTAGGTATGACGCAAATCAAGAAACTCACCATCAGGAAAATTAGAACGGATCGGCCTTAGGGGGGCAGCTTCGACCCGGATCTTTTTCAAAGACCCTCTCATACTAATAGCTTCTTTGAAATGTCGTGAAGCTAGTGTATATATAGATGGAGAAATAAATGGTAAAAGGCATACGTGGTTGGTGGATACCGGGCGACCAGAACCATTATACGCCCGACAGTTATAAACAGCCGTAAGAAACTGTTACCAACGAGGTTGCGACTTCGGACCGCTACAGGTGAAAATGCTAACATTCATGGAGAAATCCAGGTACAATTGGGAATTGGAGCAGAAAAGTTCGTCTATACTGTTATAGTTGCTGACATCTAAGAGGATGTTATATATTAGGAATGGACGTAATGAATATGCATGGATTCCAATTGGATTTTACGTAATCAAAGTTGTCAACTAGGAGGTATTTCCTCATCCACATGATGACAACACTGTGCAAGCAGCCATTAAAGAAGATACAGTCGTGCCTGCGAGAAGCGAAACGATCATAGTAGCGCGGCTACAGGGAATTGTAGACAAAGGGACACTTGTTATGATGGAGCCTTGGAACCATGACGACGAGGTTGGCCGTGGAATCATAATTGGAAAGAAATTGGTGACTTCGGCTAAAGAAATTCCTGTGAGACTTATCAATGTCAATGACTACCCAGTGATCATCAAGAAAAAGACAAAAGTAGGAACTTGTGTACCTGTTACATCCATAATCAGTCAAGCGACAACATCTAGTAATTCCAACGACAAATTCGACCAAATGGTTGCAGTTGCTGGACAGTCTCTAAATCAGATGGAGAAAAGGAAATTAAGGGCATTTCTTCGGCAGTATATTTTGTTAACAACTTACCGTTGTTAAGCATAAAATTGATACTGGTAATGCTAAGCCAATTAGTCAAACAGCTCGACGATTACCACAGGCGAAAAGAGAGGAAGCTAAAACAATTGTTCAGAAAATGAAGAAAGACGGGGTGATAGAACCTTCTACGAGCCCATGGGTCTCTCCGGTGGTCCTGGTTAAGAAGAAAGACGAGGTTCTCTATGGATTACCGTTTGCTGAACAACGTTACCAAGAAATATAGTTATCCTCTGCCTCGGATCGACGATACATTGGACACATTGGCTGAAAGTAAATTATTTTCTACTTTGGATTTAAGTTCTGGATACTGGCAGGTAGAAATAGACCCAGTAGATAAAGAGAAAACAGCCTTCACCACAGGATCTGGATTGTGGTAATTCAACGTTATGCCATTTGGACTTTGTAATGCTCCTGCGATATTTGGGAGGCTTATGGAAAATGTGTTGAGAGGGTTATCTTGAAAAACATTCCTGGTTTATCTAGACGACATAATCGTCTTGGGGGAGACATTTGAAGATCATCTAAAGAATTTAGAAAACTTTTTTAATTGACTTAAAGCTGCCCAATTGATCCCCCAAACCCCAAGAAGTGCCAGCTATTTCAAGGTAAAGTCAATTATCTGGGTCATATACTCAGTAAAGAAGGAGTGGCCGTGGAATGGCCAGTACCAACGGACAAAAATCAAGTGAGAAGTTTTCTTGGACTATATACATACTACCGGAGGTTTATTAAGAAGTTTGCAGATATCGCTAAGCCATTAACGCGACTTACAGAGAAAGCAAGAGATTACCGCTGGGATACAGACTGCCAAAATGCGTTTGAGACCTTAAAAAAGCATTAAATCACAGCACCAATTTTGGGATATCAACTGTCAGAAGGACAATTCATCTTAGATACAGATGCAAGTAATGTGGAAATTGGAGGAGTGCTATCTCAGATTCAAGGACAGGAACGAGTCCTTGGATATTTTAGTAAAGTTCTTTTAAAACCTGAGCGAAATTCTTGCGTCACGAGAAGAGAACTTCTAGCAGTAGTGAAATCAGTAGGAGCACTTCTATCAATACCTCTATGGAAGGAAGTTTTTAATCCGAACCGACCATGCCGCCCTTAAGTGGTTGATGCAGTTTAAGAATCCAGAAGGTCAGATAGCCAGATGGATCGAACGACTTCAAGAATACGATTTTAAGATTGAGCACCGGGCCGGAATTAGCCACAAAAACGCTGATTCTCTTTCCAGAAGGCCATGTCCAGCAGAGTGTTCCCACTGCAACAAAACGGAATCCAAGGAAGCAGCAGTGCTAAGAACAAGAGAGAGATTCAGTTGTACAGAAAATTCGAAAATGGAAAGAGGAAAACCGTCGACCACCTTGGCAAGAAATATCAAACCTATGCTCAGTAGTTAAGACGTATTGGGCCCAGTGGGACTCATTTATCCTGGAAGATGGCTTGCTCAAACGAGTACTGGAAAATGATGACGGTTCAGAGAAGAGAAGACAGTTGGTGATCCCAAAGAACAGAATAGCCGAAGTACTTCGTCAGTTACACGACAGTCCATCAGGAGGGCATTTTGGTGTAAAGAAAACCCTTAAGCGAATTCGGGAACGGTTTTATTGGATGAACGGTTCCGACAACGTAAAAGACTGGTGTAAGAAATTTATTATTTGTGCTACGAGTAACGGGTCTTACCGATAAAGGAGAGCTCGTATGAGACAATATAATGTTGGAAGCCCGTTTGAAAGAATAGCTTTGGACATCGCTGGGCCATTTCCAGAAAGTGAAAATGGAGGCAAGTACATGTTGGTAGTAATGGATTACTTCACTAAGTGGGTCGAGATTTACGCACTTTCAGACCAGAAGGCCGCCACCGTTGCAGATAAGTTGATCCAAGGTGCCTTTGGAGATCCATAGTGACCAAGGCAGGAACTTCGAAAGCTATCTATTCCAAGGAATATATAATAGACTAGGCATGAAGAAAACAAGAACTACCGCGTATAATTCGCAATTGGATGGTATGGTAGAACGAATAAATAGGACAGTTGGCAAGTATTTGACAAAGATGGTGTCCGATCATCAGCGCGACTGTGACCAATATCTTCCGTTCTTCACAATGGCTTACAGATCTGCTGTTAACGCATCAACAGGCCAGACACCAGCCAGAGTCCTATTCGGACGCGAAATGCGACTACCTTGTGATCTAGAGTTTGGGTGTCGACCTGGAGAAGATGTAGCAGGTGAAGATTATGTGTAGATGTATTAGGTTATCGAATTACGAAGAAGAATGGACTCCGTTCCCACCTTCAGATCGCTAGCGACCGAATGAAGAAACGGTACGATACACAAGCCAAAAAGGGTTGCTTTAAGAAGAACGACAAAGTCTGGCTCTATAATCCCAAGAAGCGAAAAGGTTGTTCTCCCATATTGCAGCAGTTTTGGGAAGGTCCATACCTCATTATGAAGAAGATCAACGAAATAGATCATCTACCGAATAAGCAAGATTCCGAGGGACAAGCTGATGAAAGTACACCATAACCAGCTGGCGTCTTTCGAAAGTGACCACGACGTAGATGAAGAAGTGGAAGTAAACCAAGTCCAACATGTGTCTGACCTCACGTTTGAGGAATTCATGGGTGCCTCTGGAGGTACCGGTAAAGCAAGACATGGTGTTACCACTAAAGAAAAGCAAGATCTACTCGCTCTTCCCGATGACTATTCGCTGGCCCTTACCATCCCGGCCAGTATCAAAGACGCACCATGGTTGCGTCAGTATTTCGAAGGAAGTTCGGTCGAGTTGCAGAACTTCAATGCAAAGTGCCAGCTCCAGGGAAAGCCTTGAAACTCCAAGATGCATCACGTTACCTTTTCCACCTGGTAACAAAAGACACTGCCCGTGACCAACCTACCTACCGAGATATCTGGGAAGTCTTACTTTAATTGAGACAGCACGTACTAGAGTCCAACGTGCAAAAGTTAGCCATGCCAAAGTTAAAGTACCGCCAATTAGATTGGAGGGTTATACTAAGTATGGTGGAGAAGATCTTTACAGACACCGAAGTCCAGGTGTTAGTCTGTTGCAATCCGCATAGTCACTGGTGCGGAGAAAAAACCGTCCCTTGTCATTTTTATACAACTGGAAGTTGTAGAAGAGGGTCCAGTTGCCGATACCAGCATACCGTCCCAGTTCCAGTCCCGACAAGGTTCCAGGAGGAAAAATCTTTTAAGAGGGCGGCAATGTTACGATAAATATTATGGCGCACAAAACTGTAAACATGTTTTTTTAATAAGTATTTTTTTATTAGGCAATATCCAAGGAACCCCTACGCTTAAACCAGTTTCCATAGCCGTCGACCGAATTCTAGTAAATTCGACGAAAGACCAGTCCTTGAGTGACCTTCTTGTCTATTCGATGGAATTCCGTTTTAATGGAGAAGGTCATTGATCATTCTAGATAACGGCATTTTATATATATATATATATATATATATATATATATATATATATATATATATATATATATATATATATATATATATATATATATATATATATATATATATATATATATATATATATATATATATATATATATATATATATATATATATATATATATATATATATATATATATATTGTTATGATGTGTTTTTTGTTTGAATGATGAGCAATGAGTATTTTTAATAATATAGGGTTTTTATCGCGGTTCTCAAAGAATTAGCTTGTAAGTACTTTTTTTAAATTATCTTTATTATAACTATTATGAAACACACATATATATATCTAACTTAGCCAATGTAAATTTAAAAATAAACTATCTTTAAATTGATATTCTTATAAAACTAATTAAATTCTATAGACAATGTAAAATTTAAACAAACTATCTTCAAAATTGAAATTGTTATGACACTAACTAAATTATATTAACAAAATTTTGTACCTTTCTTTCACTGAATGCCTAAATGAACTGTTTTCCACTATATAGATTCTAATCACCACTGAATGTCTTCGTACTTCAGTTATCCTTGTTTTTTGTGAAATTACTTTTTCCAATTATCAGCTTCTACCAATTTAAGATATATTTTTCTTCACCAGCATCTATACACCACCAAGCAAACCAGCAAACACCATTTATATTTATTCTTCTTTTCAATATACCAACATCCAATTATTATAAGTTGATTTATACTAATCTCCAATCATAATATAATTTTAATTCCTTCCAATGTCCATCCAATATTCTTCTAATATACTTTTATAATCTTCAATAATTATTTGTGTATAATTATAAATGTGCATTAAATATATGCATAATTTTTAATCTTCATTTAACTCACTATATTAAACAATTGGACTATCTCCAACTAACTTTCATATTTCTTATTAAACTGCTTGACTGACTTACTAAAACTGTGAACAATTGACTTCACTAACTAATCTACTAACTTTCATAATAAACTGCTTGACTTCTGACTAAAAACTTCTATAATAAACTGGGCTGACTTCTGATTAAAAATTTTCATAATAAACTGGCCTGACTTCTGATTAAAAACTGCCATCTTGAATCCAAATCACGGGTATTTATATCCTTTTTGATATTCCAGAACCATCTGGTAAGAGATCATGTTCCAATTTGTTCTATTTCTTCGATATAGATGTTCTCGAAAAAATATCTGTTCGATCCACCGCCATAATCATTATTTCGAGAATGTTCGACCGTAAACAATGGTCAAATTCTGCATTCTGGAGAATTCGTTCATTTTTTATTGATAATTTTGTTTACATTTAGGCTTTTCAGATCAGAATATATAATTAAATTAGTAACTAACACTCTAATTTAATAAAATACACATTTCAAACAATATATTATTATAACCCCACTTTATATTCCCTTATGATTAATTTCTATCTGTCAAATTACTTACTGTATAGTTGGTTGCCTAGGCACATGGCTCACTTAAATCTATTTACCACATTATAATTACTAAAATACAACTTTTTACAATTATTATATGCTAATTTCTTAAAATGCCCTCACATAAATATATTTTTATAAATTTCTCTAGTATATAACTTATTTAAAATAATCAAATATCTAATATTATGTAGTATATAACTTATAAATTATTTTCTATAAACCCTAATCGTATCAATACCCCAAAATAATATTTAAAATAAATAATTTACTTATTATTTTTTTAAATATTAATTTTCTCATACCTTATTAAATTTAATAAATCAATTTTTTTTTATTATTTAAAATGTGTTAAATACATCCCTGTTCGCTGTCTATGTCAAAGCAGAGAACAACGGAGCACAGTTCGGCTATTCTATGGTCAAACTGTCATGTCAAGTGGGGCAATGGATGCGATATCAGAGAATAAAATATAACCTTAATTAAAAATATAATCGATATGGTGTTCTGTTTATTTATAGACAAAATCTAAGAATTATTTCCATTCAAAATAACTTTCATCAATATAAATTGGTAAGTTTTTTCACTTTATTATATTAGAAAGACATTTTTATAGCAATTATAGTATCAATTTTGTGTCTAACCCCAAATTATGATTTTTAGGGTACAAATTAATTTCCATATATACAAAATTCAACAAGTATGATGTCAAATTGATTCAAAATAATGAAATCTACCATCTACCATTTAACAAATCAAGTCTATTGAATAAAATGGATATATCAGTAAGTTATTAGTGTTATTATATTTGTGTTATTCAATCTCTTCATGATATTGAAAAATGTCGTTGATATGAAATATGCCTCTTAGTCTGTTCTCTGCATCTATTAACACATAACTATTTAGTCCATTCTGATTTTCAATTGTATATGGACCTTCAAACATTGGTTGTAATTTCTTACAACGGTTTTCTTTAACATTACTTTTTCTAAGTGAACGAATTAACACTAGGTCTCCTTTTTGAAATGTGATTGGTTTTTTTATATTTCGATTTTGTCTTCTGATATATTTTTCAGCTTTCCTCCTAATTCGGTTATTCACTTTCTGCATTACTTGTTCTAACATATCCTGATTATATTCACTAATCCACTTTCTGTTTCCTATATGGCCAAACATTAAATATTCTGGTACTTCCTCTATATTCAAATTATGTGTATTATTTAAAAAATACTCTACTTGTGGTATATGTTGCTGCCAAGTTTCGTGTTGATTTTGGCACAGTATCCTTAAATATTTTATAACTTCTTTAATATATCTTTCTGCAGGATTTGCCTGAGGATGTCTGATACTTGTAAAATGAATGTTGATTCCCTTTTTCTCACAAAATGTCCGAAATTTTTGGTTGTTAAAATATGTAGCATTATCTATTATGCAATTTCTAAATGGTCCTATTTCTTCGAAAAATTGATTAATATATAATTTTAATGTTTTAACATTTGTTCTAGAGCAGGGATATAGTTTAATAAATTTTGTATATAAATCAACTATCACTAGTATATGCTTTTTTCCTGTTGGACTGAGAACTAAATTTGAAATAAAATCCATGGAAACTGTATTTAGTTTTTCATATACAACATTAGATTTATATGTGTTCTGGTTTTTGAAATTCTTTTCTTTGTTTAGTTGACATATTGGGCATTGGGTAGTAATTTCTTTTGCTATACTTATGTCATTCTTTGCAAAATAATTGTCCCTAAATAGCATCCATAGCTTTCTTGAACCAATATGCATATAATTGTTATGTAAATTTTTCAATATTTTCTTTGCTAAAGTTCTAGTTATTACATATACTTCTATGCCATTTATTATTTTATAATATACTCCATCTTTCCTAAGGACTTTTTGTTTTTCACTCAAATTGATCTGATCTCTTATAATTTCTTCTTTAGAATATAATCCAGTACTTTCTACTAATTGATTTAATCCAATTTTTATTGTTCGCTGCCCTTTTTGTGATGTATTTTCTAACCTTGATAAAGCATCTGCCACTATATTGGATTTTCCAGAAATGTATTTGATTTCAAAGCAGTATTCACTAAGTATTAGACTCCACCGATGTATTCTACTGTTTCCATGTATTCTACTGTTTCCATATTTGTTATTTAATATAGACGTTAAAGCTTGGTGATCTGTTTCTATTGTAAATTCATTACCCAACAAATAAAATCTTAATTTTGTGACACAGTGTATTATACTTGCTAGTTCTAATTCTGAAACTGAGTAACCCTTTTCATGTGGCTTTGTGATTCTTGAAATGAATTGTATTGTGTATTCGACCCCATCATGTATTTGTAATAATACCCCTGATAATCTCTCTATGGATGCATCTGTTCTTAATATGAATGGCTGTGTGTAGTCAGGATAGTATATTTTCAAATTTGACAGAAAAATGTTCTTAATCTCTTGGAATGCTAGTTCTCTTCTCTGATCCCATCTCCATTTTACACCTTTTCTCAGTAGTTCTAGTAATGGAAGTTCTTTTATACTTAGATCTGGTATCATCCTTTTATAATAATTAATTATTCCAATAAATCCTCTTAAAGTTCTTAAATTGTGTGGTGTTTTATATTCCTGAATGACTTGTGTCCGTTCTGGATCCATTTCGATTCCCTTAGTGTTAAGTTTATAACCTAGATATATGACTTCTTTTTGAAAAAATGTACATTTTTCTTGATTTATTTTTAGTCCAACTTTGTCTAATCTATTTATTATAGTTTTTAGGTGTTTCTCATGATCTTCAGCCGTTTTAGAAAAAATTAATATATCATCAATGTAGTGAATTACAAAATGTTCATATTGATCCAAAATATCATGAAGACATCTACATAGAGCACTGCAAGATGATTGAAGTCCAAATGGTACTACATTGAATTGATATACTACTCCATCTATCTGAAATCCTGTATACTGTCTACTTTTTCTTTCTAGAGGTATTAACCAGAAACTATGCTGTTAATCGATTTTAGTGAAAAATGACATTCCTGTAATTCTTCCTAATATTCCATCTATACTCATTGGTGCTTCAAATTGCTTTTCAGTAATCTTGTTAATATTCCTTGCATCCAAACATAACCTGATTTCACCTGATCTTTTTCGTACTACTACTATGGGGTTAATAAAACGTGTGTCTGCCTTCTCAATGATCCCATCTTCTACCATATTATTAATTGTTTTGTTTACTTCTTCTCTGTATTTATATGGTATTGGGTATGATTTTGTTTTAAAATCTTTTTCTTCTTTAACCTTTATACTATGGATATAATTTAGTGCAATTCTATTTTCTCTATTGACAAGTCCCTTGTGTTGCTGCAATATGGAAATGACTATTGATTTATATTCTTCAGGGCAATTTAAAACTTTTATCATATCTTCTTCTTTACAAATAAACTTATTCTTCATTATGTACTCATTATTCCTTGCTTCCAATTTTACGCACTCCGCCTCGTAGGCATCCATCTGCTTAAAATTTCCATTCCTTAAATATTCACTACAATAATTATTCTTTACATTCTTTTGGGACATTTCCCTATCATCAAAATACATTTCTTCTTCATAAACATCATTATTTTCTTTTAATAATATCCTATCAACTCTTATTCCTTCTTTCACCTCATCTTTCTGCATAAATTTAATTATTTGCCCTTCCAAAGTTACCATTTTTTTTTTCAAAATCTATCTTTACTTTCTTCTTTTCCAATTCATCATTTCCCATTAATATATCAACACATAAATCCTTGACAATAAATCCTTGCATATTAATTTCTTTATTAAGAATATTAATTTTAAAATTGGCTAGTTTATCAATTTCACCCAACTTCTTATTATTTGCACCAATAATTTTAATTTTTGGAATCTTTATTATATCTGATAGTTTTAATGTATTAAAAATAAAATTCTCCGAGACTAAAGTACTTTCTAAACCAGTATCTATCATAATCTTAATCATTTTATTTTTGGCCAAAGCATTTATATAAATTAAATTAATAGATTCAATAATTTTCTCTTCATCTAAAGAAATAACTTCAGAAGGTTTTTCATAATAGCAATGGCCTAACTTGTAATTCAGAAAGTTTACTGAACAAAATTTTGATTATTAGAATTGTCAGATCGTATCTGACCACTTGGATCTGATGTACTATGTCTTTCCCTACTATGACTTCTACTCACATTTTCTTGCCTTGTACGATTTCGTTCCCTGTCTTCGCAGCTCCTATTCCTTCGAACACAATTTACCTGTCTGTTATAGTTAGGTCGCTCTGTATTTCTTCTATTGTTAAAATCTTGTCTATTATTATTAGTACTGTTATTAAAATGTTGTCTATTATAATTAGTATTATTATTAAAATTTTGTCTATTATAACTAGTATTATTATTAAAGTTCTGTCTATTTGGATTACTGTTAGTATTATTAAAATTTTGTAAACTATCACCATACCTAGTATTATTGTTATATGATTGTCTATATTGTTGATTATCATTTTTATTATATTGAAAGTTATTGTTGTTTTTTCTGTTGTTATTATTATTTGTCATATTGCCTCTTTGTATTCTTTGAATAAAATTAATAAAACTATCTATTGTTTGAATATTTTGTACAGTTACAGTTTGCACAACATCAGCATCAAAATGTCTAGATACATTTAAGACTGTTTCATCCTCTCTAAGTGGTGGTTCTAAATATTTTGCAACTGTTATCAGTTTTAATGCATAATCTACCATATTTGATTTTAAATTGTGATTATACTTTCCAAAATATAGAATTTCTCTAAACTTGGCTTGCTCTAATTCACCCCAATAATAATTTAAAAATTTATTTTCAAATGTTTGAAAATTATCTAAATCATTCTCAATACTAGCAAACCAAGTTGCTGCATTGTCATTTAATGTCATTCTAATATAATCTTTAATATCATTAATATTATTCACAAATCTTAATTTATGTTTTAAACTATTTATGTAGACTTTAGGATGCAAATTTTTTATATTACCAGAGAATTTAATCCCAGTCTCATTTGTTAAATTTAAGTAAGGTCTCCCTATGTCTCTCATTTGTGAAATATCATCTATTCTCTGTTCCACATTTCTTATTTGATTACTATTTATTTGGATATTTTGTTGTATATCGTCTAATTTTTCTTCTGTGTTTCTCCTGTCTTCGTTAATTTTTACTTCTAAGTAACATTTCTGTAACTCTATTTTCTGTTCTATATCTATCTTATTATCTTGAATAATCCTCTTTACTTCTGTCCTCTCATTTTCTATCCTTTTCTTGTAGTCATTCCGTATAATTTTTATTTCATTTGCTACTTTTTTCTCTGCAGCTTCAAGTTTTTTATCCATTTGTTTTTCTATTTGCTTTACAATTTTATTATTATTATCTTCTATTTTCATTTCTAATTTTCTATAATTCTCTTCCATTTTTTTCGTGTTCTCTTCCATTTTTTTCGTATTCTCTTCCATTTTCTTCGTATTCTCTTCCATTTTCTGTTCCATTTTTTTCATGTCTTCTTTGACTTCTTTTGAATTCTCTTCTATTTTTTTTGTATTCTCTTCCATTTTTTTTGTATTCTCTTCCATTGTCTTGTTCATCTGCATCATTAATGACATCAAAGCTGCCATATTGACATTTTCCTCTCTTTCTGGATTCATTTCTGCAGTATCTTGTGGAACTTGAACTAAACTCTCCTCTTGTATAGGTTGTGTTTCTACTTCCACATCTTCTTCATTCTTTTTGCTTCTTGTACCTTTCTTTCCTTGAGACATTTTGAGACTTTACTTGTTCAAATATAATTAAAATAAAATCTATAATTTTTTCTTTCTACTGATAATTAATTTAATTATATGAGAGCACTTATCTTCCCAAACTAATTCTTTTAAATAGAGAGCCACCGCGTTGGGTGCCAAATTGTTATGATGTGTTTTTTGTTTGAATGATGAGCAATGAGTATTTTTAATAATATAGGGTTTTTATCGCGGTTCTCAAAGAATTAGCTTGTAAGTACTTTTTTTAAATTATCTTTATTATAACTATTATGAAACACACATATATATCTAACTTAGCCAATGTAAATTTAAAAATAAACTATCTTTAAATTGATATTCTTATAAAACTAATTAAATTCTATAGACAATGTAAAATTTAAACAAACTATCTTCAAAATTGAAATTGTTATGACACTAACTAAATTATATTAACAAAATTTTGTACCTTTCTTTCACTGAATGCCTAAATGAACTGTTTTCCACTATATAGATTCTAATCACCACTGAATGTCTTCGTACTTCAGTTATCCTTGTTTTTTGTGAAATTACTTTTTCCAATTATCAGCTTCTACCAATTTAAGATATATTTTTCTTCACCAGCATCTATACACCACCAAGCAAACCAGCAAACACCATTTATATTTATTCTTCTTTTCAATATACCAACATCCAATTATTATAAGTTGATTTATACTAATCTCCAATCATAATATAATTTTAATTCCTTCCAATGTCCATCCAATATTCTTCTAATATACTTTTATAATCTTCAATAATTATTTGTGTATAATTATAAATGTGCATTAAATATATGCATAATTTTTAATCTTCATTTAACTCACTATATTAAACAATTGGACTATCTCCAACTAACTTTCATATTTCTTATTAAACTGCTTGACTGACTTACTAAAACTGTGAACAATTGACTTCACTAACTAATCTACTAACTTTCATAATAAACTGCTTGACTTCTGACTAAAAACTTCTATAATAAACTGGGCTGACTTCTGATT
The DNA here is from genome assembly GCF_040954645.1 of Diabrotica undecimpunctata. Lineage (NCBI taxonomy): Eukaryota > Metazoa > Arthropoda > Insecta > Coleoptera > Chrysomelidae > Diabrotica > Diabrotica undecimpunctata. Next base: position 87,691,634 of record NC_092807.1, on the reverse strand, counting down.
AAAAATTTTCATAATAAACTGGCCTGACTTCTGATTAAAAACTGCCATCTTGAATCCAAATCACGGGTATTTATATCCTTTTTGATATTCCAGAACCATCTGGTTTGTTCTATTTCTTCGATATAGATGTTCTCGAAAAAATATCTGTTCGATCCACCGCCATAATCATTATTTCGAGAATGTTCGACCGTAAACAATGGTCAAATTCTGCATTCTGGAGAATTCGTTCATTTTTTATTGATAATTTTGTTTACATTTAGGCTTTTCAGATCAGAATATATAATTAAATTAGTAACTAACACTCTAATTTAATAAAATACACATTTCAAACAATATATTATTATAACCCCACTTTATATTCCCTTATGATTAATTTCTATCTGTCAAATTACTTACTGTATAGTTGGTTGCCTAGGCACATGGCTCACTTAAATCTATTTACCACATTATAATTACTAAAATACAACTTTTTACAATTATTATATGCTAATTTCTTAAAATGCCCTCACATAAATATATTTTTATAAATTTCTCTAGTATATAACTTATTTAAAATAATCAAATATCTAATATTATGTAGTATATAACTTATAAATTATTTTCTATAAACCCTAATCGTATCAATATATATATATATATATATATATATATATATATATATATATATATATATATATATATATATATATATATATATATATATATAATCATTGGAACTCCATTCAACCTAACTGCCCTGTTTCATGGAATGTTTTTGCAGAACTGTTGCAACTAGTATTTGACACTAATTTCTTGGTCTTTGATGACAAATATTATCTTCAAATATTTGGCACACCTATGGGTTCCTCAATCTCACCTATCCTAGTCAACTTTGTACTGGATGATTTGGTATCTGACCGTTTGGGTCTTTTTGATTTTCAAATCCCTTTTATTAAGGGTATGTGGATGATTTATTATTAGCCTTATCCCCAGACAAGATTCAGGCCACCTTGTCTATCTTTAATGAGTTTGATCCTCACTTACAGTTCACTGCTGAACTGGGGGACCCTGTCACCAATAGTATTCCCTTCTTAGACATGCGTGTCATTAGAATGGGAGATAACACCTTAACCACAAGTTGGTATAGGAAACCGATAACCTCTAATAGGTTTCTCAACTACCATTCTTGTCATCCTTTCAAGTATAAACTAAACTTAATTAAAGCTTTAAGCTGTCGGCTAAATAGATTGACAAATCCCATTAATCGAAGGGAATCACTTTAATTATTAAGAAGTATTCTAATTAAGAATTCCTACCCATCCTCTCTCATTAATATATATATATATATATATATATATATATATATATATATATATATATATATATATATATATATATATATATATATATATATATATATATATATATATATTTAGGGATTCTACAGTATTGACTGCCTTCCCTCGCTCAACCGTTTCCATCTCTCTCTGTTGTTCCATTCTCCATCGTTTAGTCCTCTCTTACTCATGGCGTCGTCTACTTCGTTTCTCCAGGATTTTCGGGGTCGTCCTCTTTTCCTCCTTCCTATGGGGCTCCATTCGGTTATTCTTTTTATCCATCTGCTGTCGCTAGCTCTTCTTACATGTCCATACCACTTTAGTCTTTTTTGTTCTATATATGTTAGTATGTCTGTTTCTATTGATGTTCTTTGCTTTATTTCGTCATTACTTCTCCTATCCATTCTTGTTACTCTGCAGCATCTTCGCAGGCATTCCATCTCTGTTGCTATTATCTTACTGCTGTTTTTCTTGTTTATGATCCAATTTTCGGCCCCATATGTCATAATACTTCGCACTAACGTTTTATAAATCTGCGTTTTTGTCTTCATATTTAGGTGTCTATCCCACCATACTGAGTTAAGTTGTCTGATTGCTGTTCTTGTTTGTCCTAATCTTTGTGTAATTTCTTCCTCTGTTGTTGCCTTTTTCGTGATTATAAACCCCAGGTATTTGAATTTATCCTTTCCTTTGATTGTTACGTTGTCATCAATCTGTAGATCTTCTATGTCTTCTTCACTTGTAGATAGGTACTCTGTTTTCGCGAGGTTAATATCTAGGCCAGCCTTGGTATATTCTTCTTGTAGTTTCTTTATCATGTAGCTGAGGTCGTCTTGGTCTTGTGCAATTACTACTTGATCGTCTGCAAAACTCTCTCATTAATAAATACCTTTACTTGCAAAGCTATGGCTTCTCTTTAGATGACGTACCCAATGGTGACCAACTTAGAATAATATCTAATAATTCAATTAATAGTATTGTTCTACCTGATACTGATCTTGGGACTCCTACTGCCCATTATTCATCCTTACCTTACTTTCCTCAAGTTACGGAGAAACTTATTAAACTTTATAAACAAAATAACATACCTGTGAAAATCGCTGTTAAAAATGCTAAGACTGTTAGAAATTTGTTTTCAAAAACTAAAACACCCTTGTCCCTCCTGGAACAAGTTAATACAATTTATCACATACCTTGTGCTGAGTGTGACTCATGTTATATCGGGCAGACTGGGAGATCATTGAAAGGGCGCCTTACTACACATCGTAGTGACATTAATTTATCAAAACATACTTGTGCTCTTGCCCAGCATGCTATTGATACCAAGCATAAGATAGACTTTAATGAAGTTAAGATTCTTGGCACAGAACGTAATCTCGTCAAAAGACAGTTTTTGGAAATGTGTTCAATACTTAAACACCCGAATGCTCTTAACAAGAGAACAGACATCAGTAACTTGAACCAAATATATCATGCTTTAATATTGCAGAATTAGGCTTAATAAGCTATTTACTTTATCATTGTCATTTAAGGTGTACAGGTTTACCATATTTTCATATTTTCTTATTAAATAATTAAATACATATAAACATATAAATAATAAATTTAAATAAAATAAAAAACAAAGAAATATTTCTTACTTATATTAACTTAAACTTATGTAACTTTTGACATAGTCACTAGTTGCATATTCACATATATTTATTAACATATAAAATAATTTTAATATAAAATAGAATACAAGAAATATTTCTTACTTATATTAACTTACACGTATGCAACTTGCATTACTGGTGACCTAGTCTAGTGTTGCATATACACAGATTTGTATTAACTGTTTTTAATCAAATAGTTCAATACAGTTATATAATTGATGTGATTCATAGAATCCTTTTTTTTTCATTTGCAGCTCCAAGTTATGAACCTTGGACTGTTGGAAATTATAACTGATCTTCACCTGTGGGTGATTAACCATCCACAACGTTGACGATACATATATGAGTTTTTGGTTTGACCTCACTTGTTTTGTTTGTTTTTTCTTAGTTGATCAATGGGGGAAATTTGGTGTTATTAACCAAAATTTCCTTTCATTTATTGGTTCCTTACAAGCAGGTTGTCACCCAAACTCATCCTATCATTTAAATAAACCGCTCTATCATTAGGGTTGGTATTTCACCTTGCTGTTCTGTCATAATTAATGACCTCAAGGTTTTTACTGTCTTTTACGTTGATGGCATGATTGTCTTAATTAAACACCATTTTACCGGTAGCTTTCAAGAAGCCAGGAGTGGTAATTTCATTATAAATTAAATTATTCAATTTCAATATTATTTATAATATAATAATGCTACCTAAAGTAAAAATTAAATCATAACTATTGCTATATTGTTGGAAGTGCTTCTTTGATTTTCTTAGTTCTTCATTCTCTTTTTTAATGTTTTTTTTTTAACTTATAAATTTATATAAAAAAAACAAAACCATGTTCTTTTTGCTGTGCTTAGTTTGAACAAATTGTTAACTTATCTAGTTTCATATTGTTCTTTTTAGATGAACTGATGATGCTTTCTGATTAAGAAAGCGAAACGTCTTCAATAAATAGATAAAGTAGCCATCAACTTTGTCTTTTTTCTCCACCTTTTGACCGAAAAAAACCCACCACTTTTCTGAGTGATCCTTAATATATATATATATATATTGTTATGATGTATTATTTGTGAATGATGAGCAATGAGTATTTTTAATAATATAATATATAGGGTTTTTATTGCGGTTCTCAAAGAATTAGTTTGTAAGTACTTTTTTAAATTATCTTTATTATATCTATTATGAAACACACATATATATCTAACCTAGCCAATTGTAAATTTAAAATAAACTATCTTTAAATTGAAATTCTTATGAAACTAATTAAATTCTATAGACAATGTAAAATTTAAACAAACTATCTTCAAAATTGAAATTGTTATGACACTAACTAAATTATATTAACAAAATTTTGTACCTTTCTGTCACTGAATGCCTAACTGAACTGTTTTCCACTATATAGATTCTAATCACCACTCAATGTCTTCGTGCTTCGGTTAACCTTGTTTTTGTGAAATTACTTTTTCCAATTATCAGCTTTCACTAATTTAAAATATATTTCTTCTTAAGCATTTATAAACCACCAAGCAAACCAGCAAACAGCATTTATATTTATTCTTCTTTTCAATATACCAATATCCAATCACCAAATATATTATATAATTTTAATATTCAATTAATACTTCTTCCATTATCCAATCACCATTTATACATAACATAATTTTTAATCTTCAATAATATTTTCTTTATACCGTTTCTTAATCTTCATTTAACTCACTATATTGAACAATTGGACCTTCTGAATATCTTGAACTTACTGAACTGTAACTGATTGACTGACTCTAACTAACTTTCATACTAAAACTGGCCATCTTGAATCCAAATCACCGAGTATTTATACCTTTTCAATCTTCCAGAACCATCTGGTTAGAAATCCTGTTCGATTTGTTCTATTCCCTACCTATATGAATGTTCTGGAAAAAGTATATGTTCGATCCACAGACATAATCATATTCGAGAAAGTTCTTCCGTAAACAAAGGTTAAATTCTGTATTCTAGAGAATTCCTTTCTTTTCTATCGAGAATTTTGTTGACATTTAGGCTTTTCAGATCAGAATATACACTTAAATCAGTAACTTAACACTCTAATTTAATAAACTACACATTTTAAACAACATATTATTATAACCCCACTTTATATTCGTAATTATTATTTAAACGTCACTTTAAAGAGTATTTTTGGTTGCCTAGTCACATGGCTCACTTAAATATATCTACAACAATATAATTACTAAAATAAAACTTTTTTTACACTTATTACATGCTAATTTCTTAAAAATGCCCTCACATAAATAATTTTTATAAAATTTTCTAGTATATAACTTATAAATTAATTTTTTAAACACCAATCATCTCAATATATATATATATATATATATATATATATATATATATATATATATATATATATATATATATATATATATATATATATATATATATATATATATATATATATATATATACTATTGCAGGAATTAATATTAAACTCGGCAGTCTTCCGTGTTAAACCGCGTCGGTTATCATTGCGCCGAGCTTTCGACATTCTCTTCGATATCTTCTTCAGGGCTTTCGAGGTCTCAGTCTCCCGAGTCCCCAGACATTACTACACTGATCACTAACCAATGCGTTACTGGTGCTGGGAATAGAGGAAGGGTCATTTATACCGTCGATGGTGACGTGGCTTGGGTGGAGGTTGGCGTGGGGGCCAGCGTGAGGTTTGGTACGGGGATTGGCGCGGGGGTTGGCGCGAATATTTTTGAAAGTAAGATTTTGATTACCGTGTGGAGCGGATAGTATTTTCTTTATGAGAGGTCTCCAAGTCGAAGGTAACCGTATACCGTCATCTCTTTTATTGAGTCCATTTGGACTTTTTTCAATTTCTATGGCTTCTCGGATAATTCTTGGTTTATAGAAGCGGATGAGGGCTATGGTTCTGGAGTCCAATAAAAGAACATACTTACAAAAACAATTTGTAGGTTTTTTAGATATTATAAAATCTCTACAATAACTTAACATTAAAACTTACTAACTAAACGAGAAAAAAGAACCAAAAAACACAAGAAAAACTGTAAAAAAAAAACTATTGTTCATCTAATTTTGACCGATGGCTTCCTTTGAATGTTGGTTTAAGATCTTTCAGTTTTCAAGGTTCAAACCACACTAATATTTTTGATCAGTTGCAGGATGTCATATATATATATATATATATACATATATATATATATATATATATATATATATATATATATATATATATATATATATATATATATATATATATATATATATATATATATATATAGTTTATTCGTCTTCCGGGTTTGGACCGTGTCATTTGTGAGTGACCCAAAAGTGGGTTCATCTCGACGTTTCGCTACAATTGTATGTAGCTTCTTCAGGAGAACAAAAGGAAAACAAAAGACAGGAAGATGGGTAGTTAGCAACGGTAACTCAGTTACTCAACGCAACCAGAGGCGAATACTAACTACCAAGATGGGCATTTGGTCACAGTAACTCAACTACTCAACGCAGCCAGAGGTGAAAACCAAATGCCAGGACAGGGATTCACGTCCAACAGCTCAGAACACTAACGCGTCGAGAGGCGGGGAGTGGATTTGGTTTTCACCTCTGGCTGCGTTGAGTAGTTGAGTTACTGTGACCAAATGCCCATCTTGGTAGTTAGTATTCGCCTCTGGTTGCGTTGAGTAACTGAGTTACCGTTGCTAACTACCCATCTTCCTGTCTTTTGTTTTCTTTTTGTTCTCCTGAAGAAGCTACATACAATTGTAGCGAAACGACGAGATGAACCCACTTTTGGGTCACTCACAAATGACACGGTCCAAACCCGGAAGACGAATAAACTATAATTCTGACTCTGGCCGTGGAAGCCTACGATTTCATTTATATATATATATATATATATATATATATATATATATATATATATATATATATATATATATATAAGAAGAGGGTTAGATATAAGAAAGGGTTGGTGTTGATGCGGAGCAAAGAGGTGGAGTATCCATTCAAATGATTGGAGATATAAATGGAAGAATACTATAGTTCACCACTACCCGAAAGGAATCCTAAGATTGTGAGAATAAACTATCTCATATACACCAGTATTATGGACTCACATTGGCAACGTTTTCAAGAAATCATAAGATCATAAAATCTAAATTGTGTGTTAATACAATAATAATATAGAAATAGAGGTAAAACAGGCCGATCAACACTCGGTCTGGCAAGTAGCGGAAGGCGACTAATCAGTACTCAGTCACGGATAATAATAGTTCAGTCTTAGATCAAAACTTCAAGACCGGGTACAGAACTGCCACTAGATCAAAACTCTAGCAGAAGTGGTTGGCCTGCAGTCAATACCCTAAAGCCAGTGGAGTTGTAATCAGATCAAAACTCTAACGTAACTTACAAAGTGGACTCTTTGCAAGCTACCGCGTATCTCATGGGTTGATCATGGAAAAAGAAAAAAATATGATGTCCAAAAAGAAGGCAGCATGCGTGACTGCAAGATAATATAAGAGTTTGCTGCTTGATTCGAAATAAAGGAGAAATTTTTATACTAGTCAGAGAGGTACAATTAAATAGATATGGCGAATCAACGTCTACATTCTGGAAGCGTATGACACTTAAAGAAAAACACGAAGAAAGTGTATTATTGTATTGTGAATATTTTTTGTGAAATCCGAAAAACATTTCTATGGGAATTCTAAATAAAAAAAATTTAATATTATAACAGGCCTACCAATTTTAGTTCGACTCGAAAAAGAAAATTGAGAAAAAATATGACTTTTATTCTGATTTTTAGGACAAAATATCATAATTTTATAAGTTTGTTTTTAGGATAGTTATGTTGGGTTCTGTTAAGCCATTATAAATATTTTTTTACGTATTTCTAAATTGATACAAAACTAGCCACAAAACTAACTCCCTGTCAAAAACAAGCGAAATAGTATTAAAGTACACCTATATATCAAAATGGTATTAACTATTCCACATTAGTAATTTTGTGATTGAGTTATGGTCTCTGGAGTGGGCTAATGTAGATAGACACATATCTATTACCTATAAGGACAAGTCCCAAACTAAATTTAATTTATTGTATCATAACAAATTGAGCAAAGTTACAAGTTATACTTAGTTTGTAAGTTCATTAGGAAGTAAGTTTTGGGTCACCAAAACTCCTTCAAACGTTATATCAATTTGTCAGAAAGTTTTATTATTTTTGTGTTAAAAAACTTTTTGTTCAATATTACCAAATTAAATGAGCACTTATTCGAAAATAAACACTACATTACTTATACAAAATTAGATATTACATAAATAAAATTAACGAACTAATTAACGAATTTTCTTTCTCAACTAAAACTGTAAGTTTTAGTTGAATTTTCTTACATTTACGGGTAATTTTTTGTAAAGATCTTTCTGTTTTACAGCGGTATCTGTTATAAAACTGGATAAATATTGCTTAACATTATGGGCTTAGGTGAAACAGGTTATTTTTAGATATTTGGCGTGTAAAGTAAAAGTAAAACTAAAGTTTTGGAACCTTTCTATCAAAGAGCAAGTTTTTTATCATCATCATCATCATCTAGCCCCGTTTTCACATCCATTGTTGGATATAGGCCTCCTCCAAACGTCTCCAGTTCTCTCTATCTCTAGCTGCTGCAATCCAGTTTGTTTCTATTCTCCTTAGGTCGTCGGTCCATCGGGTGGGTGGTCTGCCTCGACTTCGCTTGTCGGCTCTTGGTCTCCACTCCAATATTCTCTTCGTCCATCTTCCGTCTTCCATTCTAGCAACATGTCCAGCCCACCTCCACTTTTGTTTATTGATTCGCAGTATAATATCGTCAACGCCAGTTCGTCGGCGTATCTCCTCATTTCTCACGCGATCTTTCAAGGTCAGACCCAGCATTGATCTCTCCATTCGCCTTTGTGTTACCCTCAGTTTTTCGGCAGTAGCTTTCGTTAAAGTTAGGGTCTCTGCTCCGTAGGTCAAGACTGGTAGGATGCATTGGTTAAATGCCTTCCTTTTCAGGTGAATTGGAGTATTTGTTTTAAAAATGTCTCTCATCCTTCCATATGCCGCCCATCCCAACGTGATTCGTCTATTTAGCTCGCAGGTTTTTTAAGTTTTTTATATACTATCTTTAATGGAAATTATACACGATTTCAGTAAAAAATATGTTTATTTTGACATTTAGATTTTCACTTTGTATTTTGAGAAATTAAAATCGAAACATCAAAATAAACATATTTTCAACTAAAATTGTATTTCCATTCTCGTTAGAGATAGTAAATAATATTAAAATTTCAGATGAAAATAGCTTCCTAACAATATTAAGACAGCCTTTTATTTAAGTTCAATTTAAAAAATGCGTAAAAAAGTTCATTGAAGATGCAACTAACTCTCGACGTTCCTTTATATTATCACTCTAATTTATTATTTAAAATATAAAAAAGGTATACCTTAAGATATCAAGTAAAATATTTTGTATAACAACTTTGGAGCATAATAAAAAAGAATGAACATTTGAGCTGTTCTAATAAATTTCCAGTTATCACTTAAAATTAGAAAAGTAACTTAAAAAATATAATAGATGTGACAAAAATTTAATTATCCACATACAGTACTTCACACACGGATACAACCCAGCCTCGAGGGATATGTGTGTTTCATTTAACAGTGGAACCTATATGACCGAAGATCAAACCGGTCACAATTCGTCATGAAGAGGGCCTATCTGACCCTCAAGCTATGCCACCATTCTTCCCCGTCATGTGAATTACGAATGGGGAGTCTTGTGTACTGATCGTTACTTTACAAGATATCCTGGATAATGGGACATCCTCTGTTTTTCTTGATTATAGTTAAGACCCCAAAAAGTGTGTGTCTGGATAGAGAGTCATCAAATTAAAATGATGTTCCTATATCCGAAAATTTGCGTGTTTGGTCAATCAGCCGCCCAATTGGCAAAATAGATTTTGGTCTCCTCGTCGAGCCGGCTGAGCATTCAAAAGGATTGGCCATCGAGCTCACGCTTGTCCGACGTAACCTTGATGTTTTTGATTCGCGAGCTGTAGGTGTTTTGCCCTTCCTGGGGGGCTATTGTGTGTATGCATGTATGGAAGAAATCAGAATTCAGTTGATGTTATTCACTTGTAGCTATTGCTTTGTTGACTTGAATGCTGTAGCTGAAGGTTGTAAGTAGAGGTTAAGATAAAATAATAATAGAAGAAAGTAGTAATCTTTTTTTTTTTGGTTTTTTGATTTTTTTGGATTTTATATATTTTATAGTGTAACGTGTTACTAAAATAAAACATAACTAAATAAAAGAAAATAAAAGTAATATAAGGTAGAGTAAATTTTTTTTTTGCCTTCTGCTATTGCATATTTGATTAAACCGGCTAGAAATTACAGGTCATACCATAGTTCTCATAGCACGGAAGACTGTTGTCATTTATTCGAACATTGGTGCAAAAGTTTTTATCTCTTAGCATTCAGACACTCCATTAATTTTTCTGTTTGGGTGTTGTTTAATTTTTCGTTTTAACTTTTCTTTATGGCTTGTGCGTAGTTTTTGTTAGTAGAGGTTAGTGAGGTTGGAGCAATAATGGTTTTACTCCTTGCTGTTGGTGAAGTTGTATTTATTTTCCTGTTTGGAACTTTCTAACAGCCTCTATGCCGGTCAGTGCTCTAATCTTTTTTTCACATTGTGTTCATCTCTGCACTTTGCGCATTAGGAGCTACGGTGACAGGACTTAAAGCCATGAATCCTTGGCAGTTTTATCATAACATTATGTTTTCGGTATTTTTGAATTTATCTTTGATAAAGATTCTCATAAAGCACAGGTTCTTTATTTTTCTTAAATATTCCGCTTTGTCTTTTTTTTTACTAAGAAATTTGTTTGTAGCTTTAAAGATGACCTCTCCTATCTTCCTCAAATCTCCAACAGACATAAAGCTCACGTGGTGCAGAGCCACGGAGGCATTTGGGAAGGCCTCCTCTATGACACGTTTTAGGATGTGCTATATATTTTCTTATTTGTCCGCCGTTCTATCTTTTAAGATTTGGTGCATCTGTCCGTGCCCTTTCGTATTGTTATTGTCTTTTCCAGCACTTCGAAATCATCTCCAAGGCAAGCTAATTTAGGAAATTTCTCTCTACATAGCCGCAGGACGCTGTCACTATGTAGAGTCACAGCGTCAGGTCCGTATTTTCCAGTATAATGACCTTAATATTACACTGGTACTTGATCTCTATGACCTATTGTAATCTCTGTCTGTATAGGCCCTCCAGTCAATCTCGCTGGACGTTCCTCTGGAAGTCGGCGTAAGTACTGCCTTCTTTGAGGCTCGCCAGCCTGATGGGCCTGGGAGGACCATGCCAGGCATTCGTTTGTAGCGGCTTTTGGACACGAGTCTATGTTTGTTCAACCTCGAGATATAAATCTGACTGTATGTCGGCTTCTATGTACATCTTCTCCACAGGATCTGTAGAGCATTCCTGTAGCTATTGCCTTATAAGCTGCATCCATTGGATGCCTTTTATGCATCAACCGACATATCTTCTTCACCGGTTTAGGGTTGTTAGGGTATTCTTTAAGTCAATTCATGAATAAATTCAGATTTCTAGGAAGTCTATCAATTCGATGGCTTCACTGCAAGTCCGTTTCTTGTGACTATCGTTGCTTCTTGGGAGGCCCTACTTTCTACTTTAAAACACTGAACTGATGCAGTTGGTTGATATTTTATTTTTTAAGGGTAAAACTACCCCTATTGGAAAAACATATAATTGTAAATTCAAGCAATTTGGAAATATTTAATAATACAGCGACATTAAATTTAGGTTTCTTCACTCTTTTAATTTTTTATCACACAATTTTTACCCTTATAAAAACCACCCCTTGCGAAGAATAGCTGCAGTATTTTTTTTCATTCAAACCATATATATATATATATATATATATATATATATATATATATATATATATATATATATATATATATATATATATACCTTAAGCTGTTAGGCCGTTTTTTAATTTCGATGTCTTCACGAATGATTGTAGATTTTAAGGAGCAGATGGGATTGATGGTTTTTACTTTTTCGAAATCTATTTTGTGGCCTGTCTGAATATGATGTTGGTTAGGGCTAGGGCTGAAGTAGTATTGGAATGTTTGACAAATATAGAGTGTTTGTACATACGGTTATGGATTAGTCGGTTTGTCTGTCCTATGTTTGTACTATGAGTTTGCATGTCTATGTTTGTACGTGAGCAACTGGAACGAAGTATCTCGTAGACACCATGGCCTTCATTGGGGATTTGGTCTTTTACGGATCTGACGAGATTGGACAACTTGGAGTAAGTAGTAAAGATGGTTTTCATATTTAGAGGGTAAAGAGTTCTGCTGATCTTGTCAGTCACACCTTTAATAAAAGATAGAGATTTTGGGTTGATCTGGCGGCAAGGTTCCTTTTTTGGATGGAAATTTGGGTTTTTTGGTAGCCGTTTTGTAAGAGTGTTTGCGTTATTGAATTGACTTCGGATGGCCTGTGATTGTTGTCGCTAAGTCTTATGGATTTAATGGCTTTAAATAATAATAAATATAACAGTCCTACTAACTATAAATAAAAAGCTCTTAAAGTCCTAACATATCTCCACTTTAAATTTTACGAAAACACCAACACACCACGATACGCCCATATAAAAATAATTATATATTAATGACAGTAAACCATGAGATATCAGATATCAATTTTTATTTCATTCATTGTACATTTTAGAATCTTGACAAAGGTAACGGTTTCCTGCAGAAACGTTGATTTCAATGGACAATAAAATCTAGTTCCAAATTTAATATTACTTCTGGAACCTAAACCCAAGAAATACTAATTTTATATTATATACATATATATATATATATATATATATATATATATATATATTGTTATGATATGTGAATGTGATGTAAGAAAACTACAAGTTGCTCTTATTTACCGGCTAGCTTTATGAAGATAAAAATAATTTTTTTTTTATTTGATTAATTTGTAATATTGATAAATTTAGAAATGCTTTTAATAAAAAAATTATTGAACGCCTGAAAATATAAAAAAAATTTGACAAACAATTTATTCTACTCACCTTGTATTCTCTAAATCTCACAGGATACTGTTTTTTTTTATGCAAAGTGAATCTTTTTTATTATTGATAAAAGAAAATTTCGTTTGTTTATCTAAAGTATAGAAAGAAACGTGCTGTATTTTGAATTTGAAATTTGTATTTTTTACTTATTTTTCTTAGAACATGCAGACTCTTAACTCAAGCGAGTTCTGTGACCTGTAGTGCTTGATAAAGAAATACAAAATTATATAAAGCAAAAATCACCACACAAGAAGTTTTATTTTTAATGTACTGTGCAATTATTCACAAGTGATCAATTAAATATTACACAACGATATCTTGTATAATATATAAAAAAAATTATTTAAGATTCTTTCAATAAATAAGCCAATACTTAACCGTTTAATACTAATATGAATGGATTTAGATTTATGACGTAATACAATATTGAAGTAAGTATATGAAATTAGTGTTTTGTGAAGTTGCAACAAGAAATACTTGATCTAATACGTGTTTGTTTGTCAAAGTATTTATAACCTCACTTACTATCTTTTTAGAGCGAAAACAAAGGTTTATAATCCTTCAATTTTTAGTTTAATATCGATTAACTGTTTTGTTTAATGATTTTAGTAAGCAAAAGAAACGGCGAATTATATTTGGTTAATATTACAAAAGCGATAATAAAATTTTTGTGAACTTGACCTCAAATTAATTTTTTTTTTAACACAAAGATGATTTAAAAAGGTAAGATTATTTCTAAAGAAATTTCAAAACTTGCGTTTAACTTTATTAAAGTTCACTTTCGTCTTTCAGATAATCCCTTCTCTAAAATTTTATGGAAATCTTCAATAACAAAGATTGCATCTTTCAGTGACGTCTTCTAATGGATTAGGGCCGCAAAATTGTGATATAAAATAATGTTCTCTGTGCAAACTATCAGAATTATCTCTCCAATGGTTGAGAAATATTTTTATAAGTACCCAAAATGAATTTTAAATGATCTTCAGTCAAAAATAAACACCAAACGATCTCTTTATTCAGCGAGAATTCAAATGAGTGGAAAAACTCACCTTTCTGGTAACTGTTGACCTCTTTATGATGGCTGCTAACAATTCCCTTATCGGAAAATGTACTGTTAATCTGCAGGCTCGACTAAAATTTAATCAGAAACGATGGTTTCTTATCGGCAAGGTAATTTGAATATACTTTGTTATAATTCAGGACTTTTTCAAGGTTTTTAAAATACTTTTGAAAAATTGTGACTGCTGGAAAATCAAAAATTTTCTGGACTTCCTCGTAACTATTGATTTTCTATTCACTTATTTTTCATTGCTTCCCAGATCTCCAAGCATTTTGACAATGTTTTTAAAGATCTGACAGGATTTTTGTATATTTTTGACATTTATGATTAAAATAAAAAATATTTTAAATTTTAATAAATTGTTAAATCTTGAGAACTATATTGACTTTTGAAATGAATTGAAACAAATACTAGAGAATTTAAGCTTTCTTTTGACATATAATTTCTACAACAAATGATAATTTAAATATTAAAATTTTTACTAACAAATTTGACATACACCAATTTTAACATGAATTAGTTGCTTTTATTTTGCTTTTATTTCATTTTAAAGCTATCTGAAAGCACTTTTGATATTGAATCACTGAGAATTGTCTTCAGATTACCTGTCCATTAAAGATTATATCATTCTGAACTCTTATTTATGAGCTATATCCTATTTCATCTCCTAACACGTTTTATTTTCCGAGCTCTATCCATGTTAACTGTATGTTTACTAACAAATTGAAACTTCTTACTTTGTGAATAAATGACTTAAATATTTTATCTGTTTTAGGACTGTTGAAGATTCTATTGACTTGTATATATTAGAATTTAAATTATAATAAAAAATGAAATTAATTAATAAATACAAATTTATGGTTTTTATTTCCACTCGATCCGAAGTGGTTTGATATTTGCTTTTTGTATCTTTATGTTGTGGCTATATTGGCTTATTCTGTAAGTATCTCTTACATAAATAATATAATATATATAACGAACAATAACTTAAGTTTAAATCATAATCAATTTCATGATCAACAATTGTTTTTGGTTTAATTTTTTATATATATATATTTTTTTTTAATTAAAAAGTATTTATCAACCAACTATAACTCAGTGGCTATAATAACTCACGTATTAAAAGAATCTTATTTCTATTATGCTAAATTTGTTTATAATAAACCAACTGGTTTTAATTATAATAATAATAAAATTATTTTGAAAACATTAATTGAATCTGGTGATACAATATAGTCGTTATTGGTTTGTTACATGTCTGTGAATTCTGCTTATTTTTGCTTTTAGTTTCTTTCTTATTGTTGAATCTAGTTTCAACTATTAAATTAACAACAATAATACAATTGTTTAAGTTAAATATATATGTGGTATATTCAATATTGTCATTTTGTTTTATGTTCATACTATTCATATAAAAAAAAAACTGTTTAGGAGCTTTAATTTCATAACAATTCTCCAAAAATTAATATTTCATATTTGACAAGTTTCTTGGCAAATATCAAATATTCATTTTTCTTTGACTGGTTTTTGCAAGTTGTGTGATTGTTTCTCTGAACGTCGACACAAGTGTATGTTTCAGTGATTTTATGAATGTGTGATGGTTGAAAACAATTAAATTTTTGATTCAGTTACATATATAAGGTATACAATTATGCTGCAGATAGTTTGAATGCTCTCTTTGAAAAAAAAATAATAATTAGTTTTGTTCTTTTAATTTTGCATGTGTAAGCTTAGGTCGCTTTAGTTTGTTTTATTAATGCATGTTTTATTTTGAATATATACAAAAAATATAGAGTTTAAGTTTTATTTAAGCACGTGTGAGCTCAATTTTGTGGTTAGAGTGTAAGCTAGTTTGAATGTGACTTTATTATCATTCGGTTATTTTTAATAAGTTTTCGTTGAGGGTTGAGTTTATATTCTACTTTTGAATCCATTTTATAGTTGTTTTTCTTCCTTGGTTTCTTAGAGTTCTGCCATCTTCGTTTCAAATTTTTCCTCTTCAATCCTTCTTCTGTAATTCCGTTCCAAGTTTTATTATTATACTGCATAATTATATCATTATAATCTTTCCTAAATCATCATAATTCATATTATATTATATATCATATTTATAATCATAATATCCGCAATAATTCATATTTCATCATATTTCATTTTATTGTTCATATTTGTAAATGTCTTTTATGTTAAAAACTCCTCTAAGATACCCACTCTCAGGATATTTCAATAAATACCTATTTTCTCCATCTTCTGTTTCAACTTCATAAGGTCCCTCCAATGGTGGTAAAAGTTTGTTACAAATGTTATCTCTATAATTGCTTACCCTATGTGCTCTAATTAATACTAGTTCTCCTTTTTGAAATTTTCGGTTTGTTCTCATCTTCCTTTTGTTTTGTCTTTTCAAATATTTCTCTCCATTCTTGATGATTTTTAGTTTTACATCTTGACAAATTTGGTCATATTCAGGTTCTATTTCTATAATCCACGGTCTTTCTGGCCTTATCCTTTTCATTAGTAATAGTGGTATCTCATTAGTCACAGTGTTTGGTAACTGATTTATGTATTGTTCTATCCTTAATAAATGTTGATCCCATAGAGTGTGTTTGTTTTCTATTGATATTCTTAAAAATTTTATCACTTCTTGAATATATCTTTCCGAAGGATTTGATTGAGGATGTCTGATGCTTGTAAAACTTAATTTGATTCCATTTCTTGTCATAAAATTTTTGAATCGGTCGTTTTGGAAATATGTGGCATTATCCAGTATGCATTGTTTAGGTTTTCCTATTTCTTCAAAATAATTGTTTAAATTATTTATGATAGTGTTGACTTTTGTATTTTTACTGGAATAAAGTTTGATGAATTTTGAAAATAAATCTACGATTACCATGATATGTTTATGTCCATTTCCTTCCGTTTGTATCAAGTCACTCAAAAAAATCTATAGCTATTATATCTAAGGGCTCTTGTGCTATTATATTTTTGGGAGTATTCCAATTTGAAAAATTCTTCGATTTTTGTCTTTGAGAAGTATGACATTTTCTAGTCAAGTTTTTGATTATGCTTGTATCCTTCTTGGTGATATAGTTTTCTCGAAACATTAGCCATATTTTCTTACTACCCGCGTGTCCATTCTTTTCATGTAAATCCTTCAGTATTTCTTCGGCTAAAGTTTTGCTGATGTAATATAACTCTTGCTCTCCAATTCTTTTAATGTAAATTTGATCTTTCAGTATACATCTTTCCTTTTCTTTCTGTGTTAAATTTTGCTGATCTTCTCTAATGGCTTGTTTTAAGTACATTCCCTCCTGTTCTTTTAATATATTTAATCCGATTTGAATTTTTCTCTCTTCTCTTGTTCCTTCCTCTTCGTTCCTTGTCAAGGCATCTGCAATGACATTATCTCTTCCTTTTATATGTCTAATTTCGAAGTTATATTCTTGAAGTAGTAAAGTCCCACGATGTATTCTATTATTAAGCAATTTGTTATTCATGATATTTATTAACGATAAATGGTCAGTTTCAATATAAAATTTTGATCCTAATAAATAATACCGAAGTTTTGTTACACAAAAGAGTATGCTAGCAAATTCCAATTCGGTGACACTATACCTCTTCTCGTAATTTCTGGTTACACGTGACACAAATGAAATAGGAACTTCTTCATTGTCCTGGACTTGTAACAACACTCCTGCAAATTTGTGCATGGAAGCATCTGTCTGTAGAATGAATGGCAAATCGTACCTGGGGTGATAAATTCTTAGATTAGTCCGAAATATGTCCTTTAAATTTTGAAAAGCCTGGTTTTGTTCTTCTTTCCATTTCCATTTTTGATCCTTCTTCAATAGTTGAATTAATGGTAATTCTTTCTCACTCAAGTCTGGAATTAATCATTTAAAGTAGTTGATTAGGCCTATAAATCCTCGTAATTTTTTCAAATTTTTCGGTGCTGGATAGTTCAATATTTTCTCAATTCTTTCTTCGTCTATAGAAATACCACTTCTGTCTAATTTATATCCTAAATACGTGACCTCTTGTTGATAAAACTGGCATTTGCTTAAGGTAATTTTTAATCCTGCTTCATTCAATGCATTCAACAAAATATTTATGTGTGTTAAATGTTCGTGTGATGTGTGAGAATAAATGAGTATATCGTCAATTTAGTGTATAATAAAGTCTTCGTATTGATCCAAAATTTGATGTAAAGCACGTACAAGAGCTGAACATGCACTTTGCAAACCGTATGGAACTACTTTAAATCTATATATTACCCCATCTATCGAAAAGGCTGTAAAATCCCTACTATCTTTATGCAATGGTATCAACCAAAAGCTATGCTTCAGGTCAATTTTTGTAAAATAATTTGATTTAGTTATTTTTCCAAAGATTGCATCTACACTTTGTGGTGCTTCATATTGTGGTGTTGAATATTTGTTAATGTTCCTGGCATCGAGGCATAATCTTAACTCACCATTGCTCTTCTTCACTACCACTATAGGGTTTATGTACTTTGAATTGCTGTTTTCAATTATTCCGTTTTGTAACATCTTCTCTATCTCCTTTGAAACTTCTTTTCGGTATTTATAAGGAATTGGATATGTCTTCGATTTAAAATTTTCTATTCCTTTTACCTCAATTTTATGCATGTACTTTTCAGCCACTCGGTTTTCGGATTTTATCAAACCATCATATTTTTGCAACAATCTTCATACATCTTCTTTCCATTCTTCTGCACATACTAAATTTTCTTCCAATTCCATTTTACTTTCTTCTGGTTCATTATTTATAAAATTGTAGTTTGTATGATTTTGAATATTGTTATTTTCCTTTATCTTTAATTCCTCTTGTTTTGATTCCTCGTCTTCTGTATTTCCAAATTTCAGTACTTCTTCTTGAATTTGTAAAGTTTTGTTTATGTAATCGATGACCATTCCATTTCTGTCCATTTCGTCTGTCCCAATCAAAATATCATGTTTCATGTTTTCTACTATTATGAATTGCATACTATATTCGGTTGTATCAAATAATATTTTTCCCATTATTCCCTTCTTTGCTTCATATAGTTTTTTGTTGTTTGCACCCACTAGATTAACCTTTGGAATTGAATAACAATATTTTTGAAAATTTAATTCATTAATAACTTTATTCTCAATTAGTGAAACTTCAGAACCCGTGTCTATTAAAATTTTAACTTGTTTTTGAAAGAATTTTCCCTGAATTAAAATTAACCCTTGCAAATTTTGATTTTTCTTTTTTTCCCCAAATTTTATGAACTCCCTTGGATGCTCATAGTGACATACGGCCGCATTTAGCAGGTGCTTTATTGAAAATTTGGTGATTGTGAATCTGTTGTGTATTGTGTGTCAAAGGGTTGTGATGGCGATGATGTGTTGAGTGTTTCAATTGGTGACTCTTGTTGACTGACGTCAGTGTATGATTGATGGTAATTTAGAAAATTCACTTGTCTTTTTTGGTTATTTCTATTTATATCTTCTAGACTTCTAGTGTTATGGTTTCGATTGTTTGTGTAGTTTTGATTTGACTGTTGTTGTGAATTGTTTGTCTGATTCTGTTGAATGGCACTGTTTGAAAATGTGTGATTCATATTGCCATTGGAGTTAAAGTTTCTGTTGTTATTATTGTAATTATTTGTGTTAAAATTTCCGTTGTTTTGATTATTGTAATTACCGTTTTGATACCGTCCATTTTTTCCATAGTTATTGTTGTTAGTTTGATTGTTACGATTATAGTTTTGGCGATTAAAGTTCTGATTATTTTGGTTGCGGTAGTTATTATTATTATTCCTAAAGTTCGAGTTATTATAGTTGTTGTTACCATTATTTTGTCTATAGTTATTGTTAAAATTACGATGATTATTGAAATTATTGCCGTTCTGATTATTGTTTATGCTGTAGTTATTGTTCCCATTGAAGTTGTTATTATTATTATTATTTGCTTGGTCATTGTTTTGATACATGGGGTTTTGTTGCTCATGCATCATCAAAAATTGGCACAGTTTGTCTATTTCTTTAAAGTTGTATAACATCATGATATCTTCCAATGTCCGATCAAAGTGTTGCACGATACAACCCACAATGTATTCTTCGTTAAAACCACAGTCTAAGTATTGAGCTGTGCTGTAAATTTGCATGGCGTACCGGTGGTATGACATGCTACGATTTGGGTTGTATTTGCCACTTAACAGCTCGTTTTTGATTGAACGCTGTTGTGCTTGACCCCAGAAATATTCATTGAATTTGGTCGCAAAATCTTCCAGATCCACCAACTCATTTTCTTTGTTCGAAAACCATAGTAACGCCTCATCCGTCATCTGGTTTCTGATGAATTCTTTAAAGTCTTCGAAATTTCTGTAAGATGCATATCTGTGCCTAAGGAATTTCATGAAAGGTACTGGATGCTGCTGTTTTATTCTTCCACTAAAATAGATTTTACAATCTCTTCCGACCGTTTGTACAACCGGCCTTGCATCCAATTCCTTCTGTGTCACTTCTTTAAGAGACTCTTGTACTCTCCTAATTTCTTTCTCCATTATCTCTTTGGTCTTATTCATATTTTCATCTATTTCATCTTCTTTTTTCTTCCACTGTTTGCCTTTCCATTTGTGCTTCTTCTGGCTGTCTTTTCTCCTCCATTGTCTCCTGTACTTCTTCAGTCTCTTTAATTTGTTCTTCGGTTCTGTCTGTCACTTCCTGTTCTTCTTCTACGTTCTTATGTGATCTAGTCTTTCTTTTGTCCATGTTTATTTTTATTTAATTTCAATTCACTCAATAAACTTATTATCTACACAAATTATACTCTTCACACCCTGTATATTATGTTATTAAATGTTGTAAATAATATATATATATTTTTTTTAAGGTATACCACTGGTTAATACTTTGTTATAATGCACTACCTGTCACCGTCCAAAGACACAGCCACACGTTGAGCTCGCCAAATTGTTATGATATGTGAATGTGATGTAAGAAAACTACAAGTTGCTCTTATTTACCGGCTAGCTTTATGAAGATAAAAATAATTTTTTTTTTATTTGATTAATTTGTAATATTGATAAATTTAGAAATGCTTTTAATAAAAAAATTATTGAACGCCTGAAAATATAAAAAAAATTTGACAAACATTTATTCTACTCACCTTGTATTCTCTAAATCTCACAGGATACTGTGTTTTTTTATGCAAAGTGAATCTTTTCTATTATTGATAAAAGAAAATTTTGTTTGTTTATCTAAAGTATAGAAAGAAACGTGCTGTATTTTGAATTTGAATTTTTACTTATTTTTCTTAGAACATGCAGACTCTTAACTCAAGCGAGTTCTGTGACCTGTAGTGCTTGATAAAGAAATACAAAATTATATAAAGCAAAAATCACCACACAAGAAGTTTTATTTTTAATGTACTGTGCAATTATTCACAAGTGATCAATTAAATATTACACAACGATATCTTGTATAATATATAAAAAAAATTATTTAAGATTCTTTCAATAAATAAGCCAATACTTAACCGTTTAATACTAATATGAATGGATTTAGATTTATGACGTAATACAATATTGAAGTAAGTATATGAAATTAGTATTTTGTGAAGTTGCAACAAGAAATACTTGATCTAATATGTGTTTGTTTGTCAAAGTATTTATAACCTCACTTACTATCTTTTTAGAGCGAAAACAAAGGTTTATAATCCTTCAATTTTTAGTTTAATATCGATTAACTGTTTTGTTTAATGATTTTAGTAAGCAAAAGAAACGGCGAATTATATTTGGTTAATATTACAAAAGCGATAATAAAATTTTTGTGAACTTGACTTCAAATTAATTTTTTTTTTAACACAAAGATGATTTAGAATGATATAGGCTGTTTAAAAAGGTAAGATTATTTCTAAAGAAATTTCAAAACTTGCGTTTAACTTTATTAAAGTTCACTTTCGTCTTTCAGATAATCCCTTCTCTAAAATTTAATGGAAATCTTCAATAACAAAGATTGCATCTTTCAGTGACGTCTTCTAATGGATTAGGGCCGCAAAATTGTGATATAAAATAATGTTCTCTGTGCAAACTATCAGAATTATCTCTCCAATGGTTGAGAAATATTTTTATAAGTACCCAAAATGAATTTTAAATGATCTTCAGTCAAAAATAAACACCAAACGGTCTCTTTATTCAGCGAGAATTCAAATGAGTGGAAAAACTCACCTTTCTGGTAACTGTTGACCTCTTTATGATGGCTGCTAACAATTCCCTTATCGGAAAATGTACTGTTAATCTGCAGGCTCGACTAAAATTTAATCAGAAACGATGGTTTCTTATCGGCAAGGTAATTTGAATATACTTTGTTATAATTCAGGACTTTTTCAAGGTTTTTAAAATACTTTTGAAAAATTGTGACTGCTGGAAAATCAAAAATTTTCTGAACTTCCTCGTAACTATTGATTTTCTATTCACTTATTTTTCATTGCTTCCCAGATCTCTAAGCATTTTGACAATGTTTTTAAAGATCTGACAGGATTTTTGTATATTTTTGACATTTATGATTAAAATAAAAAATATTTTAAATTTTAATAAATTGTTAAATCTTGAGAACTATATTGACTTTTGAAATGAATTGAAACAAATACTAGAGAATTTAAGCTTTCTTTTGACATATAATTTCTACAACAAATGATAATTTAAATATTAAAATTTTTACTAACAAATTTGACATACACCAATTTTAACATGAATTAGTTGCTTTTATTTTGCTTTTATTTCATTTTAAAGCTATCTGAAAGCACTTTTGATATTGAATCACTGAGAATTGTCTTCAGATTACCTGTCCATTAAAGATTATATCATTCTGAACTCTTATTTATGAGCTATATCCTATTTCATCTCCTAACACGTTTTATTTTCCGAGCTCTATCCATGTTAACTGTATGTTTACTAACAAATTGAAACTTCTTACTTTGTGAATAAATGACTTAAATATTTTATCTGTTTTAGGACTGTTGAAGATTCTATTGACTTGTATATATTAGAATTTAAATTATAATAAAAAATGAAATTAATTAATAAATACAAATTTATGGTTTTTATTTCCACTCGATCCGAAGTGGTTTGATATTTGCTTTTTGTATCTTTATGTTGTGGCTATATTGGCTTATTCTGTAAGTATCTCTTACATAAATAATATAATATATATAACGAACAATAACTTAAGTTTAAATCATAATCAATTTCATGATCAACAATTGTTTTTGGTTTAATTTTTTATATATATTTTTTTTTAATTGAAAAGTGTTTATCAACCAACTATAACTCAGTGGCTATAATAACTCACGTATTAAAAGAATCTTATTTCTATTATGCTAAATTTGTTTATAATAAACCAACTGGTTTTAATTATAATAATAATAAAATTATTTTGAAAACATTAATTAAATCTGGTGATACAATATAGTCGTTATTGGTTTGTTTCATGTCTGTGAATTCTGCTTATTTTTGCTTTTAGTTTCTTTCTTATTGTTGAATCTAGTTTCAACTATTAAATTAACAACAATAATACAATTGTTTGAGTTAAATATATATGTGGTATATTCAATATTGTCATTTTGTTTTATGTTCATACTATTCATATAAAAAAAACTGTTTAGGAGCTTTAATTTCATAACAATATATATATATATATATATATATATATATATATATATATATATATATATATATATATATAAGCAGTACGACCGCTAATCCAATATAAATTAAGCATCACTCAAAGAGTGGTGGGTTTTTCGGTCAAAAGGTGGAGAAAAAAGACAAAGGGGGTGGCTACTTCATCTATTTATTTGAAGACTTTTCGCTATATAATCAGTTCATCTAAAAAGAATAATATGAAAAACCAAACATTCATAGAGGGGTTAATACAAACATGTTACCTCAAAAAGACATGTAGCAGTCAATGGTATAAAATGTAAAGAAGCTTAAGATATTAGACATTAAATAGGTAAGTTGTTTATATGATCTGTATATCTATCTTTTTTTAAAAATAACTAATAAAAGTATTAGTAACACAAAAATAGAGTAAAGAAATATAGGTTTTGGCTTTGTAAACGTTTATATTTTTTTGTGTTTTTCTGTAAGACAAAGATATGACTGTTCAAAGTTTGTATTCACTCGTGGTTAGTGATTCGTTCAAGCCCTATAAACTACAATCCTTTCAAAAATAAGGGTGTAAAAAAAAACTAGTTTAAATAATCTTAATGTTTTTAAAAAAACCTGCAAAACGGTTTTAATATACCTCAAAACCTCAATATACCTTTGATATATATATATATATATATATATATATATATATATATATATATATATATATATATATATATATATATATATATATATATATATATATATATATATATATATATATATATATATATATATATATATATATATATCTACGGCATTAAGTGAACTCCGCCCATGTTAAAATTCAGGTTCAATTGAGCTCCGTGGTCAAGTGGATACCGATATACGGAGCTCACTTGACAATTCCGTAATATTGGTTCAGTCGATTCATCAGCATGTAGAGTTTAATAATTTATCAAAATTTTTTGGAGCCCGTAATTACCCCTGTATCATAAATGTATATCGCTTAGTTCACGTGTATATATTATAGGGGTCGTTCAGATCTTCTTCATTGTATATTTGAACCATACGTTTATCGGTTTAACTAAGCTCTGAGAGTTTGGCAACTGTGCGATTATACCGTATATTTTCAACATATACCCTGAACGGTTTATATGGGCTCCTTATTTTTATCTACTGTTTGTAGACAGTGGAATGTCATACGCATAACACTGTGTAACAGAGGATATCATATTACCTGGTATAACTACGTACTAAAATGTAACTGGTTCTTTAAAAAACAGGTATGAAGATACAAAAGGATTTGGGCTTATTATTGAATGGAATGTTCGCTTGCATAGAAAATTTTATTTTTTCTGTATTTTTAAAGATGTTGTTTTTTCATTTAATATAATTTTATTAGTTCAATGCCGGACTTGATGTTTTTTTTAATTACAGAAATTTCGTAATATATTTTGTTTACGTGAGTGTCTTTGTACATTTTATGTAAGCATCTGATTAATAAAAACTACTTTTATTTTATTCAATCTTCTGCGATATATTGTATAAAACTTTTTTAATATTTTAGTTCTGGTCTTATTTGTGTACTACATGTGATATCTCGATAGAAGGTTATCTCAAAATAAATATGGTTAAGTGCTACAATAGATATTTTTGTGTTAAAATGGGTAGTAGTGTGCACAAAAAGAAAGAATGGTTAATTTGTCTAACAAGGTATATTTGGCAGCAGAAGCATATAGTACAAGCGTCTATGTTTTAAGGGCGGAAGGACGTGCGCCTCATTTTTAGCTGACAAGCTTGCGAAGAATATTATTTCTGGTCCTCAATTTACCTTTTAGTTTTAAACAATAATCTATGACTGACCCGGTGTGATACAAACTATTTTCAAGGAATTTATAGGAAGTCTACAGTTCAATGATTTTATGACAAGATTGGATGTTCAGTTTTGTGAAAACGTCTATGTTGAGGAAATTGAAGGAGCACCCACGAGTTTTTCAGGGGTTTTGGCTGAAAATTTATTCATAGTTTATTTTTATTGTGCAATAATAGGTGTCTCGTCTATATAATAGAAGTCCTAGTATCTACCGGTATGGATCGTTTGTTTGTGTAAATGTTATACAGTGTAGGTGCCTTTATGCTACCCCAAGCGAGACCGTTCTTCATCTGCTACTCTTACCAGTGAGTGATACAAAAAATATTCTCTTATGTTGGCATACGCAGACAATGTAAGTGAGCTTGTTATCTAAGGGGATATCATATAGTTTTTGGAGAAATATTCTGTAATTTAAGGTGTCTTAAATTGGTTGAAAAATACCACCCCTGATACCGGATATTTTTCGTACCCGTCTTTTTTTTTGCCAAGTTTAAGCAAGGTAACAACTTTGGCTTGTCTCTAAATTTTGGCTATCTCCATAATTTGAATACAGTTGTTCATCATGAGGATAAGCCATTGTAGAGTGTTTTTGGTCCAGGTTTCGTAATAAGCTTTGTGCTCAGATCCTCAATGTCGGTAGTTGTATTATTTTTCATTAAATATGTAGATGGTGGATCCAAGCTCAACATCGTTAAAATCTTCTCTCGGCTGACTGGTTTTGTCCTTTCTTACTTTAAGTTATTCTTTGCTTCTTTTGCGACAGAAATAGCATGTCTATATCTATGATCTGGTTTTCAGCGATCAGCTATATACCAAATACCCTAGGTTAGACCCTATATGTGTTTCCTGCACTAGAGATAAGTTACATTCGTGTTTAGCTCATATGTCTGATAAGTTTAAGTAAAGTAAAGTTTCTTGATCTCTAGATATACCCTTAACAGTTATAGACATATGTTATTAGAATAGTTGGTTCTAAAAAGGACCAATTTGACAAAATCATATTAAAGGGGTGACTGAAGAATTAGCCGATTAATTAATTAATCATTACCCGGGGTATGCCCGATTGCGGTGATCTTATTAGTACTTCAATCTTCCTTAACGCGCGTTCTTTGAATCCCATAAGTAATGCATAATCTTTTACTTTTTATTAAAAATTTAAATTTTACATGCCGTGTATTACTTTTTGACGATATTTCGAATCAGATTTGTATAGTAATAATTTTAGGTATTAAAGAGCCTCTTTGTGAAAAATAAATAAGTTTGTGATATCGGTCGCAACTCGTATTTTCAATATTAAAAAAGTAGGAAAAGACATGTTTATGCTTTTATTTTTTTAAATCTATTCTATTTTCTTTTTAGAGTTCCGTCTTTTTTGAACGACCTGTGTTCTTTTTTTAATTGGGCACTTGTCCACAGCTATGACAAATACTCTTTCCTCTACTATTCTACATTAATATGACTGATTCATTATTTTCTCTAAACACTCTGTCCTCTGCTATTCTACATTAATATGACTGATTTATTTTATCTTTCTTGCAGCAATTTTAATGTTTATCCTGTGTATCTTTTTCTTCTTCTTCTTCTATTTATATAGATATGACTGTCATTTTTCAATGTGCCTCCAGTAAGTTGCCGTTCCATCGTTTTCGTGATCTTCCTACTGATCGTCTTCCTACGGGTTGACCGTCTCTTGCCATCTTTACTACTCTATTTGTTGTCATTCGGCTTATATGATCGTTCCATTCTACTCTTCTATTTCTTAACCAGTTCTTGATCTTCTCCATCTTGCATCTACGTCGTATATCTGTACTTCTAGCTCTGTCCCATAGTGGCTTACCATCAATTTTTCTAAGTGTTTTCATCTCTGCTGTTTCTAATATCCTTTTTGTCCTCTCTGTGTCAGGTCTTGTTTCTGCCGCGTATGTCATTGGTCTGATGACTGTTTTGTAAATTCTGCCTTTCGTTTCTTTCCCGATAGTTTTATTGCTTCATATTGTTTCATTTAGTCAGCCTGCGGCTCTGTTTGCTCTATTCACTGGATCTTCCACTTCAGTTTCGAGCTTTCCGTAGCTAGATAATGTGATGGCTAGATATTTAAACTCCATCACTTGTTCTATTATCTGACCTTTCAGCTCCAATTAACATCTTAGTAAATTTGCTGTTGTAACCATGAATTTTGTCTCTTTTGGGGAAATTAACATGTTAAATTTTCTGGCAGTTATATGAAATTGGTGCAGCACACGTTGTAAATCATCTTCATTTTGAAAGAGTAGTATTGCGTCGTTTGCACAGCAATTTTAATTTGTTTTTCTTCCATTTGGTATCTTTTTTAGTTCTTACTTTTTTATTATTTCATCCATAATCAGGTTGAACAATAGAGGACTCAGGAAATATCCCTGCCTTATCCCATTGTCAGCTTTATTAGGGTCGGTTGGTTCTTCTTCTACTTTTACTTTTATTGTGTTATTTTGGTATATATTTTCGGTCGTTTTGATTTTTCCTAGAGGTATCTCTCTTGCGTACAATAAGTGGATAACGTTTTTTAATTTGTGTTTCTTCTGCATATCATTATTTCTTCTGTGTATTAAAAGTTAAATTTTGCTTATTATTAAGATTCCCTTAACGTGTTTATTAATTGTCTTGTTT
The DNA here is from genome assembly GCF_040954645.1 of Diabrotica undecimpunctata. Lineage (NCBI taxonomy): Eukaryota > Metazoa > Arthropoda > Insecta > Coleoptera > Chrysomelidae > Diabrotica > Diabrotica undecimpunctata. The sequence continues at coordinate 87,663,282 of NC_092807.1, read as the reverse complement.
CTGCAGTACGAATATATGTGTATCATGATAGATTGTAATGCATATTTCATTTGCGTTTGCCAATTACTTTTTCACTTCCTCAGCGATAGGTCTTTTTTTCCTCATCAATAACCTTATCTTATCCTCGCTCGATACAGGTATTCTAAGATATTTATATTTCACTATATGCTCTATCATTTGGTTTTTATCTCAAATTTGCACCTATGACGAAATTTATAATACATATCTAATATCTGGTGCTTTCATATGAAACTGGAATAAAACACTTGGTAGATAATATTTATTTGTTTTGAGTACACTTTTTTTAGAACCTAGTACATAAAGGAATAAATATTTGTCTGTTTAGTGTTTTCCAAGTCTGTAAAACATAAACAGGCTTAAATATTAGATTATACATTTATTAAGAATATTCAATATCGAAATTGAAGATTTTGTATCACAAAATATGAATAGGTTTTTACATTTTGTTTGACGTTTTAATCTTCTAATCGGAGTTCATTTTTCAAAAAACTATAAAATTGTGAGAACAAATTGCTATATAAAAGTACGAGGCAATATTCTCATGCTGTGAGCTTTGCTGCTCTGTTACTTGTATAACGCTTAAGCTATTTTTAATTTTTTGTCAATATTTTTGAGGTGTTTCCTTAAATGACCATGTTTAAGGTTAGTACGTTTGATTAAATGAAATTGATATTAATTTAATAGTTTCCATTTTATTAGTACTGATGGTATATAACTAGCATCTGTTGGTACTATATATCAATTTTAACATGTGGAAGTGAGAGCACTCTCTTGTTAGTATTTTCAGTGTAAATTATGTGGCAGCCGTAGCTCAGTGGCTGTGTTACTGGTTTAACAAGCTGGAGGGCCCGGGTTTGAATCCTGGCACCAACAAAATTTTCAATTTCTAATTTAACTGCGCTGCCACCGTGCTTCGGAGGGTACGTAAAGCCGTCGGTCCCGGCTACGAAAGTAGTCGTTAAGTCATGTTAGGGGCGCTTGCGCGACCTGAAAACCCTAACACTAGACCTTGGCCAGAAGGTTACACGAACTTACTTACTTACTAGTGTAAATTATGACGAAACCAGAAATAACCCATAATATTCCCCCCGTGTGATCTTAGTATTTCCATTGATTGAATAATATAGGGTCTCCAATATTTCAGTCAATGGTATGTCAGAGTGGTTTTTATTAATTTTTATATATATTTGCAATATGAAGAAGAAAGTTCAGTATAGGCAGTTAAACAGCTAACCTGTCAATTTAAAAGTAAGAGCAAGTACCAACTTGCTGAAAAGCATACCCATACACAAAAGGGATGATAAAATGTAGTGCACAAACTATAGCGGTATAAGCTATATATTAATTATTAGGATATACAGATTTTTTTCTGATAAACCTATAACGATTGAGTGAATAGGTGAACTATCAAATAGGAGACTATTAGTGTGGAATTAGAAAAAACTTAATAGAGACCTGGACAAAGAAATGAGAGATCAAGTACTAAAAGCAAATAGACTGGCAGGATGCCTTAATAACACTATATGGCTAAACAGACACATTAACACTGAGATGATATCAATTTATAAAGCCAGTGTAAGACAAATAATGACATATACTTCAGAAACAAGACCCGGCACAGCCACAACGCAAAGAATAATGGAAACGGCAGAGATGAGAGTACTGAGAACAATTATAGGAAATACGCTGAGAAATCAAAAGAGAAGTGAAGACATTAGAAGAAAATGTAACGTAAAGTGTATAAATGAATTTACACAAAATAGAAAAAAAGAATGGAATAATTACATAAGCAGAATGGAGGAGACCCGTGACGTCAAAATTGGAAGAGATAAGTCACGAATCGGCAGAAGAAGTATCGGATGATCGCGCAAAAAATGAAGTGATAACCTTCCATAGAGGTATTATTCCACCAATGAACAAGTAAAATTGCTTATAAAGAGAAATAATAACAAGAAAAAAAAGTAACATCTCTCAGATAAATAAGCGGAACAACAGAAACTGAGTATAAACGTGAAATTCCAGAATTAACATTAAATAAATTACCGCAAATCGTACGAACTGAAATAAGTGTTATTTTCTGCTCATATATATAATAAGAACTATATTTAAACCAAGTGACAGAAAAAAAATTATATATACATTTACTTCTAAATGATTAAGGTCTATAAAATTATTATTAAAGTTAAAGCTTATACAAGCGACAAAGTTTTTAAAACAATTAGACCGAACATAATATCATAACTGTAACACATAATATATACGGAAACAATAAAGAAATAGATATGTTTAGTGGTTATGAAACCGCTTGTCGTCTGCCATGAATTTTATTACAGAATCAAGTTACCAATACCATAAGACACCAAAATATTTTGTCTGAGTAATGACTTACTACGATAAAAAGAAATAGAATACTTTTATAATACACAACGTTATAACGTTGTGTAAACGCATGTTAATAACAATTGGTAATAAAGACATAAAGATACCCACTAGAAAGTTTAAAATTTCAAAACTACAGTAAAATAAAGTTCAAGTATATTATTTTCATTATTTGTTCAATACTGATGCCATCAATTTTTATTTTACATCTAGTTGGTTCTTTGCTGACTACTATTGTTTTAGTTTTCTGAGATGAAATTGTCATAATAAATTCATAATGCCAGGTATTTTATTTCCATTACCTATGTGGTTATTCCATTCTTTTTTTCTATTTTGTATCCATTCATTTATACACTATACGTTACATTTTCTTTTCGATTTCTCAGAGTATTTCCTGTAATTCTTCTCAGTACTCTCATCTCTGCCGCGTCCATTATTATTTGCGTTGTGGCTGTGTCGGGTCTTGTTTCTGCTAATGCCATCAATTTCTATTTTACATCTGTGGTCCTGTGCTGACTACTATGGTTTTAGTTTTCTGAGATGAGATTGTCATATTAAATTCTTTTGCTCTTATGTTAAATTTGTGGACCAATCTTTGCAGACTATCTTCATCTTGGGCTATTAATATTGCGTCATCTGCGTAACGGAGTATTTTAATTTCTTTGTTTCCCATTCTGTATCCTCTTCGTTTGTTAACGCTTTTGATGATTTGATCCATGATCAAATTGAAGAGCATGGGGCTCAATCTCAACGAATCCCCTTGTCTTATTCTGCTGCCTATTTCTATAGGTTCTGTAAGTTGTCCCTCTATTCTGACTTCAATTTTGTTGTTTTGGTCGATGTTTTCGATAGTTTTTATAATATTTAGGAGAGCTTCTCTATTATACAGAAGATGGATTACATCTTTCAGTCTTACTCTGTCAAACGCTTTCTTTAGGTCAATCAGACACAGAAATGCTAGTCTATTATACTTCAGTGATTTCTCAGTAATTTGCTTTATAACGAATTTTGCATCTGTACACGATCTACCACTTAAAAAACCCGGTTGTTCATCTGCTAAACTTATATTGTGATTAATTAGCACTTGTAAAATTTTAGTTGTAAGTTTTAGCGTAGTATTTAACAAGTTTATACTTCTGTAGTTTTTTGTCTGTTTTTATCTCCTTTTTTATATAGTAGAGTTAGTTCGCTCCTTCTCCATTCTTCCGGCATTTTATTGTGTTTTATAATTTTAATAATTAATATTGTTAATTGTTCTGTCATTGCTGCTCCACAATATTTCAGTATTCGTTTGGTATCTCGTCTTGACCTGCTGCTTTTCTGTTCCTCAGGTTTTCAAGTATTTTCCAAACTTCCTGTACATTTATATTAAGTTCTTTATATGTTGTAATTTCTGATATTTCCGGTTCTAGCGTCGTTTGTTCTTCTCCTGTATATAGCTTTTTTAGGTAGTCAATCCACGTATCATTTTTTATGTATTTTAGTTCTATTAGTTACTTTACCTCCGTTCTTTGACGTCTGATGAAGCGCTATATTTCCTTTTGCAGACGAGAAAAATTATGTTCCATTTCTTTCGAAAAACGTTCCCAGTGACCATTTTTTATTTTTCTTATAAGTGCATGTGTTACGTTTCTAATTGTCTTGTAATTATGTTATGCCTCTTGTGTTTTAGTTGACATGTATTTCAGGTAAGCTTTTTTGTTTTCTTTACATTTTTCCTTCACTTTACTTATATTTCTTTTACCGAGAACTTTCTTGGCCGAGGCTAAGATATTAGACTTAAGTATTGTTCAGCTTTCTTCGACTCCATCACTTTCTGTGATATATGTATTTCTGTTTTTCTCGGTTCTTCTTTTCTGGAATAGGTATCTTGTCGAGTCATCCTGTAAGCTTTCGACTTTTATCTTTGTGGTGTATTTCGGTGTTTTGTTATCACATATATGTGTTTTCATTCGGCACAATACCAATTTGTGATCGCTTCCTATTTCTGCTGATGTTAGTGCTATCTATTCAACAGAATATAGTCTATAATAGATCTTTGTCCTCTACTGTTTTCAAAAATGTATTTGTATTGTTCTTTGTGAGGGAAAAATGTATTATTATTACGTATCTGGTTTTTGCTGCAGAGGTCCGTTAGAAGGTTTCCGTTTTCATTTCTGATATTTTCGTTATATCGCTGTTTTATCGCTGGAACTAAATCATTGCCAACACGGGCGTTAAAATCACCCATAATGATTATATATTTATCATTTGGGGTCTCGTTTATTACAGTCTGAAGGTGTTCCTAGAAGTTTTCCCTTGTGGTGGTATCTTTGTTGTTCTCTGGAAGTGAATTGCTACCACATGCAGAGGTTTAACATCCAGTATAATTTTTACACTTACTATTTTTATATTTGGTGTAAAAAATTTTTGTGTACTAACAGAGCGACTCCTTCTTTGGCTCTGGTTTCTTTGGCAACACCACTGTAAATCATGAGATGGTCATCTATAATAATTTGACCCTTTTCCTTTTTTCTTTGTATCTTTTAACGCACACATGTCTATATTTTTTTTTCTACAAGCTCTTTTGTAATTTTCTGCTCTCTTGTAGAGACTTTACGTTCAAAGCACCGATGCGAAGTGTATTTCTCGTTTACCACAAATTTGTTGTCCTCTTTCTCCCGTTAGTCGTCGTAATGAAATCATTCCTGTCCCGAGGCATAATTCTGTTTCTATGAGCTGTATGGTTTTAAAGTCTATCAGTAGGGTGCGAAACTGGCTGTAGACCCCCTCCTCCTTTATTTGGGCTTGGAACCGGCAACAGTTCTGTCGAGCTACTCAATCTACCCAAAAAAACTGCAGGCGGATTTGAGATACGTTACTTAAGGATGTACTTAATCTCTATTAATTCTTTGATCTGTTTTTTATTCTCTTTCAGATCTGTTTTATATTAGGTAAATTCTTATTTCATTCCTTAGGTAAATTCTTATTTCAAACCCTCCGGCGCACTTTCAGGTCTACATGTTATATAAGTATTTTAGTTTTTTTTTTTCATTTTACTTTTACCCCTTTTTGTACTTACTTTACTTTCCGTGTCCGGAACACCAACAGCTTTAAATTTTGTATTTCCAATGGTTGGCTACATAAATGGCCCTGTCATTCGCTAAAAATAAATCTTCTGTGTAGGTCTCTCTCATCTCTGTGTATGCTAGTAGATTTTTTGTGGTAACAAACTTTATAATCATACCGAAGGGGCTTCTAATTTCAGAAACTGTTACACGATTACTCTATTTGATATATGTACATGTAGGTACTAAATGTTTTAGTGCCAATGCATTTTAATAAAAAATACTAATTAATAAAAACGGAGATTTTCGCTTTTCCAAGTTTATAATACACACTTTCTTATGTTTGAAAATATATAAAAGTAATATAAATTACCGCCTTGCTTATTAAAACTAAAAAGTAAAATAAAGGTATATGGCGGTTAACAATTTATATTTAACTACATAAATTAGCCAAATAGTCCTTAAATTCCTCCATGATTAAATTGATAGATATTTAAATAAATTTCAAGTTCCAGAAGGTATCTGCTGTAAAATTTGAAAATCTACTACTAATACAATTATTGGCAACATCGCAGGAGTTTAGAAGTATATGCAATATCGTAAATACGGATCCCAAAAATGGTTTATACTTTTGTGGAGTCCACTTAATCCTACGTGTTGGTCGGAGTCTACATAAAGCGCTACTTAGATAATAAAATACACGGTGTATATTCTACTGGAGTTAGTATAATACCGTTTTAGAACGGAGCTTACATTAACCGCTAGATGTATATATATATATATATATATACATATAAATTAAGGATCATTCGAAGAGTGGTGGGTTTTTCGGTCAGAAGGTGGAGAAAAAAGACAAAGAGGGTGGCTTCTTCATCTACTTATTTGAAGACGTTTCGCTATCTAATCAGTTCATCTAAAAAGAATATGAATATGAAAAACCAAACATCAATAGAAAGGTTAATACAACCATGTTACCTAAAAAAGACACGTAGCAGTCAATGGTATAAAATGTAAAGAAGCTTAAGATATTAGACATTAAATATTTAAGTTGTATAAACAATCAATTGAAACTAAGTACAGTTTGCAATTGAACACAAACTTAGAACAGCAAAAGAACCATGTGGTTATTATACATGTAATTTAAAAAAAGGAATGTAAAATATAAGTATTTGCCGAGAAACTAATAAGATCACAAGATCACCCTTCCAACAGGAAGGGTATTTTACTGTTGGAAGGGTGATTTTGTGATCTTATTAGTTTCTCGGCAAATACTTATATGTATTTTACATAAGTTTTTTTACATACTTTTTTTTAAATTACATGTATAATAACCACATGGTTCTTTTGCTGTTCTAAGTTTGTGTTCAATTGCAAACTGTACTTAGTTTCAATTGATTGTTTATACAACTTAACTATTTAATGTCTAATATCTTAAGCTTCTTTACATTTTATACCATTGACTGCTACGTGTCTTTTTGAGATAACATGTTTGTATTAACCTCTCTATGGATGTTTGGTTTTTCATATTATTTTTTTTAGATGAACTGATTAGTTAGCGAAACGTCTTCAAATAAATAGATAAAGTAGCCACCCTCTTTGTCTTTTTTCTTCACCTTTTGACCGAAAAACTCACCACTCTTCGAGTGATCCTTAATATATATGTATTTTTTTTAAACCAATTTAAAAAAAAGAACTTTAAACCAGTCAAACTTACAGATCATATAAACAATGCATAAATAAATTAAATTGTAAAGCGTTAACAACTAGTTTCATTTGGGTTGCTGAATAGATGGTGTTTTCACTATTTTTTTAACTACAACGAAAGGGGCCCAGTTTATTTTGAGCGTAACTCGCTTAGTCTTGATGCTAGAAACAATTTTATAAAACAAAAATAAAGCTTCGTTTAAACACTAAAAATTTTTAGTGAGTGATTTTTCCTCGGAACAGTGCTTTACTTTTTGATTATTTCAACGTTGAAATATTCGACTTGGGTCTACAGACTTCATAAATACACCATCTTTTTTGCTTTTTTATAAGCTACATTTTTTATTAAATACTTACTTTTTTAGTTATTTGTGGAAAACCGTCTAAAAACGTGTTTTTTTTTAATGAACGCTTTTACTCGCAAATAACTTATTGAAAAAACAATATTGACTTATTGAAAAAACAACAAACCTGGGCTCAGATCCAAGAGTGACGTAGAGGATAAGAAGAACCCAAATCAAAAAATGTTCAAGCAGATCCATTGTGATAAGGCAAATTACACTACAAAACAGTCATTTACTGACATATTATATTGTTATAAAAGTTTCTTAAGGGTTTTCCCATATAAAAGAAATCCCTTAAAAAAGAAGAAGTCTTGATGAAGTCTGGAATATTCAAGGTGAAGAAAAAATATGAAATGTCTAGTGAAGTGTGGAAAGTCAGAAAATGTATATAAATAGAGATGTTTTTAGTTTTCATAACAGTTTTAACTGAATTTCAACTTTATTGTATTGTAAAAAAATTGATGTTGAATAAAACTGATTTTAAAAAAGTGTAACATTGGTGACGATCGGTGGGATAAAAAAAAATATTAATAACTGTTAATAATAAATACAAGATAAGCAATCCACCATTTACTGGCCAACGGCTTAGAGCAAATTAGCTGATAAGTGGAAGGGCACTCTGTTGTCCTAAGATGGAGAAATTGGTCTCGAAGGAGAAAGAACCAAGAAAGTGGCCAATGGCATCAAAGTACAGAAGGTAACAAGAAACCACGGCATTAAAGGTTCCTGATGACATCTCTAGTACAGCTATCATGGCAAACACAACTAAAGTGGAAATAGTTACTAATCATGGAATACGAAAGCCAAGATTCGGAAAAAAGATGATCCACCTCTACATCACAGGACCTCCCAGGTAGTAACCCAGTGAAAACCCTATGACGGAACTGGAAAGTGTGTCTAATAAAACATCAAAGTTGATTATTAAAATATGTATGTGAAATGTAAAAACAGTGTATTAGGCTGAACAACTTCATAATAATATTTAAGAAATGATTGGTGCTTGTATTGTTGACAACCATATGGTATATCACTCAGGAAATGATGACTGTCAACATATGTATGGGATTGGAGTAATCGTCTCTCCTCAATTACGTCAATATGTTATAAATGCTCTACCTATTTCTGAAAGATTAATGATAATCCAACAGAAATACAACTTGATCAAATTAAATGTTTTACAAGTGCATGTAACTATGCATTATCTGCGATAAACCAGAAGAAGAGGTAGAGCAATTCTATAAGCTGTTGATAAATTCACTTAAACAAATTAAAAAAGAAAAATTAAGTATTATTATTGGTGACTTAAATGCAAAAATTGATAAATAATAAAGCTGTGAATTCACTGGTAATTTTGGTCTAGAGAAGAGAAATAAGATGGGAAAAAGATAAGAACTATTTGTAAAGGAAGAAGAATTTGCAATACTAAATGCGTTTTTTAAACTACCACTAATACCTTTGTATAATTGGTTCTCTCCACAGGATCTACCAGGAAACATACTAAGAAATCAAATTGATTACATAATGGTAAGCAAGAGATTCCGTAAGGGATGCTAATTAGTTAATAGAGACCCAGGTGCTGACATATTACCAGATTGTGTTCCTATTATTGGTAAATATAGGATTAGATTTAAAAGGTTACAAAAAAGAATAATAACAAAAAATGTGATATAAGAATAGAAAAGATAAGGAAACAAAAGGAACAGTTGCGCAGATGCTTTCAAAAAAGCTAAGTAACATGGAGCAAACATATAATCCAAAAGAATCACAACAGAATATATGTTAAACATTTAACAGGATCAGAGAAGAACATCTAATAGAAAATAAAGAGAAGAGAAAGAGTTATATGAATGACAATATATTGTAACTCATGGAAGAAAGAAAAAAATCAAAGAACAACAAAAGAATGTACAAAAATATGCAGAGACAAGTAAGAACTGAAATACAAAAGGCCAAAGAAAATTGGTTATAAATACAATGTAAAGTTAAAACAAGCAGCTGGTCTTCAAAAATCCAACACAGCTAGCAAACTGCAATCATTACAGATCAAAATCAAGAAATATGCATATGGATCAAATACATACAAGAACTCTTTGATGATAATAGTTCCGAACATCCTCCATCCTACATATGTAATGACCACTTACCAATCACATCAGATGAAGTGGAAAAAGCAATATTTCAACTAAAAAGTAGCAAAACTCCTGAACCTGACAATGCATGCTGAACTCATAAAGCTATTTAACACCGATGGTACTCAACGAATAAAAAAATATTTAATGACATATATTTAAAGGGAGGTATACCAAGATCATGGCTGAAGTCAACGTTTATTGCTCTACCAAAGAAAACAAAATCAGTATCCTGCAGTGATTTCCGGACCATTAATGAGCCACATTTTAAAGTTATTTCTAAAATTCATACATCAAAGAATAGACTATACGAAGAAAAAATCAGCCCTTCACAGTTTGGATTTCGGAACGCATTGGGTTCGAGAAAAACTCTATTTAGCATACAAGAGCTATTTCAAAGATGTAGAGATATGACTTGCGATATTTATGAATTCTTCATTGATTATCATAAAGCATTCAATACAGTAAAACACGACAAGCTGATGGAGATATTAACAAATATGGGAACAAACACCTGCGATCTAAGAATTATTAGCAATCTTTACTGGAATTAAACATCGTCTACATTGTCCGTACAGAGGCAGAAGAATATTTACTGTTGTACGGAGTTGAGTCGTGGACTCTCACAGATGCTATCTGTAAGAAAATTGAAGATCCAGAAATGTGGCTTTATCGTTAAATTCTAAAGATATCCTATACCGACCACGTTACTAACCAGGACGTTTTATTTAGATTAAAAAAAAAAGAGTTGTTAAGCAACATAAAACAGCTAAAATTAAATATCTCGGTCACATCATAAGGAACTGCGAAAGATATGGGTTGCTGTAATTAATTCTACTAAAAGTAGAATGAAACGAGGATCAGGAAGGCGAAGGATTTACTGGCTGAAAAATCTACGGTACGTGGTTCAACACAACAACCACAAATATTTTCAGAGCAGCAGTTTGCAAAATACAGATTACCATGATGATCGCCAACATCCGAAATATATAGGCACAAGTGGAAGAATAAATACAACATACACAATAAGAAGAGTAAAGGAGAAGCATAAACAAGTAGAGGTAGAAATCATAAATAGTTTGTCTCAAATTCATAAAAATTTTCAGTTAGAGGTAAGTCAAATTACTAGTGGAATAGATAAATTAGAAGAACAACAGAATCATTTAGAAAAAAACATAGTAGAACAACAAGCTCATATAAAAAAGATTTAGAAAATCAAATAGTACAGCAACAATACAATTTAAAAAACGATATAGAAAAAAAAAATTAATACAACGTCAATACGATTTAAAATAAAAACAAAATGATTTAAAATCGAATTTAGAAAAACAAGTTAAGTTAGGAAAAAAATGAATACCTAAACTTCTTCATATAATATTCTTTATTAAAGAAAAAGGCAACTTAACAGGTTACTACATTACATTCGATTCACCGAGCTTTTACTAAATTAACTCTTGTCCTTGTCATCAATAGGACGGAAAGTAGACTTAGATTTAAAACAAAAATCATAATGTTAAATGCGATAATTCTGCGAACCCTCACATAAATCGGAAGAAAATCAGAAGAAACTTAGAACAACATTCATTTTGCCAATTCGGCGTCTGAATGACTGAACACATGCATGTTTCGGATGAAGAGACATCACTTAGGTTAATGGCACTCTATCCGGAACATACACTTCTGAGGGACTTAAGTCCCAAAGTCAAGATATAAAATTAAATTCTGTAAATCATGTGGAGAAAAGCTGTTTTTAAGCTACCCCTATAATTAGGTAACCTAACGACAACCAGGAAAAACAGATGATGCTCCATTACCCAGTACATTTAAAGTTCCGTTCAGTACATAAGCCTCTCCGTTTGTAAGTCACACGATGAGAAGGGGTAGTGGCCCAACTTGAGGGTCAGATAGGTACCACTTAATGACGAAGTCTAACCAGTTTGATCTTCGGACATGAAGGTTCCACTGTTAAATGGAACACATATATCCCTCGGGGCTTGGTCGTACGAGAGTGTGTGTGTGTGCAAATGTTAGAATTTAACACACTAAAAGAACATACAAGTACTTAATTTCAAAATCTGAAAACCTCGTTATTCAAACTGTAATTGCGATTTATCCGTAAAACATTTATATTGTTAGATATACCTAACAATCAAATTTATAGACAAAAATATAACACATTTTAAAATCTACAACAAATACAAGGAAAAAATTGTAATATTTTCAGCTTAAAAAAGTATTCAACTGATTGTAATTTATTATATTGGTTATAACTTATTGTATCTCCTATAATAACCTATAAGGTTGACACGGTAAATAAAATAAAAAAATATATAATATATAGAGAACTATTTATATGGTAATATATCTAAATTGCACGTTTTACCTCTTGTTCAAATATTTTTTGAATTGTCTTACTTTGCGAATAAGGGGTTTCAAGGCCAACAGTTCGAGGGCTCCCTCCAGACCGGAAGGCACTACACCTCGATCCCTCGAAGAATTCTCCTCGTTATCCAAATTCTAGTCCCAACAATTTCCAATATTTAGCCCAATATTATGTTTATTGGAAAACAAAAGAACGAGAATTTACGTCGAACTTGCTTGATTAGCATATCTCATCCCCTTGAGTCTTGAATCAAGTTTAGTGAAACACATAAAAGAAATAAGCAAGTGGAAAGTGTCGCGTTGTTTAGAAAAGTTTTGGGATCGCAGTAGGCCTCGAGAGAATCATCAAGAATCTCCCCGGCGACGAGGAGAAAAGAAAAGAACTATACTTTCCGGCTTAGAAAGTTGGCTTTGAAGGGCACAATGGGGAACAGCGGTATTATTGTTACAATATTTCATCGATACTACGTCGTCAGTATACGCTATACTGGTTATTGAAATACTATTTTTCCTTTACGCCGACATGTACCAATCAGTATATTTCATACACGTGATTGTTTATTTTATGTTTTTAGGCTTTAAGTTATTGATTAAAATGGTTACACTGATAAAACATGTTTTATTGTAAATTTTAAGCACAAATTTATGAAAATTTTCAATCGAATTTATTCTTTAAACAAATTTCAATTAAATCAACTCAATTTACTTATAAAATGAATACGAAATACTGAAACTGATAAACGAATACCACGTACTAAGATATACTTGGTTTTAAAATTTACAGTCTTATACAGTCTTCTAATTAACTATTGGAAATCATCGTGGCTATGAAGATTTTGTTATTAGATATATTGCAATTAAAATATTTAAAAAAATCGCAATAAAGAAGTTTGGCAACAAAGAAATTTAATGGTGGTCAAACAAAGTTTAATACAAATGATATAAGAAAAAAAAACTGTATTAAATAAGCAAAACATAGGTCGGTCACATATCTTAACAACTTGGTATAGGTACTAAAGTATAGCAAAAAATATATCCATAACAACAGGGTCACCTAAAAGGGAGCAAAAGAAGCAGAAGCAAAAGCTAAAGCAGGAAGAGTTACAAATCTATACTAATCTATCTACAATTAACTTAATTACTATTTAACTGGGAATAAGCCACAATTAAAGGTTAAAATATGTTTATTGACGTTTCAATTTCCACTTCGGAAATCGTTCTCAAAATACAAACATTAGTAAATTAAACAAATTTTGTTTTTTGTTACTTAGTGAAAAATTCTTCTATTAATTTAATTTTATCTGACTCATTTATATTGACAATTCAGACATACATTATACATTTTAAAGTAGACGACTTTAAAATGATATTGCCAATATTGTTGAGTTGCGTTCCTGGGACGACTTTACTTATAAGATAGTTCATTCGATTACATGAAATCAACTTTAACTTGAGAATATCCGTCAGAAAAGATCACAACATGTAATTCGTCTTTAAAAAGACAAATACATGCCATGATGACAGTAAAATTCTCCTGTTAATGATTCCATAGTAAATTATGAGGGAAAAACCAGGAAAAAAACCTCATAATACAATCCCGACATGGTAAGTATTTGATCTTGCATTTATTTTACCTTCAATAAATACCAAATTCCGATTTTATATGTTTGTTATTTAAAAAATATAAATGATGTATTCTCTATATGAGACCAATTGTGTCGCGAATTCCTCGGCAGAATGTAGTAGGATCTGGTTACCCATATTGAAAGAGGAAGTTATTAAAAAGAAAATACCAGTATTGGTAAGTCAGTAACATATAGAGAATACATCATTTATATTTTTTAAATAACAAACATATAAAATCGGAATTTGGTATTTATTGAAGGTAAAATAAATGCAAGATCAAATACTTACCATATCGGGATAGTATTATGAGGTTTTTTTCCTGGTTTTTCCCTCATAATTTACTATGGAATCACTAACAGGAGAATTTTACTGTCATCATGGCATGTATTTGTCTTTTTAAAGACGAATTACATGTTATGATCTTTTCTGACGGATATTCTCAAGTTAAAGTTGATTTCATGTAATCGAATGAACTATCTTATAAGTAAAGTCGTCCCAGGAACGCAACTCAACAATATTGGCAATATCATTTTAAAGTCGTCTACTTTAAAATGTATAATGTATGTCTGAATTGTCAATATAGATGAGTCAGATAAAATTAAATTAATAGAAGAATTTTTCACTAAGTAACAAAAAACAAAATTTGTTTAATTTACTAATGTTTGTATTTTGAGAACGATTTCCGAAGTGGAAATTGAAACGTCAATAAACGTATTTTAACCTTTAATTGTGGCTTATTCCCAGTTAAATAGTAATTAATTTAAAATGCCACAAGAAAATAGCTTCAGAACAATACAATTAACTTGGTATACATTATAGTCAAACATTCTAAACATTTGCGATGAATCTACTGGATCTGCAGAACACCTTTTTTTTTTGTTGCCTTATGCATTGCAATGTTCATGCGGTTTGTCGAATACAGTGAAATCCCTTATCTACCCTTTTGATTATTGTCTTAATATCAAGTATGCCTCACCTATTTCTTATAATATGGTTTAGAGGTTACCGAAAAAGACACGACAACAAAAGGGATGCAAAAAAGGTAACCCTTCCAGAAGAGCATTAGCTACAAAATACTGCGGTACAGAGCAGGCCGCAGGAGTAGGAGCGTAAATTATCTTTTGTGACCAAAAGAAAGCGTGAGTTAGAATTTAATTTAACTCCTACTAAGAAATTTACCCGACTAAAGACACGGCAAAATATATACTGGATGAACATGTTCTAAGAGGTCTCAAGTACCACGCAAAATATGTAGGAATAAGCTGAGAGTGATAACAGGCTTTCCTAGTTTCTTTCTCAGAGAAACAGTTTCTTTCTCAGTTCTACAAATAGCATTTTGTACAAACATCATTCTGAGTGCTGTGTTGTAATGTCGAATTTTTTAAGTACCGATGCTAGTTATAAGCTGTAGCTGCGTAGTCCAGCTGTGATCTTATAATAATTCTATATACGAGATCATACGAGATCTCGTATCATTAACAATGTATTCCTGTCTAAACCCCAATTTTTGTGTGCTAAAATTCCCTTTTTTGTGACTCCCAGCAATTTCAGTGGTGTAATGTTTTCTTGTATAGATGTAATGAAATTGGTATACTGACTTTGTTTTTAGAGAATACAATATATTTAGTTTTAATTGTTAAAATGATGAATCCAGTTTTCTGTGACTATTTTCAATATCTAAAAAGAAATTCTGTACAAGTTGTGAGAGGTTGATTAAGGTTTGACTTTGGCCAAATATTACGAGATCGTCAGCAAATAGTCGGCCTTTGACCGGTAGTGGGAGTCTAAGGTTTCGTAAAACATCATTTATGGCAATTTTAAATAGCGTATGACTTAAAACAGATACCCGAGGAATCCTATTTTCTAATTTCACTTTTGACGACAAGTTACCGATATTGAATATTTTGATTTTAATATTGGTATTATAATAGATTCTCTCCACGCTGTTGGAAATTTCTCTTCTGACCAAATAATATTAAGTATATTAAGTAGATGATTGTGTTCATTTGTAGCATTTTTGTTTTACCCCGTATATAATACAACACCGAAAAAGATTGTTAATCTTTTTGCATCTCTGAGATTGATAATATGTTTATAATAATTATAATTGAGTAGCTGAGATGCAAAACTCGCTAAACGAGTTTTTCAGGACATGTAAAAAACTTATTGTGTCTGACTAATTAACTTAAGTAAAATGAATTTTCTGCTTGTGAAACATTACCCTGATCTCGATAAAGAAACTAAGAATTAAAAAATCAGAAGCAACATTTTAATAGAAAAATATTAGATTACAAGTTAGAACGAATGAGTTTTGCAACGAAGCATTGCATTGAAACACTTTTGCTGCGAACCACCTAGGAACAAACAAGTTATACATCGTAATAGTTGAAACCCAACCAAATAGAAAATAGTCAAGTAGACAGTTTTTGAAATATTTTTTATTTATAGAACTTGAACAAAACAATATTATTTATTAAAAAAACGTAATGCTAATAATTTTATTATTATTAAGGCCAAAAAAATGTTAAATGGAGAGCCCATTAGCTTCTTCTATTATTTCAATGTGCTCTTTCCCATTGTTTCCTTTTACTCCTTCAAAATTATTATCCACAATGGGGACATAGAACTGCAAATTGTCGTAGGTCCTCCAGTTCTCACCAAAATGAATGTTGACGAGTTTTTTCACATCTTTAATTTTTTCTTTTGCAACCATGACGTTGTTTGGAAGGAGAGCTGGAATAATCTGATTAATTTTCTTTCCCTTTTTTAACATTGGTTTCTGGACGCCTAGATTGCATCTGTAATTAATTTCACCCTGCACAGTCCCATTGTTTTGATTAGTTTTTTCTATGATTATTCTTTTGGAAGCAGCAAATTTGAAGTGGAGTTGGCCTGAAGGTAGCTGTAGCAACTGTACTTTTCCAGTCTTGAACGGCTACCTGGGTCCCAACTTTCTAACTGTGCTAAATTGAGAAAACAAATATTGACTAGGTTGTATTATTGTGTCCTTTTTTCTAATTTTTTGTTCAATCCTCCCGAATACCCTATCAAGGGGAATAAAGGAGTGTCCAACCACAGGATAAGGAACAGTAATTTTTTAGCAACTTAACGTTTCATATAAAAATTTGCACAACATGCCAATCACAGTTATGTTTTTATTTTGGCTGGGACAGCCATCGCATCATTAAAATTAAAATAAAATAAAATCATTATTTCCTTTATTTCTGAAAGGTCCTTATTTCTAAGATAGTGGTATAAAATCGAAGCGATTTCATTAGACCCTTTATATCTTTGGTGTTCACACCATGTATAAGTATACACAGAACCAGAATGTTGAACACTAGTAGAATTTCCCTCACAGATAGTAAAATTGTAGAGCTATAGTTGCCTGCTATAATAGGCAGCCTGTTCTGGAACGCGTGGCAACACAAGATTCTTTTGCCAATCAAAAGAAAGTTTCAGTATAGAAACAGTATAGAAAATAGTCGTCTTTTTTCAGCATGGAATAAAAAGTTTTTGCTTTTATTTTATGAACCGCATGTTCAGCCATCACTTCAACCTTCCTGAGTCCTGCAGGCATCGTTTTTATTTCTCATCTCAGACGAATGCATTGCGAACAAGCATCTGTTGCTGGAGTCTTGAAACTGATATTAAAATAATAGTTGAAAATATACAGGAAGTAACAATACTTTACCTGCAGGTTGTCATTCACTGATTGGTTGTACTGTTTCCAGAGTTTTTTTGCTGTACAATCACTTGGCATATAGTGTCTGGTAATTTTATCCCTTGTATAATGGGACTCCACAAACTGTAGTGATTTTAAGAAATTTGATGCAGCCTCTTTTTTACCTTTAAATTGTTCAGTTTTTTTGTCACCTCCCCTTCGTTCTCTTAGAGACTGGAATTCTAAAAGATACTTCTTGCCAATATTTTGAACGCGGTATTTAGAAATATCCAAAATTGTAAGAAAAGCTTTGGAGCAAACCTGTACTATTCCCTCGAGACGAGTTGACACAAAATATTTTATGGATATACAGCTTTTTCTCTCTACATTGTTATCCAGTCCTTCATAATTTTTTCGTTTTCTATTCTTTACTGGAGCTAGTTGCTTCGTATGTTTTAAAATAAAATTAACTTGGTCCACCTTATTTGGTGTGTCATAAAAAGATTGAAGGAAACGGCGTACATCTTGGAGTTTAAGTTTTGAACAATAAAATGTTTTTGAATGAGTGTATGTTGGTAATGAGGGGAAGCCTTTTGCTGTATGCCTGGAATAAATAAAAATAAAATTAATGAACTGTCTGAATAATTAAAGCAAAAATTATTTATCTCAACATATATCCTCAAATAAACCTACCTATTTCGTTTCTCAATATTCCTCTTCCACTTATCTTTAACTACTTTTGTTTTCTTCGGTTTAGGATCCATTACTATTAACACTGTTAAAAACACTAATTAAAACAAAACCTGTATTACTTTTATTTAAAGAGTAAACTTTTTATTGTTTGCAACAAAGCGAATACAAGCATGAAAAGTTAGGTTAGATTCGTTAAAACAACGTACGGGCAAGTTTTGCTGCAGATTAATATGCAACGAGCTAGTTTTGCAACCAACTGTTACATAGAACGAACTAGTTTTGCTACCAACTCTTATTTTATTGATTTTCACTATATAAAATCTAAAATTTTTAATTTTTGGTAACGAGCGAGTTTTGCAACCCAGCTACTCAATTGATCTTTTGATTGATCTTTATCCCGCCTAGAGATTTGTGCACAAAATAAACAGCAATCTTTCCTATCTACTTAGGTTGGTGGGAAAATGTATTCTGGCAAGAAAATGATTTTGGAAGGATGAAATCAATACTCGATGAACCGGCTGCGAAAGCAGGTGATTTTATTGTTGACGTATGAAGAATTTTGTCATCATAAATTAGTCAGAGAGAACAACTTTAGGTCTAAACGGTGAAACAGGCTACATGGTTTTGAGTGAAACGGGTTTTGAAGAATCGTATAGATATCGTCCAGGATAACCTAAGGCCCAGTTTTGGTGTTTGTCAGTCTCCATTTTGTGTCTCCCATGGGTCGGATCTAGATCGTTTGAAGTTTATGTTGGACAGTGCTTTTTGTATCCAATTTCAATGTAACAAACTTTTTTAATAATTTGAAAATAAATAATTAGCCAGTAAGGAATGTAGTTTTGTTACATAAAAAGTAATAATTAGCTGTTCATGGATCAGCTAATTATCATATTTTAGTTTTATTTTAAATAAAATTAACCTTTATTATTATTAATTCAGAAAAGCTTGGTATTTCATTTGGAAGTTAGTATATCTTTTCAGTCATTTGGTATATAACCATAGTTTTAATTCTGTTTTGTTAGCAGGTTAAACTCTATGTAATGTTTGTTAATAAATTTGGATATTTTTATTTGTAATACCTGTTTATGTGAAATAAAACTAAATATGTAATTTTTTCTCTTTAAACAAGGAGTTTGGAAAATTATTTCTTTTAAAAAGATCTTTTCTATTTAACCCAGAAGAAGATTTTTTTAAACAGCGTCCTAATTTAAATTAGGTTAGGAATCTTCTTGTGTAGTGTTGCCCAGGATATCTCTGTAAGTATTTTTTTATTTCTTTTTTGTAGTTGTTTTGTAGTCTCAATTTATTTGCTTACCCTATACTGTCATCGAATGCCATAGTCTGTGGACTAGTGCGCATTTCGATGCGCATCGCCCCGCCTTGAATTTTTCCATTGGCTCTTGACCTGGAAATTCCTATTTATCGCTCGAACGGCACATATAAATATTGGCGATTTTCAGGTCAGCCAAGTCAGTCCCTCACGGGCTCTCCGAGAGCTTAGTGCTCTTGGGGCGCTGCTTCCTGCTGTTCCAATTATACTCTGTGGCTGAGATATTATTTAACTACAATTTGATGTTTTATTTCGACCTATATTTTTGTCATGTAAGAAATATCTTGTCTTTTTCAAGACAAGCCATCAGAAGATTAATATTTACAAGTCCATACCCAGTAAATGGACTTGGGTAGAGGAGCTCTCGACTGCGATATTCGAAGCCCTCTACAAAGCACCCGGAGATAACAGAAGGTGGTAAGACCCTTATTTGTTCCCCCGAGGTGACAATACATAAGTCCAAGAATTGTTCAGTTCCCTTTTTCAATCTCCTATAAGCAAATTATAAATTGTTAAACATTCTCAGGTACATGCTTAAGAAATACCACTGGGATATTATCCGGACCCTCACTAGTCTCTGCCGATGTGTTAATGCATCTTTGTATTTATATCTATCACATTTGCAGTTTAAAGCATCTGTGTCATGTACAAAGGGTATAATTATATTGCGTTTTCTTCGTTCTGTCTAAACCTGATAAAATTATTGTTATAATTATTTGTATTCGATCTATTTTTATACGTATTTACAAATTCTTCTGCTATTTCTAGATCATCTGCGATCTGTGATGTTATCTTTCTGTTGTTGAGTAATTTTATTAAAAGCCGGTATTTCAAATTTTTTCACATCTCAGATACATGGGTGCTGCTATTTATAGGGGATACAAATTGTGCACACGATTTTTTTAAGTTGTTATTATTAACCGAGCTTTAACTTTAACTTTTTAAAATTCTATTTTATTGTTAAGTGTTTATTATCTTTTGTATTATTTGTTAAAAGCTATTTTCGGAAGCTTCGATTAATGCCTTACATTGTTCATTTCAATAAGGAACTGCTTTATCTTTTGTAATAAATGAAGTTTTCTGGATGGTAACCTTGGCTGCATCTAAAATGATAGTCTATGTCTGTTTAATGTGTGTAACAACATTGTTGGATATTTAACAGCGTTTGACGTGTGACTATGATATTTACAAATAATGTCTAATTTGTTTTATTGTTTTTCCATTTGCGGTGTATTTTTCATTTTTGGACTCGAACATATTATTTGTAATCATAGAAGTCCAAGGGTGTTGATTCGCCTATTTGTGTTCTGAATCTTGTAGGAAGTTCATCCTAATAAGATAATAAAACCTCTTTGGTCATCATTATGTAGAGTCCCAATTAATACTGTTATAAGCATCAAAATCACCTGTTAAAATACGTGAAGAATATATTTATTTCACAAGGTTAAAAGGATCCTGTTTATCAATTTCTGTGGAGTTTTCTAAAACTACCACCAGTGCCAATTACGGAATGGTAATGAATAATACAATCCAGTATCATAACCTAATACATATTATTAAATATTATATTAATTATCATGCTAATTGCCATAGTATCCGGTTCGTTTTGATTTAGTTCCACACTCCTTTCAAGTCTCTCTGATGATGGGTAGACCCTGAAACACGTGTAAGAGACGGATAATGGACTCAAATTTAATCCAAACGCAACCGTCGCGATTGCGATATATATATATATATATATATATATATATATATATATATATATATATATATACAGGATGAATGATTAGTGTGAGGAAGCTCAGTAGATCTGTTATAGTAAAAATTACAAATAAAGTTATTGACAAAAATTGTAGGCAGCTTTAAACTCCATATTTAAAAATTAGTTACAATCTTACAGGGTGTGCCATAAGATGGTGGCAGACCAAACTTATTTTTTTTTAAAACGGAACACCCTGTCTTTTATTTTAAATTTGAAATCTGCTTCAGTTCCACATCGCAACAATGTAAAGTTTTAATATGTTATACCGGGTATTTAAAAAGTTATAACCAATATTACCTGAAAATCGTATCAAGTTTAACTCCCTGTATAATTAAAAAGGAGTATAGGAACAGTGATTTATTACAACTATTGTTTTTTAATAATTATTAAAAATTATAACACATATTTGTTTTTATATTATTCGTTAAATCAATTACAGGGTAAGTCAAAATGCAAGTACATTATTTTCTTGGTAATTTTAAATAGAACACCCTGTATTTTATATCACTATCGAAAAGTACTAATATCGTACTTCACATTTTATTAAGTACTTCCTATACATAAAGATATCAGTTTTCTAGATATTTTTATTCTTACATTAAAGTAATAATTTGGTAGATATTTTAACGTTTACCAATAATTATTATTTTGAGTTGGTTATGATTGATTTGTCAGAAACTGACAGTTTGACATTATTGTTTATTAATTCAGTATTGGCGTACACCGTAAATTAGCAACAATTATTATTTAGTAACTCAGTAATTAATTTAATTTAAATTAGCAATAATCAATTCTACTACTGATGAAATGGTAGATATGATCTGGATATTGGGGGAATGCAATAAAAATTCATTACTATCAGCTAGAATTTATCAAGAACGGTTTCCAGATAGACGGCAACCCAGCCAAGATACATTTGAAAAATTGACAGATCGATTTAACCGTACTGGTTCAGTAAATTATGAAAAACATGAACGAACAAAAACTAGTGTGACAGAGTAAAACGGAATGAGTGTGTTGATGGCAGTTACAGAAAACCCACACACAAGTATAAGGAGTATTTCCAATGAACAAGAACTTAGTTACTACTCTGTTCAAAACATTCTATCTAAAAACAAGATGCACCCTTATCATATTCAGAAGCACCAAGAATTAAATAATGATGATTTTCAGAAACGAATAGTATTTTGTGAATGGGCCTTAAAAAAAAATAATTAGCAGAGAGATTTTTTTTATTATGCCCTATTTGATGATTAAGCTACATTCCATCGAAACGGTTTTGTTAATAGGCATAACTTTCACTACTATTCAACAAGTAATCCATACCACGTCATAGTAACACATAGTCAAACAAGATGGTCTCTAAATGTATGGGGAGGTATCGTCGGTAACCATGTAGTAGGACCAGATTTTTTTGAAGGTAACTTAAATGGATGGTGAGATTTATTTAGATTTTATCGCAAATCAGTTACCGATATTATTAGAAGAGGTTCCACTTAATATACGTGAACAAATGTGGTTTCTACATGACGGTGCTCCTGCACACCATAACGAATTAGTACGTGGTGAAATTAATGATCAGTTTGGTGAAAGATGGATCGGAAAGGATGGACCGGTAAGGTGGCCCCCAAGGTCAACAGAATTCAATAAAATGGACTCATTTTTTGGGTTTACGTTAACAACGAAGTATATAAAATACCTCCAACAGCAAGGGATGATATGAAAAATAGAATCCGAATTGCATTTTAAAATATTTCGTTACAAATGCTTAGTAATGTAAGCAACTCTTTCAATGACCGCTTTCAAGTATGCATAGATGTTTTGGGAGGTCATTTTGAACACCTTACTTAAGTAAGATAAGTTAAAATTACTGTTGTTTTTTATTTTTCTATTTGTTGTAATTATTTTTTTAATTTTCCGTTGATTATTTTTTATTTAAAATAAATTTTTTCTCTTTTCTGTGTCGTTATTTCGTTATTGAATTAATAAACAATAATGTCAAACTGTCAGTTTCTGACAAATCAATCATGACCAACTCACAATAATTATTGGTAAACGTTAAAATATCTACCAAATTATTACTTTGATGAAAAATAAAAATATCTAGAAAACTGATAACTTTAGATATAGGGAGAACTTCATCAAATTTGAAGTACGATATTAGTAGGTACTTTTCGATAGTGATATAAAATAAAGGGTGTTCTATTTAAAATTACCAAGAAAATAATGTACTTGCATTTTTGACTTACTCTGTAATTGATTTAACGAATATTATGAAAATAAATATGTTTTATAATTTTTAATAATTATCAAAAAACTATGGTTGCAATAGATTAATGTGCCTATACTCCTTTTTAATGATACGGAGAGTTAAACTTGATACGATTTTGGTAATATTGGTTATAACTTTTTAAATACCCAGTATAACATAATAAAACTTTACATTGTTGTGATGTGGAAGTGAAGCAGATTTCAAATTTAAAATAAAATATAGGGTGTTCCATTAAAAAAAAAAAACATAAGTTTGGTCTGCCACCATCTTATAGAACACCCTGTAAGATTGTAACTAATTTTAAAATATGGAGTTTAAAGCTGCCTACAATTTTTGTCAATAACTTTTTTTTGGAATTTTTACTATAACAGATCTACTGAGCTTCCTCACACTAATCAATCACCCTGTATATATATATATATATATATATATATATATATATATATATATATATCGTTTATATTTATTTTGTTTATCGTTCTTACTCGATGAAAAGAGTTCATATAGATGGTGAGTTATATGGGAAATTATTGTTGATGCATAGTGGAATATAAATATTCCTCGCATCGCCCCGAATGGCTTGATTAAGCTTGGGTATACAATTTACTTTATTCGCTATCGGCATTTACTTCATCTTTCCTCGTTACAGGTCGCTAAGTGCAGATTTTTGTAATTATTTTGCTAATTGCCATACTAGCCGATTCGTTTAGATTTAGTTACAGTCGTCTTATAAGTGTCTCTGATGATGGAGAGAGCCTGAAACACGTGTAAGAAAATATGAAGGGACACGTTTTTCTTTCATTCCATTCATCCATTGAATTTTCGTCATTTCTATTTTGTTCTTTTTTTTATTTTCTCATAGATGGAGTAAAATTTAGAGGTTGTCGTACGTTTTTTAAATAAAAAGATAATGCAAATACAGAACAAGTGGCCTTTCAACTCCTTAAAAATGACAAAAACATCTGGAAGAAGAAACAAAGGAAAACTTAAAATAGAACAGCATGGAAGCAATTAATTACAAAAACTTACAACGAATCAAGAAGTTTGGACCGAAAAGATTAAAGTAGCTTTTACAAATAATAAACACTAGTAAACAGTTATGTAAACGGTATGCTTGGGTATAATGGATATACCCAAGCCATGTAAACAAGTCAAAGTTGGTGATCGCCTTAATCCTTATCATTAATAATAATCTTAAGAACTCCAAAAGTCACAGGCTGGTGGTTGACCGCATATTTCTTGATAAAATTTCATTAAACATAGATGCCAAATTAAACAAGAAGGAAGCAAGTTTAAAAAATTGAGACCCTTATTTTACATTAATTCACTGTGTAGTTAAGTTCTATAAGAGACACTCACTCATAATTGTTTATTTAGGTGCTGGCTTAATTTTAATATGAAAATAAGTTATATGTAAATTTATCAATTAATATAAATACTATGTGTGTATGCTATGCAATCAAATTACGGTACCTGTGATGTTGATGTATACTTCTTCTTCTTCCTCAGTGCACTGGGCTGATTCGAGAACAGAAATCTTCTCAAAAGGGTCGCGTGGTCAGGGTTACACAAAATACTGAAGTGTTTAGCGCGCCGATTTATACAGGACTATGTCTAAACTCAGATTGAAATGCGTGTCATCCCGTAGCTTGCTCCCTTAAGACTAGGGGGGGGGGGACTGTACAGGTCCGTATTAATTCACGATGACAAGACATACACACGTTAAGTAAAGAATTAAATATAAAAAATAAAATAATAAAAATTATTAATAAAAACTAAGAATATATGTGGAGGGACGTAATATTCCCACCCACCAAAATGCATATTTGCATTTTTAGTCAATATAAGGCAAAGGGCATAGCTTAACCAAAGGTCGCCTAAGTTCACCTTTCGCGGTTTGTACGATAGCTACGCGAGCAATATCATCTTGACCGAAAATTAAAGTTTTAATTCGACCCATTTGCCATTGTAAGGGAGGCTTGGTCTCATTACATATTAGTACGAGTGTACCTATATTAGGGTTATCCTCATTTTTATGCCACTTCGAGCGTTGATGAAGAGTATGTAAATATTCTCTGCTCCATCTTTGCCAAAAGTCTGCATGTAATCGTTGCAGCAATTGCCAACGACCTAGTCTATTTAAATGAACATCACTGTAATCCCGATCGGGAATTATCTTTAAGGGCTCTAGTGTAAGAAAATGACCAGGTGTTAACACTGAAAAATCATTTGGATCATTACTGACAGGACATAAGGGACGACTATTTAAGACAGCCTCTATTTGTATGAGTAATGTATTGAATTCTTCATAGGTTAAAACCTGTTCGCCTATGACTCTAGACACATGTCTTTTTACGCTTTTTATACCCGCTTCAAACAATCCACCAAAATGGGAAGCGGCCGGAGGATTTAAATGCCATGTAATGACGTCGTTTTTATCAAAATGTGACTTAATGTCTTCTAAATAGGATTTTGCTCCTACAAAATTTGTTCCGCAATTAGAATAGACAACAGAGCAACGTCCTCGACGTGCTATAAAACGTCTGAATGAGGCTAAAAATGCCTCGGTACTAAGTTCAGATACCAATTCTAAGTGCAAAGCCTTAGTGGCAAAGCATACAAATAGGCAAATATAGGCTTTCGTTCGTTTAGCATTTTTAAGCTTATTGGCTCGTATCAGAAAAGGACCGCCAAAGTCGACGCCAACGCAAGAAAATGGTTTGGCCTTGGATATCCGTAGGTCGGGAAGAGCCCCCATAGGTGGCTGATAATTTTGAGGTTTTAGTCTCTAACAGGAAAGACACTTTGAAAGAACACTACGAATAACACGTTTGGATGAAATTATCCAAAAGTTTTGTGACAAGGCGAAGTGCGTACCTTGAATGCCTGCATGTAGATGTACAATATGGATTTCCGAAATAAGTAATTTAATAAAATTACCTTTGGAAGGTAAAAGAAGAGGAAAGCGCTTGTCATAAGCTAATTCTGACTGGCTAAGTCTTCCACCCACTCTTAGGAGATCATGTGAATCAAAGAAGGGATTTAATTTTTTCAAATATTTGAATTTTATAGAATTACCCTTAACCTGTTCTATTTCTTCCTTCAAATATCTTTGTTGCACTAATCTAATTAGTTGATTAGTGGCGTTACTTTGTTCCTGAATAGAAAGCTTTCCAACTGTTCGTTGATTGGCTGATTTTAGGTTACCAACAAATCTAAGAACATAGGAAAAATACGTTTTAATTTTGAAAGGGAAGAGAATCGATTACAGAGATTATCGACAAATTCATCAGATGGAAAAGACAAAAGACAACTTTTCTGTTTCAATTCTAAGTTATGCTCGATAGAATTGGTCAAGGAGAATGACCAGTGATCTTCAGTAGTGCGAAGAAACTCCGAACCCACCCACCAAGCAGGAGTATTTAAGAAATCCTCAGGGAAAAGTCCTCGGGATCCGTGATCCGCACTATTTAATGAAGAAGGAATATATCGCCAGTGTTTTGAAGCAATCCTGTCTTGAATATAAGAAATTCTGTTACTGACGAAGGTTTTTTATTTATATGGCTGTGAATTAATCCAATAAAGAACAACAGTCGAATCTGACCATGCGTAAATTCTACTAAACGGTATAGTGAGAGTCTGCAGTATATAAGATAATAATTTACTAAGAATTACTGCTGCATTGAGCTCGAGACGAGGAATAGTTTGTACCCTGGTAGGAGATACCTTTGTTCGGGCTAAAAGAAAATAAGTTTTGATGACTCCTGTATCATAACACACACGAAGGTATGTAACAGCAGAAGATCCACGTAAAGAAGCGTCGCAAAAGCCATGAAGCTCACAGGAAATAATTCCATTTAAAGAAATATGACGAGGTATAGTAAATTTAGACAGTATAGGCAGTTCAATTTTAAATTGTTCCCACCTTGAAGTAATTTCCAAAGGTGGAGTTGCATCCCAATCTAAATTTAGTAGCCAAAGACGTTGAATAATAGTCTTCACTATTAAAGTGACAGGATTAAGAATACCGTAAGGATCAAATATGCGAGCTATTTGGGATAAGAGATTTCGCTTTGTACAGGAAGCTTGAAGAGGTAAAATTTTGTAAAAGAAATCATCAGATGATGGATTCCATCCAAGTCCTAATACCTTCAAAGAAGATTGATCTAAGTCAAATGAAAAAGACTGTTGCAGAATATGATCCAAAGGAATATTAGCGAGAGAGAATAACTGATAGGCATTACTTGCCCATTTTCGTAACTCAAATCCACCACGTTTCAATAAAGATATTAATTCTTTTATAGCAAGAACACTATTTTCTAAAGAATTCTTTGCTGTCACCACATCATCTACGTAAGTATCTTTTAGGAGTATAGATGAGGCTACAGGTAAGTCCGGTTCGTCGAGTGCTAGCTGCTGTAGAGTACGAATTGCAAGATATGGTGAGCTAGACACACCGAAAGTAACCCGAGTAAGTTCGTATTCAGCAATAGATTCCTGTTCCGAAAAACGTCAAAGTATTCTTTGAAATCTTTGTTGCTCAGGAGCGATAAGAATCTGAGCAAACATGGATTTAATATCTGCAGTAAAGACATATTTATGAAACCTGAATTTAAGCAATAAATTTACAAGATCATTTTGTAATTTTGGACCTGAATATAACGTATCGTTTAAAGACGGAAAGTTAGGGGCGTGTGCGGAAGCATCAAACACAACGCGCAATGGAGTAGTACTGGACTCCTTGTAAATACAATGGTGTGGTAGATAATAAGCATTATTTATTGCCGTACTTGACTGAATAGGATTTAAATAATGATTATCTATGAAACTTTTGATAAAGCTTGAATATTGAATCTTAAGTGATTCATTTTTGGCAAATCTGCGCTCTAAAGAACTAAATCTTTGTAAGGCTAAACGTTTCGTGTCGCCAAAAGAAGGTATTTCGTTTTTGAAAGGCAGCTTTACTACAAATCTGCCCTCGGAATTTCTACAAGTGGTTTGAGTATACAGCTTCTCACAGAATGAGTCTTCCGGAGAATAAGATTTAACTTCTGGTACTTCCTCAATGGCCCAGAATTGTTTTAATGTCGCATCTAATTGCTCAGAATCATTAGCAGAAAATGACGTGAAAAAGGAGTGAATATTTGTTATATTTGTAGGTGGAATATTTCCCATCAAAACATAACCGAAACTTGTTTCAAGAGCTGAAAGCTGATCATTACGGGTTTTAATAATTCCTCCTGTTAAGATGTAAGGAAAAATATTTGCTCCTAATAGAACATCAACTTTACCGGGAATATTTGCCATTTTATCAGCCAACCTTAAATGTTGAAGATACGACAAGTTGTCTAAAGAAATTGGAACAGTTGGCATGTTTTGACAGATTTGAGGAAGAATTATTGCATCTATCTCGCAATGAAAGTTTATGTCATAAGACGAAGAAATGTTCAATTTTACGCCTGATTTGGCTGGGGTGCACATTCTATCAAGACCTTGTATCGATAAAGCCGCATTGAATTTAGGGAGACTTAATTTGTCTGCACATTCTTTACTAATGAAGTTAGCTTGAGACGCACTGTCTAATAAGGCTCTAACTTCCAAGGCTTTACCAAAACGATCGAGAACATAGATTGTAGCTGTAGCTAGCAAGACATTATTTGTCAAAGTATTTGATAAGGCGGATACAGAAGGCACAGGATCGTTAGATGAACTAGCAACCTCGTTGTGAAAAGAAGAAGAAGAATGATCATTCGCAATGAGATTATCAAAATGAAGAGCAGTATGATGTTTTTTATTACAATGTGTACATCTTTTGAATGAAAGGCATTTGATCGTAACATGAGTTTTAGACAAGCAGTTTATACAACATTTATTCTGTTTAGCAAAGTCAAAACGTTTTTAAGGTGATTCAGCAAGAAATTGATTGCATTTAAATAAAGCATGATCCGAACCACAAAATACAGGAAAGTAAAAGTGAAACAGGATCATCAGTTTTAACCACACTGGCATTTTGAATATTTTTCCATAATGCTCTAGATAAGTCTCGTTTACCTTCATAGCGATCAATTAAGGTGTTGTAAGCAATTATATAATTAGAATCTTGCAGCTTAATGCTTTTAACTAAATTGTAAGGTACTCCCTTAAGTGATTGCAGAAGATAACTAAACTTTTCTATATTAGAAAGATCAGAATTATTATGTACAAGAGCATTATATAAATCTATAAATGTGGGGAAATCTGTAATCTCGCCCGCAAATATACTTAAATTTAGTTTAGGAAGATTTATATTAGTTTTTGATCTAATATGTGGATCAGCGGACACATTTTGAGTTCCACTAGAAGTATTGTTTAATAAAGAATTATGTTTAAAATAAAGAGAAGCTATTTTATTAATACTATTGGCAAATTCAAACCTAATTATTTCTTCCGTATCCAAATTTGCGTCTTCCTCGACAGCAATTAAATTAATTAATTCAGTATGCTGATTATTGAAGCTAGTATTGATAGCTTCATAATCTTTTGCAGCAAAGAGAAACCCTAGAATTAATGAAGCATCAACCAACACTTCATTTGCCAGCTTTTCCATTTGTTTAATCTTACAAATGTCAACGTTTCTCAATGCACGCAAACGAACAATTTTATTTAAATTTCTGGAAGACATTATTGTATATATAGAAAAAGAAATTTATGTAACACAAAGAACCTTTAAAGAATGATCTCAATAAATTCAGTATGTACTTGTATATGTAATATATGTAATACTTTTAAAGTTATGAAACTCAATAAGTATCAGTAAGAATAAATATTTATTATATGTGAGTATGTATAATCGAGCAAACAAAGAAAACACTCCAAGTATTATTTAAACAAAATCAATATATATTTATTTAATTCTAACTAGAAATATACGAATACAATATTTTTAAAACCAGTGTTCAATTAATATTGCGTTTTTTTAATTTCCTAAGTTATATAAAATAAATATATAATCATATAAACCCCTTGTATTTAAAGAATTCTAAATTGTAGATTGTAACAGAAATTGAACGTGTTTTTGAGAGTTTTGAGGGCTGTACCTAGATTTAACAATAGTTCAGGTAGAGACCTCGCTTGGGATTAACGGAGCTAAGATGGCAGATGTGTACCGCTAGTGGAATTTTTTCAATGATTTTAAACGATCTTTGAGAGAAGCTTTTGCCCAAATATTTAAAAATTTATATAATTTGATCACGTTTTTAATTGAATAAATTACTTTAAACTAATTTTAATCCGGCTCGAAGGACCAAATGAATGTAGTTAAGTTCTATAAGAGACACTCACTCATAATTGTTTATTTAGGTGCTGGCTTAATTTTAATATGAAAATAACTTATATGTAAATTTATCAATTAATATAAAAACTATGTGTGTATGCGATCAAATTACGGTACCTGTGATGTTGATGTATACTCCTTCTTCTTCCTCAGTACACTGGGCTGATTCGGGAACAGAAATCTTCTCAAAAGGGTCGCGTGGTCAAGGTTACACAAAATACTGGAGTGTTTAGCGCGCCGATTTATACAGGACTATGTCTAAACTCAGATTGAAATGCGTGTCGTCCCGTAGCTTGCTCCCTTACGACTAGAGGGAAGGACTGTACAGGTCCGTATTAATTCACGATGACAAGACATACACACACGTTAAGTAAAGAATTAAATATAAAAAATAAAATAATAAAAATTATTAATAAAAACTAAGAATATATGTGGAGGGACGTAACACACTGAATTTGGAAAACCCTGAAAAGTTTGCAAGATGCTATGTACAGTTAAACGTTGATACAACGAATACAATTGAGGCTTTGAAATATGGTTGTATTATAGAATATTCAAAATACCGTGAACTAGCAGAACCACGAACTAAGAGTTGTTCGATGAATAATAGTACATCGAAGAACACTGTTAAATATTATAGAACATAAACTAGAATATTGGACATACAATCAGAGAATTAAGATAATTGCTTATTGCTATAAATCTATACCAACCAAGAACCTGCTCCGGAAGATAATGGGACTTTTATCTATACAGATAACACATCTTTTGTTATGCGAAGAGAAACATTTTTCGAAATAATAATACCATTAAAAATCAAACTACTTTCTGCAAATAATCTTCGCAACCAGAAAACTAAATAATCAGTGGTGTAGAGAAACCTTTGTACACTGTGTTTCCCCTTAATAGCTTCTTTTTACCGTGAATCGCAAGTTTTCATTGAAAGAGCGTTGTTTAAAACTAAAAGGAAACCGAAAACAATATTCTTTGCACTTGTTAACAAAACGTAGGGAGCACAAAAAACTCTTGTTGTCAAACGAAAAAAAGCTATCGCTATCTGGATCGTCAAGAGTAATTTTTGTCTGAAAGCCATCTTCCTTACTCTATCTGAAGGACTCTTAATCGTTTACAAGTCTAAGTGTTTAAGTGTAAAACCAACATAAAGAACTAAGGACTGTTGCCTTCAAACTTCGATATCCTCTGTAAATGTGGTGCGGTACAAAATAAATCTTGCAATGAACACAATCTCATGCATACAACTGATACGGCCATTGAGACTGCTCTTTTCTGGATGGACAAGATTTAATTGTTTAAACTGGACACGTAATTAAATTAAGTAAGTAAGTAAGCTAAAAGTGGTAAATCTCCTTGGCCTGATAAAGTTCCCAACGAACTACTTAAAGTTGTGGATACTGAATCTATTGAGTTTTTTGGATCTATTTAATACCATGTTTACAACAGGTATAATACTTAAAAAATGGCTCTAATGGACATTTTTACTGTTTCCCAAAAATACCACTGCAAAGGAGTGCGATGAACATCGTTCCATAGGTCTGGGAATACGGCATACACCGTTTGCAGTAAGTGTTCTTTTGCAGAGATGCCTAGATATAAATAAGGAAGTATATGTTTCATTGATTTTAAGAAGGCATTTGATAGACTGTAGCATACTCGACTTAAAAAAAATTTGTCAAATATAAACATAGAGAGTAACAAAAACAAATCAATTTTAAAAACCTGGAAGCATTCGCAATGTGATATTACCATCGTATTTAAAAAATATCACGAATGTATCGCAAAACAAACTCACAAGTTTTCGAACAACTGGGAAAATAATGCGAAGTTTTATATTCCATAAAACCAGGAAGTTGGAATATTTGGGGCACATCATAAGAGGTAAAAAATACGAACTCTTAAGGAATTTAATGGGAAAAATCAAAGGCAGAAGAAGCGTAGGAAAACATAAAATTTCGTGGCTACGCAATATCCGTAAATTGTTTGAATGCAGTTCAATTAACCTATTCAGGAGCGTAACAAACAAAATTATAATTGCCAGAATGATTTCCAATCTCCGATAAGAGCGAAACTTGAAAACAAGTAAGTAAGTAAGTAAGCAAGTAAGTAAGTAAGAGAATTTATGGATGTAGCTATCAGCAAGTATGCAAGAATCGTTAATAGATTTATGAGACTCGCAATTAATATTAAGCTCTGCCTTATCTTTTGTATTGCACCTTCAAAAGGGAAGTTGCGAAAGACGTGGAAACTATAAAATAAATGAAATACTTTTGATATTCACTTTATCACCAGCTCACAGCACGCATATTAAAATAAAAAAGCTTTCTGGCCAGAAAAATCCATCTACCAGATCCTTCAGAAAAAAATTGTCTAAGCAAATGGAAAAAAGCTATTCCTCAATACTTAAAGTACCAGGAAAAAGTCTCACCTGGTAACGATCTTTCTTATCCTGTATGAAGAACTCGCTATCGCTTGCGAGTAAGGGCACAATAGTATAAACGCCACAAGGGAAAGCAAAGACCAAGCTATCCAGTGTGGTGCGCTGCTAGATCCACAACGTATACTTATTTTTCCTCTTTTAGACAAACCAAATATATCCAAGTTAATGAAGTAAATAAGTATCTAATAAATTAGTATCTTAAAATAGTCCAATTCTGGTGGAAAATAAACAACAACATAATATGTATTTAAATTCTTTACATTTACAAAGTAATTGAAAAAATTAGTTATTTTTCATTCAAATATGCAATTTAATTAAACTACATATTTATCCTAATTTATTTTTCGATTGGATGTTCCATTTCGAATGTATATCACATATAATATTGTCTTGGTATATATCGTACTTACTCCGTCGGTGTTATGGCCCTTAAAATAAATAATATACTCGTAAAAGTTCTAACGCAGATGGTGTCTCAACGAGGGCAGCTACCAAAAGAATATTGTGTGAACCTCTGTCGTATAAAAAAATCTGTGTCAACAGTCACGTTCGTGTCATTTGTCTTACTTCTCAAAACTGAACAGTCAATGTTCGAATGATACCTACATAAATATCTAAAAAAATGACATTATTATAACTTCTACCTTACTTTTTATCTAACAATATTACAAATAATCATTCAATATATCGTTATCCTGATTTGCACTTGTTGATTGGGGAAATTTATTAATTAATTCTACCCTAATTTTTGTTGACCTTATAAACTTCTATCGCACCTTTGTGATTTTCTGTATATTGGATAAACGTTCACAAAATTGCTTTAAAATTCCTACAACTTATTTTCCTGTTTTAAGAGTTTAAGAACTTTTTCTATTATCTCAATGCCTATTTCTAGGTTTTAAAGATATTAAATGGATATATAATTTATTTATTTGATCTGC
This sequence comes from Diabrotica undecimpunctata, assembly GCF_040954645.1. Taxonomy (NCBI): domain Eukaryota; kingdom Metazoa; phylum Arthropoda; class Insecta; order Coleoptera; family Chrysomelidae; genus Diabrotica; species Diabrotica undecimpunctata. The sequence goes on along the minus strand of NC_092807.1, from coordinate 87,629,221 downwards.
TCATGTAAATGATCACCAATATTATTATTATTATAATGATTTTGACAAGTCTGATAGCAGTTTATAAATGAATTTTACAAACGTGGTCGTATTAACAAATACATTTGGGTATAGCATATCAGAAATAAAAAATCAAAAAATTGCTCTACTGAACTATAAAAAAATATCAAAAAATATAATAAATGAGAGTCCAAGTTGATAAACAAAATAGCTACTGATGATAGCAAAAACTACCCGATTAGCAACAAAGAATTTCCTCACCCAAAAAAAACAGAAACAGAAAAAGATCAAAGAAAAGATTAGCAACTTTATTTATTAGCAATCAAAATTAACATAATTTTATATCCTATTATTCCAAATTAAGTCACATCCTAAATTCAGCTACGAAAATTTTTTTAAGAATTTTCTTTGAAAGACAAAGAAAAGCAAAAGAAAATTAAAATATTTTGATAATTCGTTTTTCGATGTCTGTTTTAGTCCTACCATTTCTTTTCAGTAAAACAGAAAAATCGACATAAAAAATGTAATGTCAATAAAACGAGTAATAAAGAAGTAAGAAAAAAATATGAAGAGGCAGTAACAGTTCAAATTAAAGAGAAATATAAAGCAGGAGATATAAACACGAACAGAATGGGATACGATCAAAAAATCAATAACAGAAGGTGCAAATATGCAGGTAGGTAAAAGTCAGGCTAAAGCAAAAAACAGATGGTATAACCAAGAATGTAGAGAAATAACAGAAAAAAGTGCAAGCCAGAAATAAATGGCTAAGAACAGATAAAGAGGAAGACAGAGATGAATATTAAAAATTAAGAAGGAATGCTAAGAAAGTGATAAGTCAAAATAAAAGAAGATGGGTAGACGAAAAAATGCAGGAAATAGAGCAGGAAAAAACAAACAAATACGAAAATTTTTTACAATAGATCAAAAAACAAAACAAAAAATACACAGGCAAAACAAACGGAATAAAAAATAGAGAGGGAACAGTGATAATAGAGGATCAAGAATACAACCAAGTATGGAGGGATTACTACAGAGATCTCTTGATGCAGGAAAAAATAGGAGAAGAAATGCATAACGAGGAGGAAAGGGTGCACGAAGAAGAAGCAGACGAAGTAGATTAAGTAGACATCGAAATTTCAAAAGCACTAACATTAGAGGAATTGGATAAAGTAATACAGAAAAGAAAAATGGAAAAACCCCTGGGTAAAGATGGAATTAATATGGAAATAATAAAATACGGAGAAAGGGAACTTGGAGGTAAAGTACTGGCACTATTGAAAAAGATATGAAAAGAAGAGAAAATCCCAGGGGACTGGAAGGTAGGGCAGATCATAACAAAACCTAAAAAGGGAGACAAACGAATCTGTGAGATTATAGAGGAATAACGTTACTAAATACAAGATATAAAATATTTACATCAATAATAAAATAGAGGTTATCAAAGACCACAAAGAAGACAGCAGGACAGTACCAATGTGAAGTCACAAAATGAAAGATCTACAATAGATGCAATACACATAATAAAACAAATAATGGGAAAAAACAAACGAATATAAATTAGAATTGGAAATGTTATTCATAAACTTCAAACAGGCATTTGATTCAATTAAAAGGAACGGATTAATGATACAATTAAAAAATTTTCCACATAAACTCAGAAAATTATTAGAAATGACAATGAGAACTACAAAAATAAGCATAAAGACACAAAGAGGAGAGACAGAGGAATTCAGTATAAATAAAGGGATGACACAAGAAGATGCCTTATCAACAACGCTATTTAATCTAGCGTTAGAATTATGTACTACGAAATATAAATAAAGGAAATCTCAGAACAAGAGGTGGTCAAATAATTGCATATACAGACGATATTGCTAGTATTGCAAAGAACAGTAAAATAATGAAATAAATGCCAGAAAAAATAATAGAGAAAGGGGAGGTATTGGCACTAAGATTAAATCTTAAAATTAAAAATATTAAGATTAGGGAAAAAGCCAATGAAAGAAAAAGTCAAAATAGAAAGTTCTGAGTTCGAAGAAGTAGAATACTTCAAATACCTAGAAGTTACATTAAGCAAATCTGGAGAAGTCTGGAAGTCTAAAATAAAAAAAAAAATATAAAAGCAAATAAAGCTTATTTTGCAAACAAAAGATTACTTAAAAGCAAAACACTGACCAAGAAAACTAATATGAACATTTATAACACCATAATTAGGCCAATATTATTATATGCAGGAAAAACAATGAAGGAAGAACTTAAGGAAGACATCGTGACTTAAATAAAAGAATGCAGAGTAAGATGGTTAGGTCACATTTTGCGAGCAGGAGATGAGACAGTGACATACGCAATGATAGAATGGAATCCAGGAGGAAGAAAGAAAAGGGGAAGAGCAAAATCAAAGTGGCTGCAAGAAGTTGAAGAAGACCTCTAAAGGGCAGGAGTCAGAGAATGGAGAGGAAAAACTAGTGACAGGAAAAAATGGAGAGATATTGTCAAGAAGATAACATAAACAAAAGGGACTGATCCACCCAAGAAATAGGATCTAGAAAGCATTCGCGATTTAACTCTACGCTGGGGTGCATAGCCATTATATTATATATTTCTTTTCATTTTTGCCCCGAAATAGATATATTCGGGACATGATGGAATTATTTTTCCTTCGTTTAAGTGTATTATTTTCAACTCCTCCTATGCCAACGTATTTTTGTTAAATTAACATGTAAACGTCATCAGCTCTATATATTGGTCTTGTGCGATGCCTACTGGATCATCAGATTTTTTCGTCGTTTAAAGGTATATTCATTTCAGAAAATGATCTCCTCCATTTCTTCAGTGTCTCATTTAGAGAGATTTTAAAGAGTAATTGAGATAGACTACAGCCTTACCTTAGTTTTTTATTTACAACAAAATTCTGGAAGAACTTGTTATTAACTCTATTTTTGATTGAAGATTATCACATATGGCTTTCACAAGTAATATTAATAGATAAACTTTCCAATACTTGGCATAGTCTACATAGGGGTACTGTATCATAAGCTTTCGTCGTCAACAAATAATAAATTATTTGGTCTATCCCTAGTTATTTCTTTTTAACCACCAGTTACCAAAGAGAAATAGAGAATCTATACTTAGACACACTACTGCGTCGATGTCAAACAAAGAGAGAAATTTTAAAAACAGATTACTAATGGCCCCATCCCTACCTAACGCTGTCAGTCAACTTATGCAGAACATGCCAGGGTACACTGGAAGAGTACTAGGAGAAGTACTTTACATAATGCAATGCATACCGAAACCAGTGACCATACGAAGAACAAACAAATGTTTCCATGAACTACCGATCTCACTACTAAACCAGTCAAAATTTATGTCACCAGTAACAAGAATAATCCAAGATTACGCCGAAGAAATAGATTGCAACCATGTAACACCTCCGATGTACTACGTAGAAGAACAATGGATCAGCTTGACACCAGACCCAACCAAGGCAGTCAATCCAACAGAAATCACAGTAGAAGCAGAATCATTAATAGACATGGTACCACTACAACCATTAGCAGCTGGCGGAATATACACACAACAAGAAATACAAGACGGCCAAAGGATAGTCACGTTCGGATCAGGAAGAAAAGCAGTAGAGAACATAATCACCAGAAGAACAGCAGGCCTAGAGACAATAAATCAAGGGTACAACATTAACCAAAATATTTGACGAAAATGAACTAAAAGAGATCGCTCACTCCACCCTCAATAGAATATGGGGATGGTTATCCACATTAGGAAATATCACCAGTAGCCTAATTGGCGTATATTTAATATATAGAACAATTATATATGCTTGTGGAATAATACTGAATGGGTTAAGAATATACCAAACAATAGGATGCAGCTACATAATCATAGCAGGGTTATGAACAAACCTCACCAACTGGGTAATACACCGACACCAAAAGTCAAAGAACGAAGAACAAAATATACACCTGAATACAAGCAATAAGCAACCAGAATCAGAAGATGAACATTGGATAAAGAGATGCAGCAAACACATACCAGACACCAATTTGTCAGAAGTATAACGCGACAAAAGTAAACCAGTACCAACCAGAAAAGACCAAACCAGCGAGAGCAACCCAATGGAGATAGACAGCACTAACAAGATAGTTAACGCGGTACGTGAAAATTGGCAAACGGACACTAAAAGCCAAGACGACGCGAGTGAAGTGCGAAAATCCCCACAGGGATACGTCGATAGTGAACGATCATAAGCAAAACCGCGATTGCCGAGAAACGCGAGTTACATTCGGATAGAACAATTTTAGAATTTTAGAATTTAGAATAAGTGACACATGTAGTCACAAAACACAGTAATAAGTCAAGAATGTTTCACTTGTAAATTTCAATAAGAATTTAATACAAAAGTAACTCAACTTGTCATACACATAGGTACAATACGGGGGCAGCACGATACATTCGCTGACCACCGCACAATATTCTTAAGAAACAATATAATATAACACAATAATTGGGACTTAATATAAAAGAGTATAGTAGGATATAAGTAATGTAAGATGTAAGTAGAATAATTATTATGGGTTGGAAAAGGAAAAGGCCTCTCAGGCCTTTTCTTTTTTTGCGAAGGGAGTAATGTAATGGAAATATAGCAAGGAAATAAAGAAGGAAAAATTAAGGGACAATTAGCCTAGTAAAGAGAAACAATTATTTAAGAATTTATTACATATTCCAAATTGATTAAAAGAACAAATAAATTCATAGCTAGTAGGTAACATATTTACGTAAACATTTTACATTAAACAAGGATTGAAAACTCGACCCAGTTAAATGTATTACACGAGTCTCAAATATCAGGCCACCAAGGTGGTTTAAATCACGTTTCAAAACATAGACCTCCGCCGATATACAACACGAGGATCAGTCAGCAAAAAAAAACAACAACGCGACCTTGGTACTACGACTGAAACTTGAGAACAGGGACTAATAAAAGAGGCGAACAAGGGGGCCAGCGGCGTTAGTGGGAAGTGGTCACGCAGACGCTCCACGCCATAGTGTGGAGATCGGAAGATACGCAGACAGTGGACGCGTTATTTAACTCGACGGGATAGTGTGACGTATAAAGTGTCGGCAACTGGAGATTCGAAGGTTCGCAATCTCAAATCCCGGTAGACTGGAGGCGTATCCCCTAGCTAGAGCCTAGATACGCGGAGGTAACTAAGATCTATATACTAACCCCAGGTATATCTAATGATACGGAATTGTCTGACCTTTAATTCCTTGCTTGTCTCTTCTCGTCTCCCTTCGCGCCTGATCGAACATTTTGGTCATAACTGATATTTTGTAGTGTACAGTCTAGTTAATACATTGTAAATTCGAAATTTGTTTTGTTATTCCTAACCGTTACAGGTCGAGACTAGAAGAGATACACATCTCGCTTATGCAGTGCTCCGGCTTCTAACGTAAGCCCATAGCCTCTCACTCTTTGCAGGACCTGAGACCAAGAAGTCCTTAATTCCCTTCTTTCCAAAAATTTCCTCACCCTCTTGTAAATCCGCGAGGGCGAAACCAGTCAGTCCAGACTAGTGGAGCCAGTAAGCCTTGCCCCGCTCGCAGGGATAAGTATCCCCTAAGAATTGTAGAGGCCTTGATAAGGATATTGCGACATACGTCTTCTACAATGGTGACAGCCTTATCAGAGTGGAGACATTTCATTTGAGGGGTTTAGTCGATTTATTTACAGCTTCAATTCTAAATTATCACGCTTAACCCCCCCAATCTATTAGACTAGCAAGCTCTGGTATTGTATTTTCAAAAGTTCAGTGGGGACTTTTCTGATTTACTCTACCTTTATTTTATATGGTTTTTATTTATAAGTTTGGAAGGTAATTAGGATCCGATGTTAATTTCTGAACCATATATTTAGTACTTTTTGGGTGTTTATTTTATATATCCAAGTCTGCATTGTTGTAGTTCTTTTAAATACATTCTTTTTTATGTTTTGTAAGTTTGTTGTATTTATGATTTCCTTAAGGTTGGTCCAAACATTTTAGCCAGAACGAACAAAACGTAATGAGCACCCATTAACAAGCAGAACGAACAGTACAAACAAAAAATAGTGTAGTGTGCGAGAATTGCGTTTGAGTAAAAAGTTCCAGTTGCTTGCAGTGTTTAAAGTTTCTTATTTTTAAAAATTGGTAGTCTACTAGATAAAAAAGTGAACATTGACTTAGCAGCAGGTTTTAACGCCTTTTTTATTACTTGTAAAACGGCCAAAAAGAAGAACAAACGACGTAGTCAGTGGGTACGAATATTGTATCTACATCGTACTGATAGTTTGTTTTTACTGTAAATGAACCATATTCACTTAAAAAATTCACTAAAATGGGTTTATAAAGATTTTGAAGAGTTAAAAAATTTATTCGACATGATTGAAAAGAAGAACACAAAATTACGAAAAGCTACATCAGTCAAAGATCGTTTGGCCTTAACATTAAGGGTTTTAGCTTCTGTTGATTCTTTTACTAGTCTTCAGTATTTATTTAAAATATCAAATCAAAATATAAGTGTCATTGTAGCCGAAACATGCAGATCTCTAACCCTGAGCCTTAAAGACTATATAAAGGTGAGAAATAACATTTAATTTGTTATGTTTTTATAATAAAAGTTACATATTTTTACTCTAATTATTAGACAAACAAAGCAATAAAATAATAATTGGCTTCATTTATATGAAGCATATATATTTATACATTTGCCAATTGGTTAAGAAGTTGGCAACTGTTTTTGTTCACTCTGATGTACCCTGAGTGTTGACTTTGCTAACGGAGTGTATGAAGCCTCACTTTGTACGATTTCATGTGCAGATGGCGTAGGAATGGGGGTCGAAATATTGCTAGTTCCTAAAGACGTGAACCAATTCTATGTGTGGACTGTAGTTTGCTAAATTTGATGTCTACTCATATAATTATATCTGCTCATGTCAGCTTAAAAAAGTATGTTATTAAAATGATACTGCACTACAGCTTTGATTCTTTAAGAATATGTCCTAAGCTTATTCGCCTCATGCTTCCCGTAATCACCGGAAGCATAAAATATTTCTGTTAATTTTGTGTATAGGTTTTTTAGCATTTTTAAAGCTTCATACATTTTCTTAATTTCTTGGTATTTTTTTGGTTTTTACCAGTGTTTGTGGAGTTAAAATCTATTTTCTTTTTACGGTTTGTCCCTTAGAATTATTACTTGTTGTGCAAAGTCAACAGTTTCATCGATAGACTCATCCTCAATAGGTTCCTCAATAATATTTTCCTTTAAAGCAATCTATATTAATTCTGTGTCTGAAAAGTTAATAAAAGACTGAAGCATCAGGTTAGACTTAAATAAGAAATAAGGCAGCAGGCAGGAGAGGCCATACATATGGAATCGGGGCAATCACCAGTGTAAGAGGCAGGTAGAGATACTTAGAGTCTAGTGATACTTTTAAAACATTTAGAATATTATATTATAATGTAGGAGGGATTAAGACATTACTCAGGACATCAGAATTTATTTACTATTTATCGAGAGATAGAGGGACAGACGATAATTCAACTGACAATGTCAACTCATGATATATATGTATATATATATATATATATATATATATATATATATATATATATAATATATATATATATATATATATATATATATATATATATATATATATATATATATATATATATATCAGGACTCATTTACTATTTAAAAACAATAAACGTGGCTTCAAAGTACTTTAGGATAGTTGTCATTTAAGAAAACGATAAACAATTATAAACGTAAAATAAAATTTATTTATTTATAAAATATATCACTATTAAAGATAAAATCAAGCATCCACTAATTATCAATAAACATTAGATATAATTATGTTGAAATCAAAGACCTTTTAATTTAATTTTTATAAATCAAAAACAAAATCAAAATTTATTCATTACTTGACTTGTCTAAGTAATAAGAAACAATTTTAAAACACAAATAATTAACACAAATCTTACTATATGGTCGTAGTCGAATGTCTCCGTAAAAAAAAACAAGCTAAAACCTTTTTTGTTTCCAAAAAATGCTGACTCCACTTAATGCTGCTTTGATTGTGACCTGAATAGATCGTACGTCCTTTCCTGATTCTCCAAATATGCCTGCTCTACTTTCTGTCTAATGTGATTGATAAACTAAAACAGTTTATGAAAACTGCCGTAATCTATGCTCAGTGTGCCGTAATCTATGCTCAGTGAGCATAGATTACGGCAGTTTTTTACGAGCAAATAAGTGACTCGACACTGAGGAGTAGGCAGATTAAGACCTCAGTACCGTTTGACAGTTCTTGTATTTATACAGAACACGATACTGGTACGTCACGAGTGAGGGAGTAGGCAGATTGAGACCCCAAACTCGAACGGAACCGTATCACTCTTGATAATGGCTCCAAAATGGGTGCCGAAACGTCGAGTTTTAAATTCTCAACGCGGTTCTTCCCGAGAACTTAGTAATTTTCATTCATCTGACCTCGGAAATTTATCCTAATATATACATATATTAAGAAGTGGAGAATCCATTCTAATGATTGGAGATGTAAATGGAGAATAGGAGAAGAGTCTAGTCTAAATAGGTATGGAAGGAGATTACTTTGGTGTTTTGGAACCAGTAAGAACTTCTGAGGACAAAATATTCAACACTCATGAAGGAAGATTATAGAACTTTGTGAGGAAAATGATATGGTTGTTCCAAATAGTAAGGAGATCAGGAGCGAGAATTTACTTTTGTAGGTACTTCTGCTAGCTCTGTAACCGATTTGACTTGCATTTAAAGAGGATTAGTGCAGATATTGGGGGATTTCTCAGTAGGTTGCAAATAATTTTCAGATCATCAGCCAATAATAACAAAGCTTAAAATGGCGAGGGATCAGGGGCAGGTGCATAATTACCTTTACTACCTAAACTTAAGTGAACAAAACAAGATAAAATTTTTTTCGGGAACATATTCAATACGTGAACATTATAAGGCCAGAAAGTTTTGTTGAGAAACTGCAATGGATCATTAGGGAGATCGCTGAGATGGGAGGAGTAGGCGAATAGAAAGGTAAGAAAGGGGGTAATAGAAAAGATAGACAAGTATGGTTTGATTTAGAATGTGGGAATTTGAAAAAACTGATAATGAGTTTTCTAAAAATATTTAGGAAAACGAGACTTGTGAAATCAAAAAGAGGGAGTATTACATGAGAGTGGCAGAGGATCTAAGTAGGGCACGTGGCTCTAAAGAGTTTTAACTTTTTCGGTCTCTTTAATCCAGCGCTTAAGTTGGACCAACTAAGTTATGCGGAGCCACGTATTGACGATGAAAGTATGGATAGGGGCTTTGACATGACGGAATTAGATGTAGCGCTCACAAGCACAAAGAATAATAAAGCATCTGGCACTGATAGGATACCGGCCACGTTTTATAAAAATCTTTCTGTTACGAGCAAAGCGAAGTTATTAGTTGTTTTTAATAGACTCAGCGTTCACATAAACTATTTGAGCGATAAAGTGTATTTTAGTGATATAAGGTGGATATTTAAGATTAGATGCGGTGTATTATATCCTAATCATAGACCTGGTAGAGGTGATGGTAGAAAAATGGGTGCTTTGTGTAATGAAAGGGAGGTGGAGGATATTCTGAATTTCATCAGGCGATACTATGTACTACGTGAAAACAGAATGGGTGGTTCGGAAAAAGTAGATTCGAAAGGGAAGAATTGCTAAAATTTATGAGAGGTTTGGGCTGGAGAGAACTAGTTGGATACGAAAAGGATGCATGGATATATATATATATATATATATATATATATATATATATATATATATATATATATATATATATATATATATATATATATATATATATATATAATAATCTTGTGTTGGAATATAACTATTAGCCTTATAAAATGCAAACATGTAAAATTTAATCTGACTTGTTAAATTGTAGTTCATATGTATCAATTAATGAGTGACCTTTTTCTCTTTATTAAATTGATTAACACTTAATACTCTTATCATTACGTGTTTTTTTTTTATCTGGAGTTATCATATCTCAGGTATGGAATATTACAATTATTTATTTAAACGATCACTTCAGGATGTGTTTGCATTACTGATAACTTAAGAATTATATTTTTTTTGTTAATTATTATTAATTTTGTAGGTACTTATAATGAAGAAAAAAGCCCAGCCCCCAGGTGACCAATGGTCATGAGTACTCATGAGGAATACATGTTTGTGTTATTAGGAGAGTTATTACTTTAAGTAATTATTGTATTTTAAAGCAATAAAAACATTTCTAAATTTGGATTTGATTTCCTGTCATTCTAGCAAAAAATAATATTAATTTTAATTGTTTCAATTTGCATTTTACAATACGTCTAAAAATGTTTTTAATTTTTTTCACTTCAAATATTGTATAAAAATAACTATGTGTTTTTAATTAAAATACAGATTCCATCAAAACTGCCTAGTCAAAACTGCCTAGAATAAATGGTTTCAAATTTCTAAAATTTTTTATGAACAATGGCAATTTCCTCATTGTATGGGTTCCATGAATGGAAAACATATCATAATAATAAGCCCCTTTAATACTGGAAGTGCGTATTATAATTATAAACCAAATTTCAGTATTGTTTTATTTGCAGTCGTAGATCTTTCACACAATTTCATTTTTGTAAACATTTGTTGCCAAGGAAGGATTTCAGATGGAGGAGTTTTAAAATACATTTCACTGTACAGAAAAATCATGGAAGATAGCGTATATCTTCCTACACTAGGTTATTACCCGAAATAGAAAAAAACATGCAAGTCAAAAAAAATACATATTATTAAAAAAGGAATATAAAACGTAACCTAAATATACATATATATAAATATATACAAACAATAATATATATATATATATATATATATATATATATATATATATATATATTATATATAATATAAATATATACAAACAAGAACATATATTATATAGAAAAACATTTATGGCAAAGTTACGATAGCAGGTCAGTGCATGTTCTGCAATGAGTCATATATTCTTCTGAGCAGTAAAAACAATGTTTTAGAAGATATTTTTTATAACTTTATGGTAACTATTACAGCTTAGCTGTTTAATATTTTTTGGTAAAATATTGTAATAGTTATAATTAAGACAATTTTTTTCCGAAAGATTTAATCTACAGCGATTTGTTCTTAGGTAGTGACTAGTGACAGTTTCGCGTATTGTGAACATGGACATCAGATGGGTTTATTAAATGGGCACGTTTTCTGTGAATTTTAGTTAGAACTTGAAATATCAACAGAGTAGGTAGCGACATATTTTGAATTTGATAAAGAAAGGTCTGCAGTGTTCTAGATAACTAAGTGAGAGTGGAATAAAGAAAAATATGTCATTTTTAATGTTTCAAAGTTGACAACCCTTTCTAGTTGGCGAATAACAAATAGTGAACTTGATAGCTTTTTCTTAAGTTTTGAGATATGAGCCGACCAGTTGAGTCGATTATCTATGGTTATTCTGGTTATGGTTATTCCAATAGCCTAACAGTCTCTTCATTATCTAGATCATTGTCTAAATTAATTACAGATATAACCAAATTTTGCGTTTTATCAAAATTAAGTTTTAGTTTGTTTTCAGCAAACCATGAGCTAGATTTAGTAGAAACTTCCTCATAAGACATTTTTAAATCATCAATATTTTTTCCGGATATAACGTATGTCGTATCATCTGCGAATTGTATGGTTTTGTATGGAGATATAAATTTAGACAAATCGTTGAAATAAATAATAAACAAAAGAGATCCTAAGACCGAACCTTGAGGCAATCCATGTTTCATAAATCGAAAATCGGAGAGATGATATTTAGACACTACCACCTGTTGTCTGCCACATGGATAAGATGTTATAAGCTTAAGAGAGATACCTCTGATTCCATAGTCATTTAATTTGTGAAGCAAAATGTCGTATAACACGCAATCAAATGCCTTCGACAAAACGCAAAAAGAAATTGCTATGCCATTGCCGCGTTCAAGACCCTCAATCACCTCGCTCACAACATTAAATACCGCGTTCATAGTAGAATGAGCACTTCTGAATCCATATTTTGAATTGCTAAAGTAATTATTTGACTTAAAATAGGAATGCTGTTGTATGATAACCTTTTTAATCACATCACTCTCACAAAAGTAGAAACAATGCTTATGGGTCTGTAATTGTCAGTTTTTAAGGAATCGCCTTTTTTGTAAATTGGTAGTACTTTTGACCATTTTAGTACTTCTGGAAATACTCCAGTTGATAGAATTAAATTAATAAGATAAGAGAAAGGTGTTAAAACTATTTGGTAAGGACTTGCTCGGAGAAGGATAATTTCTATAATTAAAGAGGACATCGACATTAATAATGCGAAGAGATGTAATTATAATATTATCTGCAATTGTAGTAAAAAATTGATTTATTTCGTTTGGAGGTAGATCAAGTTGTACAGAACTGGATCTTGTGTTGTTTCTTTCGAAATTTACTATTTTCCAGCAGCCTCCAGGTTTATTATTGGAATTAGTAATAAACTTACAGTAAGCTGGCTTTTCAGCAAATTGTAATTGCCGATTATATTCAAATTTTTGTTGTTTATATACTTTAAACAAATTGGGATCCTTAGTCTGCAATGTGTTTAATAAGAGAAAGATTAGATCTGTAAGACCTTAATTCGTTATTAAACCATTGCACGGGTGTTTTTTCAGCTGTCGTACTTTTTTAGTGGAAAATGCTATAATATCAAATTGTTATAAGTTTCGGTAAGAAAACCAGAAGAAGTTATAAACCGTTGAAATGTTTGACTAGTGTCAACAACTTTGTGCTCAGAGTCAATAAATAAAAATCTAGCTCGATGGTCAGAAAAACAATATTCAAATACGCCCACTCTGTAGATATTTTCAGAAAAATATTGTTCTCGATGCAACTACTGGACTAGGATGTGATTCTAGTATAATCGTTTATAGTTACTTTTATACCAAACTATGTTATTATATTTTGACTTTTAAAAAAAGAGTCAGATTCAATTTTAAAATTTATATTAAAATCACCAAGTATGATCAGTTTTTCTGCTTTACTAAGCGAGGACGTTATGACATTTTCAAAATTCACCAAAAATAAGTTAGTCACCCTTACCCGATCTCTGTACAGTTAAAATATTGATTTTTATTGAAGGTACATAAATTGCACAAAACTCAGAACTTTACTATACATTAAATTCATTTAGATTAAAAGAGGAATACATAAGATTTTCCTTTACACAAATCGCAACTTCGCCTTGTTTTTTTTACCCTACAAAAGAAATTAGCTAATGAAAAGCCGAAGATGCTAATTAATTTTAAATTTTCTTCACTTTGCCAGTGCTTCGAAAAACATATGACGTCATAAAATTTTTGATCTGCAAGAAAAGCATTGATCATATCGACTTTATTTGAAATACACTGCAAATTAACATGCTTACCGTACCTTGTCGAATTTGTTTATTTTGATAAAAATTTGTAGAAGCTTCTAGGTTTCTTCCTTCGTCTTCTTTATGTGTCGAAAATTTCTTTTGAAGTTAAATCTCCTAACGGCAGCTCCTTTGAGCCAAATATTAGGACTGTAGACTTCGTCAATTTTATCGAAAGGGAAAGATACCTTATACGTGGAGTATTTGTCAGTTTTATGCCATTCCACCTAGTTGAAATAATATCGGGTACTGTCTCACCCAAAAATTTTTATATTAACACATATGTGGGACACATGTACAGGACCTTGTCTAGGAATGGTGTTTACGGTAGACGATTCGTTGCTTCCAAAAATTTGTTTGTATTTGTTTTCTTTTTTGGTTTGGGTATTCCAAGATGAGTGTCCTGCTTTTTTATGGTTTTTGTTTTCTTTTTGTTTATCACTTATGTATGAATGAGGTAGACTTGTGTTTTTGTTTAATGACATTTTAATGGGTTCTTGACTGATAGAACCTGACTTGGTCGGGCCTGCTTTATTTACAGTTTTTTTGCTAGATGACGTGGGTATGGGTATAGCTGAATTTTTATTAAATTTATCTTTTAATAAAGAAAGAAATTAAGTCTTGTTTCTCTTTCGTACGTTTTTCTAGATGGACTGATAGTTTACTCACTGCTGCCAGTATACTTTTTATTTTAGTTTGTTCCTTGTTAGTTTTTATATACTGATCACATACAATAACGTCTAGGTTAAGTTCGACATTGAATGTTTTAATACCTTCTTGCACTGTTGGTGTTAATTTATTAACGTAACAACTGATAATTAGAACCGGAGAGTGGTTACTTTAAATTCACTAATATGTCAATTAATTTCTGCCTTTTTAGCTTATTTAGTTCCGCCGTTAACACTGCGACTTGACTATCGGACGCCATCTTGAATGAAGTGGATGAGGCATTTTCATTGACAAAGAGAATTATAAAATTATACTCGAGCATACACGAAAAAGGTATTAAGTATGTAAAGAAAATGCAACTATCACCTAAATTTGACTAAGAAGAGTGTAATCAAAACCTAATTTCTGGTAACTGGCGAAGGAACAACAATAATTATCTCTCATCATTTACATCCATCAGACAATTTCCACGTAAATCATCAATGAAAGCAAAAGAAGGTGCGAGTAAATAAGTGTAGTTAAAAAAATAATTTTTGTTCGTTTTTTTTTCCCAATATTTGTGAATAAAAATTTACTTACATTAAGAGAAATCTGTTGGTTTATTCCTATCCAATTAAAAGCCATTCGGGCGAATTCAAACCATTTGGATATATAGTTTCTTGTCTACCTAGGAAACAATTTAGTTTTAAACTTTTATGACAGCATTGTATAATTATTTACCTTTTTTAGTACCCACAGTTTTTTGGGTTTGGATTTTTTTCTCCTGAAACTGGTTAACAAACTTTCCATTTACTTTTCCATTCACTACTACAATGAATGATTTCAATAATGCTTGCTCAGGTATCATGCTTTTTGATTTTATTATAATATATGATTGATGATATAATAATAAATAATTTTGATTTTATTATAATATATTTGTTTGAGATTCCAGAAAACGAGGTGTTGCCCGTAACTGTCGATTAAATTTAAACATTTTTGTCGGTCCCACTCCATATTCAAAGAACTAATTCCAAATAATAAATGTTTCATACACAAATATACACCAACGAAAAGATGAATCCTGCAAGCAGCCCAAATATGCTATTTTCCCGCCAACTGAATGATTTGGCGAATAATAATATCCCGATTTACCGGTATTTACCGAATAATATTCCGATTTACCGATATTTGCCGGAAAACGTTTGGCGCGTTCTGTTTTGTGCTCCAGGTACAGTTCCAGGTCCAGACTTGACGAATTCTGCTCTGTGGGCTTAGTTCATTGTGTTCGTTCGGGTTAAAATGTTTAAGTCTAGACCCACCTTTAGATTTCATACGAATCTCACAGCTTTCGAATATTTGCTTTCACTTAAACATGATTCTATTTCTCGCCTTTTCGTTCCAGTGTTTAATTTTTATTTCTTATTATCATTCGTCCAAAAGTTCTGTGTCGATTGCTATATTGAATTTATTTATTTAGGTTTTGTCCAAGCTTTTCACCAAGTGCATCTACCAAGGAAAAACTCCTTCTCAATGGAACAATGCAGCCATTATTTTATTACACAAGAAAGGATACATAACATATTTAAAAAACTACCGTGCTATCAGTTTGCTTTTACACATATATAAACTATTCACAAAAATTATCAAAAAAGACTGGACGCTAAATATTAGATTTCTATCAGCCTAGAGAACAAGCTGGATTTAGATCGGGATACAGCACCAAAAAAATGAAATACAAAATGAAGATATATATATATATATATATATATATATATATATATATATATATATATATATATATATATATATATATATATATATATATATATATATATCTGGGTCACGAAATTACGATAAGTAAGGACAATCAAACAACCGAAGTATCCAGAAGAATAATACAATGATGGGCAGCATACGGAGCTCTTAGGAACGTCTTTAAGAGTGACATCCCAACTAATATGAAGAAAAAAGTTTTTGACCAATGCGTGCTACCGGTGTTGACCTATGGTGTAGAAACATTATCGCTCACAAAGAAAAACGCACAAAAACTAAGAGTAGCGCAGAGAAGAATGGAGCGATCAATGATAGGCCACTCTGCGAGACAGGATTAGAAACAAAGATCTACGTAACAGAGAAAGACCACCAACACGATGGCAAGACAACTTACGAAAGACAACAAAAAACTGGATACAGCAAGCACAAGATAGAACACTTTGGAGACAAACGTTATCTAGGACGTATTTACAGAGGAGAAAAATACAACTTCCTACGACTTATAATGGAAGGGAAAGTGGAAGAAAGAAGAAGTCCAGGAAGAAGAAAATGCTCCTGGTTGAAGAATGTAGAAGACTGGACAGGCATGGACACACATTCGATACTAAGAACAGCTTAAGATAGAGAGCAATTTGCTGTAGTTATAGCCAACCTTCAGTAATGGAGAAGGCACCTTAAGAAGAAGGAGAAAAACAGGGAAAGCCTATGTCCAGAAGTGGATTGAGAGAGGCTAATGATGATGATGACAGAACCAACGACCACTTACTAGTGATAAAGAACCTGATAGAGAAGTCTGCAGAATACAACAAACCATTGGCACTGATATAAGCCATCAGAAAATGTTAAAAGCATAGAAAGGATGCCGAATAGACCATCGCTACATTAACAGATTCAAATATATATACCAAAACGCCACATCTACCGTAAGACAATCTGAACAAGAAACAAATAAATTCTGAATACAGCGAAGATTACGGCAAGGAGATATCGTCTGTCTAAAGCTATTCACGACGCTTTTAGAACATACTTGTAAAAAGGCACATTATTAACGAGCATGGTATCAATATAAATGGAGAGAAGCTCAGTCATTTGAGATTTGCAAATGACATCATCCTTATAGCCGATCGTATGGATGATGCAATAATAATGTTTTGAAAAATTATATCACGCTTCCTTGAAGGTCGGACTAAAGATTACTATGAACAAGACGTAAATAATGACTAACTTGGTGCTGAATCGAAATATTGCTGTTGATGGAAAAAATATCGTGCAGACTGCATCGTATAAGTACTTTGGACATAAAATTCGGTTGGGCAGAGATAACCAGACATGTGAGCTGCCACATGTCTGGTTATCGCATAGGATTAGCATAGGCAGCGTTTGGTAAATTAAACTATTTATTTAAATCGGACCTACCCATATGCCTCAAAAGGAAAATCTTTGACCAATGTGTGTTACCTGTACTCAATTATTGAGCGGAAATATTAAGGTAGTGAATAAGATTCGCGTGACTTAAGAGGGCTATGGAGCGCCTGATATTGGGTGTCTCTCTGAGAGATCGAATCCCAAATGAAGAAATACCTCGTACAACAAAAACAACAAAACCGCTTCGTTAAAATGAAATTGGACAGGACACGTCGCCAGACTATCACACAACCGATGGACAAAACGTATTGTGGAGTGGAGACCAAGACAAGAAGCACTACGGAGTAGAAGACACTCACCAACTAGATGGACTGACGACCTGAAGTGTGTTAGCAATAACTAAATACAAGCCACACAAGACAGATACAGATAAAAAGAGATGAGGGAGACCTATGTCCAGCAGTGGACGCATACATGTTGATGATGATAATTATATATTACGCCCTTATTACGCTCCCATTTTTTCCTCGGTAGGTTCGCTCTTTCTTCCCATATATAGCTCCCTTTCGCGATTCTAAGATTTACATTAAACTTTGTATGTGTCAGTTGTTTCGTAGTTATTCGTTTGAGATTTAATTGTTTTTATATTACCTATTATAAAGTTACTTATTACTTGATTATTTTGTCTTATTGCAGTTCTTGCTTTCATGTTACTTATCATTATTATTTCTCGTTGCCCATTTTAAAGAGTACCT
The DNA here is from genome assembly GCF_040954645.1 of Diabrotica undecimpunctata. Taxonomy (NCBI): domain Eukaryota; kingdom Metazoa; phylum Arthropoda; class Insecta; order Coleoptera; family Chrysomelidae; genus Diabrotica; species Diabrotica undecimpunctata. The sequence continues at coordinate 87,611,126 of NC_092807.1, read as the reverse complement.
CTTCTAGTTTTTGGAAGAATATATCTTATTTTTGTACTGATTTATATTTGTTAGGGATATACAAACCTAATATAGTACTTTTCTGTCCATAGATATTCATAGTCTTAGTTACAATTTTTGCATTAAATGATTACCAATTTGTTACTATGTTTCTTAGTTTTTATTTAGTAAGTATAGATAGACCCTTCGCTGCTCGCTTGTATTTTAGTATGCCGCTAAGACTTCAGCCAAATTTCTCAATTTGTATGATTTCATTGCCGGTGTCCTTTATTTCTTTATTAATAGCGTTCGATGTTTTTGTTTTTCTAGTACTTTAGTAAACGTCTGCCGTTTTACCACGCCAGTTGTGTAAGTTCTACATTGCAAAATTTATTCTCCTAATCAATCGACGCTGTCGTCGCCCATGTGTTCCATCTAGTTTTTCCTGTATACTAGGATTCATTGGCATAAAATTTTTGTGGGTAGTATATAGTATATAGTAAAAAGTAATGTGGGCAGGCCTAATGTCTAAACCCCTACCTCAAGAGTCGGGAAATTTTTTTCTCAGGGTGTTCTTCTCATATACCAATTGTCTTTCTAAACTTGAGACATCGCCTTTCCCTTTAATATTTTTCGGGTTTAAGGACCATTAAGCAGAAACTAATGTTGCCCTTATGTCGTTGATTTTTATCGATAACCTTAGGACAGGGGCTTTTAAAGGGCACTATCAACCGAAAAAAGTCGAATTTTAGTTATTTTATGAAGTTGTTACTCCTTTCCCATCTAATTTCTCATCTCTTTTGCGATAAGGCCTCAGTATTAAAAATATACAATGTAACAATATACAATACATATTATATAAATATAAATATTTGCACTCTTTGACTTTATTCTTCCATTATTGGAACGTAGAAACAAATTTTATCCCAGAACAGCTTTCAACAGTTGGTCGACACTGCGGATATTGTCCTTTATTATTAGTTGTATAATACGATACTTATTACCTAAAAGATTATGACGTAGATAAGCAATTTTTCATTTATTATGCAATATTTTGTATATCACATCTCTAGGGCATCTAGCCAGATTTTACCGTCGTACAATAGCATTAACTTTATCATTGATTTGTTGATCAATGATAGATTATTGACACTGATTTTTTATCATTCTCTCTTTTGGTTTTATATTGACATTATTAAACAAGAGAGATCTTCTTTTAATGAAAGTTGAATGAACCAACTTAATTTTATTTTTTACTATGTATTAGTGTTAATTTTTTTCATCACATAACTTCCCAAATTTAAGAAAATACTGTTTCAACTAGTTGTCTATGGAGGTGTAAGTACGCAGTGTGACGGGTACAATCAATATATGTATTTAGATTAAAGATCGTAAATTTAATCTTTCACCTTTATATTTAAGCGAATAAAACTACAGTATCCTCTGCATACTCGATATTATTGATCAATTATAAGTTCACTTTTATGCCACATGCTTATTCTTCTAGAGTTTCCATACCCCTCTGATTAGATTATCTTGAAAATATTTCTGTCTGGTTACAACTCAGGCTGCTTGTAGCATATTAATCAACTTAGCATGTTTTGTCATGTCAAAAGCTTTCTCATAATCTATGAAACACAGATAGGCGAGTGTTAGTTGATATCTGCATTTCTAAAGGAATTGAAAATATCGTTTAGAGGTTACACACTTGCTTAAGTTCTTTTAAATGATTTCCGGACTAAAAACGTCAAAATGAAACAAACATTTAATTTTGAGTCCATTTTCAATAGATAAAAATTAAGAAGAAAAGACTTACGATTAGTTTTATCAAACTTCTTGTGGAGTACAAAACCGAGCCAATTGTGAGCCAAATTTTCCTATTTTTTTCCCTGAGCCATTTTTATTACAATTCATTTTTTTTTCATGTATGCAATATTCGTTAAAAATCGTGCCAGATAGAAGTAGTTTCAGATATATACTTTTGAAGGAGTTTACTTCAGGTTGCTGCCATCGTCGTATTTCTTTCTAATTCGATAATTTTACTCGGAGAAAGACTTATTTTTATGAATTCTGGAACTTTTTCTAACTAAGAGTTCTATATTATCTAGCTCAGGACCTTTAAACTGCTCCGTAAGGTAGAAGATCTGACTTGAGAATGTTGGGAGTACGAAACTGGAAAGCCAAGGCGAAGAATATGAGAGAATTCAGACTTATCCTTGAGCAGGCCAAGACCCACCATGGGTTGTGGAGCCAATGATAAACGAAGGTAGAAGATCTGAGAGTTTAATATTTTTTTCTCTTCAATTATAAATAATATTGTTCCGTGTGGTCAAGTTATACGTAAAGCAATGTATTTAGGTATTGGAAAGGATGGCATAGTGAAGTATCTAAAATACTATGTCCCATAATTGAAGAAAATCACAAAATTAGGGTTTCTATAAAGGTTTGTTTTTCAGCGTACAACATATCTATAATTGACAAATATAAATGACAATTGTTTTAATATTTAGTTAGTTACAGTTTAACTAATAGAACAAAAGTCATGTAGAGTCAAGTTTACCACACTTTACCCCGTACAGCGGGGTACCGGGTAAAAATTGTGGGATATTTTTGTATCCCACAATGATGTCAATACCTTTTTGTTAACAAAATACAAACTTTTTAATTGTTTTAGGTGTCTTAAAACAAAATTAAACATTTATGAGTATACTCAGCATAAACAGACATAAAATGGATTAACATTTTTCTTAAAACAAAATTTAACATTTAAACTAAAAAAAAACATACAATTAAATGACATCAAAAGCCTTAAAATAATTAGTTAACACCGCATATGCACATACATAATAATATGTGACTTCATTATCCTCGTCATCATCTTCTGCACAAGAGCAGTATGCCCAAAGCTTGCACTTTATGCATTATATCCAACCCTCCGTAGACTGTGACCTTAAGTAACTACATATTTAGTGTCTTCCCCATCGGTTTTTTTTATTTTGTTTAGTTTTATCACTATTTTGTTTCGTGTTTTATTTGGTTTGTCATCACTAAGTCGATAGTTTTGGTGACTTTCCATTTTATTTCTTATTATTATGATTTTAATGCAACCAGCTCATTTTTATCGCTTTTTCTCATTTTCTTACAACACTTTGTGCCGTACGATTTTTCTTTGGGAAAGACATAATTTACTCAGAGGACATGATTAAAGAAGTTTTTGGTACGTCATTCATCCAAAAACGTCACGTCCAGGTTGTGGAAAATTTTGCTTAAAATCTGGAGATCTTTCGTCTTAAATTGACAGATTAGTAATTGTTTCTGTTAGCGGCAGACCTGTCTCCTCAATAGTAAATTTAATTACTTACCAATCATTTTGCGAAGAATATCCAGGTCGTGGAGAGCCTTGCTTAAGTTTTGGAAATTTGTAGAGGATTAACTTCCAGATTTTCTAAATTATTTTTAGTTTCAGCTGGCGCAAAATATGCATCGCTAAAAACATTTCGATCCATAAGCCACATTAAAGTTGATCTATATGCAGTTATCGCGGTTATAATTGTTACAAATGTTATAAATACCAGTCCAAATAGTGTTGCCGTCTGGAATTAAGTCATTACACGACCTGGGTGGTTTGTTAGCCATTTTTTTAACTTCACTACTGTAGTAAGTGTTTAGTGGCTTCATAAAACCTACATCTAACGGTTGCAAACGATGTGTGCAATACGGAGGGAAGTATAATAAAATCACACCATTTTCTCGGACCATATCGATCACCGCTACAGATTTCACATGTGTGGCATGTCCATATACGAGCAAAAGTACAGAATCGTCTTTTGTAGCATGCAACCATTCTAAAAAACGCTTTAACCAGAGATAAAAAGGTGACTTTGTATCCATTCTTATTCATGACCTTTCCACTAAGATCCAGCTGGGCCCCCATCAAGTAATTCTGGCTTTATACGCTTTCTTGGGAAACTCAACATGCGAGGTATATAGTTGCCAACAAAGCATACAATTGTTGTCATTAATTTGCTTCTCGTTCTGCAGAAGTTTTTACGCTTACTTATCGTTTACCACATGATGCTAGAATTTTGGAATAGCTGTTGGGCACAATTGAAACACCTGTTTTATCGACGGTAAAAATTCGCTGTGAATATTTAATTTGTATTTATCGTAAATCTTTTCGAGTAGATAAAAAAACTGCTTACAGCAACTCGGTTAAACCTTATAGATCTAGCTGCACAGGTAAGTTCAGGTTTTCAGTAACTGATATCACGATGACGTTTTAAAAAACTCTTAACCCAGTCTATTCAATTAATTCATTTTTTTTTGTTTCCCTATAAATACAGTTGTGTAATAACCTAGATTCTTTACAAACACAGCATTATCTGGATTAGCTCTATATTTTGCCATATGCTCTTGAACTGTTATTTAAGGAACACCGTGTGCATTTGCTACTTATTTATAAGCCTCAAACCTCAGGTAAATATCTTCTTACATCACACTATGAACTGCTTTTTTCATATTTTCTGTTAACAAGGAGTACTGATTAGTTTTCTTTTTATACCTTCGAATCATGGCTGTAACAAATAAGTATTTATTTAAATAATTATTAAACAATAACAAGGCAACATGACGCATAAACCCTTAAACGATTAACTACACCACTATGCCCCTTGTAGACTCCCCGTTTTGCCCCTACCCACATAGTAAGATAAAATAATAACAATATCTTACTTTCGATTTTAATTAGATTTGTTATTTTAAATTATTTCGTTTGGATATGGTTTATATTAAAATGTGGCAAATGTGGCAATAACCAACAAAATGTTATTAGAAAACAGACTAGCCAGTAACCGAAAAACAACAACTTGTTAACCAAATACGTAATCTTATTACTTGTGTTGCGTGCGCTACAACCGGTGACATGACTGAATATAGCGTTAGGGAAGGTTATGTGATGACTAAACAACAACCACAGCGTGTCATTCGAATCGCCCTATGACTGTTCCTTTAACCAATTATGGCACTGCCCCGCTATGTCCCGCTATCCACTAACCCACAATATATGCCTGCTACTTTTATATTTTGCATGCTATGTATAGCATTTATATAACTCAACAGTTACCTTTCTTCTCACTTCTCTTTCATTTACCTAGTATTATTTTTAATTTAAGTTTTTTGAGAAACGCTTATTATTGTGATTATTGTTCTCTTAAGCTCTATATGTAAAATAAGCAAGACACTCCATGTATGTACCATTGATAAATGGTTTGTAAGAGATCAAACGGTAACAAAATTTATGTAAAACATAAAATACTGAAGAAGTTTAACAACAAATAACAATTGTTAACTATCAATCGGGATATGAGTAAGGTACCTTGTAATATGATATTTAAAGAATTTTTTTTCACGTCGAATACTAAACTGCAAAAAAAAATGTAGTTTTCCATTTAAGATTTTAAATAGTGTTCAAATAAGAAATAAAAGTATACAAAAAATGGGAATTTCCATGTAAGGTTCTAAAGTAGCCCCACCTCCTGCTCTGAGAGGTAGGGGTCTTGTTTGGTGCCATTCTATAGATTTTAAAAAAATATTTATCTGTTTTTCACTTTGTCAATTCGATGTTCACTTCGCAAAATATTCGACCGTTTCGCTTCTTTTCACACACCTTGTATATAAATATTATATTTATTTCATTTCCCTTTAATGGAACAAAATCCATTAAGTTAGTTAAACATTTTTACTAAACACAAAATAGAGGAAATTAACTAATTTACTTTTCAAGTATTTGAATTAAATTTTAAAACCACTATTTGAGGTCCACTGATTTATTTAATTACTTATCGGTCTTCATATATGGTTTTACTTTTAGTTTTTATTCCTTGCAATACAAATAAAACCTAATGGAATATTTAAAATATTATATCAAGGTCAGAATATAAGAAATCGTAAAATAAATTTAATATGTTTTTTTAAATCATCTGACTTAATATTCCGATGTTTTGTGTAATTAACATTAAATTTGTCCAAGTTTGAAATATACCAACCAATATTAACGGGATCTAGCAAACGCTGTTTCTATAAAACCTAATAAGCGTCGCTGACAAAGCAAATGTTTAATTTTCCCTCGGTTCTGTAAAACAACTAGCACACTTTAAAAGCTAATCAATTAACAGACCATATATCAAACGTTAACCGTATCACCCACAGTTCTCTTTGCCTCTTTACCCTTTTCTTTTATTGATGAGTATCTACCTATCCGGTTAGAGTGGCTCTCAAAAGGAAATAAAAATATTTCTCTGTTTAGAAAACCTTTGAAAAGAGGCTAAAACTAATGATATATTTTTCGCATTTTTTATACATTGCATGTCTAAAGTACCTCCAATATATTTTCTTAATATTTATAAAACTTAAATATTTAATTTAACAACACGTAATAAATTTTAAATGTTAAATGTGTTGTATATGTGAGTTCATTTTAATTTAGGTTAAGAGAAAGAAATACAATTTACGATGCATCTTCAAGTCTCCGATACGGCAAATTAAATGATGCCGATAGAAGGAATGTTTTTAAATGTTCGTGAAACCATATTTAAATCTCTATAAATGTATATTATTTATTTAAAATATTCATCGTATTTAGAGTAGAAAGCATTGTAATAAGGTCGAATAAGAAACAAGTTTGTCTTTTATTTCTTGCCCTTATAGACTATGAAAAAGCATTTGATAGTATCGAGATGTGAGCTATAGAACAGGTTATTAATAATTATAGAATAGATTTGAGGTATATGCAAGTAATACATAATTTATATGAAAACGCAACTATGATAGTACAACAAGATAAAAATACAAATCCCATCCCTATTAACAACATCAACGTTAATGATAAAAAGTTAAACCACCTCAGATTCGCTGACGACATCGTGAATATAGCATGCACATTAAAGGAATTACAAATTATGATGAAGGAACGCGCAGACAGCTTCCAATGCGCCTTAAAATGAATATGACAAAAACGAAAACAATGACCAACACAGACGATGTCAGACGTATAACTATAAACGGCAGTGAAATAAAATAAGTCTAGGTATATATCTACCAAATTCTGAACCTTGACAAAGAAAACCAATGTGCATAAATTACTAGAAGAGCAAAATTGGCATGGGCCACATTTGAAAAACTCAGTTGGATACTGAAGAATCTCAAAATACCTCAATACTCGAGAAGCAAAGTGTTCAACCAATGAATTAGGGGAAAACCTGGACCCTAACCGAGGAAAATAGGAATAAACTAGCCACAATAGAAAGAGCAATGGAAAGAGCAATGTTAGGTATACTACTGTCAGATAAAAAAAAAAACCTACTGCGTAAGATCAACAATAAAAATTTAAGGACATCACACGCCAAACTCAAATAGAGCTTCGCAGGTCACACTGCTAGACAAAAAGACCAACGTTGAAAGGCCACAATACATTGGAAACTTACAAAGGTAGACGACCAAGAGGAAGCCCACAGATGAGATAGGTGGACGACATGACAAGAGTAGCCGAAACAGATTGTAAGTATGTTGCTCAGGCAAGATACCGGTGGAAGGAGTTGGAAGAGGCCTATCTCCAAAAATGAACGAGAGAAGGGTAGGAAGAAGAAGAGAAAAGTTTTAATTTTACATGGATATGCAAATTATCCAAGGTACATATATTGTATGAAATATACGTAGATAATTACGAAGTATATTATTTAGGAGAAAACAGCAGTTACCATCGTAAAGGTGTAGGATTCATAGTCTCTAGGGAGGTTAGCAAATGTATTAGTACTGTATTCCAGGTATCTTAACGAGTTATAAGGATTTAGTTTAACGCGAAACTCAATAAAATAAATTTAGTACAAATGTATGCACCGACAGCAGAAAGTAAACTAGAAGCATTTAAATAGTTCTACGCAGATGTAAAAATCATTACTCACCAACTCAAGATTAGAGATCTCACCATTCTGATCATCATTATCATCAATGGCGCTACAACTCTTCGTGAGTCTTTGCCGCGTTTACTATTGCCTTCCATGTTTGTCGGTCCTGTGCCAGTAATTCCCATTGTCGCACTCCCATATTCTCTAGATCTTCTTTGACTGCATATTTCCACCTTTTTCTAGGCCGCCCTACAGACCTTCTTCCCTCTGGCCTTTCCCAGAACACATTGTTAATAAGGCGATTGTCGTTACTGCGTATCACATGCCCTGCCCATCTGAGTCTATTGGCCTTTATATACTGACTAGATTTTCTTTTCCGAATAGAGACTCTAGCTCGTTATTGTATCTGCCCCTCCATTCGTTTGTCACGCTGTCTCTGCAAGGGTCATATATCATTCGAAGAATTTTACGTTTGCCATTCTGATGGGTGACTTTAATGCTAAAATAGAAAAAAGTAACATTATTAAAGATTTTGAAATAAGTAAAAGAAACTTAAGGGGAGTCTATTTCATAGATTTTTGTAAAGAGTATAGTCTACGTATAACGATTACCTTTTTCAAACTACCTAAACTGAGATTATATACGCAGAAATATCAGTTTTATTTTACCACTTCTAACATCCAGCAAATGTTTGTAAAATATTTGTACCGCTAGATCATTTTGCACTTATATTCTTATGTTTATGGTCAATCGAACTATTTGGAAGTAAAACCGATTATTTTAGATATGCATTAATGTCATCTGCATATGTAAATAGAGGAGTAATCGGTAATGTCTGTCAAAAGTCACCAGTCACTAGTAAGACATCACCATCCCATAGTTTGTCGTTACGTTTTAAATCTTGCATACTTATGTGCTTCGAATGAATGTTTATGAGCCATCTTACATTCATCCCAGATAATAACTGAACTTATTTGCATCAATGCAACAGTGCAACCATTCTACTTCTTTTTTTAATATTACATATTGCATTTGGTTTGCTATTAAGCTCTAGTGGTAGCTAGAGTACTGAATTTGCTGTTCGCCTACCATCTAATAATTTATTTTCTTAATTACCAATAAGTAACTTTAAAGGTTCTGGTGGAGTAATAAGAGGTGGTAACAGATGCCAACTGCTTTATTGGGAAACAATGCCTGAAAATACTAGTATACTGTGTCCATGGCAATTTTAAAATGCACTGAATAATAAATGTCTGGGGCATATTCAAATGCAAGACGATCAAATGATAAACGTGTAAATGCGCGGTTGATTCGCTGTTTTTCTCGTTCTTGTGTTCTGGATAGCTATATGCTGATAACGTGCAGCTCTCGTTCTTATTATATTCTGTCTTACACGTTGGTCACTATGTCCATGAGATTCTTGTCCACGGTTCTCTTCTGACCGCATTCTCGGATCTCCATTTATTTGAGTAGTTTGTTCGCCCGATATATTAGCCCTTGCAATTCACTTACGTCTTGCGGTTTGCCTAGTGCAACTAGAACCTTTTTTTATTTTATTCTAATATTTTATAGAATTTTACGACAATAAACGTAACCTAAAATTTACTACTAAAAACAAACTGAAGTAACAGTGTAAATAATACGTAAGACTTAATTCAAATTTGAGTACCTACTGTTATTATTAATATATAAAATAACACACAGCAGAATGATAAAAAAATCAAAATAGTATGTATACTCGGTTCACTAGTCCCAGTCTAACTCTAGTTTTTTTTTTTTTTTTTTTTTTATATTTTTATGGCTTCGGCAGTTTGCCATACAGCCAGTTACATGATCTTTTGATCTCATTAGGTACAGTAAAAAGTTTTTGAGTTATTTACAATCGAATAGACTAAAATAGATAAATTTACAACATTTAACAAAAAGAAGAGAAAAAATATAAATAATACATACACATATATATCCATAAACATATACAATTAACATGGGTCACTCGTTTCACGTCCAGGGGACCATCAGGACATTATAATATATAACATACACAGGAGAACTAGGCCACGGTAAATAGGATTAAACATATAAAGGAGAGAAAACAAAGGTAAAAAGTAAAAACCAAATTTTTTTTTTAACTAAAGAAAAATATTACATTTGGTCAAAAAATCGATTATGCAATCGTAAATTAATCTATTTTGAGTCGCTAGGGCAGATAAAACGTTAAACGGAGATTTACTGGTAATACGAACTATATTATTATATAATAAGGTGGATTCCAAATTATATTTGGCACAACCAAAAATTACATGATCTAGGTCACCTTCTACTCCACATTTCACACAGTTTTTACTCTCGATCACATGAATCCTTGCAAGATGAGCAGGAAAACAAGCATGTCCAAATTTAAGCCTAGATATGGTTGTTATATAACGCCTAGGGACATTATAAGTTCTGTGCCAATGTGCAACAGGGACAGTTGTGTGTAAAGAAGTGTATCTATTTGGGTTGGTAAAACAAAACTCAGACCATAGGTCACTCCATTTATATTTTAAAACTGTCTTGCGTGAAGCAACCAAATCAGAAATACTGGGTAGAAATTCTGTGGTATCCACTGAATAAATACTTAATTTGGCTAGTTGGTCCACATGTTCATTATGTTTAATTCCACTGTGTGCTTTGGCCCATATAAATATCACATTTTTTTTATTTTCCTTAAAGTGTTTAACTAATTTTTTAATTAATATTATGTAGGGATTGGAGTATGTAGTTGGAACAAAAGGTTGGTTAATGGCTGTGAGAACTGACATGGAATCTGAAACAATAATGACGGAGGAATCTCTGTTAGAAACAAAAAGTAGGGCTTGATATATGGCAATTGCTTCCGCACTAAATATGGAAATATTTGCTTTTAATTTGAACATTTTTTCTACCTTCTCCATGGGGATGTAAAAGGCACATCCTGTACCGTCTTCTGATTTGGAGGCATCCGTGTAGATAGTACTGTAGTAATCCCAATTGGATAAGATGCTTGTTATAATGTTGTTATTTGCTCTTCCAGTGTTAACATAATTTGGTTTAATAAATTTAACGCTATAAAAAAGAGCTTCAAAATCATTTATATCTGTGTGTGATTTTAAATTAATAGCTTCATCAGCACAAACTGTGTTTTCTCTAAGAGCTTCACATAGGGTTGGAGAATTTTTCTTAATCCAATATTTATTCGTTAAATCATAATTATTTAAATTTGTTAATTCGGTATAAAGGAAAGTGTTCTGGTGTTTAATTTTCAGTAAAAATTTTTCGGCCAAGAAATGTCTTCTAAGAGAAATTGGAGGCTCACGTGCTTCAACATAAAGGGGCTCAATAGGAGTTGTCTTTATGGCACCAATACAGATACGCAAACACTGGTTTATAAATATGTTTAATTTGTTTAGTAAGTTCTTGCTGGCAGATCCATATAACCAACATCCATAATCTATGATAGAGCGAATGTAAGTTCTATAAAAAAGTAAGGAAGTCTGAACATCTGTTCCCCACCAAGATTTAGTTGTCATTTTGAGAAAGTTTAGGCCTTTTTCACATCTATTTAACATATATTCTATGTGAAATTTCCATGTGAGCTTGTGATCCAGTATAATGCCCAAATATTTAATTACCTTTTTAAAAGGAATTTCTCGCTGTTTTACTATAAATGTTTCGATATTGGGAATATTATGTCTACTGAAAATGGTCACTGCTGATTTTGTGGCCGACAGCTGAAGGTGATTTTCTTCCAACCATATTTCTACAACGTTGTAGGTATCCATTAAAAATCCAAAAGCTTCATCTCTCTTCTTTGTTTCACAGTAAATGCAGAAGTCATCTGCATATTGGATGATCTTAAAAGGATATTTTTCCAACTTTAATTTATGTAGGTCAGCTGTGTATAAATTGAAAAGAAAAGGACTTAAGACAGCTCCTTGTGGAATTTCTGTGAAAACATATCTTGGGCCTAATAAATGGTTGTTAAAATCCCTGACATAAACATGTCTTTCTGAATATAATCCGATAATAGCATACACTATTGCCTTAGGAATGTTAAAATCAATAATCATTTTTTTACTCAAAATATTTAAGTTTAAGGTGTCATATGCTTTCTCAATATCAATAAAAATTGTTGGAAGAAAGTTATTTCTAGAGAAATTATTTTGAATATTTGTTACTAAGGTTGTAAGTGCATCTAGCGTACCCACTCCTCTTTTGTATGCAAATTGACAGGGCGTAAGCAGGTCTTTTTTATGTAGCCACCATTCCAGCTTATGTTTTATCATACGTTCGAAAGTTTTTTGCACACATGATAGCAGAGAAATTGGTCTATAAGAATGGGCCAAGCTAGGGTCTTTACCTTGTTTAGGAATCGGTGTGATTATAATTTTCCTAAAATCTTCAATGCACTCACCTGCAAGCATCTCATCAAAAATTTGTAGAAGAAAACTTTTTGCTATAATTGGTAGGTACTCTAACATCGGATACTTTATTTGATCAAAACCCGGGGCAGTACTTTTTTTATTTCTTAAAGCATAATTTAGTTCATTAATGTGAAAATTATTTGCCAAAAAATGTTTTTTATCTAAGATCGTATGTTCGATATTTACAGTGAAAGGAACAGTCTGGGGAGCTACATGATTAAAAAACTCATCTATTAAATCATCATTATGTGGCTTACCAATGTTTATTGTTTTACGATTCATTTTTGTTCTTGTTTCCATATCATGCTAGTTGGAGTATTTTTGTTGAGATTGGAACACCATTCAATCCAACTTTTTTTAGCTTTTTCTTTTAATGTTCGTTTAGTAAGTGCCATGCATTTTTGGTATGCAAGAAAATTATCTTTTGTGGGGTTTTCTTTGTATACTTGCAGTACATGTTTCCTTTCAGAAATTATGTTGTCACATTCTGCATCCCACCAAGGTGAAGGTGTTCGATTTTTGCACTTAAACGGTCTGTATTCTTTTAAAGTTCTTTGTGCCGCATTATTTATACAATTGATTAAGAATGCATATTTTTCTTTGGTGGTTGGATATTCTGCATCAGTAAAGTTATAAAAGTAGTCTTCCACAAACTCTTTATATTGTTCCCAATTAGCTCCTTTTAGGTTCCATCTATATCGCGGAATTGTGATGTCCTGCGGAATTTGCTGCATTGCAAGAGTTATTTTGAAATGATTCGATCCAAGTGTGTCAGAGTAAACTGCCCAATCTATATCACTAGCTACGTCCGAGGAGCAATAGGTAACATCTATCATAGAATCATTGCATCCTAGCCGGGTAATACACGTGGGTTCGCCAGTATTCATAACTACAAAATCACAATTATTGCTTGCTTCAATGAGTTGTTTACCAATAGAATCGTTTTTATGGGATCCCCAAGTAGCATGATGCGCGTTAAAATCCCCACCAATAATACATGGAGTTGAAAACTGCGAAAAAATATTTACCCAATCAGTTGTGTTGGTTTTAATATCCGGTGACCTATAAACGGAAATTATACTTAAAGTTTTATTGTTGAATTTGATATTAATACCACAAACAAGAAGATCGACATTAAAATTGGAAACTATGCTTAATTCTAGGTGTGAAATCGACTTTTTGACCAAAATGCAAATTCCTGAAAAACCATCTTGTCTATCTTTACGAATTACATTATAACCTACGAAACTATATACTTTTTTGGGTTTAAACCATGTTTCACTTATTATTGCTACATCAATATTAATATTTACAAGATAATGCATTAGACTATTTTTATTCGAAACAGCAGAACGTGCATTCCACTGACAAATATTTAATGTCTTTGGTAATGGAGTGAAGGTTACTTTTTACATGTGTCCTCCAACACTTTATTTATTCCTGTTTTAATTAAATCATTATTCAAATTTTTGATATCTTCAATGGTATGAATACCTTTTAAAAATTCAACTATAAAATCTGCAATTGACTTTACAATGTTTTTGTTATTTAAATTTTGATAATTTGGTGGATTATTATTTCGAGGCAGTGGTTGATTAGGGCCAAACTGAAACGGAAACATCGGTTGTGGAGGAGGAGTGTCATTAGAAATTCGACGTTTTTTATTGCTATGGCCGGTAGGACTTCGTGTAGGATGGGTGGGCAAAACGTAATTGCTATTATTCTTAAAATTTGAGTGTAAAAGGGAGTTGGAATTTCCAGACTTAGATTCAATCGCTGGTAAAGGCGGAAAAGTGGAGTTGGATAAAATAGAAAAACTATTGTTAACAGATATACCAGAATAAGACATTTCACAATATTCTTTTGCCTCAATAAAGGAAATATTTTGTTCAACCATAACATTCTTAATTTTACGTTGTTTTTCATAATGAGGACATTTTCTTGAAATAGAAACGTGGTCATTTGTTTTACTATATAAACAGCGAATTTCTGAATCGTGACAAACATGATTTTCAGCTTTTACATTACTACACTTAATACATAACTCTTCAATATTTTTACATTGCCTAGAAATGTGACCATAGCGTAGACATCTGAAGCACTGTGTAACTCTGCTAAAAAACCGCTCCACCTAAAAATATACACTATTTATTGAAATATAATTGGGTAAAGTGTTCCCTTCAAAAGTTACATTAATGGTTTTTTTGGGGACATACTGTATATCACCATCCTTTTCTATTCTACGATGTGTACGTTTAACATCAACTACTGTTGAAGGAAATTTTATGTTATCTAAAATATATTTCGTATCGAATTGAGTATCAATATCTTTTATCAAACCCTTAATTTCTAATAAATGATTTGGTATAAACGCTACAAGATCATTTTCTGATAAAAGAGGATTGTTTACTAAAGCATTGGCATCAGAACATGTTTTTAGACTAACTTTTATTCTATTTTTTCCAACAGATCTAATTTGGTTAATATTGTTAACATTTAGTTTTTTGTGTAAGATATCTCCCACAAATAAGGGATGAAGAAGGCCGGCATTTTCAATATTTTTTCGTTCGATAAAAACACAAATATTACTCAAATTATACTTATCTCCATTTCTTAGATTAAAAACTTTAGGTGTTTTATTTTGTTTATAAATATCTTTTTCTTTATCACTAATGACCTGACGACTGGTTTCAGCTGTTGTCTCAGAACTTAAAGTGGTATCCATGTCTTGTACGGGGACCGATAAATAATTTTCTGACTCCGCATCACTTTTAGAGTTATTTGCACTCATTGTCTGGTTAATAGTTACACCTAACGGCGTCTTTCTTTTTAAAGCTTCCCCCATTTAGGGGGGAGCTATTTACACTCCGTACACGTTAACCACCGTACCACTTCGTTGGCTACCTGAATGGGAATCTTGAGTACTTATTAATTGTAATATAACTATTAAATACTGTTTAATATACACACAATTATTAAAAACTAATAGGAGAACTTTTAATTATCAAGTTTAACTTTGACAGTTATTTGACGTATGCCAACTCTAGTTAATTTAATAATTATTTATTTTTTGTGAAGTTAGTTAAAAAAAAAATAAAAAAATCAAAATAGTATGTATACTCGGTTCACTAGTCCCAGTCTAACTCTAGTTAATTTAATAATTATTTATTTTTTGTGAAGTTAGTTACATTCTGGCTGACTGGGAGTGTTTTAAAACTAAAAATTATTCTCTTCTAACACATGCAAAATAAAATAGCGTGCATTTTGATATGCTGGAAGTGTCTGTAAACTAACAATTATTTACTACTAACATATGCAAAATAAAACAGCGCAAAACAATAAATAAAAGGTTTAATGTTTATATTTTTGTAACTGTATAATTATGTATTTACAAATAATAAGATTACTCACTATATATAGTTAAGAAATAATAAAATCACAAAACACTGTTGCTCGATTTTCAATAAATAATGAAATTCATTTGGAATCATTTCTTTAAATTTGGGATGATAATATTGAATAATATTAAATTGTATTCATTACTCTAGGGAAATATTAAGCGAAATGATTTCTTAGCGTTCCTTACAATAACTGTAAGCCCAAATTTGGTGCAACTTAACGAGTGTAAATTATCATCTCAGTAGATATCATTATCAGTAGATTTTACTATTTTTAATTTTTTATTTTAATATTGAATTAATGCACAAACTTAAATTTTTTTACTTTATTGCAGAGAAATTGTTAAAATTTTTTTTTTATTATAAATAAACAATATTAAACATTTTAAAATTACTTTTAATTATAAACAAATAATTCTGTCAAAAATAAAAAATTTTACCCTCGAGTAAATATCACATTTTTTAAAAGAGTTCATATACAACTGATAAAAGTTGATATCTGATGGTATATGGTATAGATTAGTGTATAAAACTGTTTTTAATGGAAAATAAAACCGCTTATACTATTTTCCTTACAATTTCATCATATTTTCTCAAGTTTAAACGAAACGAAAAAAATAAATAGACGTGAAATTTAGTAAACGTCACTTTATGTTTGAACGAAATGCTGTAGAGGTAGTTCGTATAAAATATTTTGTATAAGTCAGAGTACAAATATAAAAATAAAAAATGATAAATTTCAGTATATCAAAAATATGTTAAACATATCAAACATAAACTATATATGTTACGGTCAATGTGATAAGTCCGGTCTGTAATAATAATAACCGGTAAATATTAACAATAACCTTAGCAGTTAGTCAATGTGATTAATAATGTCTTTATAATTAGATTAACCGGTTATTATTAATACTATCATAACAGCTCTGGTAAATGTAATAAAAAACGCATTTTAGGCTTCGCTACTGTTTATTTATAAAACTTGGTAATAAAGTTAAACACTTAAGCAGAACTTATTAATCAAAAAATCTAACTGAACATGTTTTAAGTAAAAACAGTCTAGTATTTGGTAATAAAATTAAAACACTTACACAGAACTTATCAATCAAAACGCCTAACTAGACTCGTATCAGGTATGTTAAATATTTAAACATAATTTTATCAATCAAAAATCCCAACTAGACATAAGTAAAAACAGACTCGTATTTTCGTAATAGATTTATGTCTGGTTGCACCAACAAATCTTGAGCTCCAGCATAGCTCAGATCAGCTTATAGATAGAGCCGTTTCACTTACTTTGCACCATAATTTTTATCGATCCATTGCACGTAGCAATCCATTGTAACAAACTGAAAATTGATCTAAAACTCAATGGTGTAACGCGTATGTTTCGTAAGCCGAGCTTAAGGCACGTCTTAAGGTTAAGATCTGTTGGTGCAACCAAGCCTAAAACACTTATCAATCAAACAGAACTTATCAATCAAAAAACCTAACTAAACATGTAATAAGTAAAAACAGACTCGTATCAGGCAATAAAGTTAAACATTTAAACAATAATTTATCAATCAACAATCCCAACTAGACATGTAATAAGTAAAAAACTCGTATTTGGTAATAAAAGTTAACACTTAAAACAGAATTTATCAATTAAAAATTCCAACTAGACATGTATTAAATCAATACAAACTCATATTAGGTAATTAATTTAAACATTTAAACATAATTTATTAATCAAAAATCCCAACTAGACATGCAATAAGTAAAAACAAACTAATTTAAGAATATAATTACTTGTTTTTACAGGACAGGTTCTTGTGGCACTTAGAATTACACAGAACACTTGCTTTTTTACATTTGCAGCGATTTTAGTTGCATTGGCCACTACAATTGCAGTGACGGAATCCTTGACCACCTAAATTCGAATCTTTACGGGCGCATGCCCTGAAACTTATTTCAATAGCAGACACATCATTGACTAAAATAAGTGTTTCCTTGCAGGTGGTAAATTCGATTCTTGCATAAAGTTGGTTTAAAATACCATGCTTGGTGCCTAGCTTATACAGCCTTTTATCTTTAACAGAAATAATAATGGCAATAATATTTCGGCTATCGGCCTTAGCACTATCAACTTCTGGAATTCGCACTCTAAGACTTTCACCTACTTTTACAAGAGGGAATATATCATTAGAATGCTTTAACAATCTGTCAGCTTATTTTCTGAGTGACTCTTTAGCAAGATCTCGAATCTCTTAAATTTTCTTTGAATTTTTCTTAACTTCAGTGCCATCTTCTTCGTGTCCCCCATTTTCTTCAACCCCAATTGTCTTGTCTACCCCATTGTCATTGTCTTCCCCGTTGATAGCAACTATTGTACATGCGTATTATATTCTATTAGGTTGTTAGCGTTACCGGGATATTCAACATTCGCCAATTGTGAATCCTCGGTTGTACTGATAACATCCAAATTACCACGGTGTTTTGCTCCACCATTAGCATTATCGGACTCATCTGCTAATATTGCTTCTAAATCTTCTTCGCTTCTAATTTCAGTTAAAGTACCAGCAGGTAAGGATGTTTTTAATCCGACTTTAGCCTTACAACCGGATAGTGCTTCGTATGTACTACAGCTAATGCCGGAATGGTAAGCTCTGTTTTTCATAAATTGAATGAACTTTATGCCTTCCGACCACTGAATCGCTTTGTTTGTTTCCAGCCATGTGGCCAACATTTTTTCGATATCTTGGTTCACTCTCTCTACCGAACCTTGCGGCTGGCTATGTCTGGGTTTTACGTGGACAATTTTTAGTTCGTTCCACATACTGCAGACTTCTTCAATAATCTTATTTGCGAATTTTCGACCATTATAACTATGTAAAATGTGTGGAACTCCAAATATGGTAAACACTTCCAACAAATGGTACGCAGCTTCTTCGGCACGCTAGGTTTTGAATGCTCTGAGCTGGACAAATTTGGTAAGATGGTCTTGATAGACCATAATAAATTTATAGTCACCATCCTCTTGTGACTGCATGTCAATGAGATCGACTTGATACCTCGAATTAAATGCACTAGTTAAAATTAAAATTAAAATATAATTAAAATATTCATTTTCTTTTGACACGGTACACAAAGATTTAAGTAAACCTTGACAAACTCCACAGTGATGTTCTTATATTTCGTCTTAAGTTCTTTCATCATTCTGTTGCGGCCTCCATGTCCAATTGAAATATGAGTCTCGTGAATCATATCGAAAGTTTCCTCCATAATTACATAATAAACAATCTCTGTTGTTTTTTACTGGCACGAGTTTCTCGACATTATCAATTTTTACAATATCATATAGTGATAACCGTTGATATTCTTCAGGTGTTTTGTGAGAAGTCTTGTCTTTGGTTGTTTTAACTTTCATTAAAATGCATAATACTCATCTCTGGTGAATAACTGATGATTGTTCCTTTTCCAGATTTAAGCGTATCAATTTGATCGCTAAATCGTGCTTTCATGGACTCGAAATCACTCATTGTAAAATAAGTTAGTAGGTATGCACAGAACACTCGAAACTTCACACCGCTTGTTCAACTAAACAAAAATGTTTTATAACGACACAGAACCGCTTCCGACTACAGATTTACTATCACTGTGGTAACACACGCGCCTTATTTTAACACTGGTATGTCTCAGTGACTAATACACTTACTTTTCTCCACCCCACAAGCTTCTAAGAACTTATTGGTATTCAACATTTATCACGTTTACCGTTTGATTACGGGATTTATTAAAAATAACCGGTCAATGTGATTATTTCTGGTATATTTATTACTTTTACCTAGCTATTCGGGTTGTATTAATAGTAACCGGTAATTATTAATAATTCCCATTTAATCATATTTACCGTAACATATACACACAGGTCTAAAACTATATACACATAAAAAAAAACATGAGAACGGTCTTAACTTAACCTAAGTTCTTGCAACGGATTAACTGTCTGTTGAAATAAATAAGCATCCATCAAATGAAAATTTAGTTAAATACGTACAAAGAACACAAAATTGAAGAAATATAAAAATACAATATGCGAAAAAACTTAAGGTACAAAAATAAAGATCTTACCCTTAAAGAGGCCTGGAACACACGTAGAATCGTCGGTAGATCTTAATGCAAAGCAACAAAATAAAATAAATTAAAAAGGAGGGCCTTGATATAGAAACATATTTACATGTATAAAGTACCAGTAACGTCGTTTGGAGGTCGAAATAATCAAAACTCTGCTTAACATAACGTATTTCGTAGGCACTTAGCCGGAATAGTGACAATATCTTTAAAGGGATTATTTAGAATATTTTCAAACAAAATTAATGGGATTTTATAAAAGTTCGAAATCGGTTTTAAGAGGAATATAGCGGGTAGTCGAAAACATGTAACGATTGTTTTATTGGGAAATATAAGCAGCATATAATAATTGCTTGGGAAATAATTACAAAAAAATTAACTACATACTAAGCGTTATACAAAATTTAGAATCTTGAACTATATTTGGACAAAATGTAACCTATCGGCTTTTCCACACGTTCCAATTTAAAAAATAACTCTAAGTAACATAATTATTCCCCAATTAGAAATAACCTTAACACTTATCCAGGCAACACATTTTACTTACGTAACCGGGCAACTCGGGTCCGTTGGGCCTACCACTGTTCTTGAATGTACTATTCATATTTAACCAAATATTTTTAATATTCTTTTTTTATTTTTTATTAAAGTTATATTGTTAAAATTAAATTTAAATTGTCTAGATTCAAAAAAAGGTGCTACTATAGTATTCGCTCTACCTCGAGGGTGCGATCTACCTGAAGGATTTGGACAAAACAATGAAATGCAAGAAAACTTTGTAGAAAAAATATTTATTCACAAGTAATAAACACTTGGAGCCAAATAATGACTTAATTATTAAATAAATAAAAACTTTTGTAAATCTACCAGACCATTTTATTTGAAAAGAGGGGTTGATGTTTACGCATACCCTGGAAAAGGTGTTGTTGCCTTTCGTTATTGTGTGAAAACCCTTCTGTGAAAAGATTATGGTACATAGTAGCTCATGTATAAAGTACCGACAAAAACAATTTTTACAAAATGAATAAAACGCATACCTCAGAAGAATATTATTATTTTACTTTTACAAATTAATATTTTGTCATATCAATTTACTATTTTAGTTGGGACTAAGCCACAAGATTAGCTTATTCCCAACTAGAATAACAAATTAATATGACAAATTAAATAGTTATTAAGTATTAGGTTAAAAAAAAACAATAAAAATAAAAAAACCATAGATTAGTCATTTATTTTTCTGTATTGCAATACTTACAAACTTTTGTAATTATAAAGTAATCGTCACACACATTTCTACTGCATATTTCACAAATTTGTTTTTGTTTCCTGTCCGTTTTTGTTGGGCACATGTGACACCTTTTCCTTGTTAATACTGGAGGTTTTTCTAGTTTTTGCTCTTTATTATGTGGTTCAACTTCCTGTAAGCATTTTTCAATACACTGTTTTGTTTCCTATTGTAGTTACCTTGATATTCTTCTCAAAATTTGAGGCAATGGTAGTTGTTCTGCTGTCGTTGTAAGAAACAATCTTCGCTTTTCATTTTTGTTTTTGTTCCATTTTGGATGTAAATTTGTCCAAGTAATAAATGAGGCTACCCCAGCCACGTCTAAAATATTCATAAAAAATGAAAAAGGCCAACGGTTAGTTCGTCTTTTGCACATATATTTATGAACCATTTGGTCTAGCGTAACCACATTTTGTACTATCATAATAGAATAGCATATCTGATTTTTTGTCAACATCATTTGCACAGTGAGCATTGCAATGCATGGTAGACAGTAAAAACACTTCTTTGTTTTTTCGAAACGTAAGAAACAATAGATGCTTTTGGAGTGAATCCGAAAATTTCTCTAAACGGTTCTTGTTTGGTAGAAATTCCCGAGGAACAAATCTCTTATTTTTTTTCCTATGCCTACAAGAGTTAGTGAATTTGCCAGTAATTCATGTGCTAGAGCAAGATAAGTTAAATAGTTATTTCAAGTCACATTCCTTTAGGAAATATAATAAGGCTCAATGAGTTGCTTTACAACTTAAGATGCAAGAACTTTGGCTACTGTATTTCCGGTTTTTTCCTGTATATGGTATTCCACCTAAAGGGTAATACGTTTCCGAGTCACAAGCCTACCATATTTTAATGCCATACCTACTTATCTGGCTTTGCAGGCATATATGTACTGCTTGAAAGGACATCTACCTCGATACGGAACAAGTTGCTCATCTACCGTTATGTTTTTTCCTGGTAAATAGTATTTCTGAAAGTTTTGTTTGACTTGATTCCATACATCGCATATTGGTGCTAATTTGTCATTCCTTCTTCGTTCAGGAAAAATATTTGGAAAACGATGTCCAGGAAGAAGAAGAACATTTTGGTGTATGAACCTACGAATCTGGTTCAATACAACATATGTGCAGCTTTTCCGTGCTGCTGCAGATAAAATAAAGATTGCCAGGATAATCGCCAACATTCTTAACGGATAGACACATCAAGAAGAAAAACCCCATGGTAGCTTTAAATGTAGTATGTTTATAAAAGTTACTCCAAAATATATCTACACTATGGATGTTGGTTCTTAGGTGCCATGTAGTTAGTAGTAGTCCAATAAAGGCATATAGCTCTGTAGAGTTACAATATTTCCAGTTCTCTATCCCCGGGACTTTTTCGGCATCGTTACGAATTATTTCACGAATAAATGGTGTACAAACTTCACTATTTCGTTCAAAATTTTTTTGTCCATAAACAAACAAAAGGAATCAACAAGATCATCTACACTTTGATCAGGGGCTAACATTAGTTTGCGCACTTTGCTTTTTATTATGTCGCAGGATCGCACACGTCCTGTCGGTTGTGGTTGACTCTTCCAGTTAATTCCATCCTTTGTTTCAAAAATTACACTCTGTGAAATCTGGAAACTTGTAGCTACACATTCTTTTTCATTATCACTCAATACTACTTGTTGATCATCGTCTTCACTTGCTTCCGAAAGATGACCTTCAATTTCAGAGTCACTTTCAATGCCACCTACTTCAGGAAATTCTTCATCTTCGGAATCACATAAACTATTAGCAATATCTTGCAGTTCTGTAGCTGATAATGGTTTTCGGGGCATTTTATTTGCACTATTTACTTTCACTGTAATTCAATATAATTTTAGGAGCTTAGTTGTCGACACTAACATCGGTACTGATAGCAAATGCATTATTTATTTCAAAATATGTATAGGTACCTACCTACCAATAATATTGCATTCCATCAAAAATTATCAATTTTTAAAATTCATTTAGAATAGATATAACACCTATTGTAAGCATCTCCTTGATGTTCACTACAAAGAGATATTTACATTGTTTGTTACACGTTTAGACTTTATTATTGGATTTTCGGAATCATAAAAGTTGTTTAGATAATGCACAAAACCTTACCTGACTGCCAGATTAACTTCCATAACAAAGATTTAGATTTTAGGTATGAATACAAATATGGTACGATGGGCCCGTGTTGCCCATTTACGTGGCAAAATCCTTTTGACACAATAATTTCAAAAATGATAATGAATATTTTAAATAGCTCATGACTATGATGAAGGCAGCATACGTCTAAACAAATTCAGTTATGCATAAAATTCAATAACAATTTTTTATCAGTTGACGAAAAAAGAATCTCGGGACCGTTGGATCCACCTTGCCTGCATAAGGATTAAGTTAAGAGTAACAAATATAATAACAAGTAACAAAAACTAGTAATAAAAAAATAACTGCCTTGAGACCCTTTAATAATTTAATCTTAGGATATTTAGTTCACATTATTCAAACAATAGAATATATATGTATAATGTGGTCATAAGATCTTATGACCAAGGGTCGAAGACTCACTTATCTCATCTAAACTAGAAGAAGAATCAGGTCCCTTAAAACTCAATTTAGTTGTTTTGGACAGAAGGCTTTTCAGATTTTAATATTTATAAAATGCCACAACAAAACAAATTAAAAACAATGTATAGGCACCACTTAAAAGATGTGTTTAATAATAATCATCACAAAGGTATAATCTGCAAACATTAATACAAAATAATGCAATTGCCAGCTTTGGTCATACAGTAGAGAAACTATTCCTGATTATATAATATTTAACAGAGCAAAGGAGTAAATCACGTAGGTCATGGAATTTATAATACGGGCAAAATAGTCGCCAATGTACGTTATATAGGGCATGTTAAGAACAATTAATTACAAAATAAGAGCTGTCTGGAGCTATAAATTTGTGGTTTAAATTATTAGAAGCATTTTACACTGACGTTTAAACATGTAGCTTCCGTATTTGTAGTCTAGTCAATAACAGATGTTTAAATGAACGTTTACTAAAAAAGATTAAATAGTGTCTATTCTGAGTCAAAATATAATTTGTTTCAGTAGAGAACTTAATTAAAATACAAATTTTTGGGCTGATCGGATAATGAATTTGGAGTGTATCGAAATTTTATTTGAGGCTATGAGTGCAATAACGGACCAACCAAAAAAAGTTCAAAATTTATTTTATTGTAGAATATTAACTGTCTAGTTGACGTCCATCAGCTGCATAGTGGACCAATCCACATTTTTCTATTTGTTACTAGATAACTGTACTAAAGTAGTTTTGGAACTCCATATTTAAAGGATCTTAGAGAAGCAACGTGCACCATGTGCGCTGTGCGGTCAGTCCACTATGCTGCTGACAGTTAGATGTTTTTCTATCATTCTTGATTAATATTTTTGACTCTTTTTGTAAATTATTATTGTGACTTAATTATTGTGAAATATATTTATTCTGTTGATATGAATTTCGATGAAGATGTTGCAAGTAGAGGTGACTAAGTATATTTTATAAATAGAACTAAAAAAATACTAACGTAAGAAACGTTGTTTGTAGGTTATGATTTTATTTTAATTTTCTTAGATAGTTTTTGCTTTTAAATAATTTAGTTTTTAGTATTTTAATTTGCTTTTAATAAATTTAGTTATTGTTCTGAAGCTATTTTCTTGTGGCATTTTAAATTAATTTATATTTAAATGGGAATTTAAATATAAATTAATAAATTTAGTTATTCTTGAAAATGTGTTATAAGTAGAGATGAGGTGGGTGTATTTTTGAAAGATAAATAAAAAAGTATGAAAGTAAAAAATGTTGTTTCTAGGTTATGATTTCATTTTATTTTTCTGGGATAGTTTTTGCTTTTAAATAATATTATTTGGTTGTTATTCTTAAAAATTAGATTAAAAAATTGCTCTATGGTTGTAATTTATGTTTTGTTGTAGGTGGCTCAGCCTCAGAATCAGATCCATTTGCGGATTCTGGATCGGAATACTTGCCTTTGGATGGAGATTTGGCAGAAACTAGTGGGTACGTGGAAAAAGACGATGATACAGAAGCAGATATCGATAAAGCGAAACCAACGACATCTAGTCATTGTAAGCCAAAAAAGCATGTCTGTAATCCTGAAAAATAGAAGAGAAGCAAGCAAAAGAAAAAAGTGTGCTGAACAAGAGTATGAAAGTAAATCGGGTAAAATTGTGCGTTAAAAATCTTTTAAACCATTTAAATGTAAATTTAAAGGAAGATGTTCGTTTTTGATTCTAGCAGAAAGACAAATGGAACTGCTTAACAATTTTTATACTTTAGAATACTTCAACTTGCATACTACATATTTATTTGCCCTAAATAAAGATGTTAATAAGTTGCGTAGCTGCACTATGAACACAGAATCTACCAACCATAGGAAATACTGGTCTCCGAATTTTAATCGGTAAAATGTATGAGCTATATAAAGGTGACACACAGAATTCTCTACACTTTCATGCACCAATTACTGACTCTTGTAAGAAGTGTGATTTATTTAATGTCAAAATAAATGCAGCCAATAGTTAATCAAGTAAACACCTCGAAACTAAAAGAGAACTTCCTCAAAAGAAGGCGAAGAGAGATTTTTTAAAAAAGACACCGAAATGGCAAAAAATAAACGAGTTGGTCATGTTTCGATCTGATGAAGACTTTACCTACACCTTAGCTTATCGCAGGAATTTGTTACTACCATAGGCAATTTTGGACCTGACAGTTCAATATTTATGAAATGGGAACTAACAACTCATTTATGTTTATGTGGGATGAAACGGTTGCCTCTAGGGGTCCGCAAGAGTTAGAATCTTGCATTTTATCTTACCTAAAAAATGTCGTAAACTTGAAATGACTTATTATGTATTCTGACCAATGTGGCCGTCAGAATCCTAATATTAAAATGTCAATATTATGCAATTATATAACTTCATCTCCAGATTTTACCGTGGAGAAAATAGACCAAAAGTTCCTGATAAGTGGTCATTCTTACTTGCTATCTGACCAAGATTTTGGTATAATAGAAAAAGAAAAGAAATTCCATCCACATGTATTTATACCCCAAGACGTGATAAAGCACGGTAGAAAAAAAAATTCATTCACAGTAATAAACATGGACAAATCAATTTTTTTTTCTATGAAATTATTTGATAGTAATATAACCAATAGAAAAGTTTCCGAGTCAAAAACCAAGGTAGAGTGGTTTAAAATTCAATGGCTAATGTTTAGGAAAGACTTTCCTAATACTCTTCAATATAAGTATTTTAACAATTAAGATGTTAATTTTGAAACAGTGGATCTTAATTAAAGGAAATTTGTTTAAAAAAAAAAACAATGGAATTGCCACTTAAAAAGACCTTCTTCGGTTAAAGGAATTGATACCCCTTTATACCATGAATTATATAAAAACCTGAGATCTTCAGTTCAAGCAGCAGGAGGTGAAGTAATTCGCCCATTTGACGACGAAGAGGATTAGACATTCTAACTTCTAATGTTTTTATTTACATTCTGTGGTAATAAACTCTTTGATGCAATAATTCATTCATTTAAATCAATAAATATTCTTAGACACGGTTATAATTAATCTTGTAATTTTTATTTTTTGTTTCAAGCCCATTTTCTAACACTTATTAATATTGAGGTTAGTCCGTTATTGCACTCATAGTCCCTTTTTAAATATTTAACAAAAAGGCTTTTTGTTATACAAAGAACGTGGTGTTCGTGTGTATCAAGGTATAAAAAAATGCTTATTAAAATCTTAAAACTTTTATTTTAAAGAAGATCTTTTCCGGAATTTAATCATTCCATCATCAGTTTAATAAAAAGTTGTTAAAAAAAACATTGTTTGGCCACAGGAAAACATTGAAAGGACATCAGTAACAAAAACAATCCTCATGTAATTTATAAAGGTAAATGCAATAGTGAAAATTCAAGGTAAATGAAAGTTTCTATTAAACGTGGTGTCAGACAGGGATGTGTTATGTCACCGATGTTGTTTAATGCCTACACTGAACCAGTTTTTTAAATAGCGTTAAATAATCGCCGCGAAGGTGTTAAGATCGGTGGTGAAATTATTAACAACATCAGATACGCCGATGACACCGCAATAATGGCAGAGAGTCTAGGAGATCTTTAAACCCTGTTGAATGCTGTAAACAACGAATGCACTGAAAAGGGCTTAGCAATCAACGCAAAAAAAAACAAAATGGATGGTGGTCGAAAAAATTATTATCGAAGACTCAGTATTAAGATTAGATAACAAAATCCTGGTAAGGGTGGAACACTTTAGATATCTGGGTAGCTGGATTGACTGCAGGGTTGAAAGTGATGAGGAAATTTTGACCAGAATAGAACTCGCACGGAAAAACTTTATTAACTGGCGTTCTGTATTATTCAGTAGAAATCTGTCGTTGACCACACGTCTAAGAGTATTAAAGTGCTACGTCTGGTCCACTTTGTTCTATGGATGTGAAACCTGGACAACAAAAATAAAAAATCTTAATAAATTAGAAGCGTTTGAGTTATGGTGTTACCGTCGCATGCTCAGAATACCGTGGACAGCACACATATCTAACGAACGCGTGCTAGAGACCGTGCACAAAGAGCGAGAATTGATCAACATCATCAAAATGAGAAAGGTCCAATACTTCGGTCATATAATGAGAGGACCTAAATATCGCTTACTCCGGTTAATAATTCAGGGCAAAATCAAAGGAAAACGTTGGGTCGGAAGAAAACAACTGTCCTGGCTGCGTAACATTAGACAATGGACAGGTCGAACGGTCGAGGAACTGTTTCATCTAGCTGCCGACCGAGAATCATTTCATCAGCTTGTCAATATGACGATAGCCAACGCTTGAATACAAGCACGGCACAAAAAGAAGAAGAAGAAATGCAATAGACTGTTACCTTTGGTAATTAATAAAAACTAAAAATAGAGGCATCTTACATGACACCCTGGAGCTGGTGAGATTTTATCGACTTACATTACCTCTGATCTGTGCTGGAGTCTAGGGCTAACTTTATGTTATTCTTC
Organism: Diabrotica undecimpunctata; assembly: GCF_040954645.1. Lineage (NCBI taxonomy): Eukaryota > Metazoa > Arthropoda > Insecta > Coleoptera > Chrysomelidae > Diabrotica > Diabrotica undecimpunctata. The sequence continues at coordinate 87,582,894 of NC_092807.1, read as the reverse complement.
TTGATGTATCCTCTCCGCTACAAAGATTGGCCATCATTAGGGCAATTAATGCCAAAGAAAATGACAAAGAGCGAAAACAAGCGAAACCTTTCCTAAAGTGTCTCAAATAAGACATTCTTCTCCTTCCTATGCTGTACTAACCTCCAATATTTTCCTGCATAATCACTTCTAACAGTTTATATTTATTTGTGTCTGTAACATTACCCAGTTATTGTAATTTTCTCGTTTCAATATCAATGGTCAATACGACCTCTTTTTTTTTCTTCATCCCGTCCAGTTCAACTTGTTTAGTTATTACCTTAATATGTAGTCATAACTTTTAAGCATTTTATATTTTAGCCTTAATTTTCGACTACACAGGATTTGTTTCTTGTTAAACGTGCTGCGGTCTTTCTTTATTGTTATTCTTTTTCGGATTGTTAATATTGTTCTGAAGCTATTTTCTTGTGGCATTTTAAATTAATTACTATTTAAATGGGAATAAGCCACAATTAAAGGTTAAAATACGTTTATTGACGTTTTAATTTCCACTTCGGAAATCGTTCTCAAAATACACACATTAGTAAATATATAGTTCTCAAAATACTACTGTTTGTATTTTGAGAACGATTTTCGAAGTGGAAATTAAAACGTCAATAAACGTATTTTAACCTTTAATTGTGGCTTATTTCCATTTAAATAGTAATTCTTTTTCGGCTGTTTTAATTTGACTCGTTAATATTTGTTCCTAGGTAATTAAAATTTTGTACTAGTTCTATTGATTTATCTTATAGATATGTTTCTTTGTACTTATAAAAAATTTTGTCTGTTTTGTATTTAGTGAAAGACCAAATCCTTTTGCTTATACAACTTTATCTAATAATCTCTCTAGATTGCGAATATTTTATCTGCAATGAGCGCGGTTTTCCGGCTAATTCATTCGTTAGGAATTTTTTAATTAGGTACTTCTTCCGATCAGACTTTGAACAAGATAGGAGACAACAAACATTTCTTTCGAACACCTTTATTCATTTATTCATTTTATCTCATTTGGAGATGTTTATTCGCCATATAGTCCCTTCTTCAAAGTAAAGATTGTTTAAAATGTGGATGTTTCTTGTATTACTATTTTTATTGTTAAGTAATTGCATAAAAAAAAATTAAATATAGAGGAAGGGAAGAAGACGAACAATTTATAAAATGATGTTAGTTATACATCTAGATATATGGTTTTATTTTATGTTTGTGTAAAGTGCTATAGACTTTTTGAATTTAAGAAACATTGTAAATTATTGCAAATTATGTAAATTAGTATATTTAAGATATCAGTTTTAAGCAATTTCGATGAAAAGAATATGTTTCATTGAAGTAACATCATGGGAAATTAGTAACCTGTTTTTCAAGGATTAATTTTTGTTATCAGTAGAGGACATTGATAACAGTGGAGATAATTTCATGACAATCGAAAGCTCGTTCCTTGGTAACAGGACGAAGTAGAAGGCTGAGTGCTATTACCAAGCAACGAGCTTGAGAAATTTGTTATGAAATTATGAGGCATTCATCAATGTCCGAGGGATATTCGGCGGATAATTTTTCGAAAAAAAAAAATCATAACTATTTAGCTATGTATATGTAGGTTGTATTTCTGGGAATTTTTTCTTTGATTAGGGCATTTATACTTTGAACATTCTCATTGCCGAAACGTGACATTTTGAAATTTATTTGGATGAAGTTGTCAAACTCGATCGTGTTGTCATAGGGATTGAAAATTGCACTGAATGCAATTATCAGTTTAATGTTGACATGATTGGGTGAAATTGTTCCACATGACACAAAATGACTAAATTTGAATGGTTGTTAGAACAGTCGAAAAATTATCAATAAAACAGGTCATTAAAAATAAAAAGTTTCTTTTGTCTGGTATGTACAAAATTATGGAATTTAAAAGTAGTTTTTGGAGAAGTAGGTCTTCTTTTGTTTTGAATGGGAAAAAGCGAATGGTTTAATTGGTTAGAAAGACATTATGGAAGGGATCGGCAGATTACAGGAAATGTTTGGAAGCCAAAAGGATCGGCATCTGCTCTGTGACTTAGGTTACAAACAACGGCTAGTACCTTTAGTAAAGGTTAAAGTAAGTTTATTGACAAATTGACAACTCAAAATACAAACACTAATATTTATATTTTGAGAACGATTTCCGAAGTGGAAATTAAAACGTCAATAAACTTACTTTAACCTTTAACTGTGGCTTATTCCCAATTAAATAGTAATTACATTAAAATCTACTGGGATAATAATTTATTTACAGTGGTTGAGTTGCGTCAAATGAAGGCAACTTACAACTGTTGTAAGGAACGCTAAGAAATCATTTCGTTTTATATTTATTTAAAGTAATGAATAAAATTTAATATTATTCAATGCTAACATCTTAAAGTCAAAGTAATGATTCGAACTAAATTTCATTATTTATTGAAAATCGAGCAACACTGTTTCGTGATATTATTATTTTTGTTCATTTAATCAATAAACTATAGGGTATAAATAAATAAATTTTTATTGGCGGTAATTAGTTTTATTATACACCAAATATTTGGAAAACGCGGTCCAGGAAGAAGAATAACATCTTGGTTAAAGAAGCTCAGAATCTGGTTCAATACAACATCTGTGCAGCTTTTCCGCGCTGCTGCAGATAAGATAAAGATTGCCATGATGATCGCCAACATTCGAAACGGATAGGCACATCAAGAAGGAGAATACACCAAACAAATGGTAATGGTCCAAAAGCTATTTTTTAAACAGAAATCTTTCTATTTGTAAATACAAATCTATAGACGATTATACAATTTCTAATATATAAACATTAAACCTTTGATTTATTGTTTCACGCTGTTTTAATTTGCGTATGTTAGTAGTAAATAATTTTTAGTTTACAACACTTCCGGCGTATCAAAATGCACGCTATTTTATTTTGCATGTGTTTGCATTTCCAGTGTGTACAACAGAATATTATAAGCTGCACGTGAGCAGCATATAGCTAGATCCAGAACAAGAGAACGAGAAAGACAGCGAATCAACCACGCATTTACACGTATATCATTTGTTCGTCTCACATTTGAGTATACCCCAGAAATTAATTATTATGCGTATTTTAAAATTGCTATTGGTGCAATGGACACAGTATGCCAGTATTTTCAGGCATTGGAGTTTCACAATAAAACACTTATCATCTGTTGCGCATCAGGAAAAGTTATGTTACTACCTCTTACTACTCCAGAACCTTTAAAATTACTTATTACTGGTGATTAAAAAAGTTGTTAGATGGTACAGCATTATGATAGGAACAGCATATTCACTACTTAAGCTGCCATTAGACGTTCATAGCAAACCAAATGAAATGTATAACATTAAAAGAAGAAGAGAAATGATTGCACTGTTGCAAAGATGCTAATAAGTTCATTATCTGGGATGAATGTACCTTGGCTGATAAACATTCACTCGAAGCACTATATAGAAGTGTGCAAAATTTGAACGGCAACGACAAACTATTCGGTGGTGATGTCTTACTACTGTCTGGTGACTTCCGATAGACATTACTTGTATTACTCTCTATAAATATGCGGATGAGATTAATACATTTTAAAAACAATTGTTTTAAAGTCGAAATGTCCTAACAGTTCGATTGATTATTTACCCAAGAGTATAAGTGTAAAATGATTTATTGGCGCAAATATTTTCCAAACATTTGTTGGATATTGGAAACGTTCAAATAAAACTGCATCCAAATACACAATGCATTAGTCTTCCAGATAATTTCTGCATTTTTATTGAGACCAAATACGAAATAATTGTAAGTGTCCGCTCGGCTTTACTGATTAATTACTTGAATCATAATTGGCTTAGTGAGCGCGCAATTTTGGTGGCGAAAAATGTGGATTTTGACGAACACAACTTCCAGATTTAACAGTTGTTACCAGCTTTTCTCGTATTTTTTAAATCAATCGACAGTGTTGTTAATGAAGACAAAGCCGTAAATTATCCAACAGAGTTTTTAAATTCTCTGGATTTACCAGGAATACTACCACACAATCTGCAGTTGAAAATTAAGTCACCAATTATTCTGCTACGCAATTTGAACCCACCCAAAATATGCAAAGGTACACGTTTGGTCATTAAAAGTGTCAGCAGAAATATTATTTAAGTAACCATTTTGACTGGACGATTTGAAGGAGAAATTTTCATATTGCCACGTATCCCAATGAGACCCTCATATACCACAATATCATACAAAAGACTTCAATTCCATATTCGATTAGCATTCGCGATGACCATTAACAAATCTCAACGCCAGACAATGTCAGTTTGCTGCTTGGATTTACAGAATCCATGTTTATCAGATGGTCAATTATATGTTGCATGCTCAATGCTCACGTGTTACTAAAACATCAAATTTATTTATATTAACAGAAAACAAATTAACAAAAAATATTGTACACCAATTAGCGGTTAATTATATGTTTAAAAATAGGTATAATTTAGAATAATAAACTTAATTATTTGGAATAAAATTTAAACTTTTCATACCTCCTTTATGACATTTAATTTTTTGTTGAATTATGTTTAACTACTGCAGATAACACCGTAGAAGATCAAAATGATTGGAATCTATTCAACCCAAATAAAAGACCACCTACCACTTAAAAGTTTGTCCAAGCAATTAAAAGGCTTAAAAATAATAAAGCACTAGGAACTGGTCAAATTTGTAGTGAGCTTTAGAAGAATGGTGGCGATGCTCTCCTACAAGCACTGCATAAACTTTTACTTTTTGTCTGGCAAAATGAGACCATGCCCTGTGCATATTCTCATATTCTCGAGGTGTGATATGCCCGTTACATAAGAAAGGCAATCAGCTTTAGTGTGACAACTACAGATATATAACCCTGTTATTAACTGCTTACAAAATACTAGCAAATATTCTCTACGAAAGGCTACAAGTTTACACAGTTGGCATAATTAGAAAATACCAGGCCGAATTTACTCCATAAAAATCAACAATTGACCAGATTCATTCAATAAGACAAATCCTCGAGAAAACATTACCTATTCGTCGACTTCACGGCCGCATCCAACAGTGTCAAGACAACAGTACTGTACCAAACAATGCGTGAGTTTGGTATACCAGAAAAACTTACGATTAATAAGAATGCAATGTCTAACTTAAAAGCCAGCGTTACGATACAGGGAGTAAATCCTTGATCATTTGAGATAAAGGATGGACTCCATTGCCTTACATTTAACATTGCCCTACATTGCCTTATATTTAACATTGCCTTGGAAAAGGCAATCCGAGATACACAAATTAAATACGGTGGTATTATTTACAATAGATCGATACAGATCTTACAGATCTACAGACATGTTAAGCAATAGTTCTTAAAATTGGAAATATCAGCGAAAGAGGTCGGTCTAGTCATCAACGAAGATACAACGAAGTACATATTGGTGACTAAGGCTCCTATACCAAATGAGGAACGGGACACAGCATTTGGAAGTCATATCTTTAAATGTGTTAACAGCTTCACATATCTTGGCTCGCTAGTGACTACTACCAATAATACAAGCCTAGGCAATAAAAGACGAATAAACCTTATATATAGATCATACTATGGACTCCAAAAATAATTCCACTCAAGAAATATCCAAAGAGAAACTAAAATTATTATATACAAAACACTATTGAGGTCGGTTCTCACATACGGGGCGATAACATGGACTCTTACGCAGAAGGGTAAAAGGCCTCTGGGAATATTCGAATGTAAGATACTCCGCAAAATATTTGGAGTTATAAACCATTAGGGACAGTGGCACAAAAGTTTTAATTTCGAATTATACCAACTCTTTAATGAACCAGATGTCGTAACGTTCATTATAAAACACAGCGACTTAGATGGGTTGGATACATAATACGAATGCCTGACAACATGATTGCTAAAAAGCTAACGACAACACCTGTAGAAAAAGGAAGTAGATGACGACCGCGAATTAGGTGGTTACATGGAGTTGAGAGCGACTTATAGATACTAGAGATCGGAAGATGGCAGCCAGAAATCGAACAGAATGGCGACTTACTTAGAGCAGGCCAGGATCCACAGAGAATTATCGAGCCAAAGATGATAATGATGTTTAGTTGCTAATATCATAAATCTTTATTTTTGACACTAACCTCTGACAGCTCAGGTATGGATTTCACGATATCTACTTAACCCTGTTAAATAATGATATTACTGATGGCCGGGTCTGCTAGTATGTATATATATATATATATATATATATATATATATATATATATATATATATATATATATGTATATATATATATATATAAACTAAACAATATATAGATGAAGTAGCCACCTTCTTTGTCTTTTATTTCTCCACTTTGACCGAAAAAACCCACCACTCTTCGAGTGTTCCTTAGTTTATATATATATATATATATATATATATATATATATATATATATATATATATATATATATATATTAGTTAGTTAGACAAATATAATGATGATGAAATAGGTAATATTAATATGAAATAGTAAATAAGTATTTTAAAAACAGATTCATTCTAATGTAATAGCATCTAATTAAAATAAACCCTAACAGAATTATGTACAATAGCTGAGTTAATTAATATACAAATATTATAAATATTAAACAAAGCGAAATAGGTTTCAAAAACTATTAAATATTTCAATAACAAACCCACAATTTTTACGTCACAAATAAACAGTCAACCCAAAAACTAATAACAAACCCAAATATTAAAGTTAATGCCGACATTCGTTACCTAAACCACGCACAAAGTTTATTGCCCAAAATAATTCAGATCCATTCAGTGCTTTTATGTCACTCTTCAAAAATTCTGATGACCAGTGAATATGGAGTAACGAAAGATATTGATGATTTCGAAATTAATATTTATAGATATCATGTGATGTGTGATTCTACAAGTCCAGACACGGGGCTGTTGCAATTGTTATTATAGATAGGGTAGAGCAGGGCTAGTTAAGTAATGTTTCACTAGATTGATTATAGCTCTTCAACTGTAAGTCCAAATTGCTAGTTATGCATACTGCGAGGTAAGAAATTTATTTCTTTCTAAAAATGTTCATAGTAATTTTTATTAATAAATTTAACTAAAGACACACCGACTTGCACAAAGTACCCTATAGGTGAGGTAATTTGAGTAAATGTATGGGACAAACAACTGAGCAACAAGAAAATCTTGCCAAACTATGGCCTAAATGTTAACGAGACCTTAAATTAAATTAGTATTTGATAATCTACTTTTTATTGATAAATATTTTAGTAACAGTAGTAAAAAAATAGATAATAACGGGGTATTATAAACTTAATAAATGGCATCTTACATAAATGGATGAAAAATAAACAACCAAATAGTCAAGATGAGTAAATTGAGTAAATCTAATATGACCGATTAAGGTAAGGACGCCAATTAAGCTCACGTTAAGATTTAAATGTCTGTAATATTTAATTCAGCAAAAATATGTGGGAAAAGACTTGTATAGGTATTGCCTAACATTTTAGCTATCGAATTTAACGATAAAATACTTAATAAATAAATAAAGAAATATAAAATTTTAACATTGAATAAATCTTGAATATTTGGCCTTATTTGGAACTGGTAACTTAATGAGGCCAGTTTAATTTTTTAAAGAAATTTACCTGGATAATAAATTTTAAACCTAAGAATTAAAGAATAAATACAAAGTTTAATAAAAGAAACTTTTATTAATATTAAAAACAAAACATTAAGTACATATATCACACATTTACACACATCAAGGACATGCAGATATATCCTTGTCGTCTTTTGTTGATCCTATACATTCCTCGTGGATATACTTATTACAACAGACACACTTGCGTATACCAGCCAGTCTATCCTCATCACACAAGAAACAGTACCATGAATCTTTTTTTTTAAATTTGTTTTTGGTTTTGCTGAGCTATAAGATTGTGCACTAAATAAATCTCTGGTAACTTCTTGTGCTTTTGCATTAATGGCCTGTCGACGTTTTTTTGATGATACTTTTAACTCCGGTGTAATCAGCATACCACTGGAACTAAAACTTGCATTTAGTTCTTCACATGGCTCTGTCTTACTTATTTTTGTAACCTTATTTTTATTATATTTATTTGACGTGTAAACTGCATCACTATAATCTTCGCTGGAAGCTGTATCACTTGTGTAACAGATGAGTCACTGTTTTCATCTGAGATATAAGTTTGAAAAACTTTGGTCAGTCCTTTTTTTGGTAATTTTCCTTTTCTCACTACTCGAGAATACTTTGCTTTTATTATTTTTGTTTACACCGCTGCAGGATAGCTGTTCTTCGAAATTTGTACTCTTTTTTCAGTTGTTTTAATTTCTGTTTCGGTCGTAGGATTTTCCTAAAAATCTTCGGCGACAACTAGATGCAAAGGTAGCATCCGAATAGCATTTGGATTGAATGACAATATTTCAGTTGCTTTAAATCCAGAACAAATATTTTTTTGCGTCATTGCGTTTTTGCAAACCGGCATAAATATTTGCCCAAATCTTGCTCGGTTAATGGTACGTTCGTTATTATAGTTCACCCAAAAATTTAACACCTCTTCATCGTAGTAAAATTCAAAACTCCTGAAGACTGCTTTATCGAGAGGTGGAAACTCATGGGTGGTGTTGGACGGTAGACAAAACAGAATTACATCTTTTTTTATTGCAGCTTCTACAATTCTAATATATAAATGAGATGAAGATCCATCAAAAATTAAAAGGGCTGGTATAGGATTTTTGAATCGGCAGAAGTGATCTAACCACTTTATAAATACATCTGCTGTCGTGCTTTCTTTCTTGGTCATTATAATTTTTGTTTCTGCTAGAAGATTACAATACCATTCTGGTTTAACTCGTTGCCCTTCATAATGATAAGTGGCGGAATGCTGTTGCCGATGCCGTTGCCAGATGCCACGATTGTTATATTTTCGCCATGCTTGGTGCAACGATATGCACCCTTTTAGCACCTTTACTAGCTAATACAGTTTGTTGGTGATGCAGTGTAAACTGGTATCCTTTTTGTCCATGTCGTAAATTTGAGCGGGTTTCCCTGCGAAGCCTTTCTCACATAAAATCTGTCGAAGTTTCTCGAAATAGTCACTAATAAGTGCACGATTAAATTTTTGAGCTCTGGCCAAACTGACTTTTTTGAACCCGATGCTTTTCAATGTCAGGACGCCTTAAAAAATCAATTTCATCCATTTTTTTCCAGCTATCTCCTTTTTAACCGAGAATGGATGCCTTATTACTGTCTCTTTAACAAATGCATACACGTTTTTTTATAATATTTTGTGGGTTACTGATATACCCACATCACACAATCTTCCTATACGCCTAACCAATTAATCTTCCTGAGGTATTGTAAGTACTGGAGGCCGCCCAAGTTGTTTTTGTGAATTACCACTAGCTATATGGTAACGTACGCCGAGGAATATTACATGTAAGTGCTGCCTTATGAACAGCTATGCCATTTCGTAAGGCATTTATTGCAGCTTCAATGGCCTCTTCGGTTTACTGTGCCCTTTTCCTAGTGTACATATCTGCAACGAAAAAATATTTTAAACGATTATGTAAACAAATTGTTTATAATGTCAACCAGCTCTTAATAAGGGCAGTCGACTTTAAATAATGCTAATCAATTGGTCTTATTAGGGCACTGTCTACTTTTCTATTTAACATAAACGTACAATAATAAAAAGCAATATAGTGCAAAAACAGTACCAGTTCCTAAAAGAGTATTAATTTTCTATTGCTTTACAAAAAAAAAATTGGTATATATTGTTTAAGTAACTTGGTAGTGATTTTATAATTTACCTAAAATTTAAAACCGAACTTCGCCACCGTAGTAACCACGCGTTTAGTATACTTTGCACTGCTGTTTAATACTACCGAATCAATGGCGTAGATGATTTTGACTGGGAAAGCGATATTCAGTGACATCTAGTATATATAATATCTATATTTAAGCAAATATTTACAATTGACCTTAATAAGGCGACTTATTTGGCGTCACAACCTTATTTGCTCTACAGTTAAACATATCAAAGACAAAAATCATGATAGTGGATGAACTACGTAACAATCATCCACACATAACCACAATTGACCCGTTTTGAGGTTGTGAGCTCATACTTATATCTGAGAATATTGATTACAAACACAGGGTCACTACAGCAAGAAATAAAACGTAGTAATGATCTAGCAAAAGTTGACGTAGGTAGCAAAGATGGATAAAACATCAAACAACTCTCAAATTTCACGATTTCTAAAAATGAGGTCGATCAACTGCGTAATGTTCTTCATGCTGACATAAGGATGTTAATCTTAAACGCTACGACAAGTGGATGAAAGAAAGATAGGACGCCACTGAAACGTTTTGTTGGAGAAGAATGTTACGAATTCCGTGGACAGATTACCGGACAAATAATTCAATTTAAAGTGAGCTAAGGTAAGCAAACGGCTCTCCATCAAAATCTACCTCCAACAATTAAAATACTTTGGACATGTTATGGGAGCAGACACAGAAAATATGGAAAGACTATTTAAGAAAAGGTAGAAGACCGAAAATCACGAGGAAGATTCTTAACAAGATGGATTGACCTAATTGTAGAAATACGAAAAAAACCAATGCATGAGTTAAAAGAAATGACCAGATACAAAGACCTTGGAGACAGACAATATAGGAAGTCACGATCACCACCACACTTCCTCCGAAGGTTAAGACTGGAGAATGAGATAAACTTAAAATATCTTCGTAATAAAGAAGATATATAAACCTCTTCTTTTCGACATTTTTCAATAATCCCCCTATATGTCGCTAATGTGGAGAACTATAAATAAGTCTTGGCATCTTAACTACTTTTTTTTTATCTGCTCTAGTTTTTGGTACACCCTGCACAACGTATTAATTTGAGACACACTGTACAGCAATTTTCCGTACATAACTTAGCATGAAACGGACTCCATTTCAGCCAATTAGAATTTTATATTTGCTGCGTATAATTTAAAATGATCCGTATAGTTTATAAATAAAGTATATGATAGTTTTATAATATAATGGTGTCGTTTCTAATCCATATTTCTCACAAGAGGGTTTTAACGTGTTTTACGTGTGCTCTATTTTTAATTTTTTGTGTGAATTGACTGCAATATGACCGCTTTGTAACAGAGGTCTATCGAAAAAAAAAAGTATAAAACCAGTTTTATACCTAAGGCACAGTATATTCTTTTTAAGCAATATACTGTGCCTAATTCTGATAATTTTTTGACTGTTCTAACAACCATTCAAATTTCGTCATTTTGTGTCATGTGGAACAATTTCACCCAATCATGTCAACATTAGACTGATAATTGCAATCAGTGCAATTTTCAATCCCTATGACAACACGATCGAGTTTGACAACTTCATCCAAATAAATTTCAAAATGTCACGTTTCAAAATCCAATGTTAACTTAAATTTTAATAATTGTACTTTCACTAACTGTACTTTTAATAAATAAATATTTCGTTATGTTGAGTTATGATTTTTTTTTTCGAAAAATTATCCTCCGAATATTCCTCGGACATTGATGAATGTCTCATAATTTCATGACAAATTTCTCAAGCTCGTTGCTTGGTAACAGCACTCAGCCTTCGGCTTCGTGCTGTTACCAAGGAACGAGCTTTCGATTGTCATGAAATTATCTCGTCTGTAATGTCCTAGGGATATTACTACTGATAACATTACCCTGTTACTGTTTTATATTTTGTAATAAAATTCCTGGTTTACTGGACTAATGGCAGCCTAGCTTGCATAAACGTAATAAGTTTAATTAAAGTAGGTACGATGAGCAAAAAGAAAGTGTAAAACTAACTTTAATATATTGCTAATTAACAAATTTCGTGTGGAAAACCGGGAATTCTATTTTGAAGTTTCTGAATACATTTTAGAAGCGCGCGTTCATTGGAGTGAATATCTGATGATGAATTTATACTATTTTACTTTGTTAAATATTTATGCCCGTTTGTATTATATAGAGAAAAGTGTATCACATCTATAAAAGAAACGAATTCGTATACATTTAATTATTTTCAGAGAGTAGTCGTAGTAGATAGGTAATTGATTAAAGACTATCAATCCATTTTATTTAAAACGTAACCTAATAATGAAGAAGACAGAGTGAAGTATTTTATTTATAAAATAAATTATGAATGCGAAAACTTTTATTTAGTTGAAACTTTCATAAAAAACCATTAAATGGTTAGAACATAAAATTCTTTGTAAAAAGAAGAGCAAATGCACATATGTAAAAAGAACCATTCATCTGTTTATTGAAACAATTCATCTATAGAACATATACGATAAAAAGAGAAAACCAACTACATCGTAAATTCCTCAGTAAAGTGTAGTAGGATTTAGTTAAAAATAATAAAAGAAGCAATCAGTAAAAATAAAATACCAGCATTACTATAAGACGGATACATATCGGATACACCATTATTTGTTTTCTTCTTCAGCCTTCATTCATCCATTGTTGGACATAGGCCTCCACCAATTGTTTCCACGCTTCCCTATCTTTTGCAATTCTCATCCATTGCTTTCCAGCTACAGCTGTTATATCGTCTATCCATCTCTTTTTGGGTCTTCCCACGCTTCTTTTTGTTTCTCGAGGTCTCCAGAATGTCACTATATGAGACCATCTGTTGGTGTCTTGTCTTGCTACATGTGCTACCCATTGCCATCTCAATGTCGCTATTTTTTCCATGATGTCGGTTACTTTAGTTCTTCGACTTATTTCGGTGTTAGGAATTTTGTCTCTAAGGCTTATATTTAACATGGCCCTTTCCATGGCCCGTTGAGTTACTCTTAATTGTTCTGCCATTTTTCTTGTTATTGCCATAGTTTCCAATCCATAAGTTGCAACTGGTAGTATACAAGTGTCATAGGTTTTTCGTTTTAAGTGTATTGGGATTTTTCTGTCTTTTAAAATGAAGCTCAACTTCCCAAAAGCAGCCCATGATAATTGTGTCCTTCTTTTAATTTCTAGGGTTTGATTTTCTAATACAAGAACTGAATAAACGATATAGCTTACAAATAATACACTGCTATGCTCCAACTTCCACTGCGGATGACGAGTCAATAGAACAACTCTACGAAGATATAACGCGAGCTAAAGACCTAGAAAAAACACATTATGTTATCATCACCGGAGATTTTAATGCAAAAATAGGGCGGCGAATACCAAGCGACTCAGACTACATAGGAAACTTCGGTCTAGGCAACAGAAACACCAGAGGAGAGACATTAGCAAATTTCATAAGAACCGAAAAAATATTTTGCCTGAACACGTTCTATAAAAAAAACATTTGTTTTAGAGGCACATAAAATTATACATATAAAATTAGAAGCAGTGAAGATAATGGTATCTACCATTTTTGGCAAAGTCGACTTTTTATATGGAGGTAAGGGTCAATGTGCCTAACAACAGATTCCTTATAAAGGTTTATCGATATCTTAATATACGGCGCTACAGTAGAACCCTAACATCCTAGTAACTGACAGTCGTGACGAATGTAATGGTATTTGTCATAATGGCGGCAAACAGTAAGCTATTTACGTCTTTGTGTGAACCAAATAAGAAAAATTTACAAAAAATATGTACATAAATGGTAGTTTTAAATGCGATGAAGACGATAAACATCCAGACTACAGTTTTAACGAAGATATTGGCAAAAAAGGGAAGATTCTAAATAATTGTCTTCAACTTGATTTAGCATATAATAATGGTAATTGTGTACGTACCATTTTTTACATATTATAAAGAAACTAAGTAATATAACCAATTCACAAGTAGTTACTATCGTTTTCATCAATTTACATAGGTAATCATACATTGTAAAGGTAAATTTACAATAAACATTACTTATACTGTAATTACGTTGAAAAAATATTAATGGATATTTCTTAATATATTATGCTTAAACATGATCTGTATGTACAAAATTAATTTTTTTGCAGAAACATCGTAAGATATAACCTACAGCGCAGCGTTACCCAACAACAATACTAATGCAGTATCTGGTAAACATGACAAGGAAATCTCTGCTCGAGGAAAAAGAAGGAAACGAGAATGTAACATTGATCAGCGACAATAAAACAAACGGAACAGTGACCAATTACATACTTGTAAAACAAGAGAAACTTTATGGTACAAAAATCGATGGGAAAAGAATATTCTACTTCTTTTTATGTAGATATGACTCTGTCTCTTTTTAAATGTACCTCCAGTTAGTTGTCGTTGCATCGTTTTTGTGGTCTTCCTACTGATCGTCTTCCTATTGAGGAACCGTCTCTTGCTGTCTTTACTATCTATTTGTTGTCATTCGGCTTATATGATTGTACCATTCTACTCTTTTATTTCTTACGTAGTCCTTAATGTTTCTAATATCCTTTTTGTCCCCTGTGTCAGGTCGTATTTCTGCTGCATATGTGATTATTGGTCTTATGACTGTTTTGTAAATTATGCCCTTCATTTCTTTTCCGATATTTTCATTCTTTCATATTGAAATCATGAATGTGTTGCTTGTGTGAGTCCATTTCCAAAGGTAAAAGAAATAATAAGTTAGACTTACTCACAATCAATTTAATTTAACTAATCGGACGACCGGTTTCGCTTTCTATAATATGCAAAGCATCTTCAGGTCACGATACAAAGTTAAAATGCTGAAAATAATAATCCCATATTAGGGTGTTGTCTAATAAAGATAAAACATAGGTAGGTGATATAAATTATAAAAATTACAGTAATTATGCCAATATTACATGTCTGTGGTTGTATAAATGAATAAAATGTTTAAGCAGACAAGGTAAGAGCCACAAATTGGTAACATAGTCTATTAGACTGTAATGAATTAATAAATAAACAAATAAATAAACATTACTTACATGCCGGTACTCTATTAATTGATGGTTGAAAAAACATGGTTCAAACTTTTGTTTGCATCACGAGTTTTACAGGTTATTATTTGAAATGTTCCTGTAATGTATTTTATTGTTTCTATTATTATTTCTTGTGTTTATTTCTAATAACGTTGATTAAAATATTTGTTTTATTTTTACACCGAATGTGCATTTCAGTAAACGTAAAAAATGGTATCTACATTATTTTTTATTGAAACCATAACTTTAATCCTAAAACTAAAATCCATTTTTAGTGGTAAAGTTAAAATAAACTCGTTAGAACACTAAAAATTATAAATGTAAAAATTTCTGCCCTGACAAACGTCATTGCAGCACAGTAATTAATCGGTAGACTCTTAAGTTCAATTTCTTAACATTTGTAGAAACGTGACTTAACATTATCTTCACCCAAGTCCATTAATTAGATATTAATATTGGGAGAAATTACATGTAAGACCAAATGCTATTATATGGGGATAGTATTATGAGTTTTTTCTGGGTTTCCCTCATGATTTACAATAAGATAACTGACGCATTTTACGTCAGAGAAAAAACGTAAAAATAAACGTTTTAGAATTTTAGAACTTATTCTGAACAAAAACCTTTATTAGAAACTTTTTCTGAAGAATGAACCGTTCTCTTACAAACAACGCTTGAAGCGATCCGTGATTTTAATGTGTTATGTTCGTAAATTTTTTTTTAAATTTTAATTTTCTTGCAATTTAAAAAAAAAAATCTGTATAAACGAGTAGTCACATTTTGACACATTTGATTTTACACAACTACAGCTACTTTCCTGTAATGCCATCTTCCTGTGAGGTGTAATTGTTTGTAATATGAAAGTTTAAATTCAGCGTTTTTTAGGTATGTTTCAAATGCCTTATTTTTGTTGCTAAAACTCAAAATTTCAATTTCATGTTATACGTTTTAAAGATTAGGCACTAACAACGGCAATTCTATAGCTACCGGTCAAGGGAAGTAATAAATTTTTGAAGCGATAAAATCGTGTAAAGTTTATTTAATTTCATACGAAACTTTTTACTTTTAAAACTCATTGTAGTTGTTGTCGATAGGATAATCTAACCAAAAGATTTTTACAGTCCAGTTGATACAAATTTTATTTAAAACATTGATTTCGAGCGCACAATACTCATTTAAAATCACCGGTCTCTTCAAGCGTTGATTCTGAGAGAACGTTTTATTCTATAGAAAAAGTGCTAATAAATATTTTTGGTCAAAATTATGTAAGCTACATTTCTTGTTTGAATCGTTTTTCTTGACAAATCGATGTTTTACGTACCCTTCGCCCTAAAAGGAGGTGTTCTAAGGAGAAGCCCGGGGGTAGGAGTATCGAACTATGTATATTCTTTGATGGGGTCCCAAAACAGACATTCTCAAAAAAATTCAACTGTATGGTTTTTAGAGGACAAATCTCTAAAGATCGGACTATAAACAGTTTTTATGTATTTCTAATTTCTGTAAGATATACAAAATTCATAAATATTAAGACATTTGCATTTTGAAAGTAATCAGGTGAGCAAAGTGTTCGGTAAACACATTTTATGTTTTATATTATGTTTATATTATGTTTTTAATTTTAACGATTTCTGCTAAGTTTAACTAAATTTCTCAGTATAACTTTTTATCTAGTACATGTAAGTATATGCATTAGCAAATAAGAAAGAAAGAAAAACTTATTTTCTGTACCTCCAAATATCATAGGAACCAGCTGAATTTTGCTAATAATGTAAATTTTAAGACCCTAAAAAAGAAAATAAATTGGTAAACTGTTACCTCCGGGTTTTCCCTTAAGACCTCCCCTCATAGGTGGGGGAAACAAAAAACATCGATTTAAAAAAACGCCGTAGAAAAAAAATGTTTCAGACAAGAAATGTAGCTGAGATCATTTTGAACCAAAATTTTTAGAGAAGCTCTAAGAGAACGGTTAATTAGCACTTTTTGTGATAATTAACCGTTCTCTCAGAAACAACGCTTGGAGCGACCAGCGTTTTTGAATTTTCAATTTGGCGACCGTTAAATCAATTTTTTAAATAGAATTTGTATCAACAAAAATGACGGTAAAAATTTGATAGCTTTTAAATTAATTAGCTATCAACAAAAATAAAAATGGGTTTTAAATGTGAACAGTGCAGCTTTCGTACGCAATTTTTGCATTTTGCCATAAATAGCAAAAATCATTAAAAGTAGAAAACTTTGAAAAACCGTATCTAAAACCGTGATAAAAAAATTTATTGAACAATGTTGGCAAAAAAATTACCCAAAAATGGTGTAATTGGCCAAATTTGAAAAATCTTATTCCGAAAAGTGTAAATCCTAAAGTCTTCTATCAACCGTAATTTTAAAGATTAAGTGATGGATTCGACCGTTAGTTGATGGAAATTCATTTTATATAACAATAAAACAGTAAAAACTTTGTTTTCAAAACTTTAAAACCAAAATTTATTATAATAAATTATAGATTAAATAATATAGAATTTGACATCCTAGATTATAAATCACAGTGTAACAACTAAATAATCAAATTTACAATAGTAAAAATCCCAATGTTCATTATACAAAAAGTTTTTCGAACCAAAATTTTTCCAAGAGATTTATAAATTTAACAGATAGTAATAGCGAGATACAACTTTTAGAGAAAGGATTTAAACACAACTCGGTCAACATAATAATCAGAAAACTTTAGTAAAACAACATAGTATTTACAAAAGCAGACAAAGGTAACACTACTATTGCTATAGATAAAATAGAATATAATAACAAAGCAATAGAATTTTTATTTAGTCAGAATATTGAAACGGTAAATAAAAATCCGACAGAAAATTATCAAAAACAAATTAACCTAGCGTTAGAAAATTCAAAATCAATATTAAATTTATTAGAACAGAAATACCTCAATAGATGTAGATTCTTTTTATGCATATAAACTTTCAAAAAAACTGTCAGAGATTATTTTAGAACACACTAAATTTTCACCAAAATTTACCGTAAAAAATACAATAGAACTAGTTAATAAAATTTAACATTTTTAATTACCTAACAACTCCAGATTAATTTCATTTGACGCAAAAAACCTTTTTTCTAGTATTCCTCCTACAGAAACTTTTGCTCTTCTTCTTGAAATTTGCATAAACCAGGACTACTTGTATATAAATAACAATGCAGGACTTAAAATTGGTAATTCTGTAAGCCCATTGCTATCAAATATTTTTATTGATCATCTAGAGAAATTGATCAATTTTTATCGCATAATAATTCACTCCATGGTCATATTGAATTTACAATAGGAAGAGCACAAAATCAATCCATTCATTTTTTAGATTTAGAAATCATTAGACTTAAAAATAAACATAAGTTCTCCGTATTTCATAAACCTACCCATACTGACACGACTATACACAATTCATCATACCATCCTATACAACATAAACTGGCAGCCTATCATAGTAGGTATGTTACATAGATTAACAGAAATTCCGATGTCAAAATACAATTTTGAGACTGAATTAAATATCATTAAGCAAATAGCAGTAAACAATGGATACAACGAACAAACAGTTAATAAAATGTTAAATAAAAAACTACACAAGAAAGCTCTGAAATTAGTATTTCCACCACCAGAGAACTGTTAATATATTGGCTTAAAGTTAATAATATAGAATATATATGTTTCTATGTATCGTTTTAAAAGATATCTAAATAAAATGTTTAATTTTTAATAAGAAATATATTTTAAATTTACAAATTTCTGTATCTCAGAAATCATAAATCTTAGACTTATTAGTGTTACAAGTCAAATATTAATATTTTTGGCGTCGGACTATAAAGTTGCAATTTAATCAATTCTTAGTGGCTCACCCTATATAGACATATCTTTAGTAATTTTAATGTAGTAATTTGTATAAAATAAGCATAATTTAAAATCAAAGCATAATTAAAATATAAATAATATAATTTTAAAAATACACCGTGAAAAAATTTTACCATTAATTCAACATTATGGATATATAAAGCTTGATGCCAACCAAAGTTCGAGCAACAACTACATTGAAAAAATGTCATTTTGCATCAATTAATTCAAACCCATTGAAACTTTTTCGAGCGAAAAAGAAAATGCCCTCTTTAACAGTCGGACGGGATGCTGGGGCTGGGCCATTATCGGGCGCAAGCGTTGCTTACCATCGCGCCGCCGGTTGTTTTCTGTTCAGTGTCAATCTCGTTTTGCAGGATGCTGGTCCAAGCGTCGGCCCTGCAAAGTTAGGATTTTCCGCGCGCGGGTTTTTCAACTTTAAAATTTAGCCATGGGATTTTTAGGCAGTAGGTGTCACTGACTTTTAAAGAATTGTGTTAAGTTGATATAAGATGTGAGAACTGCACTGCAGCTGATATTGTTTCTCGTAATTTTTTGCTCAACGGTAAGAGTTTCCTTTTCTCTAATTTAAACTAATTAAATTCAGTAACACAAATAGATTTCTAGGAATGTACAATTGTACGATGCTTGCACGAATATCATAAATCTTAGGCTGATTCTGCAATGGTATAAAATTATTATACAAAAATATAATTTGTTTTGTATTTTGTAAATAATTACCATAGAATGTTATTATTTTATTATAAATGGTCAAATAGAGAGCGGCAAATATATTAGTGACATAATAATATTAGTGACATTGGCGATTTTAATTTTGAATGATGTTCTGATAATTTCAGTGAAGATTTAACGAAATATTTAATATTTCTTTAAATCTTTACTGAAATTATCAGAACATAATAAGTAATTTACTTATTAGAAATATATTGTTACTCTACAGTAACTACTACTGATAATTTCTACAGATAAATTCTATTATGTCAGTTGTGTAAAGTCTGATATTATTGTTATTTGTGGCGGTTTCAACATGATGTTATATTAAATGTTTAGCGAAAAAATCAATGTTACTTAATTTTGTGACTAGTTTTGGACTTCATTGTCAAAAATACTAAGCTAATAGAAATATTTACAAACAAAACCGTTAGTTAGTCATCACTTATTTAAAAGTATTCCACCAATATATAAGCATATTGTGGTAGGCTATATTTTAATACTTTACTTGAGGATGGCACACATCTGAGGCACACCAATGTTTAGACAACTCGCATGTATACCATTGTATATATAAACTCTTCTAAGACGTAAATAAGTTACAGTTCAGAATCAAGTCTTATACATCCGCAAGAAAGATGTTAAATGCTTATCTCTGCCTCTATTTCAGTTGAAATACTTTTTAAACTAATATACATTTAAATATAAAATTTAAATTTAAATGGTCTAGATAGAGTTTGGTACAAAGTTTTCTTAAATATCGCTACTACCACATTTATACAATTTATATCTATTCATATTAAAAGTGGTAACTAATAATAAAAGAAATTGGATCGATATAAAAACTCTTCCGGTTAATAAATAAATAAGGGACTTATTTTGACCAGAAGATATTGGTGATACTCCAAATTTATTTTTTAACTATAAAATTTAAAATGCCAACTATATCCGTACTTTAAATAATGCAAAAACTTCCATCAAAGGTTTTTATAAACTCAAAATCTTCATTAAAGAATTATGGCACTCTAAACCAGAAAATATAAAACAATACTGATTGAAGTATTATTGTTAATCGTAAAATATTTTCAAATTTAAAATAAATAGCAATACATTTAGTGAGTATTTTTGTACGTCATTATTAATACACTTAATTAATCATATACTTTCCCATATGAGTAATTCCACAACAACAAACATTAGTAATAATTTTTTACATTTGGTGTAATACCAGTTGATGTTTAGAACGGAATATGTCTCCCAAGTAATAGCACATCAGTTGACATGGACCCCTATCCCTACTAAAATAATAAAATACATTATATATCCCGTCTTACCTCATATTATGAACCTATTAGCTAAGGATATTTTAATATCTTAATGATCGAAACAGAAATAGTTTTTTCAATTTTTAAAAAAGGATATCTTGTTTTTCACTCTGAATCCTCTAAATATATATAATACAATGTTAAATTATTTTGAAAAAATATAAACATGTGCTTCTCTCAGACATATCTTCACAGAGTGCTTTTATAACAGAATCCATGCGGCATTGGATAGAAGAATGTATTTGAGTGCATCCTTTTTCACTTAACTGCTGTGATTCCAATAATATTAACATTATGGTAGATAAACTAGAAGTAGTTGGTTTTCGCAAACATTTTTTAAATTGGAAGTCATACTTAAAATATCGTAAGTTTCTGATGGTATTTGTTTTCTATGGTGACTAAGTTGTACCAAGGAGTCAGTATTGTCATCTTTAATATTTCTTTTAATATATCCTATTAATGCTTATATACGTGAAAAAATTGTCAAATTTTAGAGCTGCAGATAGTCTTATACGTTAACGACACAGTTATTGTAGTAAAAGCTTTAATGAAGTTATTCTCGTTTAAAAAATGAATTAAGAATTCGAGGAATTTAATTTAAACATTAAAAGAACCTCCTTTATGGTAAAGTAAAATTAAACTATTTCTATGCAGTTCTTACGACTATAGGATTATAGTTAATTCTAAACAAATACCTTTTAGACACATAACATTACTTTTTGGTAACATTTATGACATGGGATTAAAATATTTCAAAAATTTATAAAAAATGAATTTAGGTTATTATGACCTACTTTAATTAAAAAATGTTTTTAATACCGAACATCTAACACATGTGTATTACGCATTAGTTTAGTCACATATGGCATATGATATTGTCTTATGGAGAAACTCTAGGAACTTCAATAGTTTTTAATAGCTTAAAAGATGATTCTTAGACTAATATTTTTTAATTAATTAATAAAAGTTGTAATCATGTTGAATTTTGTTTTATTTACATTTACATACTTGGCAACTATGATCACTCACATGGAGGCGATTACAAACAACATTACGAGAAGTATAATAGAATTCATAAGTTATGTCATACAAAAATATTTTAGAGTTTATGATACAATAATTTATTTCTAAAAAATGAAGAATGCTGTCTATCTGGTTGGAATCACTGAGAATGTCGCATAGCTGGGGCTTGAAATTTAGTTGGCGTCATCACTGACTTGATGACATGATGTATTGCAATGTTAGTTGTACTGGCATGTTAGTTATTGTCTATAGAGTTTCGTGAGACCAGTTTAAAGTGGTTTATACAAAGAGGGCTGGAGTGTATGTAAAAATGTTTTTTTCGGATATAGTTTTGTTATTCATAAATATGGTCATCGTAGGTATGGTGTCGGATTTTTACAGTATATGTAGTTATCCGGGTGGAGTCCTTTATAGTTTGCATACTTTGCGGATTAAAATACCTATGTATTGTATTGTCCTCTAGTTTTCGCTGCATTTCACATAATTAGTAGCTTTGTCACATCTCCTGCTGGTATGTTGATATGATTGAAAGTTAGAGTATTGCATGTGTTTTGTTTGTCTGATCAGGCTTTAAATGGTTCGCTTTCAAGTCTTTTAGTGTCGTCACTTCCCTTAAATCTATCATTTTTTAAGCCGTCTATAAAATGGATAGCAGGAGCGGCCTTTTATCGTATCTGGACTTTATTTTTTATGTTGATGAAATGGATATTCAACTATTAGATTTTCCTATTTATATTTTAGGCTTTTTATTTATTAGTACTTTTTTTATAATTTTATAGCTACCTTGTATGTTTGGTTTTTCCATCGCTTATTGGCAATTGACTTCGTTTTGCTATTTTGTTTCGTTTTTTGTTTGGTTTGGGTTTCCTTCTTTTGTGTGACTTCTTTTTATTTTTAAATTCTTTTATTTTTTTTATTAATATAATTAGGCTAGATTGCTAAGACTATCTATTATGTATTTTTGTTCTAGGCTTTCCTTATTTTATATTTCCTGCTCGTTTATTAGGTTTTTCTTGTTTTTTTTTGCAACAATTTTATAGTTGCTTCTCATTTTCTTGAGTTTGATCCTCACCTTTTAATTCAGTGTGTAACTTCCTGAGTTTTATCGTCAAGCTTTTTTTGTTTTCGCTATTTGATTTGTTTGTACTCTTCTTCTTCTACTTTTTCTTTAAGCAAGCTGTTGAGTCTATGCAATTTAAAAAATTTGTCGGTCTTTCTACTACAGCCCCTCCTTTTGCTTCTTTGTTCCATTCTCTCTTCTACCGAAGATTATCGCCAGGGTCGAAATTAGTTTAACTTTTTATTTCGCTGATTCCTTATTTTTCTGATGTATTTCATTGTTATCTATTATATATTTTTATGCTAAAGTTTCATTAGTTTATATGATATGGTCTTCTATTAGATCTTTCTTGTTGTTTGCAAGTGTGTTGTAGTCGCTGCTTATTTTCCTAATATATATATATATATATATATATATATATATATATATATATATATATATATATATTTATATATATAACTTAGGGCTAAGATATAATACTATTACAGACATTAGTTCACCAGTCTTCCGGGTTCAACCGCGTTGACTAATTGCGCGGAGCTTTCGACATCCTCTTCGATGTCTTATTCAGGGCTTCTGAAGTCTTAGTCTCCCGAGTCCCCAGACATTACTTCACTGATCGCTTGTCGTGATTGATATTGATATACGTGATATTCACGTTTTTTTGCCGTGATTGCATATGGTACGTGGTTATCATAATTGTAACTGGTATTTATATCTTGTATCTTTTAATGGTAATGTTAAGGTATACAGATTTATTTTCGATCGGATTAATTTTCCATTTTTTGTGTCATCTACCTCTAAAATCGCAGTATTGCCAGCAAAGGTGGCAATGGTGTTACGTTTTAATACAGGAATATCGCACATGTACAGCAAGTAAAGGACCGTGTCCAACAAGGTACCTTACTGAACTCCTTCTCTAATTCCTCTTATATCTGAATAGGTGTTTTCTTGTTTAATTCCAAAGTGTATCAAATATGTGACTGTAAAATTTGCGAATATTGCTTGGACATAAATGTTTTAAGCTTATATATCAAACCTTCATGCCATACTTTGTCGAAGGCATAAGCAACATTAAGAAATTGTAAAAATATATAGAACATACCTTCTTTACTTTTAATGATGTTATTTTATGTTTCTATGAACTTGATCAATTGTTGCGTGCTTATTTCTGTAGCCAAATTGATGTGTCTGAATCAAGCTTTTTTGTTTCAATAATTGTTTTCATTCTTTTGAGTCGGATATATACCGTCGATATTACAGGGACTGATATTGGCTTGTACAAATAAGCTTCATTTTAAGGTTTTCCTGGTTAAGCAATTATTATAACTTCCACTATTTTCTATAATCTGGGTACTTACATTAACCTAAACGAAGCATTATTAAGATAAGTAAGTTTCACAATAGCTTTACGAGGTAGGTTTTTAGCACCTCGCCAGTGATTAAATCATAGCCTTTTCGGATTGATATTTTCTTTTATTTCAGTTATTACTTCTTTAATAGATGTTATTCTTATTACTCTCTCTACTTGAACCGGTTTTTCCTAAATGTGCTCATCTTTTTGGTTACTATTGGGTTTGAACGTGTTTTCAAGATGTTTAGCAAATGTGTGTACTTTTCCTTTATTACTCTTTACGTTTCTTTTTTGAGTTCTTGACTCGCATTGTTTATTGTTGTTTTATCTAGGGGAAACCTAGTTTGTTGCCATATTCTTCTTAGTTTTTTTTATTGCTTAATAATTTTCTTATTTCTTTAGGATAATTAGTTTCCCTTGCCCTAGGTTTTAGCATAAGAGTGTTGTCCCATGCTGCTTGCTGGATATACCAGGTTAAATATGATACTACCAGGTTAAATTTTTCTTTAACACATAGTTTGAAACTTTCCCAATTGGATAGTAGATTAGTTTATGTTGGAATATTACCTTTATTAACGATTATTTCGCTTAGAGTTAATACTATGGGTGCTAAATCCGACTAAAAAACATTAATAAAAAAAATCAATTTAAATTTTTCATGGTGTTGTAATTGTTTTGGTTTAATATTTCAAGCGTTCACAGTATCTTTTAATTTGTATTTATTGGTGACCAAATTGCTTTGAAAAAAATATTATTTCACTTTTTTTTAAATTTGCTTGAAATAATAAAAAATATCAAATGATTCCGCTTAAGATATATATATATATATATATATATATATATATATATATATATATATATATATATATATATATATATATATATATATTGAGATAATATTAAATATAGAAGGATAAACGATAATTAAGTACGCCATCTTTATAGACAACCAAATATACACTAAAGTAAATTTAGTTGTGGGAACTTTTGTAAATAATTATTGATTTAGAATGGTGTTATTTATTAGTTTAAGATGTTTCATTTATATATAAGTTAAAATTCTGATCTGAAAAGCCTAAATTTCCATATGCTTAATTTATATGTAAGTTTACATTCTGATCTGAAAAGTCTAAATTTCCATCAAATTCTGGATAGAAGAGTAAAGAATTATCTAGAACTCTAAAATAAGACGTCAATAGAAAGAATTTAATCCTTTTTCGTAGTAGAATGTTTGCGAACATTGTAGTGTCTATGAAATAGAAGGATTAGAAGAATGTTCTTTCAAGAATATTCGTGAACATTAAAATGATATAAATACGATGTGATTTGGATTCAAAATGGTCAGTCAGTCAGTTAGTATGATCAGTCGGTCAGTCAGTTAGTATGGTCAGTATTAGGGTATTAGTACAGTATTCAATAGTGATTAATGCAGTATTCAAGATAGTCAGTACTCAGTGATTCAGTAATTGGAAAGTATACTAGATGAAGATTAAAAAATAGTATTAAGAGAGTATTAGTTGGAGATTAAAAATTATATTATGTATATGGTGATTGGAGATTGAAAGAGAAAAAAGATTATTAGAAAGAAGAATAAACAAAAAAGCAATAAAAAAGGAAGAATATTTATCGATTTATAAATGCTATTAGGAAGAAACATATTTTAAAATGGTGGAAGCTGATAATTAAAACATTGTGGTGTATTTGGCAATGCAAGTTCACAAAAAAAGGATAACCGAGGCTGACAAGGAAGACATTGTTGATTGAAATTAAAGATAGTTTGTTTTAAATTTACATTGTCTATATTAGATATATGTGTGTTCCATAATAATTATAATAAAGATAATTTCAAAAAGTGCTTACAAACTAATTCTGTGAGAACCGCGATAAAAACCCTATATATATATATATATATATATATATATATATATATATATATATATACATATATATATATATTTATATATATATATATTTATAAATAAATATATATTTATATATAAATATATATATATATATATATATATATATATTTATATATAAATATATATATATATATATATATATATATATA
This sequence comes from Diabrotica undecimpunctata, assembly GCF_040954645.1. NCBI lineage: Eukaryota > Metazoa > Arthropoda > Insecta > Coleoptera > Chrysomelidae > Diabrotica > Diabrotica undecimpunctata. Next base: position 87,556,423 of record NC_092807.1, on the reverse strand, counting down.
TATATATATATATAAAAGGATAATTTGAAGAGTGGTGGGTTTTTCGGTCAAAAGGTGAAGAAAAAAGACAAAGAAGTAGGCTATTTTATCTATTTATTTGAAGACGTTTCGGTCTCTAATAAGAAAGCATCATCAGTTCATCCAAAAAACACAATATGAAAAACCAAACATCCATTGAAAAGTCATTATAAATGTGTTTCTTTAAAAAGACATGTAGCAGTCATTGGTGTAAAATGTAAAGAAGCTTAAGATACTAGACATTAAATACTAAGGTTGTATAAACACTCAATTAAAACCAACTACAGTTTACAATTTGATTCAAACATAACACATCAAAAGACCATGTGATTATAGTACATGTAATTTAAAAAAGTATGTAAAAAACTTATATAAAAAATAAGTATTTGCCGAGAACTAACAAGATGATAAGATCACACTTCCAATAGTATGATATTCATTTATTTTAGGTAACATTATTGAAAAGATTAAGAGTTTATTATAGTAATATTATAAAATGTGTAGTGAAGTTACCAGGAAAGCTTCCAATGCTTACAGCAGACACCCGTCAAATGGAAGCACATTTCAGATTCACATAGCTAAAAATACAGTGACCTTGAAGTCAAAACATGACACTCAACAAGGATAGATACCAACCGCTAATACAATAAGGCGATAAGTTTAAGAAATATAGGAAAAAGTAGGTGAAAAATATGTTGGAAAAAACCTTGGACTGATGGAAGTTGAATTAAATCTGTAACTGGCTAGCAAGTTATAACTTATATGACACTTATATGATATGTAGTGATTGACCTCACTTGTTTGTTCTTTTTCTCCGAGCCATTCCCTGAAGGGAAGATGGTGTTCTTAAATTTTTTTTTCTTTTATTTAATGGTTCGTACAGACAATGTTTTCACCTACTTTTTCATATATTTTTTAAACTTACCGCCTTATTGCATTAGCGGTTGGTAACTCGCCTTGTTGTGTGTCATGTTTTGACTTTAAAGACACTGTCTTTTCACGTGATAGCTATGTGAATCTGAAATGTGCTCCCATTTGCCAAGTGTATGCTGTAGGATTGGAAGCTTTTTTGGGAACTACATTACACATTTTATAATATTACTATAATAATCTCTCAATCTTCTTAATAATGTTACTTAAAGTAAAAATAAAATAAATTAATATCAGATGTCGCTATTTACGTCTATAAGAAGCCATGTTAAAGTTGCTTCCTAAGTCAGAAAAGATTTATTTTCACTTTCAGAGCGACTGCGAATAGTCACCCCTGAAGAGCCCTACTAGGGCGAAATACATGTAGGGCGGATACACAGACGCACTGTACGTGAAATCTAATCTTAACTGTCTTTTTTTTCTTTTAAATATCATACTGTTGGAAGTGTGATCTTATAATCTTGTTAGTTCTCGGCAAATACTTATTTTTTACATAAGTTTTTTACATACTTTTTTAAATTACATGTAATATAACCGCATGGTCTTTTCCTGTGCTATGTTTGAATCAAATTCTAAACTGTATTTAGTTTCAGTTGATTGTTTATACAACCTAAGTATTTAATATCTAGTATCTTAAGCTTCTTTACATTTTACACCATTGACTGTTACGTCTTTTTAAGGTAACACATTTATAATGACTTTTAAATGGATGTTTTTTTTTTTCATATTGTGCTTTTTAGATGAACTGATGATGCTTTCTGATTAGAGAGCGAAACGTCTTCAAATAAATAGATGAAATAACCTACTTCTTTGTTTTTTTTCTCCACCTTTTGACCGAAAAACCCACCACTCTTCGAGTGATCCTTATTTATATTGGATTAACGGTCTCGTACCCCCTTTTTCGATATATATATATATATATATATATATATATATATATATATATATATATATATATATATATATATATATATATTATGTATAAGTACGAAATATTTTGTTTATTAATATCGTACCGTGTTTGATTAGGTATATGGTTTCATTTTATTTTAGGTATTTTCTTCACAAATTACTTCCAAATTTATCATTGAATTTTTGTTCTGTATTAATCTTATATATGTTGTCTTGTATTTTTTACTTAGTATTTTAATAATTTTTTTTTATATATTTTAACTATCTGATTTTGCGACCTTCAAGCTGTTACTTTATGACTGTATCCATTTTTTATTACTTAAGTACTCTTTAAGACAAAGGAAGCGTTGTTTAGGACAAATTCACTCTTTTTCTCTTTATGAATCTCTAAGTCTTACTTAGTTATCCAAGTCTAAATACAATTGCCATCTTTATTATCCCTTTTATATCATTGGTAGAATGCGTTTAAAAGTACTTACTCCGTACGCATATTTGATATTTTCTGAATTTAGAAGCTGAGTTTGTTCGACCTTTTCACAAAAATTCTAATATATGATTTCTTAAAAAAAAATAATATTTGCAAGAATTAGAGAAGTAGAATATACAAATGAAAACCCGGAAATTCTATAGAAGGGCTAACGTAAATAATAGAAAGTAATATAAACCTATATTACAAATTGTCAATAATTGGAAAGGAGATCATTAGGACCGAACACTAAAAATATGGGTAGAAAACTTTGATGAGAGACTGAACATATGAAATGAACTAAATACCCAAGAAGCAGCAATACAGCTGGAAGACTTGCAAAACAGAAAAGAGACAAAAAACGTTTTATCGGACCTAGAAGCACAATGTGTTGTAGAACCAAAGTTAATTTATAGATTGATGGTTCTTACTAATTGCGACAATTTATTTTTATGCAATATCTGCAAGTTTGCTTACGTCCTTCTTTTCTGGTAGTTAATTCCAAACCAAATTTTTCGTATTACTTCATCATCATTATTCTGGTCTTACAACCCTGCTTGGGTCCTAGCCTTCTTAAAAATTTCTCTTCAGTCGTCTTTATTCCCATATTCCTAAAGTTATTGCCATGTTAAAACCATGTATTAGGACTGAGCTTATTATTGTTTTATTGTTTTGCATTATTGTTTTGTAGAGTTTTACCTTTTTATTTTTTGATAGAATTAAGCATTTAAGAAGAAGATTGAGCCCAAAATAGCGTTTGTTGACTGTAAAAATTCTGCGGTTTATCTCTGAGGTAATATTTTTTTTCAGTATTAATGAGCGCTCCTAGGCATACAAATTCGTTCACTACTTTGATGACTTCGTTTTCTATAACGAGTGATTGTGGAATTTGTAATTGCGTGCTTAGTTTCTTTGTACTTTGTTTGTCAGTGTTTATTATTAGACACATTTCTGTAGTGGATTTTTTTTTCATTATATTCACACCGTCTGTTAATTTTCTGCAGTTGTTCTAGTACTTCGGGTTAGCATTTTTCTGTGGGTTTTATTTTTTTCTTTTATTGCATTCTTACATTTATGGTCAAATCAATTATTTTTACAAGCATAATTTTTCGTTCCTATTTTATCTTTTTTATATTTCTTCATCTTGTTTCAAATGCATGCTTTTAATACTTCTTTATGATTTCCTAAGTCAATATCGTCGAAGTATCCTAGATTTTTACAATATTTTCTATTTATTTTTATTTCATTAATTTTTTTATTTAAATTAATGTATCTCGGCTGCAAAGAACACTGACACAAACAATATTGTGTACAATAATTACAAAAAGCACATGTTACTAATTGCTACAGTTAATCTATAAGCCTAGAACCTATGACTAAATAATACAACAGTTTTATCACTAAGTTATAAGTTAAAGGCAAAGTACATGGAAAACAAGGGGTCATACTCTGTTGAACCACTGAATGTCTTTCAAGAAACCAATTAGGTTAAAAACTTGATCAGGTGACTTTAGAACGTCTTTGATATTTGACTTAAGTAAACGGGGATACTCGATCAGGATGTGTTTTACAGTTAATACACTTAAGCAGATTTGGCAATTGGGCTTCGGCTCGGACTTCATTAAGTATTCATGTGTGAGTCGGGTATGTCCTATTCTTAATCTTCGGATGACAGCTTTTTCTTTTTTAGAGATTGTTGAAAGTTCAAATTTTTCAACAGTCTGCCGGATCTCATGTAATGCACTCTTGATTGTGTTCCAGTGGGTTTGCCAGGTATGATACTGTTGTTGCTAGAATATTTGCTTTAGGTCATTACGGATTTAAATATGTTGTGTATTTGAGGACTGATTGTTTATACAAGAAGCTTGCTTGGCTGCTTGGTCTGCTTTTTCATTACTGGGGATGCCGATATGGGATGGTAGTCAGATGATCGTGATATTTGCACCGTGAAAAGCTAGTGCACTGTAAAGTCTATGGATTTCTTAAACTAAGGGATGCTGAGAGTATAGACTTTTTATCGAGTGTAGTGACTACAGGGAGTCTGTGCATATTGCTTGGTTTTTATCATCTGTTTTTAGTTTTTTAAAAGCTTTTAGTATAGCATAAAGTTTTTAAGTGTATATGCTGCATAAATTCGGTAATAGAGATGATTTTATTATTTCTTCATATGTGGTAACGGCACATCCAACGCTTGCTTCGCCTTTGGAGGCATCTGTATACAGAATTTTTTGATTTCTTTGAAGTGTTGCCTTATAAGAAGGTTTGAGGTTTCATGTTTACTACATTCTAATAGAGAAGTGATTGAGTGTGGGATTGGTCTATTCCAAGGCGGAGTTTATGGGATTAAGAAGGGATTTGTTTTAGTAAGGTCGATGGTTTTTCTTAGAATTAATTTCTGGATGTCTATTATTGATTGGATCCTTTGCGGGGTCTCTACAGGCAATGTTGAAGTAACTAAATGGTAGACTGGATTGGATGGATTTGCGGATACAGAAGCAAAGTAAAATTGAAGAAGATACTCTCGTCATGTATATGAAGCTGCCGTAGTCCAGTTTTAAGAGAACTAAAGCTCTATATATATTAAGTAAGATGGTTTCATCTGCACTCCATGTGTACTTTGATAGTGCCTTGATTATATTGAGTCTCTTCAATGCATTGCCCTTTACTACACTAATATGCTGTTTCCAAATTAGCCTACTGTCAAACGTTAAACCAAGTATTTTGTGATGAGTAACTGGTTGCAGTGGAGTTCCAAGTTGATTTACAGCGGTCTGGAGCACGTTGCATGTGGCAATTGTACTTTTTCCCTGACAATATAAAATAAGGTCATTTGCGTATATTAAGTGCTTGACTTGTGAACAAATACTGAAACAAATACCATTTATTGCAAGAATGAACAGTGTTGTACTGAGTACTGAACCTTGTGGGACTCCATTATTTGACTCCGCCAGAATGTCGCCGAAATTTTCCCATTTGTTTTCACTTTGAACGTTCTCTGTTGTAAAAAGTTTTTTATAAAGGAGTAAATATTTCCTGTTATCTTGTATTGACAAAGCTTTTCAAGGATGGCTTGGCCCGAGATAGTATCGAAAGCTCCGTCTGTATCAAAGACAGTAGTGATCAGATCTTGTTTATTTGAAATAGCGGAAGCTATTTGTATTTATAGGAATTGGATGCAAGAGGCACAAGATCGGAATGGATGGAAAATTATGAGGGAGATCTATGTCCAGCAGTGTATAAGCGAAAATTGAATGATGATGATGATTTGTATAATAATAATAATGTTTATTAATTTTTCATATACATTGTATAAAAAGAACAATAATTTAAGTATGTTATTTACACATCAAAAAATAAACATCTGGTACTACCCGTTAAAACCAAAAATGGTTGAGCACGGGCGTCGTGTGTGCATTGTGTATTTGATACATTAACAATCCAATAATTACATATAAATAATTAAATAAATCTAATTTTACAATAATTCTGTATTTCAGTTATTTCAGTTTGTATAACGCATTTTTATGTTTTGATGATGAAAATTATATTTATTTTGATTTTATAACTTTCAGTAAACTATTACTAAACAGTTTAGTTACTATTACTATGACTGAATTATTATTTGCTTAATCCATTAAATTTTGTATATAGCTGCGATCCAAATTAAGAATATATTTTTTAAATATTGATTTTATCATTATTAGTGAGTTGAGAGTAATTAGGTATATTTTATATTTATCAGGTAAGGCATTAAATATTCTTGGAGCTTGATAAAGGAGGTATCTTTGACCTAATCTTTTTTTGCTAATTCCAGTTTTTACATGTTTATTTGTTTTATTGCGGGTTTCATACGGGTGGCATAGTTTATGAAGTATATGTTTTCTATTATATATGTAAACTAACATGGAATACATATATAGTTGTCTTGTGTCCATTACTTTGGCTTCAATAAATAGAAGATGACTTGGGTAAGTACGTTGTTTATATAATATTATTTTTAGTATTCTCTTTTGTAAAATATCAACTTTTTTTAAGTATGTTTTTAAAACACCACCCCAGCCAAGTATTCCGTATCTAATTCTAGACTCAACAAGAGAGTGATATAATATTTTTAAATATTTTACATCAATTATTGATTTTATATATTTGAATTTTGGAACTAAAGCTCTCAAGCATTTTGCTAGTTCATTCATATGCTTATCCCATCTTAGATGTGAGTCTATAGTTATGCCCAGATATTTTATATTAGAGGTTGTTTTTATCGTTATGTTACGTTCCATGCAGTTAATGTTTATATGATTAAATGAAGGTAGTGATACTTTGTTACTACAAAATGGAATAACAAATGTTTTTTCAAAGTTAATTGTCAATCCTTTATAATTAAACCATTGAACTATCTTAAACATATCAACTTCAATTTTATTTTTTAAATCTTTCCAAGTGTCTGCACTATACATAATAGCAGTGTCATCGGCGAAACTGATTATTTTTCCTTCGGTATTTACGTTATATAAGTCATTTACATGTACGTTAAATAATAGTGGACCTAAAACTGTTCCTTGGGGTACACCACATTGTAGAATAAGCTGATCACTGTAAGTGTTATTTATTTTCACAATTTGTTGTCTTTTGTATAAATAACTTTGAATTAACTTATGTGAAATTCCGCGTACTCCGCACGCTTCCAATGCTTCTAGCAATTGCGGATGGCTGACCGTATCAAATGCTTTCGCTAAGTCTAAAAATACACAGGCAGTAGGTTTATTTTTGTCAACTCTATCATATATGTTATTAACAAGTTCTGTAATTGCATCACTTGTAGAAATACCTTCACGAAACCCAAATTGTGAAGATGATATAATGTTATGTTTGTTGAAAAAAGTAGTTAGTCGGGTTTTAAGTGACTTTTCAAATATTTTTGCTAATGTTGTGATTAGTGAAATAGGTCTATAGTTAGATAAACTACGCTTATCACCCTTTTTAAAGATAGGAGTTATAACAGTTTGTTTAAACTTCTCCGGACACTCCCCTGTTTCAAATATTAGATTTATTAATTCAACTAATGGTTTTTTGATTTGTCCATTTATATTTATTATTGTTTGAGAGGTGATTTTGTCAATTCCCGGAGACTTCTTATTCTTTAATTTGTTTATAATGCTTTCTATTTCACTTTCAGAGACCGGTGTCAAATATATTGAATGGCTTGAATATTTATATGTAGGAGTATATGATTGAGGTGGTATTATTTTTTTAGCATATGTTTCTCCAATTTCTGTAAAGTAACGAACAAAAGTATTTGAGATAGTTGTATTGTCTTTAATACTAGTTTCATTTTCTGTAATTATTTCTGGAATATTTCTTTCTTCTTTTGTAGTTTTCAAATGTTTTATTATATTCCATAAATTTTTAGATACATTTTTGTTTTTCAAAATCTGATTTCTGAAATAATCTCTTTTGGCGCTTTTTAATAATTTATTGAGCTGATTTCTGTAATTAAGATAGTTAGTTTTTTTATCTATATTATCTGGATCTTTGACGTATTTGTGATAGAGTAAGTTTTTAGTATTTATAGATTTCACCAATCCAGCTGTTATCCAAGATTGACGCTTTAATTCGCGTTTTTTGCATTTTCTAATATAGCTGTTCTTCTTTATAAGTTCACTAAGAATTTTACACAATAAGTTACATTTGGCGTTCACATTTTTCAAATCATTATATTCTTTCCAGTGATAGTTTTTTAGGTCATTATTTAATTTTTTGTAGTTTATAACTTGATATTCTTTAGTTACATTATTTAAATTTTGCTTTAGATCGAGCGGCATGCATATAACGGTTGCTTTATGATCGGTTATACAAGTTTCTACAACGGCTGCTCTAGATTCGTGATTACACTGTTTTATTACTTTAACAAATATATGATCCAGACAGGTTTTGGAATTACCTTGTATTCTAGTGTATTTGTTGATCATAGATTCAAAATTGTAGTCGTACATCAAGTTAAGATATGCAAAGACGTTCTCATCAGAGTTGTCTTTAATATTAATATTAATATCTCCAAGTACTATATGGTAGTCGATCTGTTCAGTTTTTGCTTGTTCTAGATATTGTTCTAAATGCTGAAGAAACTCTTCTACATTAGTAGAAGGAGAACGGTAAACACAGGTGACTAAGCATCGTTTTTTATTTTTGAGCGTAATAAATACTTCGATTACTTGACAATGTCCGATCATTACCAAGTTGTGAGAGTATACAACATTCTTTTTTATAAAAACCGCTACTCCATCATTTTTATTGAAATTGTAATCTGTATGTACAAAAGTATAATTTTCGTTATCATAATATTTAACATCACAAAGTTTAAATGTTTCTGTCAGTACGATGAGATCAAAATCCATATTTAATTGGTGTAATAGAACATTGAATTCGTCAAAATTTGTTGTTAGACTCCTGATATTTTGGTGAATAATTATTAGGTTAGATTCATTAGTTCCTAGTCTAACAAATTTATTTAATTGCAATATATTTTCTAACTCGTGTGTATCAAAGGGTTCAAAGTCTACATCTCTTATAAACTGATCCATGATATACGTTCTACAAACCTTTATGTATATGACAAGAATAAAAGAAAAATAACACTTATATAATTTAACAAAGAAGACAAATGACAACAAAAAAAAATCAAAAATATAAGGACAATTAGATCAATATAAATAGCTTTGAGAGTAATAGCACTAAATTGTCAAGGATTGAACGGTGACGTCTGAAACCAGATTGCGCTGCGTCAATTGTTCCATATTTTTCGAGAAGCCATGTTAATCTTGAATTAATTATTTTCTCAAACAGTTTACATATTGGACAGGTTAAAGAGATAGGTCTCTATGATTTTGTTAGATTTAAGAACAGATCAGATTTTTTGATTGGTGTGACTCCACAGTCTGGGAAATTGTTGAGTATGCCATACCTTGTTATAAAAATTTAGCAGTGTTGCGAGGCTAGAATAAGACAAATTTTTGATGAATATAATTGGGATATTGTCTGGTCCAGCGACGGAGTTCGTACAAGAGGATAGTGTAAGTGCTAATTCTTCTTATGTAAAAGGAAAGTTGATAGCGTCAATGTTGTGTCTACTAATTTGTGGAGCAAGAGAAATTTGTATATTCTGGTCATTTTGACTTTCAATCTGTTCGACTTCAGACCTGAATTTCCATGCAAAACGTTCGGCCATGATTTGAGCAATTGTTTGGTTATCTATTATAACTTTTCAATTGATTTTCAATTGATTTTTCAATGATATTGCTGGAATTTTTTTAGGAGTTTTATGACCTTTCATTTGTCTTATTTTTGTTCAAACTTGAGATGGTGGAGTATCACTAGTAAGTGTAGAAACAAAATTTTGCCAGGAATCTTTTTTGCTTTTTTTAAGGACATATTTCGCTTTGGCTTTCAGCTTTTTGAAATAAACCAGGTTTTCTTGAGTTCATTTTTTTCGATATTTGTTGAAGGCCGTTTTGCAATGACGTACAGTTAGTTCACATTCTGAATTCCACCACGGTACTGCTTTTTTAGAGGGGCATATTTTTAATACTTTTTACATGATTTTCTGCAGATATAATAATGCAGTTATTAAGGAGAGATATTGCCTCGTCTATATCTTTAGATTGTTTAAATAATAAGATATGATCTTCGGGTCTAGTCTGAAAATTATTCCAGTCCGCTTTAGCGATATTCCATTTAGTAATGGTGCAAAAATTTTTATTGCTATATGTTATGACTATCGGGAAGTGGTTACTATCATATAAGCTATCTAAAGTATACCATGAGAGTGAATTGGCAGACTTGGGATCACATATGCTTAGATCGATAGAAAAGTAAGTTCCTGAGGAGATGTTAAAATATGTACTGGCTCCACTATTCATTAGACAAGTATTCTTGCAACTCAATACGGTTTCTACGGTTTTTCCTCTACCAAAAGTTTTCTTTATGCCCCACATAGTACTATGGACGGTAAAGTGTCCAACCAGTATAAAAGAGCTAGGAAGTTTGCGAATTAAGTCATCTAACTCGGTTTCTGTTAAGTTGTAATTAGGTGAAATATATGTTCTTCATATGGTTATTTGGTCGGGACACCAGACAGTTATTGCTATGGCCTTTAAATTGGTAAATCGGATATATTGTACAGAAAATAAATCATTAAACACAAAAATAGATGTTCCTCCACTTGCTCTTGTATACGTAGTCCGAAGAAAATTGTAACCTTCAAAATTTTTAAGATCACGTCCATGTGTTTCCTTGCAATTGGTTTCTTGAAGGCAGATTGTAAGCGTTCTAATCGAGGGTAGAACCTATCTCAGTTTCATTGCACTAAAGTAAAAGTAAAATATATTTAACATTGAGAACGTTGAGAGGTCAGAGTTGTCAGAGAGTCAGAGAGGTCGGTTAGATAATCTTTATCATTATTTGTAGATTGCGATGTTGTACTTCCAATTTCTCAATTGTCTATAATAAGGTGCTATTTAATTTTCTTAGAAACTCTTATAAATCTATTCTTGATTGATCTATCTTCCAGTGAAGGGTACATTCTAAGCATGTCGTCGAGTAGTGATCCAACATTTTGAGTTAACTGCTGTGCTTCTTGTAGAGGGTTTTTAGTGCTGAATGTGTTTTCCAGAAAGAAAAGAAAATTTTCAAACGGTAAGGAGAATAGGTTTGGATTTTCTTAATAAAGATTATTGATTGTAAGAACAAAGGAGGCGGTTAATTTAGATTGATCGGGTGCGACGTTCTTGGATTTTTTTTAGTTTTATGCTTTTTATGTACGTTTGCATCGGCTGAAGGCATTTTTATGTCTTTGACGGGTAAGTTGGTAGATGTGTTTGTTTCTTGGCAGGTAGAATCGCTGAAGTCAGAACGAGTTCGTTTCTGTCTAATGGTAGGAGGAAGAAATTTATTGTTTGCGGCAACAGAAGTGGTGGATATATCGTCAGTTTTTATCTGTTGACTAAGAACCGTATTTTGTGTTGTATTTGGTGGTGCCATATTGTTTGATATTGGGTTAGGCAGGATGGGTTTAGCTGGGGACGTTTGTTCATTTGGGAGAGGATTGCTAGGGGGATTTTGATAGTTATTTGCTGTATGTTGATGTTTTTTGCATAGAAATAATGCCATTTTGTCAGTGGAGAGAAATATTCTGTACGAATTATTGTCGAATAAAATTATTAATGAAGTTTTAATTTCGAGGCTGTTTGTGGTTGGAGTAACGTATACCTGTCTTCTGAAGCTCATAATATAAGTAAATTTGTCAACGAAGATTCCAGCTTTAATATATGACACTGGTGAAGCAGGTTGATGGCATAGATCTTGAAGGTGTTTTTCTATAATTTCATGAGGTATTCATGGACAGATGTTGATTAGTTTTTTGACTAGGGTAACCAATCTTCTCACGGATAGTTCTACATAGTTCATTGAAGTCGTAGGGTATTCGGTTAAAATATGTTCGACAAGTTCAGGATTTGTAGATGCATATCCGATTATTGGAAATTCTTGAGGCGAAGCATATGTTTTTGGAGCTAACAATGTTACCTATGGCTTTGACGTAGTCGAGTAGTAATAAGTTTGGTTCAGCATGTATTAATATGGCTTGGTCTTTTTTGGAATATTTCGGTTTGGGTTTTGACATGGTAGCACTTGCATATGAATTTGGATTTTTACTGATGATGTTGTTTCCTGACATGGTGTTGCTGTTGCTGTTGGTAGAAGAACATTAATTTAAGTTTTTACTCATTGTTACTCATGTAGTCAAAAGTAACTATTTTTGCTTTTCTTGTAATAAAGTTTCGACTGATAGGCAGCAATTGTAGCGCATATCTGTATTACTGGTGCCTGGCTAATACTTCGCCGTTCCAGTCCTAGATAGGACTGATTTATGTCAAATGTGACAAAAAATGCCAACACAGCTAAATGTTTTGGTTAGAAAAGTATTAATAAACTATTTCTTAATAAATAATATAACAGCTCTTGATGTTAAAATCTTTGCACAACAATTACTAATCACTTTTTATTGTTTAAATACTTTTAAAAACTGGTATTTACTGCGATAACAGTATATTTTTACACTGATTCACAGAGCGGTATGTACTCGTTTAAAAGACATCAAAAAAGTCCTTCATTAATTTAAATGCAACATATTTAAGTTTTCTAAATCTTCAATGGAATATTATTTTTTAATTATATGCAATAAACATTTTAAATACGTTACAGTTTGTCTACGTACATTTTCAATAAAGCGCATAATTTAAGTTATTTAAATATTTAGAACTATTATATAGGAATACAAAAATATAATACCCTGCGCGAATCCATTATAAGCCATCAATAAATAATGAGAGCCATAAATTGGGTTATTATTCAAAACTTTTACGGCTTTCATCGCCTTTTATAGATTTATTATAATTTGGTAAAAAGACACGTCACAGATGTTATTAGGTTAATACAAATAATATTTTGTAAACAATCGATTCTAATCGGTAAACACAGAATCTTTGTTTTATTTATTTAATAATGTTAAACAGAAATATTCTATTTAAATTTATTAGTACATTTGTATGATAGTTTTGTTTGCCTTCTTCCATAGATCTTTCATTTTTTTTTTCATTATTAGTTACTTCTATTGTATTCTACGTATAACATTAATATTGTTTTTGCCAAATATTTTATATTTAATAATATACGTTGGTTAATCCATAAAAGAATGTTGCAGGATAACTGTGTGTGTCTCTCAAGCAGCGGATGGTTTGGTCATATTGAAGAAAATTATTCGTCATAATGTTACAGAATAATGGAGACTTAAGTATATTAAATAGATATTTTGTTTTACTAAAGACGCAGAAGTGTACTTACATTAAAATCTGGTCAGTAAGACCAATTATAAATTTGTTTCTAACTTAAATTACTAATGAAATATTAAAATTAGGTGTCTACTCACTAGTATATTTCCTATTATTTCTAATAACTAGCATTAAATTTATCATGCATACTCGCACAACACTTTACCTTGCTTTTCACTCACTCATTATACCAGTTCAAAAGGCTTTGTTCTTTTGCGTCCTCTGTCTAGGTTCGTATTGTCGAGAAGCTGGATAGCCTCGAAGTTTACATGATGATGGAGTCGTTGTTCATAGCTCCCTTCAAATTTCTTGATTATCTGATTGACGTCTTCCATCTTGAGGTCCCGGTGGAGGTCGTTGTTCCTAACGTACCAAGGCGCATCTACGATGTTCCTCAGCACTTTATTCTGGAATATCTGGAGTACTTTGATGTTACTAGGTTTGGCACAGCCCCAGAGTTGGCAGCCATAAGTCCATACTGGTCTCAGTATTTGTTTATAGATTAGGAGTTTATTATTTATGGATAGAGAGGAATGTCTTCCCATTAACCAATACATTTTCTTGTAGCGGATGCCTAGTTCTTCTCTTTTCTTCTTCACGTGAGCTTTCCAGCGAAGTTTCGCATCAAGAGTGATCCCCAAGTACTTTGCTGATGTTGCAATAGGCACTTGGACATTATTTATTCTAATTGGAATATTATTAATTCTCTTATTGGTAAAATTTATATGGACTGATTTATTCTCATTCAGCTTAATTTTCCATTTTTTGGTCCATTCATGGATTTTATTTATTGAATTTTGTAGTTTTACTGTAGCTTCTTCGACGGTGTCACTTACCGCTAAGACAGCAGTGTCATCTGCGAAGGTAGCTATGGTGTCGTCTTCTAGTGCAGGTATATCACACGTGTATATTAGGTATAGGACTGGACTCAATACACTTCCTTGTGGAACACCTGCTTCAATATCCTTGAGATCAATGTACGCATCTTCTTGTTTAACTCTAAAATGTCTGTTCGCTAGATATGATTGTAATATATTTGAATATTGTTTAGGCATGAATGATTTAAGTTAATGTATCAAACCCTTATGCCAGACTTTAACAAACGCCTGTGCCACATCTAGGAAGGTTGTAGAACAGACTTTTCTTTTCTCTAATGATCTTTTAATTATAGCAGTTATTCCATGCACCTGGTCAATTGTAGAATGCTTATTTCTAAATCCAAATTGATGATCTGGAATTATTTTCTTTTCTTTAATTATTGGTAGGATTCTTCGCAGGAGGAGTTTTTCAAACACCTTGGACATCACAGGTAGGAGTGATATTGGTCTATATGATGTCACCTCATTGGGGGGTTTCCCAAGCTTTGGTATCATGATCACCTCAGCTATCTTCCATAAATCTGGAACATATTATAGTCTAAAGGCAGCATTTATTAAATTCGTCAATTTTACGATAGCTTTTCTTGGTAGATTTTTTAGCAGTCTTCCGGTAATGAGGTCATAACCTGGTGCTTTATTTGGGTCAATTTGTTCTTTAATTAACTCAGCTACTTCTTTTGGGGAAGTTGGCTTGACATTCTCATCTACTTGCTTTGGTTCGGGCCAATCCTGGTCATAGTCTTGGTCATCTTGCAACTTAGATGTGTTCTCTAGATGAGTGGCAAATCTCTCTACCTTCTACTGATTATTTCTGGCCCAACTACCGTCTTCCAGTTTTATTGGAGGAGAATGTCATATTGGCCTTTTAATTCTTTTTGTAGTTTTCCAAAGCGAGTACTCTGTGCTGCTGTCGTTTGTTAACTCTTCCAGATAAGATTTAATAGATTCATTTTTAATTTTCTGAATTTTTCTTTTAACTTGCTGGCTGGCATTGTTTAGGTTAGTTTTGTCTCGAGGGGCTCTCGTTTGCTGCCATTTTCTTCTTAGTTTTCTTTTATTAATTCACGAATTTCTTTAGGGTAGTTATTCCCTTTAACTTTTGTTTTCAGTATGGGAGTGCAATCCCATGCTGAATCTTGATTATCTTTGACAAATAAATCTAATTCTTGATCTATCTGTTCAATTGTCTTTAGTGGCACGGCTAAAATGTTCTTTTCTTCAAGAGTTACTTTAAAACTCTCCCAGTCTGTGAGCTTATTAGTTAAGGTTGGGTTGTTATCTTTTCTAATAATCATATCACTCATGGTTAGAATTATGGGTGAATGATCGGAGTTCATATCCCATCCTTCACAAAAGTCCAAGTAATTGGATGAGATATTTTTAGTTATGAAGAAATCTATTAAATCTGGTATTTTATTCCTATCAGTTGGCCAATAAGTTGGCTTCCCTGTAGATATTACATCTCCTTTCTGATCTTTGACAGCTGCTAATAGTTTTTTTCCTTTAGTAGTTGTAAGCCTAGACCCCCATTGAATGTGTTTCGCATTTAAATCACCCCCAATGATATATCTATTGCCTAAACTTTTCATTAAATCAATATATTGATCTTTTTTAATATTATGTCTAGGAGGACTATAAATTGCAGTTATGTTTATTTCTGCGTCTTTAGTCCTAATACATACTGTGGTAGCTTGTATGTGTTCGGTGACATACTTCATCTCTTTATGGTGTTTGATGTTGTCTTTGACTATCACTGCACTACCTTCTTTAGGTACATTGTCCGGATGTACTGTGTGATATACCTTATATCCATGAATTCTAATGTATGATTGATGGGTGAAGTGTGTCTCAGAAATTAAACACAAATCTATCTTTTCAATATCTAGGATTGTTTGAAGCTCGCTATGATGCTTCAGCAGTCCATTGGCATTCCATTCAATTATTCTAATTTCTTGGACCATAACTTGATTTTGGAATAGCTCCTTTGGTGCTGTGTTCCAGACAAGTAATCCTGGTATTAAAATTCTCTTCCATCTTATCTAATTTTTCTAATATTGACTAACACTGATATCTAAGTGTAACATCTGTTGCATTTTCGTGTTTAGCTGGTCCAGCATTTTTGACTACATCACTAAATTTTCTGTTCGTAGTGACAGGTTGGGTTGGGGCTCTTGATTTTGGTTTTTCAGTACCTTGCACCTTTTGTGGTGGTTTTGATGCTGATTTATTATTATTACTTTTGTTAGTTTTTCGGCTTCGTAGCTTTTGGATTTCTTTAGCTACATAACATCCTCTATAATTTGAAGGATGTCCTTCACCACAATGTAAATTAAATAGATATGAACAACAAATAATATCATATAATAACATACGTTCAATGGCTAAAGATGAAAAACTTCATAAACTAAAAGAAGAATTAAAGAACTTAAAGACGTAATGGAACTATCAGAACTTCAAATAAGAGGTAAAGGGTCTGTGGACTTACATTAAGGTAACAGGCTCTACTACAAACGCAACGAAAACTATACACACAGTGGAGTAGGTTTCTTTATAAAACAAATTACAAATTTAAATAATTTATAGCATTTTAGACAGTGATACATGTCTAATCTTAAAACTAAATTTTTAAACCAGAATTAAGATTGCGCAGGTTCATGCTTCAACTGAAAAAGCAACTGATGACTAAATAAATACTTTTTACAAAAACCGTAAAAAACTAAAGACAGCAACAAAAGAATCTAAAATATTTGTAATGGGAGACCTTAACGCAAAAATTGGAAGATAGATTAAAGACTCTGAAAACGTGATTGAAAATTTCGGATTTGACTCAAGAAATACAAGAGAACAGAGAGAGAAACAACTAAAGAATATTTGAAGATGTCACAACAAGAAACAACGTAACAACTGGTAGTGACCATCGTATACTTTAAGCCAAAATAAATAATAACATGAAAGAAGAGTGAAAAAAAAAATGCTTAAAAAACAATGAAAACAAACTCAGAGAGGTCATAGTGTCACCTCGGGGGAACAAATACGGGTCTATACACCTTTTGTTATCTCCGGGTGCTCTGTAGAGGGCTTTGAATATCGCAGTCGAGAGCTCCTCTACCCAAGTCCATTTACTGGGTATGGACTTTATTTATCTTCTGATGGCTTGTCTTAAAAAAGACAAGATATTTCTTACATGACAAAAATATTGGTCGAAATAAAACATCAGATTGTAGTTGAATAACATCTCAGCCACAGATTATAATTGGAACAGCAGGAAGCAGCGCCCCAAGAGCACTAAGCTCTCGGAGGGGCTGACCTGAAAATTGCCAATATTTATATGTGCCGTTCGAGCGATAAAGAGGGATTTCCAGGTCAACAGCCAATGGGAAAATTCGAGGCGGGGCGATGCGCATCGAAATGCGCACTAGTCCACAAACTATGGCATTCGATAACAATAGCTACTAAGTTGAAATCAAATCCTTTACATAATCAAGACAAAATTAACGACATTACCCAAAACATAAATAAAAACCTTCAAAAAAGAACTAAAAAAGACAAAAGAAGCGACGAAATTAAACAACTAATGGAGAAAAGAAGACAACTACTAGCGAAAAACAAATGCCATACTCTATAACTCCATAACTGTACGTAGAACTTAATGTAACAATTGGAAAAAAACTAAAACGCAACATAAAAAATAGAACGAGAACTTAATTGAACAAGTCACTGAAAACAACAGAGACCTTAAATGTCTTAGATCAGCATTGGGTGTTCACGAAATTATAAAAATTAATACCAATAATAAGAAAGAGAATGACAAATATCAAATAACAAACAGACTTCTACAATACCTTCAAAACAAGAACAACATCAAAAGAAAAATAAATAATAAAGCAAAAGAAAAAAATCCCAGTAGTTAGCTATACTTCAAAGTTTAAAAAAACTTACAAAGAAGTAAACAGTTCTCATATATGATAGCATATTTTATTAAAATTATACAATTTATCCAAAATAATCACAAATATTTAAAACCTTTGTGATTCGAAGTACTAGCTAAAAGAATTGAAAAATTTACATCCATAGCTGTTATATCCCATTGTAGATATTGAAATAGAAAGAAGTTGCCAAGGGCCAAATCAGGTAAATACGGTGGATGCTTCAATAATTCGAAATTTAATTCATGGATATTAGACACTGTTGAAACGCTTATATGACACAGGGCGTTGTCTGTACATTGTTTCCACGGTTTATACAATAATATTTAGCTTTTAATGCTTCACCAGTTTCCACAAACAAAATTAATTCGATTCGAATTCCAAAAAATGCAAAAAACAGAGACTTAGCCGATTTCTGAGAAGTAACTCATTTCAGAGCCAAAAAGTTACGTCCACACCATTATTTTGCCTCTTGTTTTGATTCAGGATCATGATAATAGATCTACTTTTTCTGCTTAATGACGGATCAATACACCAAATACACTTTGTCATTTCTAAAATGCTCTAGATATTACTGAGAAAATTGCATTCGAATAAGTTTTGTTCCATTATTTGCGAATACCTATTTAGAACACTGCTTTTGAAATCTAATACTTTAGTCAAAACACTATCCAACGAGATGACTATAGCTTTTACTAAATCTCTTTCAGTCACCTGACAATTTTTCGATACGATAGCCTTTACTGTTTTCTACTATTTCTGGTGTTGTTGCTGTGTTTGGATGTTCTTGATGTGGATCAACTTCAAGGCTTGTACGACCAGGTTTAAATTCAGCAATTCATTTTTCTGTCGTACTAATTGAAGGCAAAGAATTCTTATACACTTTAAACTTTCATCCGTAAATTTTGTTTGATTTTAAACCTTCCAAAAATAAAAATTCAATTACTGCACAATACTTTCTTCTCTCCATTTTAAAATAATACTATGACACGTCGATACTACATGGCTTGTAGAAGAGTGTATCAACATAAAGAAAAAAATAGGCTAGTAACAACACTTGCTATTAACCAATCGCAAAAATTATTGAGCTGCCTTATAACTGTAACATGGTACGAATAAATGTATTGCCTCATTGATACATTGACTTTATCATAGACATAGACACAGTCAACACTATTCAAACCAAAGCTTCAAAGAAATTATATAATTTAGGGTGAAACTTATCTTGCATATTGGTGTTAGGTGAGTGCTTAGTATATTTACACTCCGCTGTAGAAGGTTTGGAATGATATTACCCCTACCAGAAGAGTTGTAAAGTTTAAAACTTTATTTTTGTTATATATAGTTTATTTTTTACGATTTTTACTATTAAACTCAATAATGATCCTGATGTTTATTTTATAGATTTATCAAGTTTAGTCTTTACATCATGTTCAATAAATCTTACATAAAAAAGTGAGCATTCAAATTGGATCTCAGTAAATAGGCTGCAACAGAACGACCTCAAAAACTGTGATATGGTGAAGGCACACGCGAAATAAAAAAATCACGCCTTCACCAAAATCTAAGGTCCAATCTGGTCATTTTACGACCTCCGAGAGGTTTATTACGGAACACCTGTTTACAGCAGGGAGTGAAGTACAATAATATAATTAAATACGGCAGGATGACATAAGGGCCCTAAGCTAATAGTGTCTAAACAGTTTAACGTGCAGGAACCAGCGAGGAGCCACGTGATATAATTTAATGGATTAATTAAGTGGTGTGATGACATACTCTTTGTGCTATACGTAACTTAAGCTAATAGTACTTAAACGACTTAACGTACAACGACGTACAAAGTATCATGTAATAAGATTTTACGAAGACATCGAAAAGGAAAAATCAAGCAAGGTGTCACGCCATAAAGATCTTCCTGACATTATGACCATATCATCGACTTTTTACACACAATCAAACACATTAACACGTGTACAACGTTACATACCATGCCACTATTAAACACAAACTACTACTGTTACACAACTCGATTCACTGCTACACATACGCCGCTAAACGTGAAATAATGTCCTTTACACGACACAGGCATCCCATCAAGCGTTCAGTTATTGACTCATCTACGTCTCCTCCATGACACAACGTTAACTACCAAATTGTCATTTTTCCATTTGCCAAATGAAATGATCAAACGTTAAGTATCAAATCGACTTATCATATCAACTGCCTGCCATATTTTCTTGTTAATTTCTACAACCTCTTCTTTTGGCATTTTATGCAGAAATTTGTGTAGTCCTTTTAATTACCTAAACTTTTAGCTTAGTTTAAGGTCTTGCTGGCAAGCTAATACATAAACTTAACCTTATTTATAAGATATTGTCGATCCTTCTTTTTATTTTTGTAGAAAGTATTCTTCGACAAAATAACAAACTTACTTCTTAATTAAATTATTTTATATAAAGAAGTTAAAAAAACACATCCTTGTTATAAATCGTTAAATATCCTGTTGCTTAATAATAAGTGAAAAATATAAATACCAATCGAAAGAAAGGTTAAAAACAACCACCATAGAACTAGTAAATTTGGTGTATTATTAGTGCTTACAAACCCTTCCATTATCTTAATCGCCACCCTCGAGTGTCCTGCCATATTAACAACTAAATTTTAAATGTTAATTTTCAAAATATTTTTAAATTATTACTCCCACCACTCTATTGTTTGACAGGAGAGTCTATGACTTGGGACCTAATTATTAAGAGAGTTTAATAAATTATCAAACAGGTTTAAGCCTGAATTGATAGGTGGTCATTTAATTTAATATTATTAATTGTAAAAATAAAAGCCAATAAACTGTGATTTTACCGAATAGTCTTTCATAAAAAAAATGGGACCCATGTATAAAATAAATGGATGTTAATATGTAAGTACACATTATCTATATACAGAATGGACTAAATATACATATTTATATGCATATATATATATATATATATATATATATATATATATATATATATATATATATATATATATATATATTGATACGATTAAGGTTTATAGAAAATAATTTATAATTTATATACTACATAATATTAGATATAAAAAAGTATTTGATTAATTTAAATAAGTTATATACTAGAGAATTTTATAAAAATATATTTATGTGAGGGCATTTTAAGAAATTAGCATATAATAATTGTAAAAAGTTGTATTTTAGTAATTATAATGTGGTAGATAGATTTAAGTGAGCCATGTGCCTAGGCAACCAAAAATACTCTCGAATTTTGACAGATAGAAATTAATCATAATACGAATACAAAGTGGGGTTATTATAATAATATATTGTTTGAATTGTGTATTTTATTAAATTAGAGTGTTAGTTACTAATTTGAATGTTTATTCTGATCTGAAAAGCCTAAATGTAAACAAAATTATTAATAGAAAAGAATGGAATTCTCTGGATCTCCGGAGATGGCCATGTTTGCGAAATGGTTTGTTCCAGAAAATTCAGACATGTATTAAATAGAACATGATATCTTACGAGATGGTTCTAGAATATCCAAAAGATATAAATACCCGTGATTTGGATTCAAGTTGGCAGTTTTTAGTCATGGAAGTTTTTAGTCTGAAGTCAAGCAGTTTTTGGAAGTTTTTAGTCAGAAGTCAAGCAGTTTATTATGAAAGTTAGTAGAAGATAGACACAATTAATTAGTGAAGTCAATTGTTCACAGTTTTAGTAAGTAAGTCAAGCAGTTTAATAAGAAATATGAAAGTTAGTTGGAGTCAGTGAATCAGGTACAAATAGTCAAATTGTTTAATATAGTGAGTTAAAAGAAGATTAAAAATTATGCATATATTTAATGCACATTTATAATTATATACAAATAATTATTGAAGATAAAAAAAGGTATATTGGAAGAAATTAAATTATATTATGGTTGGAGATTAGTATAAATCAACTTATAATAATTGGATATTGGTATATTGAAAAGAAGAATAAATATAAATGCTGTTTGCTGGTTTGGTTGGTGGTGTATAAATGCTGGTGAAGAAAACTATATCTTAAATTGGTAGAAGCTGATAATTGGAAAAAGTAATTTCACAAAAAACAAGGATAACTGAAGTACGAAGACATTCAGTGGTGATTAGAATCTATATAGTAGAAAACAGTTCATTTAGGCATTCAGTGAAAGAAAGGTACAAAATTTTGTTAATATAATTTAGTTAGTGTCATAACATTTTCAATTTTGAAGATAGTTTTGTTTAAATTTTAGATTGTCTATAGAATTTGATTAGTTTTATAAGAATATCAATTTAAAGATAGTTTATTTTAAATTTACATTGGCTAAGTTAGATATATATGTGTGTTTCATAATAGTTATAATAAAGATAATTTAAAAAAGTACTTACAAGCTAATTCTTTGAGAACCGCGATAAAAACCCTATATTATTAAAAATACTCATTGCTCATCATTCAAACAAAAAACACATCATAACAATTTGGCACCCAACGCGGTGGCTCTCTATTTAAAAGAATTAGTTTGGGAAGATAAGTGCTCTCATATAATTAAATTAATTATCAGTAGAAAGAAAAAATTATAGATTTTATTTTAATTATATTTGAACAAGTAAAGTCTCAAAATGTCTCAAGGAAAGAAAGGTACAAGAAGCAAAAAGAATGAAGAAGATGTGGAAGTAGAAACACAACCTATACAAGAGGAGAGTTTAGTTCAAGTTCCACAAGATACTGCAGAAATGAATCCAGAAAGAGAGAAAAATGTCAATATGGCAGCTTTGATGTCATTAATGATGCAGATGAACAAGACAATGGAAGAGAATACGAAAAAAATGGAAGAGAATACGAAAAAAATGGAAGAGAATTCAAAAGAAGTCAAAGAAGACATAAAAAAAATAGAACAGAAAATGGAAGAGAATACGAAAAAAATGGAAGAGAATTCAAAAGAAGTCAAAGAGGACATGAAAAAAATGGAACAGAAATTGGAAGAGAATTATAGAAAATTAGAAAAGAAAATAGAAGATAATAATAATAAATTTGTAAAGCAAATAGAAAAACAAATGGATAAAAAACTTCAAACTGCAGAGAAAAAAGTAGCAAATGAAATAAAAAGTATACGGAATGACTACAAAAAAAGGATAGAAAATGAGAGGACAGAAGTAAAGAGGATTATTCAAGATAATAAAATAGATATAGAACAGAAAATAGAGTTGGAGAAATGTAACTTAGAAGTAAAAATTAATGAAGACAGGAGAAACACAGAAGAAAAATTAGACGATATACAACAAAATATCCAAATAAATAGTAATCAAATAAGAAATGTGGAACAGAAAATAGATGATATTTCACAAATGAGAGACATAGGGAGACCTTACTTAAATTTAACAAATGAGACTGGGATTAAATTCTCTGGTAATATAAAAAATTTGCATCCTAGAGTATACATAAATAGTTTAAAACATAAATTAAGATTTGTGAATAATATTAATGATATTAAAGATTATATTAGAATGACATTAAATGACAATGCAGCAACTTGGTTTGCTAGTATTGAGAATGATTTAGATAATTTTCAAACATTTGAAAATAAATTTTTAAATTATTATTGGGGTGAATTAGAGCAAGCCAAGTTTAGAGAAATTCTATATTTTGGAAAGTATAATCAAAATTTAAAATCAAATATGGTAGATTATGCATTGAAATTGATAACAGTTGCAAAATATTTAGAACCACCACTTAGAGAGGATGAAACAGTCTTAAATGTATCTAGACATTTTGATGCTGATGTTGTGCAAACCGTAACTGTACAAAATATTCAAACAATAGATAGTTTTATTAATTTTATTCAAAGAATACAAAGAGGCAATATGACAAGTAATAATAACAACAGAAAAAACAACAATAACTTTCAATATAATAAAAATGATAATCAACAATATAGACAATCATATAACAATAATACTAGGTATGGTGATAATTTACAAAATTTTAATAATACTAACACTAATCCAAATAGACAGAACATTAATAATAATACTAGTTATAATAGACAAAATTTTAATAATAATACTAATTATAATAGACAACATTTTAATAACAGTACTAATAATAATAGACAAGATTTTAATAATAAAAAAAATACAGAGCGACCTAACTATAACAGACAGGTAAATTGTGTTCGAAGGAATAGAAGCTGCGAAGGCAGGGAACGAAGTAGTACAAGGCAGGAGAATGTGAGTAGAAGTCATAGTAGGGAAAGACATAGGACATCAGATCCAAGTGGTCAGATACAATCTGACAATTCTAATAATCAAAATTTTGTGCAGTAAACTTTCTGAATTACAAGTTAGGCCATTGCTATTATGAAAAACCTTCTGAATTTATTTCTTTAGATGAAGAGAAAATTATTGAATCTATTAATTTAATTTATATAAATGCTTTGGCCAAAAATAAAATGATTAAGATTATGATAGATACTGGTTCAGAAAGTACTTTAGTCTCGGAGAATTTTATTTTTAATACATTAAAACTATCAGATATAATAAAGATTCCAAAAATTAAAATTATTGGTGCAAATAATAAGAAGTTGGGTGAAATTGATAAACTAGCCAATTTTAAAATTAATATTCTTAATAAAGAAATTAATATGCAAGGATTTATTGTCAAGGATTTATGTGTTGATATATTAATGGGAAATGATGAATTGGAAAAGAAGAAAGTAAAGATAGATTTTGAAGAAAAAATGGTAACTTTGGAAGGGCAAATAATTAAATTTATGCAGAAAGATGAGGTAGAAGAAGGAATAAGAGTTGATAGGATATTATTAAAAGAAAATAATGATGTTTATGAAGAAGAAATGTATTTTGATGATAGGGAAATGTCCCAAAAGAATGTAAAGAATAATTATTGTAGTGAATATTTAAGGAATGGAAATTTTAAGCAGATGGATGCCTACGAGGCGGAGTGCGTAAAATTGGAAGCAAGGAATAATGAGTACATAATGAAGAATAATGTTATTTGTAAAGAAGAAGATATGATGAAAGTTTTAAATTGCCCTGAAGAATATAAATCAATAGTCATTTCCATATTGCAGCAACACAAGGGACTTGTCAATAAAGAAAATAGAATTGCACAGAATTATATCCATAGTATAAGAGTTAAGGAGGAAAAAGATTTTAAAACAAAATCATACCCAATACCATATAAATACAGAGAAGAAGTAAACAAAACAATTAATAATATGTTAGAAGATGGGATCATTGAGAAGGCAGACACACGTTTTATTAACCCCATAGTAGTAGTACGAAAAAGATCAGGTGAAATCAGGTTATGTTTGGATGCAAGGAATATTAACAAGATTACTGAAAAGCAATTTGAAGCACCAATGAGTATAGATGGAATATTAGGAAGAATTACAGGAATGTCATTTTTCACTAAAATCGATTTACAGCATAGTTTCTGGTTAATACCTCTAGAAAGAAAAAGTAGACAGTATACAGGATTTCAGATAGATGGAGTAGTATATCAATTCAAAGTAGTACCATTTGGACTTCAATCATCTTGCAGTGCTCTATGTAGATGTCTTCATGATATTTTGGATCAATATGAACATTTTGTAATTCACTACATTGATGATATATTAATTTTTTCTAAAACGGCTGAAGATCATGAGAAACACCTAAAAATTATAATAAATAGATTAGACAAAGTTGGACTAAAAATAAATCAAGAAAAATGTACATTTTTTCAAAAAGAAGTCATATATCTAGGTTATAAACTTAACACTAAGGGAATCGAAATGGATCCAGAACGGACACAAGTCATTCAGGAATATAAAACACCACACAATTTAAGAACTTTAAGAGGATTTATTGGAATAATTAATTATTATAAAAGGATGATACCAGATCTAAGTATAAAAGAAATTCCATTACTTGAACTACTGAGAAAAGGTGTAAAATGGAGATGGGATCAGAGAAGAGAACTAGCATTCCAAGAAATTAAAAACATTTTTCTGTCAAATTTGAAAATATACTATCCTGACTACACACAGTCATTCATATTAAGAACAGATGCATCAATAGAGAGATTATCAGGGGTATTATTACAAATACATGATGGGGTCGAATACCCAATACAATTCATTTCAAGAATTACAAAGCCACATGAAAAGGGTTACTCAGTTTCAGAATTAGAACTAGCAAGTATAATACACTGTGTCACAAAATTAAGATTTTATTTGTTGGGTAATGAATTTACAATAGAAACAGATCACCAAGCTTTAACGTCTATATTAAATAACAAATATGGAAACAGTAGAATACATCGGTGGAGTCTAATACTTAGTGAATACTGCTTTGAAATCAAATACATTTCTGGAAAATCCAATATAGTGGCAGATGCTTTATCAAGGTTAGAAAATACACCACAAAAAGGGCAGCGAACAATAAAAATTGGATTAAATCAATTAGTAGAAAGTACTGGATTATATTCTAAAGAAGAAATTATAAGAGATCAGATCAATTTGAGTGAAAAACAAAAAGTCCTTAGGAAAGATGGAGTATATTATAAAATAATAAATGGCATAGAAGTATATGTAATAACTAGAACTTTAGCAAAGAAAATATTGAAAAATTTACATAACGATTATATGCATATTGGTTCAAGAAAGCTATGGATGCTATTTAGGGACAATTATTTTGCAAAGAATGACATAAGTATAGCAAAAGAAATTACTACCCAATGCCCAATATGTCAACTAAACAAAGAAAAGAATTTCAAAAACCAGAACACATATAAATCTAATGTTGTATATGAAAAACTTAATACAGTTTCCATGGATTTTATTTCAAATTTAGTTCTCAGTCCAACAGGAAAAAAGCATATACTAGTGATAGTTGATTTATATACAAAATTTATTAAACTATATCCCTGCTCTAGAACAAATGTTAAAACATTAAAATTATATATTAATCAATTTTTCGAAGAAATAGGACCATTTAGAAATTGCATAATAGATAATGCTACATATTTTAACAACCAAAAATTTCGGACATTTTACATTTCGGACATTGTGAGAAAAAGGGAATCAACATTCATTTTACAAGTATCAGACATCCTCAGGCAAATCCTGCAGAAAGATATATTAAAGAAGTTATAAAATATTTAAGGATACTGTGCCAAAATCAACACGAAACTTGGCAGCAACATATACCACAAGTAGAGTATTTTTTAAATAATACACATAATTTGAATACAGAGGAAGTACCAGAATATTTAATGTTTGGCCATATAGGAAACAGAAAGTGGATTAGTGAATATAATCAGGATATGTTAGAACAAGTAATGCAGAAAGTGAATAACCGAATTAGGAGGAAAGCTGAAAAATATATCAGAAGACAAAATCGAAATATAAAAAAACCAATCACATTTCAAAAAGGAGACCTAGTGTTAATTCGTTCACTTAGAAAAAGTAATGTTAAAGAAAACCGTTGTAAGAAATTACAACCAATGTTTGAAGGTCCATATACAATTGAAAATCAGAATGGACTAAATAGTTATGTGTTAATAGATGCAGAGAACAGACTAAGAGGCATATTTCATATCAACGACATTTTTCAATATCATGAAGAGATTGAATAATGATTTCTATACCTTTAACACAAATATAATAACACTAATAACTTACTGATATATCCATTTTATTCAATAGACTTGATTTGTTAAATGGTAGATGGTAGATTTCATTATTTTGAATCAATTTGACATCATACTTGTTGAATTTTGTATATATGGAAAAAAATTTGTACCCTAAAAATTATAATTTGGGGTTAGACACAAAATTGATACTATAATTGCTATAAAAATGTCTTTCTAATATAATAAAGTGAAAAAACTTACCAATTTATATTGATGAAAGTTATTTTGAATGGAAATAATTCCTAGATTTTGTCTATAAATAAACAGAACACAATATAGATTATATTTTTAATTAAGGTTATATTTTATTCTCTGATATAGCATCCATTGCTTCATTTGACATGACAGTTTGACCATAGAATAGCCGAACTGTGATCCGTTGTTCTCTGCTTTGACATAGACAGCGAACAGGGATGTATTTAACACATTTTAAATAATAAAAAAAAATTGATTTATTAAATTTAATAAGGTATGAGAAAATTAATATTTAAAAAAATAATAAGCAAATTATTTATTTTAAATATTATTTTGGGGTATTGATACGATTAAGGTTTATAGAAAATAATTTATAATTTATATACTACATAATATTAGATATAAAAAAGTATTTGATTAATTTAAATAAGTTATATACTAGAGAATTTTATAAAAATATATTTATGTGAGGGCATTTTAAGAAATTAGCATATAATAATTGTAAAAAGTTGTATTTTAGTAATTATAATGTGGTAGATAGATTTAAGTGAGCCATGTGCCTAGGCAACAAAAAATACTCTCGAATTTTGACAGATAGAAATTAATCATAATACGAATACAAAGTGGGGTTATTATAATAATATATTGTTTGAATTGTGTATTTTATTAAATTAGAGTGTTAGTTACTAATTTGAATGTTTATTCTGATCTGAAAAGCCTAAATGTAAACAAAATTATTAATAGAAAAGAATGGAATTCTCTGGATCTCCGGAGATGGCCATGTTTGCGAAATGGTTTGTTCCAGAAAATTCAGACATGTATTAAATAGAACATGATATCTTACGAGATGGTTCTAGAATATCCAAAAGATATAAATACCCGTGATTTGGATTCAAGTTGGCAGTTTTTAGTCATGGAAGTTTTTAGTCTGAAGTCAAGCAGTTTTTGGAAGTTTTTAGTCAGAAGTCAAGCAGTTTATTATGAAAGTTAGTAGAAGATAGACACAATTAATTAGTGAAGTCAATTGTTCACAGTTTTAGTAAGTAAGTCAAGCAGTTTAATAAGAAATATGAAAGTTAGTTGGAGTCAGTGAATCAGGTACAAATAGTCAAATTGTTTAATATAGTGAGTTAAAAGAAGATTAAAAATTATGCATATATTTAATGCACATTTATAATTATATACAAATAATTATTGAAGATAAAAAAGGTATATTGGAAGAAATTAAATTATATTATGGTTGGAGATTAGTATAAATCAACTTATAATAATTGGATATTGGTATATTGAAAAGAAGAATAAATATAAATGCTGTTTGCTGGTTTGGTTGGTGGTGTATAAATGCTGGTGAAGAAAACTATATCTTAAATTGGTAGAAGCTGATAATTGGAAAAAGTAATTTCACAAAAAACAAGGATAACTGAAGTACGAAGACATTCAGTGGTGATTAGAATCTATATAGTAGAAAACAGTTCATTTAGGCATTCAGTGAAAGAAAGGTACAAAATTTTGTTAATATAATTTAGTTAGTGTCATAACATTTTCAATTTTGAAGATAGTTTTGTTTAAATTTTAGATTGTCTATAGAATTTGATTAGTTTTATAAGAATATCAATTTAAAGATAGTTTATTTTAAATTTACATTGGCTAAGTTAGATATATATGTGTGTTTCATAATAGTTATAATAAAGATAATTTAAAAAAGTACTTACAAGCTAATTCTTTGAGAACCGCGATAAAAACCCTATATTATTAAAAATACTCATTGCTCATCATTCAAACAAAAAACACATCATAACAATATATATATATATTTGTGATGATGTTTTATTGAGCAATGAGTGTTTTTTAATAATATATATATATATATATATATTTATATATATATATATATATATATATATATATATATATATATATATATATATATATATATATATATATAGGGTTTTTATCGCGGTTCTCAAAGAATTAGTTTGTAAGCACTTTTTGAAATTATCTTTATTATATCTATTATGAAACACACGTATATCTTTAACATGGCCAATGTAAATTTAAAATAAACTATCTTTAAATTAAAATTCTTATGAAACTAATTAAATTATATAGTCAATGTAAATTTTAAACAAACTATCTTTAAAATTGAAATTGTTATGACACTGACTAAATTATATTAACAAAATTTTGTACCTTTCTGTCACTGAATGCCTAAATGAAACTGTTCTCCACTATAAAGATTTTAATCACCACTAAATGTCTTCGTTCTCAGCTTCGGTTATCCTTGATTTTGTGAAATTACTTTTTCCAGTTATCAGCTTCCACCATTTAAAATATTTTTCTTCTTAATAGCATTTATATTTATTCTTCTTTTTAATACACCAATATCCAATCACCATATAACCATTATAATTTGATTTCTGAAAATTTTTTTTTTTAATTTAATTACTATTGACTAGGTGCTTTAACCAATATTGTCAGTACTGTTTTGAATATATGTATTATGTATTACATTTTTAAATATTTTTTACTCTTAATCTGTAAGCAAATTATTGTTTATTTTCACCTAATATTTATATACATTTTAACCATATTTCAGTTGTCTCCTGATGAAGCTGACAAAAAATCAGCGAAATATAGAGTAATAAAAGAAAAAAAGTTTTTTTTTAAATAACAGAAAGCATACCCAATCCAATAAATTGTTATTGGATTGTATATATAATATATATATATATATATATATATATATATATATATATATATATATATATATATATATATATTATATATTATATATATATTATATATTATATATATATATATATATTTATATATATATATATATATATATATATATATATATATATATATATATATATATATATATATAGTATATATTTACCGCACTACAATACCTTAAATTTTAGGGATTTAGATTCCCACACAGTGTACATATTTGCTTGGATGGAAAAACTTAACACGTTAACAAAGTTCTCGTCAGTTACCATTTAATTTATCATTACTGCACTAAACTGTAATCTACAACCGTAGTCATCTTCATTTAATTCTAAAGTCATCTTCATTTAATAATTCATGCAACAACTGGATTTTGTAGGATTTCAATGAATTTTTACGTACCTAATACAGGTAAGACAAAAATAATTTAGATCATACGTTTGTGCAGCTTTGCGTGAAAATGTATGTGTATCTTTAACGAAACTTTGCAATAACTCTAGTTGTATTGTAATTTGTAATAGTTTTTGGTCTACCCGTTCGAATGGTATCTTTTACTTATGCATTTTGCTCAAAGCGCTACACACATGTTTGTACCGTCGCCTTATGGATAGTTGGCTATTTCACTATAAGATCTTTTTCTATCGCCGCAGCTCCTCATCATTAAAACCGTTATTTGCTCTTTTTCTTTAAAATTATCTTTATTGCTGAGCTTTTAAAAACACGTACAACTTTCAACTTTAGTTATTAATACTTAAAACTTATTTTATTAAACTTTTCAATAAACATCAAGTTAGTGTCATTTTATATTTACTGAATTACTTTAAAACTGTTTGGCATTGAGAAGTTTTATTTATTTAGGATTTTTGTGACTAAATAAAATATTAAGTATTACATATTGTTAAACTCGTATCGCATTGAGGATTCCAAAAATAATACAATATAGAAAGTGTTATATTTAAAACACCAAAGTGACTTATAATATCAGAAAACTGGTAATTCTGGCAACATTGCAAGCATCAAATTTAAAATTTTTATATTGCAGATTAAGGTATCCTGTTTTTTGTAGAATTCGGACCATTCATTTAAAAGAGAATTGGGCTTTTTCAGACTTTTGGTCTACTATACAGTGTGTCCGTAAAGTATGGAATAAATTCGATATTTCCTAAATAAAAAGCCTTTCTTAAAAAATCTAAAACACGTCGATTTTTAAATTTATCGTAATACATTTTACAATAAAATTTCATTATACAAGGTGATACACATTACAGTGATGACGTAATTTTTTTTTAATATAACACCCTGTATTTTAGGACATAATTTGAAAGATATGCGCTTAGAAAATAGATTATTTATTATCAATTGCAAAAAAGTAACCCACTTCTAGTTTTTGGTAAACCGTAATTATTTTTAGTATCGTTCAATAACAATTAAGTAGTACAATAATTGTATTAATTTGTGAATGTTCTATATTATTGCTTAAAATTAATTTTAAGTAGAAATGAATTTGAGTGTAAAGCAAAGAAATGAATTACTCAATATGATGGGTATGGAGACAAATCGCGAACTCAGATGGAAGTGTGTAATTTATTTAATGATAAATATTCAGAAATACCCATAACGCAGTCAACAGAAAGTAAAATTGAAAAAAAAATTCAAGAAACTGGTACGGTTGAATATGCATGCAAATCAGGTCGTCCCTCTGTAAATTATGTTACAACATAAGATGTTCTACTTGCTTTTGAAGAAGATGCACACACTTCTGTTCGTAAGGTTAGTGGTGATCTCGATGTTTGCAAAACAACGGTACACAAAATACGTAAAAGTAAGTAAAGTACGTAAAATGTACAGTTGTACAGGAACTAATATAAAATCTTATTATACCAACACATTACAGTGATGACGTCATCGACTCTTTTTTTAACGTAACACCCTGTATGTTAGGAATTTTTAGATCGATAAAAATGAGCTAATTCCAAATGAGTATAATACTGGGGGTCTAACGGATATAATTTGAAAGATATGCGCTTAAAAAATTCTTTTTTATTGATTTATAATATTAATAAATTATAAATAAATTTTAATAAATAACATGAAAGTAATCCAGTAATTAATACATAACTTAATCTTAAATGTTCGAATTGTAGCCCTTGTTGTATTTGACAGTAACCCAAACGTTGTACAAATTCTTGTAGAACCTTGTTTATGCTTTCTTGCTTTTAATGACCGCACATAAAGTAATCTACAGGATTGGGGTCTGGCGGCCGCGCTGGCCATTCAATATGTCCACGTCTTCCACTCCACCTGTTCGGAAAAATTTCGTTTAGGTACCTTCGAACATCTAAATTATAATGCGGAGGCGCACCATCCTGTTAAAACCATAAACTTTTATTAAAACCTACAAGATTAATTGTACTGGGAAATTAATTAACTAAAGTAGGTACGAGATACCTACTTAAAAACTGAAGGTATGCTACCCCGTTTAAATTACCTTCGAAATAATAGGGTCCAATGATTTTATTTCTTACAATGCCAGCCCATACGTTTACCGTTTGCGGGCATTGTGTATGATGTGCCCGCATTAAGGTGGAGTTTTCTTTTGCCCAGTATCTACAATTCTGACGGTTGACCTCGTCATTTAATTTGAATGTAGCCTCATTAGAAAAAATAATATTTTGAACCAAGAGAAGGTTTCGGTGGCTGTTATCCATCATTATTTCGCAGAATTGTATTCTTTTATCTGGACCATCCTAGTTTAATTCCTGTACAACTGTGCATTTTCCTTACTTTACTTACTTTTACGTACTTTGTGTACCGTTGTTTTGCAAACATTGAGATCACTACTAAAAGCAAGTAGAATATCTAATGTTGTAACATAATTTACAGAGGGACGACCTGATTTGCGTGCATTTTCAACCGTACCAGTTTCTCGAAATTTCTTTTTAACCTTACTTACTGTTGACTGCGTGATGGATATTTCTGGATATTTATCATTAAATAAATTACACTTTTCCATCTGATTTCGCGATTTGTCTTCATACTCAATCATCATGAGTATTTCAATTCTTTGCTGTACACTCAAATTCATTTCTACTTAAAATTAATTCTAAGCAATAGTACAGAACATTCACGAATTAATTCAATTATTGTACTACTATTGTTACTGAACGTTACTAAAAATAATTACAGTTTACCAAAAACTAGAAGTTGGCTACTTTTTGCAATTGATAATAAATAATTTATTTTCTAAGCGCATATCTTTCAAATTATATTCATTAGACCTGAGTATTATACTTTTTTGAAATCAGCTCTTTTGTATCGATCTAAAAATGTCCCAAAATACAGGGTGCTACATTTGAAAAAAGAACCGATGACGTCATCACTGTAATGTTTATCACCGTATATTGAAATATGTCTCGATTTTAGGCAGTCTGTGTATATTTTTGCTAGGATTTTCCAAGTTGTTTTACCAGCAATCTTTAGAAGTTCGGCTGTAACACCGTCATTACCAGCTGCCTTGCCGTTCTTCATGCTCTTAAGAGCTGCCTCTACCTCATCCACGAGAACATCTGGTACATCTTCTTGAACCGCAATTTCTTATTCGCCTATTTCTTGTGCTTCCGGAGCTTTATATATATATATATATACATATATATATATATATATATATATATATATATATATATATATATATATATATATATATATATATACATATATATTGACGATGGTTTTGGATAGATCACAATTGAGTGTAATCATTGTAGATTATATAGACTGACACATAACATAATTTGGTAATCTCAAGTAAATATTTAATTCGCCGAGTAAATACAGTGCTTTAATTAGCTTGTTAAAAGAAGAATATACCATTTTATTATATACTATTTAACTTCATAAGTTAAATTTAAAAAACATGGAGATTATACCATTCTCTGTAAGTTAACAAGTAGCAATTAAAATTAAAGCACTTATTATATTTTGTTTAACTTAACGGTGGGATAGCAGAACTTTTCGTTAATGACCATAGGGGTCAAGACATTATAATTAAAATAAAAAAAACAACTGTACATTTGTACGTGTTTAAAGTAAAATGATAAACGGTGACATACCAAAAATAGTTCAGGCACTTCAACAATGATAATGTCAGTCAACATCCAAAAATTTAAATCAATATTAATGGTCAATTTACCCAGGAAAACTACTACTACTGTGTCTAATTAAAAACTGAAAAACTGCCACTAAAATTTTACCGAATTCTACCATTGTTAATGTTTTTTGATAAATGATCTTCGTTCGACCACAGTGTGAATTCGCTGAAATGTAATACTCTAATATCCAAAGCGGCATTGTGACATTGCCATAATATTGTGTACAATCCAGATTTACATATTACTAGCTATCTTCAATAACATGCTATCTGGATTTGTTAAAAAAATCGGATAGCAACTTGTATTTTATGTTATTTATTTACTCTTTTACTTCCATATGGTTTGTCTCGTATGTATTACTAAAACTAAAAAAACTAACAAAATAAAACTAAAAAAACTTTTTAAACTTTTAACTTATTATGATCTAATTAAATTAGAATTGTTATAAAAATAGCGTACATATTGTATATAGTAGATAGTTGAAAGAAGCCTTTACTTTCGTTGATCTTTTTCACTACGATCTAAAAGATCATTGGTGTGTCCTCACAATTTTTTTTTGAATTGTGTAGTGTCAACAATTACTTTGTTTTACTTATCATTCTTCTTCTTTGTTGTTATTAGGTATTTGTTGTTTGTTTTAGCATCATCCAGTTTATGTTTTTGTAAGTGAGAACTAGTTCATTCCTTTTCTTTGTAATATGGACTGGCTTGAACTTGCTATGGATACTAGCGAAGTGTTGCATCAAGTGGAATACCCATGTATTTTGCGGAAGATGCATATGATATTTCGGCATGACTTATCTAATTAGAATATTTTGAATTTTTATTTTTTGTAAAATTAATGTGAATTGATTGGGTAGTTTTATTTTCCATTTTTTTGTCCAATTATGGATTTTATTTATCGATAACTTTAATTTTTCTGCTGCTTCTTCGTTGTCGAAGATCTTAGCTTCTAATTATTTTTCCATAATTGTACTAGTAATTCTGTGTACCTCATTAAAAGTTAAATGTTTATTTCTAAAGCTTAACTGGTTTTTCTCTTTTATTATTGGTTTTATTCTTTTTAGCATCAGTTTCTCAAATAGCCTCGAAGTCACTAATAAAAGTGATATTGCCTTAATGAGAATACTTTGTTTGAAAATTTGGTATCATTATAACCTCCATTTTCCATAAATTTGGGATAGCTGAATCCAAATTCAGTAATAATAAGGTTGGTCAATTTTACTATGGTATTTCGAGGCAAGTTTTTAGTTATTCTCCAGTGACTAAATTATACCCTGGTGCTGGAAATCTGAAGTAAAGTGAAATTTTTAGTATCATGAGATAAACATATGCCTATGAAACAGATATTCAGCTAGGATCTAGGAACTCCTTAAATATTTAAATACTTCTGGAACTTCAATTTGTAAGAAGCTCGTGGCTCGCTTTCGTCATGACTACACGTCTAGGTAGAGTTGAAGTAAAGAATATCGTTTGTACGAACATTACCAGACCAAGTTTCATAGGCAAGTAGAATTTTATTTGAACCAGAAAGGAAAGAGAGAAAAAAATTAAAACTGGAGTTTGTTAACATAAAATGACTATATATTTGTAAATAGACTCTGAGGATTGGCAATAATTTAATCAATCTGATATAAAATACCAAAAATAAAGAATTGAATAGGTTCAGTTATGTTACTAAAAGAAAACATTAAATAATTAAAATGTAAATATTATTTATATAAACCATGACAGCCATGACAGAAAGTAGATTAAAGAAGAAGAGATAAAATAAATGCAGATAATAATAAAATATTATATACCAGAGAATATTAGTTCACTCCAGCCCTTCGTGCATTTACTCCTTCTATAATAGGATTAGCAACTGGTATTAACTAAAACTACTAATTATATTCCACCTGATGCATGATAAATTGTTATTGACATAATGTGTTACCCACAATATATCCTACGCGAGATTAATTGATGTAGGTGAAAAGATTATAAGTTCTTTTACCAGTTTATACCATGAACTTCTAACAATAATAATATAATCTTTAACTAACAAAATTGAGTTGTAAATAGTGTATTAATAGAAAAGATTTTTTAAATCTTTAGAAATTTTTTAGAAAAATTGTATTAGATATTAGAAGTATCGGAGTATAAAATGAGTCCAATATTTTAAAAACTTGCTACCTGTTTGCTTAAATAATTGTATTTAATGTTACTTAAAATTTTTAGCAATCGAAATTAGAAACAGTAGTGATTTTTGACATTTTGATAATTTTCTCGAAACCATCAACGGTTGCTTCTGGTCAGGTAGAACCTTGCTTCACTTTTTTTTTTAATTTAGTTTAAAAAGGATTCTTAAAACTTCTCCGTAATATTTGCAAAGGAGACTATTAATAGTTTTTTTTTATCTTCCTTAATTTTTCCCATTGGTAATCTCTAATGTGTTCTCCAATTAAACACATCCCAATCGATACCAATTTTAGGTACAGTGAAATTCTTTATGATCAAATCGTCGTAGCCACCAATTCTCACAATAACAGGTATTTTTATTGGAATAAAGGAATGACTTCTAGTAGCCAGTAAGCCAACGCTGCTATTATATTCATATTTTTATTTTGTCCACTGCAACCATGAGCGGACAAACGTACTGTTTCTATGCTGATATTAGAATCAAAAATTTTTAGAGCATGTTGCAAAATTGATGCTATTGTATTACAATCTATTCCAGAGTCAATTTCTATCCATAAGTAGGAAAACACATTTTTTGGTCTTAGTTTATCTGTAAAAGTTCCAGCAATACTTGTAAAATTATTATAGTTTATTTGCTGGCTTAAATATGCTGCTTGATAAGGCAGTCTAGGTAGTGCCTAGACTGCCTTATCAAAGTTTTTTCACATTCGAATGAAAATTAAGTTGTGTTGTGTTTTAGATTTTTAAGGAGTTTGAAAAAAATCTTTGCTTTTGCGATATAAACACGATGCTCAATGGCTTACTATTGCTTAATAGCTGAAGAAGTTGCTACTTTTAACTGCTCCTTTGTCCACAAGCAAGTGTAGCAACAGTCAGACATCGGAGTTCCAAAAGCGATGTTGTAGTTAAAATTCACATACTTTCAAAATAACTAAGTTTCACATGCATTAGCCAAGGTACTCTCCAAAAATAATGGATAAAGATAAAGTTTTATGCAATTTAAGTCACATAACAATTAGACCCTTACGTTTGTCTGGCTTTCACACCAATGAGACTCGGTACATGTAAGGGATCCTATAAATTTTTTGTTGCAGTTTCTTCTTTCATTATTTTTTGTACCCGCTTTATTGCCGTTCCCTAGGTAGCTTCCCAGTGAAAATAAAATTTCTTATAATTCTTTGTGTGCGGCTATCAACGAATATTGGTACGACATACAAAACTTGATGTTATAGGAAGTAAAAGATTTTTTAAAAACACCTACAGCATTCGCAAAAAATAAATGAATGACACAGGAAATCCTAGACCTGATGAAAGTTAAACGGAAACATTAAAATAGAAACATTAAAAATACCACGCAATCAAAAAACTCATAAAAAGAAAAATTAAGCCAAAGAAACTTGGCACAAAAATTTATGTACAGAAATGGAAGACCCAAAAAAACACGAGAGCTTTAACCTTCACAAGAAACTTAAATTCAACTCCAAAATAAGGAAACTGAAAAGTGCTTACCTACTTAAAAACGCAGATGGAAAAATTTCTAATTATAAACAACAGTGCAAAGAATGGGAGGGATAGTAAGTGACCTTTTTGACGATGCTTCTCTAGAAAATGATACACATACTGCCAGTGACAACCCGTTAGACAGAGGTCCCAGTATACTGAAATCAAAAGTTAGACAAACAATACAGCAAGTCACAAATAATACAGCGCTTGGACCAGATCAAATTCCTGCCAAACTACTTAAACTTTTTAAACGAGGAAAACATTATCTGTTTAACCGCTTTCTTTAACAAAATTTACAATGACGGAGTAATATCAGATGATTGGTTGGAGTCACCGATTATAACATTACCACAGAAAAGCAGATGCAGCAAATGCAGCGATCTTAGACTTATCAGTTTAATGAGCCAGCCACTTACAATACTTTAACGAATTACACAAAACCAAGAATTTCTTCTGTACAAAAGTAGAAATAGCAATTTGAACTTAGAAATAGTCTAGAAACTAGAGAGGTGCTATTTTTTATGCGGATTCTCTTACAAAAAATCTGTAAGTTCCAACAGAACATTTATGTTGGTTTCGTCGACTTCTAGAAATTATTCGAAAGCGTACAATAAGGTTACACTTTTTGATTTCCTGCGGATAGCAAAACTTGCTCAGTACGACATAAGACTGCTAAACTACTTATATTCCAATCAAGTAGCCTCTATTCAAATTGGAGATAGCCGTATTGGAAAACTACCCATCAAACGTGGAATACAACACAATTGTGTTTTGTTACCCAGTCTTTTTAATCTATACCATAAAGAAATCTTTAAGGAGGCTTTGGATGACAGAGAGGAGTGAGTAAGACTAGGAGGAAAAGTAATTAACAACATCAGATTCGCTGACCATGGAGCTGTTCTTGCAGAAAATTTACAAAATTTAGAGATCAAGGACTTAATAGAGCGGAGATAGAATGCGTAAACCATTTTAAATACGTTTGCAGTCTATTAAATGTAAATTCTGACTTTCATAAAGAGATATTAGCCATGATCATGAAATATCACGTAAGGCTTTTATGACGTGGAAACCAGTTTTATGTAACAGAAACCTGTCGATACATATTCGCAAGAAAGTCCTAAAATGTTATGTGTGGTGTATTCTAGTATATGGTTGTGAGACATGGACAATAAAAACCACAATGCTGGTTAAGATGTTCTTAAAATGATGAATTCAGAATGCTGACAAACATCATTAAGAAGAGAAAAACAGAATACTTCGGCCATATAACTAAAGGATCCAAACATCATCTACTTCGCCTTTTAGTACAAGGAAAAGTGGAAGGAAAGAAATGGATTGGTCGAAAGAAACTTCCATAGCTGCGTGATATTAGACAATTGTGTGGTTCCACAGTAGAATAATTATTTCCGGCAGTTATCGTATAAACATGCAACATGCAAAAAAAGTAAATGATTTCTATTGTATTGTTAGTGCACTATTACATAACTATCACCTACCGATCCACATGGCAGGTTCTACAGCTGTAGCTGCTTAACTAATATTAAAAAGACTATTAATTCCTAATGTGAACCGAGCTCGAATTAAGACTGACAATCTGATTAGACAAAATGGTCAGTGGAGAAGACTTCATAATTGTCATTTTACCAACTTTTCGGTTTTTAATTTAAAATACCCAAAAAACCTTACGATTGGGATATATCAGATCAAACTTGCACCGTCTTACAAACAAGATAAAATAATTAGAGCCAATGAAGAAGAGTTTCAAATTAATGAGAGTATAGACGAACCCGGATTCATAAAATTTCAAATATTTTCTAGGTTTAAAAATATTTTCTAAGACCAAAAGAGTGATGAAGATAGATGAGCATGAAGAAGACCCAAATAGCAGATATAGCAGATACTACTGTACCTGTCAATCTGGTGCGAAAACTGTGGGTACTTGTGCTCATATAACCAGTGTGTTATGGCTTTTATGCTTTGCAAGAAATGAACCCAATATAAAGTATCTTGATAGTTTGTTTCTTAACACGACTTATGATACATATAACCAAAATCCGCAGAATATTAACATGCAGATAGTTGAAGATAACTTAAACCCGAATTTTCCATAAACGATTGAAATGTAGCATCCCATAATTTTAACTGATCGGGCTAACAACGTTCTTGCTTTAAGTGGCTATTTAATAAATATATATATTTTTTTAATCTTAAAAATATTCTGTATACGTACTAATTATAAAATATTAATGCAGCAAGTGTCAGTTCCATGATACTTCAATATTTTAATAATGATTCAGCGTTTTTCTTTGAAAATAGAATAGGTGGTGTTGCCATACTAAGGTCAGGTATGTATTCTGCAAGCGTGAAAACGTGAGATGTCTTCTGCCGCTCTAACAGCACTTGTGCCAGTGCTGTAACCAGTAATTGTGATTGTTCCTTATTTTTCTGAAGATACAGCGAAACTGAAGCTTTCTTTGGTGATGTTGGAAAAGTGTACATCAATGAAAACATGGTAATTTTTTTGTCACTCTAGCAGCACATTTTCTATCACTGTTCTTTAGTTTTTCAGTCGAAGACTCTTCAGCGGTTTTCTAAAGACTAGAATACGATGCACCCTTTTTGGATTACGGATTTATATTCAGCGTGCAAATATGCATTAAAAAAAGTGTATGCGTTTTTTTAAAAATTAATATTTTTTGTTCAGTTGACTGTGAATAAGTACGCTTGATGTACACTGATGACATGAATCCAATAACTTCAAAAGACTGTAGCTTCAGAATAATAGTTTTTCAGACCTAGGTCCCATTTTCTTGTTTAATCTATACACTGAGAAATAATATTGACTCAACTTTCGTTTAATTTAACGGGGCAGGTTTTGCATAAGGATAGTTGCGGCGTCCTTTGTGATTTCTAGAAACGACTTATTACATACTCTAATCATCTCATCTTCACTTAAACGTACATGGTATTATATCGATGCTGCAGCATTATTAGATCTTCGTCTTTTTAATTTTGTCA
The DNA here is from genome assembly GCF_040954645.1 of Diabrotica undecimpunctata. Classification (NCBI taxonomy): domain Eukaryota; kingdom Metazoa; phylum Arthropoda; class Insecta; order Coleoptera; family Chrysomelidae; genus Diabrotica; species Diabrotica undecimpunctata. The sequence continues at coordinate 87,514,920 of NC_092807.1, read as the reverse complement.
CTTACAACAATCCAATATCAGAAGGTCTAGTTTACTTTTATCTTGTGACTAATAAAGGTAGGCATGAAAATCTTTTACTAGCTTTATCGTAATAACATTGCAATTCGGGTCGTCTGTTATGACCACAAGTTGAAAAGGCCGGCAGTGCTTTTGGTCGGCAGTGTATTGTAACGATAAGATTATCAAAGAGAATTAAAATACTATTATAAAATAATACTCCAATCGACTTTGGGAGTTTATCGTCTATGCTTCGCCTAACTCAGTCTCTTAAGTGTGAATCCGTCTTGTCTTAAACCATAAATTAAACCATGAAAATTTAGCTGGTAACAAATAAAAATGATTTAACTAATAATATTTATTCAACATAAAACAAAGCAAAAACAAACCTGCCTAGAGCTTTACAATAAATAAACTTGGAAATAATACTTATGGCATATTTAGGTTGCTTTCTCCTACTTCGCTCTCCCTAAATCGCCCTCCCTACTCTACAGATACAGATACCTCGTGGAATAAAAAATTTAAAATAGAATGATTTTTTTATAATGTTAATAATTTGGATAATGTTATTACAAGTAAATTACCCTACTAATACATAATATTTGTCTTTTAACAAAAAATTAGTTTATGAAATATGAGAACTTTACACCTAGCAGAAAAAATTAACACGTTAAAATAGGAAATAATTATGATATACATTTAGTTAATTAGTTTTATTGAAATAAGATGCCTGGTTGAAAAACTGTAAGATATTTTACTCTGGAACTAAAAACGAACTACATGAGCATGTAGTTCATATATTGGTCAATAAAAACCAACTAAATATTTAACGAATTTTTAACCCATATTAGAAAAAATTATGATTTAATAATTTAATTCAAATTCCATAAAAGGTATTGTCGATTAAATATAGGCCCTCACAATAGATGGTACTGACGAAAAAATTCAAATTATCTTTAAATCAGTATCAACGATTATATCACAATCTAAACATGAGGACACGCACATAGTTCTAGAAGATTTTAACTCAAAGATTAGCAGAAGAACACAATGAGAATTATTGTGTGATTAAGCATTAGAGACACGAAATGAAAGAGATGACTATAAATAATTACTATGAGTAACTTTATCGAAGAAAAACAACCCAAACTGAATAAATTCAAGACAAAGGGCTAAATAAAACTTTCTGATAAATATAATAAACCATAGTATAACAAGACAATAAAATAAATAAACATAATATGTTTATATTATAAACACAGATCAGCACAATACAGGACAAATGGGAGATAAAATTTCTAAAACTATTTGATGAGTAAGGGAATAAATCGTTAACAAAAATATTCATTTATTCGTGTCTATAAGAGACGAAAATAGAACAGGTACCAATATATTAACTGATAGTTGACAAAGACACATGTCTTAGTCACAGTTGACATCTCTGCAGCGCTAAACAAAAATTTATGTCGCAAAAGTGTTTTCCTTGTACTTACAGCATACATAGAACTACACTTTGTAGTGTCAGTTTTTTGAATTTTCTCTAGATTCCTTTGTGAAGTATTTTTGGAATTTTTGTAGTTCATTACTGGTTAAGCTAACGATTATATATTAATATGACATATTTTTGTCTTAGGTTTCTTTGGTACATATACCAATAAATGCTTAGCCTGTGTTGTACTCTTGTGAAATTTTATCTGTATTATAGATCTTATTTTATATCGATGTAATCTATATTTTGGTAAATTCTGAGTGAACATTTTTTTTTTCCTACTGCTTTTTTGATAGAAGTTAATACAAATTCTTTAAAAACTGGCATGAATGATAAAGACTTAAAAATTATATCAGAAATATACTGATATCATAAATTAAGTATAAGAATAGAAGAAGGGAAAACATTTGAAATCAAAATAATAAACTGGTTAGACAGGGATGCATATTGTCCCCATTATTATTTGATCTGTAAAAGGAAAAAGACAGTTAAGATTTGATTTCACTTACAGGGCGTCTGTGTATCCGCTTATACGTATTTTACCCTAAAAGGGCTCTTCAGAACGGCTATTCACAGTTGATCTGAACGTGAAAATAAATCCTTTTTGTCTTAGGAAGCAACTCTAACATAAGACGGAAGCAATTCTTCGTATGGACGCAAATAGCGACATCTGATATTAAAATCCGTAAATTAATTTTCGAAACCAAATTTAGATTTTTGCTTTAATATGCCCCTTCTAAGAATTTAAAGGCAAAACTGACGTTGATAAAGATGTTAATAGAGACATGGGGAATCTAAAAATTGCATTTCACAAAATATCTCCTCGACTAACATTTACTCTACATTAATTGTAAACCTAAGTGAACTAGAAGGGTATATATGTATTAACGGAGAAAAAGTGAAAAATATCAGGTATACGTATAACACAGTGATATTCTCGATAAGAAAGACTTCAAACCTTAATGCACAAGTAAAAAATACGGACTAACTCTCAATAGAAAAAAAGGCAAAATATAAAATATATGCCGATAGTAGTTATATAAGATTTTATCTTACTTAACGATACTATTGATATTATCAAAAAATAGTGATAATAGACCTACAAAGATAACACAGGAAGAGAAACCGAACACAACCAGACCACTCGGAAAACCCTCCAAACGCTGGTATGAAAGTTGATTTTGGAATTCCAACTTAGGCTACAAGTTTTGAAAAAACAAGGCATTGTCTTTAAATAAAAAGAAGAAAGGACAAAAGAAAAAATCATTAAATAAACAGAGATAAATACATATTTAGGAACAAAAATTAATATGACCATATTTGTAGATCAATATCTAGAATAGAGAAAGCCAGATTGTCTTTCTGAAAAATATCAAAATAATTTTGCAGGCATGACCTTAAAAGAAAAATTAAAGTACAGCTGCTTAAAACTTATGTGTTATTAGTACTTCTCTATCGTGCTGAAACATGAATCCCTACAGATACATCAACAAAAAAAAAATTAATGTTAGAACAATAAAGTAATGTTTAGCAATACGTCGAGTCGCTGTGGCTATCACCTCACCTAAAACATGGATAGGCACTGGGAGAACCAGAATAAAAATCGGTCAAATCATTCTATTTAATAAACTTTTTTTCTTAAAAAAGGCTAAATTAAAAAAATCAATGTTTAATAATATAGGTCATTGAAAAACTTTATACAGCCTTTTACACTATATTTAATTTTTGTTAAAATCCTTTATAAAAGGTATATAAAATTAAAAAACTTAAACCGGCTATGTCATGAAGACAAAACGTTTTCGGAATCCATATTCCATCATGATAGCAACTGAGTTGCTATCATCAAGTCCTCGTAGACACTTCGTCTCAGGACCAGCAACTTCATGTGGAGTCATACGTTGCCATTATATCCACTGTTAACTTTAACATCCTAATATATAAGACTAAATAATGTAAACTAAATTGTAACATATAACTTTTAACGGGTTTTTACCCAGATATTTAGTGGCTCAAAACATGTACACCTAGACACTGATGATGGAATATGGATTCCGAAAACATTTTGTCTTCATGACATAGCCCGTTTGGGTTTTTAATTTTATATACCTTTTATAAAGGATTTTAACAAAAATTTTTTGTGATACATGGTATACAGCCAGCTACAAGAACTTAGTTTTCTTGTGGATAGTAAATTTTATTCAATGTTTTAAACTATAGGGATGAGTCTTACTTAAAAATATTTGTTTAAAACAATATTTGGTTTTACACGTTCCTTTTGTTCTGGTTTATAAGCTCATAACTACGCCTGGAATACATTTTATTACCTCATTAAATTTGTTCAACGAAACGTGTCAAATTCCGCATCTGATCTGAACGTTAAGATATCCAAAATTATCAGCGTTCTGTGTGAAAACTTTGTGAGAGTTTCAGCTTAACCCCATACTTACCTATTTGTATCGACTGGGTTAAGCCTCTGTCGTTAAAGTTTCATCGTCTCAGACAAAGCATGATTGGGGCAATTTAATGTTTTGGTAACCATTATTTGCATCAAAGATTTCAAATCAATACAAAAGCTATTGATACGATATTTGATGGTTATTTTAGTGACTGTAATAGACATGTTACAATAGAGCCATAGTTCAGTTAACAGATTAACAAAAGTAATATACCTAACTTTGTAAATATTTTGAAAAGACACACAAGTCACTTTAAAACTACAGATAGAAGTTTTATATATACTCATAGATACTATACGAATTACATAATGAAGAAGAGTTTAATATCGAAGAGCTGACAGAAAAATGTTGATTTAAATAAAGGTAAAGTATATTTTTTAAACATCCAATGTCTATTGCAATCTATCTCATTACAAACAATAAGCAATATGTATAATTTATGTACAATAACATAACAATAACTATGTTATAGTGGAAAGCCGCCCAGTGGCGAGCACCCAAGTAAGACATATCCTTTATAATAGTATATTATTTGATTTATGATGTAACAATTGCTTTAAACATAACAGACAAAGTTTAATACAGGTAAACAACAGTGACAACAAATATGAGTATTGTAAATCTAAAAAAAAAACGAGAAAAGTTTTAAAAAACAACAGATTAAAAACTTATTATTTCACCGCACTATGACACTGTACTCTGTTTCTCCAAATTTACTACAGGTCGAAAGTGTCTGATGTCTTTATTCTTTCGTAATGTAAAATTTTAAATAGATATGTGGCCAGTAGACTTGAATGGCAAGATAATCTGGTCTTGTATGCAGAGTTTACAGCAGATTATGCTTGGCTAACTGTTGGTAAGTGTAGATCATGGTGCAATCTGTGGTTCGTAATAAATAATATAAAATACGTTTATAAATTAGACATGACTTGAAAGATTTGACTTTTAACTTAATGTACCTATACATTTTCCTACAGATTGAGCTAAATTGAAGGCGTTTCTTCCAGATGTGAGTGTCCCAATTAAGTTTGCTATCCAAATAAATTACCAGTTATTTACCGACGATATTAACTGGAAGCAGAGTGTTGTTTATAGAAACTCGTTGTGCGACACTTTTTTAAGTAAACGATACTTTACTTGATTTTAAATTGTGTACTTAAACTTGTCATAGTTTAAGACAGTTTTCTAGTTTAACCAGATGATTTTGCTATACCTGGGATGCTTTAGTTGCTGTAGAAGTTGAAGCCACGATAACTGTATCATCGACATATGTGGCGATTGTTTTATTGTTCATAGTTGGAAGATCTGAAGTGTATATTAAGTAGAGGGTGTGTCCTAGTATGCTTCCTTGTGGAATTTTAGAACATACTTAAAATAGATTAGTGATATCCCTACCTCTTTTGACTTGAAAAAATCGATCTGTTAGGTAGGATCTTAAAAGTGAACTTACGGGATAAGAAAATATGGATTTAATTTTAGAAATAAGACCTTTATATCAAACTTTGTCGAATGTTCAAGACACATCTAGACATTCAGCATTACAGTAACTTTGGTGTTCAAGTGAATTTCTGATAGTCTTTACTATCCTATGAATTTGCATGATAGCACCATGTTGTTTAGCATTTGATAGCACCGGCTAAACTGAAACTGATAATTCGGTAAAATATTACTGTTATACAAAATAAACTCCAGTCTTATCAGGTAAAGCCGTTCAAACACTGTGGATATAATAGGCAACAAGTAAACTGGCCAATATGAAGATACTTCCATGTTACCCTTACTACGTTTTGGAATAAGAACAATTCTGTTCGTTCTGTCCCAACAAACTGCATCCATTTCAAATATTACCACAAATGACCACAAATGCGGTGCAACCTATATATTATATATATATATATATATATATATATATATATATATATATATATATATATATATATATATATATATTCAGATATTCTACGTTATTCACTGTCTTCTCTCGCTCAACCGTTTCCATATCTTTCTGTTGTCCCATTCTCCATCGTTTAGGCCTCTCTTACTCATGGCGTCATCTATGTCGTTCCTCCAGGATCTTCGGTGTCGTCCTCTTTTCTTTCTTCCTATGGGGCTCCATTCGGTTATTCTCTTTATCCATCTGCTGTCACTAGTTCTTCTTACATGTCCATTAGTGTGGAGTGAAAATCGGCTCGAAAAAAAAAATATCCCTAAATCAATTATGTGGACAAGTTGCCTAATATAATGGTCTATTCTAGAAAAAAAAGTGACCTAAAATATTGCCATCTTCTACTGCCCATTTAACCGTGAAATTTAAAAAAATAAAGATAAATATTTTTTAATGCCGTGATGCAGCTCTGCGCTTATTTCCATAAAAAAATCGTAATTTTTGATGGAAATAACCCAGAACTCACCGCGTGGAGGTAGCTGCTTGTCGAGTTCCACCGCCCTCCCACCCTTATTTGTACTTTTGTAATTAATTTTCATTAAAAACTTGAAGATATTGACTTTTTGTCTCGAATACTGGCAAACTAGCTCTAGAAGCAATTCGTGCCCTTATAAATCCATCCCTTGCTGTATTTCCACATACAGCAACTGACGCTTCTGTTACTAATTTGATGCACCTTTCCACTACTCGCGTGTGACATGGATATTTTAGAATTTCAATTTCAGCTGGAACATCTAAAATCATTTCTTCTAGTTCTTCATTGGAAATACATTTTGTCAGGTAAGGTTCTGTTATTGCTGTTGACTGCCAGTCAATCATATCGATGTAGTCTTCAGCATAAAAATTTAAAGATGGTAATTTGAATTCCCGAATTTCTTGTTGATTTGCTGTTTTCCTACACTTCAATAATCTTCTAAGGCCTAATTCTCTCACTGTTTCGCGACTATCAGCCAACATAGCCAATAATACATTTTCAGGATGACTGAATTACTGGGTCTATGATTTTTCTCAAATCTTCTGGTAAAAATCTTGATTTTTCAATCATACCAAATAGATGCTTGCTCCCGTGTCGACATGATAGTTGCATTTTGATTGCCAGCCATGTGGTGGCATATACTTTCATGACATATTCTGTTATAATAGTTAGATTTTGTGATGGTTTCGCTGTGGAGACATATAATCGTAAAATCCGGTTTGCGGTCGTAAGCCATCTGGAATGAGCCATTTTCCCGGGATTCCTTTTCGACAAGTTTAAAGAGATGTTACCTTTTGAAATGGCATTACAAATTTCATATAGGTATTGTTGGTCGGTGCTGATCGGTGTTGATCAGTACTAATTTCAGGCAAAGTAATTTCTATCCTTTTAAAACTTGTAGGTTGTAAGGTTTCACATTTTGCTAATTGCTTTCCTATCTAGCCACGAAATTCTTTTGGGCCAGTTGTTTTTCCGTCCAAATGTTGCAGCAAATGTCTTAAAGGTAGTTCGTTTGCGTACAATAGGCAAACAAACCATTGTAGGGATCGATTCAGCGAAAGCTCAAGCTGTCTAATAATTCCATTCTTATTACCAGTATTTACTGCTGTACCATCACAACCTATAGCCTGCAAATTTGAAACGTCAAAATTATGCTCCAAAAATTCTAGAATGCTCTTCTTTATACTTTGCGAATTGCCAGATGCAGGAGTCAAATGACCAATATATTTGGATCCTGGTTCTGAAACTAGTACTATATGCTCCTCAAACTTAGTTTTTTTTGGACAAACTTCCTTCTTCACTAGTTTAAACTAACGTTTGGTCTTTTCTTCCATCAAAATATATTCCATATGCCAATTCAGAACCGTCTTCTTTATCTTTTCTCTTAAGCTCAAATCGAGCTTTTGCCCTTTCTCTATGAATTTTGCTGCGGTCGACAATTTTTGATGAATTTTCTGTAGTAATTATTCCTATATCTTTTAACGCTGCACTAACAAGAATTGCTGCCGTCCTATCCGGAACAACCGTTCTGTCACATGCCTGTGCTACACTTGGTAGTTTTATTCTCATCTGAGAAGTTGAAGGAGTATTGACCCTGTCTTCTAATTTAATGATCATTTCTTCTGATGAACTGTTGTTTGAAGTCTCTTCTTCTAGATTAGATGACACTGACTGGTATGCTCTGCCAATTAAAGATTCTTTGTATTTATCATAATATTTATCATGCCTGATTCTCCTTTCCTCGGTTTTACTTTTACGCTTCCATCTCTTTTCGAGTACTTTTGTAGTTTTTTGATCAACTCTACCGATTACCATTTTACGCAAAGTTCTTTGGTCGGTTAGAAATTCACGTACAAGTACAGGCACTTTTATTGTACAAGAACAGCTTAAAAAGTCTTTACCTTTGCATAAAGATATATCAAAGAGTTTCTTCTCGGCCAATTCTCTAAATAAAACAACCTGTTTTGAATTATTAAGTTTACCGTCCTTTTTTAGCCGTTTCATTATGCTACGATATTTACCGTGGTGTTCTCGAATTTTATGTAATATTTTTTGGTCTGATAGAACACAAATGGATATTTTCTGCCACAAGTTTTTCAAGTCTTTTATTAAACGGGAACGGACATCATCAACAAAACTGGGTCTTTGTTTACTTTGTTGTACAACAATTTCTTGTCGACGATATAAGTAACATTTAATAATATCCGCGTAGGTTGGCAACACATTGTTCTTAAATGGTTGTGGTACACCAAACACAGGGCGCAATGAATCACGTCGCGTAAAAGACATTTTTTACATACGTTTACTGTTCTAATGCTGCCAAACAACTAAAATATTTCTATACCATAAATCAACGGGGGCAGACGATACGTAGGTCTACGACCACAACCGATTTATTGCGACTGAGTTCTGTTAGCCTCGTTGGCGCTAAGCCGGCGCAATGCCGTGTCAAAGAGCATGTAGTATTGGTTTGGGCAGTAGAAGTTTTAGGTTGATGGACCTGAGATTTTTTTTGGTGAATACTGGTAGTAAAAGGCAACTTTTCTACACATAGGCTTTAGGGAATTATAAAAAAAAAAATTTCGCTCCACCCTAATGTCCATACCACTTTAGTCTTTTTGCAACCTATAGGTTAAAATAAAAAAAGATAGTATAAACCTCAACTAATGCAATTTGTACAACCACAGATGATGACTGTACAACAACAGATACAAGGAAATGTATCAAACATCACGTTTATACCTACACCATACAACCAACAATTAACTAAACAACCCAAAAACATTAATCAATATACACACGAAACATGTCAAACAGAAAAATCGGAAACAGTTGCAAACAGAAAAAAAAACAGAAACAGTCCTGATGGGAGATCTGTGAAGTTAACTTAAATAAATGATTATTGGTTAAATTCGCCAACCACTACGTCGAACAGATTTTAAAGTCTCAATAATGATTTAGAGAGCGAAAATTACAGCAATTCATAGACTGATGTTACTGAAAAACTTAAAACTGCCAAACTACCTTCAATATTTATTATTAGAGCTAAGAATGTCACCCCTTTAATATAATTGCTGGACAAAATCGCCAAAGATAGCTACGAAATAAAGGTTAAACCAAGTCAAAGTCTAACCAGAAAAAATTATAGAATAATAACTAAAACCCTAACAGAGAAGAAAATACAATTTCATACATATAAGCTAAAAGATAAACGAAGCTTCTGGGTAGTACCCAAAAATATGCATTAGTCAGTCAACGTAAACAACATAAAAGAACCTATAGAAAAACATGGAAACTGTGTAGAGAACGTTTGAAATATCCTATACCACAGAACTAAAAATCCACTGCCCATATTTTATGTTGATCTTAAACCAGCAGCAAACGAAAAAACCATATATGATCTAAAGCTTCTACTTCACCACAAGATAAAATTTTAACTACGACGACAGACAAGAGACATACCACAATGCACTAGGTTCCAAAGATATGGATATACAAAAAAATATTACAATCACAGGCCACGCTGCGTCAAGTGAATTGGAGACCCCAAGATAGGCAAATACCTAAGAAAAAAGGTCAACTAATGTAAAATGCATACTATTCGAAGGAAATTATTCAGCCAAATACAAGGGCTCTTCAATATATAAAGAATTAGAGAAGAAAAAATATCTGATACTTCGTCTCTACCAATATTAAATCTAAATAATATATACAACCCAGCATCACATATGCTCAGGTAACATCTAACAAACAAATGGAACTTCCTAGCACAGGTGCTCAAAAATTATAAACCAGACATCACACAACACCAAATGCGATATTATGAAATAAATTATGAAAGAACTCAATGAACAAATCAGTACGATGTTAAACATTATGACTAGAGTCATCGCTACACTGTCCAAATGACCAAGTTTCCCAATGTAGGACTCTGGAATATATACAGGCTAACCCAATATGCTTAAAAGGCCAAAGCCATCATAATCAACAATAACGTTAACATAATGTTGATACCTGAAACCCACTTTACCAGCCACAAATAATTTCAAATGTCCAAATTATGTAATATACAGTACCAATCATCCAGATGGTACAGCAAATGACGAATCTGCAGTCATAATAACAAAATCAAGAAATCAATTAAGCATTACGAGCATAGCAAAACCGCTAAAGACTATTTGCAAGCCTTCGGCATATCCATTTAAGATTGGAAAGGGCCATTAACAATAACAGCCATCTCTGCTGCCCACCACGACATAATATAAATAAACAACAATTCACACATCTCTTCAGATCTCTTGAAAAGAGATTCTGAAGACAACGCTAAACATAAATACTGGGGATCTAGACTTATTTCTCCAAAAGAAAGACAACTTTATATGTGTATGCAAGACAACAATTTTTTAAACATATTCACGGGTGAACCTACCTACTGGTCTACCGACAGAAACAAAATACTAGCTCTGGTAAAATTTGGTGTCATTATGGGTTTACCAAACAACCACTTAGGGCTTTTTTGTGTTATGATCTGTCTTCCGACCGTACTCCTTTTTTAATTAAAATAAGTTCGGAAATCTCTTACAGAACACCATCTGCTATTGCTAAATTCATAAACTGGGAACAATTCAGAGAATTACAAACTAATAATTAGAATTAAATACCACACTAAAATCAAACCTTTGTCCAATTGACAATTTTACAGAATACCTTAAACAATCCATGTAAATGCTGCAATAAAATCAACGATAATTAAGGAAATAAACCGCCCTACTCATGAATTACCCTATAAAATCAAATAAAAAGCGAATATTAAATGACGTAAATGGCAGCTAACAAGAGCATCACAAGACATGACCAATCTGAAAAGAGCTATAACACAGTTAAAATCGTTACTAAGTAATCACAGAAACACTGATTCTTATCTTAGACATATTTTGCAGACAGAAACTAGCGAGTATTTACTCTGAAAAGCAGCCAGACAAATAGAACGTCCTTGATTCTCTAACATTCCAATCCTCTTAACGATGGCGCATGGGCAAAAGGTAATAAAGGGAAAGCCGAAATTTTTACTGAAGATCTTAAAATGGTTTTCCAATGAAATCGAAATGTATCAAGAATCTTCCTATGTACTTAAAACTCCTCTAAAAAAATTACATCGAACGAAGTCAATAATATTATTTACACTAAATTAAAACCCAAAAAGTCCAAAGACCATGACCTAATTACTGTATTAATCTTAATGGAGTTATCAAGAGAAGCCTTTCTTTATCTTACACAACTGTATAGCACCGTGATAAGAACAGTACACTTCCCAAATCCTTGGAGAAAATAAAGTCCTACAGACAAAATAGCCTTCTCCATATTATGTCTAAAATATTGTAAAAACTAGTGTTATCCAGAATCGAGCCGATTTTTATTGAAAAACAAAAAAAACCTAATCACCAGTTTGGATTTAGGTCACAGCACGCTACCAATGAACAAATTCATTTATCAAAAAATACACCAAACACTGGAAAACAGAAAATATTGCTCTATAATTTTCTTGGAAATATTTTACAAAGCCTGATATAATTACCTTTTATACAACATTAAAAAATCCTTTCCCAAAAAAATACTTCCAAATCCTAAGGTCTGCATGACTGCCATTACCTTGTAAAAGATCACGATGAGTATACCACACTTTAACCAATTATGGTTGGAGTTTACCAGGGCAGTGTTCTCGAACTAGTGTTGTACCTGATATTTACTTAGGACTTATGTATATCACCAGAAGTCACAACAGCAACTTATGCAGATGACACAGCAGTAATGACTTTTCATGAAGAAACAGGCGTAGCATGACACAGAGTACAGGCTAACGTAATACAAAATTGGGTAAAATATGGCATCTAAGAGAAAACGAGACAAAATCTGCGCAGGTAACATTTTCAAACCACAAGGGAAACTGCTCTCCAGTATCATACAACGGTCAACCTCTGCTACAGAAAGACTACATATAATAATTGGAAATGCATTTGGATCGCAGGTTCACATAGAGAAAACATATATTTACCAAGCAAAAACAGCTGAATTTAAACAACAAATAACCAACAAAATTTAAACATATAAAGTTATGATAAAACCAAAACCCATTTGGGGCTATGGAATATAGCTTCGGAAACCAGCAGCTAGATCCAATATTGACATTCTTAAAATATTCCAATCGAAAGTCCTTCCAATAATAATTACGAATTATGATAAAATGACAACTGTCAACGAATAAGTTCTCGCTATCGGACGAAGGCTCAAACGAGAGACCCCAGCTGACATGTTAACCATAAACTAGTCGCAGAAGCTCAACGAAACCCTAAAAAATACGTGACACTATTCCAGTGTCATAAAATACACAGAAAATTGTCAATGAGCAATTTTCTACAAGACATTTTTTATTTGTTAAATATTGTTAGACAAATTTACTTATTGTAATTATATTACAGATTGTAAATAATATTGAGATATTAAATAAAAAAAATTGCATCATTAACAAAACACGAGTAGATCTGGTCTGAAAATTGGTATTAGGTGGAGTGGTTTCGTTTATTGAAATTAAGGAGAAAGTTCTTTGCCATTTATATTATGTACATAAATTTTCCTCTGAAATTATTTAATTATGACTGTATCAAAAGCGACGCATTGTTTATTTAAAAATATTATTTAACAAAAAAAAAATATTCTCATTTTTAACATCTTCTAAACCAAAACTCAAATCGAATAGTTGTGCTCTATTCTAGTCGATCCAGAAACATGTCCAGTAAAATAAAATCCCAAGAATTCGTAGAATATCCAAAATTGTTTATTACTAAAATATTTCCTTAAAAGTTAAAGAATTTAATTTTTTAGAAATAAAATTTTTTTTAGTAGTTTCAAGAGAAACTCAATACCCTATCGGTACGAAGGGAGGACCCTTTTAAACAGCTTAAAAGGTAATTACATTTTCTATGTCAGAATGATAATTATGAGTAAAACATGTCAATAAATGTTTGCTACATTTTTTTTTCTAATTTACTAATTTTGTAAGTTTTGTGTTAGATAAGCCGTAAAAATATTCGGAGTTCGATTTTGAGCGCTATCAGTTATAGTCAAAACCTTACTTTAAAAAAATAGTCTAAAAGACAGTATTTATGTGTTACTTAAATGCGAGAAAATTATTTTATTTAAACTGAAAATATATAAGGCTGCATTAAACTTTATTTTAAATCCTTTATAAAAGGTATATAATAAACTAACCAAACGGGCTATATCACAATTACATTACAGAATGTTTTCGGAATGTAAATTCCATCATCAGTGTAACGAAGTATACATGCTATGAGCCACTAAAATATATGGGTGAAAACCCGTTAAATGTTCAAGTTACCGTTGGAATTGGTAACATGGCGACGTATGGCTCTACATAGGTTATATGGTCCTGAGACAAAGTGTCTTCGAGGACCTGTTGATAACAACAGTTGAGTTGTTGATACATGTCAATTGAGTCTCCATGAACAAAAATTCATACCGCAAACTTTTTTGGTAGTTTAACAGCCGGTTTCCGAAAGGCTGATCATTATCACAATTAGGTAATCTACTGTTAACAGTCAATTAAATGCATTTTGAGTTGCAGAAACATCGATCAAACTTCAATCACATAACACACATTAACTAATCTAACAAGGAAATAATCGATGATTAACAGCCTGTCAGAAGTATTTTGGGTTTCCGAAACGCTAATTATCGTTTTATCTATGTCAAACTTCTGTCATACTAGCTTGTCAGGTAATCTGAGATTTTTGGATGATTAATCTTATAATCTTTGGTTATGTACCAATGGTTGTAAGTAAATAAAATAAAATCTTTGGTTACGTTGTAAGATACATAAACCTAAGGTGTTTTATAAAAAGCTGTTGTTTAGAAAGGACCCAAAAATATTGTTACAAAGGTTCATTTTATGAATTAAAGATGATAAATGACAAATTGGTAAACATTAACGAACGACACAAAATTATTAGTTAGTTAGGTTATGTTTGTTTGTTGATTTTCAGAATGCAGATTACACATACATAAACAGGAATGATGGTAAAGTGAAACAGCAACATTACTTTCTTAATTTAGAGCAAGATAAAGAACAATTCGTACAGAAATAATAAATGATTACAATCGATTCTACTGTTTCCATGTAAAATCGTATGTCAAATAATCTATAATCGGTGATCACGTAATTTTACCATAATTTTCGTTTCGGAAACCTGTCGCTTGTTAACAATTGCTCAAATTTGATACTTGATTACATGATTGGAGATTTGAATAACGTTTCGGAAACCGGCCGTTAGTGTCTGCAATCTAAAACAATAAACAGTTACGTAGATACTTATTGAATTAAAAATATAATACCTAGTTAATCTTATTTAATCAAGTTACTTGTTCCTGATTAACCATTTAGATATTGAAATGATATCCGTCTTCCTCCTACCAGAAAATGAATGTATATTGTAACCTATCACAATTCCTGTGTGTTTTAGATATTTTACCATTTTTCTTACGATGAAGAACGGTATTTATATATAGCAAATTTTCTCCGACAATGACAACTGCCACTTCATCTTTTGTTTTTAAATTAAATTGCATTATGTGCTCAGCGGCAGGTGAATTTTATAAGCTCTAATGACGATATTATAGCTGTTGGTTTGGCATCCAATCCAATGCTACTTTAAAGAGTTTGACTAAATTATTGTTCTGGTGACGTCCTGATGACATCTGAATAGCCTGACGTTTGCACTTTTTGGACATTGGTTTGTTTAACTGTTGGATTGTGAACATACCGCATATTAACAATTTGTAAGAAATAATCCAGATATTCACCACTGTATTTTAGTGCCTTACAATATTGACAAATTATTATTATTATTTCCCTAATTGTTAAAGATTTGTCGGCACCATACTTAATCTTAAGATCGTAGTCTAATGCAGCTCGTTGCAGGGTCACAAAAGCACTGTTTCTTCGGCATTGTTAAATTACATTGTGTGTTTGCTGTTATTTTGTTCGATATAAATGGATGTTTCGTTCTAAGCGTATCTAGTTCATTTTCTGTTACTCCAGAAGGAAATCATGACATGCCAATACGACTTTTATTATTTTCTGTGTCGTGCCTCGTTGCATATCCATGCCGTCAGCACGTGACTTAGCTTCACACATTTGCTTAATTTTTGTGACCGAAGTCAGGTCTTTTAATACTCCATTGTCTAAGCTATCTTCCTTGCTTAATATTTAATTTCTGAACGAACCTAATTTGACAAGTAGGACCTTTTTCTTTTTTATTCACCATTGACGTGCATATCAGTGCATTTGCCAACACATTTCTTTGTATTGCATTTAATCTTGCTCTTAACAGTAGAGCATTACGCAGTCTGAAAGGTTATCTAGGGTTATAATAAACCATAATGGCCCAGGAAAATAAGCTTTTTTGTGACATTTGTCCGGCCAGGCAACCGACAGTTGTTTTGAGTAGCATGGACCTCTATAACAAGAACATATATGTTTCCTGTAGTCGATTTTTTGAACTTAATTAATTATTAACAAATTAAGGTGAAAAAACGGTAAATTTTCGCTTTTTTCGTCTATTAGCAAAAAGTAAAGCGTTTGAAACAAATTTAAAAATAAAAGACACTTATAAGTCATATAAAAACCTTCAAAATGGCGTTTTCTAAACGTTCCTATCCTTATTTGTTGCTTAGAAACTTGCAAAATAAGTCAAAAATTTCGGTTTTTTATAAATGTTAATAAATTTTAAAAAAATAAACTTATGACCTTTATATTACACACCGTATTGGGTCCGGTAGTGCTTAAAATAATATTAAAATTTCAAGTCAATCGGTAATAGAGTTTAAAAGTGATTTAATTTGTTTATCCCAAATTAAATTTTTTTCAACAAAACAAGTTAGAAAATTAAATAGGTACATTAAATATACGAATAGATTCTAAAAGAAGTAGATTTATTTTATTAATATTATTTAAAAAAAATGTAATTAAATAATTTGGCAAAAACATGTCAATTTGTTGCTTATAAACAATTAGAATAACTTTTTAACCATTTACTGTATAAAAATGATTTTTGATATTTTGACAGCCTAGATCTTTTTACAAATTGAAAAGAAAAAAAGTTGACCTAGGACGCTTTGGGACAAAGTTAGTGCCTCTTTTTATAAATTGATAGCCGCTTTGTTTATAACAATTAAGAGATCTTATTATGGTCATCAGAAAGAACATACTTTAAGGTTTTAATGTAAAAAAATCGAAAAAGAAATTAAATCATTCACAAAGCTTCAAAATTCTTTTCCTCAAAATTGGTCGGCTTTGAAACTAGTGAGAGCGCAGGAGCGGGAAAGAGCTGTTAAATATATCTCTGTTTCTTGTTTATAGATTATGACGTTTCTTTTTTAAATTGGTTTGTACTTTTTGCGTACATTTGTATTATTTAAATAATTAGGTTATTAAATAAACCATTTAATTTGTTTAAACAATTTTCTTTTAGTTTTTATTTTTTTTAGGAATATTTGAGCTAGTTTTATTGTAAAAAATAAATATTTATGAATAATATATACTTCTTCAATAAACTTCGTAAATATTTTATTTATAATAGATTTTCTTTTAATAATTGGAATTATTCTAAGACGTTATTCAAAAAAGTTATTAATATTTATAAAAAAACGGAAATTTTTTACTTATTTTGCAACTTCCTAAGCAACAATTAAGGATAAGAACGTTGAGAAAACTCCATTTTGAAGGTTTTTATATGACATATAAGTTTCTTTTCTTTTCAAGTTTGTTTTTAACGCTTTACTTTTTGCCGATAGATGAAAAAAGCGAAAATTTACCGTTTTTTTGACTTTAATTTGTTAATAATAAGTCCAAAAAATCAACTGCAGGAAACATATAGATTTTTGTTACAGAGGTCAATACTACTAAAAACAACTGTCGTTTGCCTGGCCTGTTTAGTGTCACAAACAGGGTACTTTTTTTGCTTATTTTTCTGGTCTATAAGACCTACGACTTTGGGTTGGTTTTTGAATAAAGATGTTGAAGTATAACTTGCTATTACATGATGCTAGAAGTGTACATGAATTGCTTTTATTAATTGGGCAATGAAGAAAAATGTGATCTAGATTTTTTTTGTACGCACTTGCAGTATAGATGTGTTTTAATTTGATGTAAATGAGTTCCACATATACTATGTCTTTGTTGGTCCAACTGAAAAAATAAAATACTGTTTAACCCGATGAATGACCCTTATTTGTTATGTTTTCCGTCGACCGTCCATTTATGATCCATTTTAACACTCTCAAAATCATTGATTCCTCGTCCTAAGTGCCTTCTCTGTTGAGGTTGGCCATCAATATGGCAAATTTCTCTCTATTCTGGGCTTGATGAATTAATTCATTTCCTTTTGTGTGGGTCCAATCTGTGATGTTTCGTAGCCAAGATTTTTTTTCTCGTCCTATTCCCCTTTTACCTTCAATCTTGCCTTCTAATATTACTTGGAGATGCTCAAACTCCCTATGGCGCATTATGTGTCCAAGATATGACGTCTTTCTAATTTTGATAGTATTGACCAGATGAGGGAGTGTGTTCATTGCTCTCAGTACTTCTTCAGTCGTCGTTCTGCTGGTCCAGCTTATTCTTAGCATTCGGCGGTACATCCACATTTCAAATGAATTTAATTTTTTGACGTCATATTGTTTTAATGTCCAGGTCTCACAGCCATATAGTAATAGAGACCACACATAACACTTTAGTGTTCTCAATCTTATCGAGACTGATAGCTTGGGGTTACAAAGCATTTCACGCATATTCATGAAACCAGATCTTGCTATTTCAATGCGTCTTCTAATTTCTTTTGAGTAGTCTAGATGACTATTTAGTTCTCTGCCCAGGTATATGAAGCTATGGGAACGCTTCGAGATCAAAATCATTGATTAATGATCCCTATTATCGAATGATTTTCTATTAATGAACTATTTCATTATAGGCAACACAACATACATTGCTTGCATAAATTAATTAAACGCTCTGTGTTGGCAGTGATCTGTGGTGTAGGCAACCAAACATATACCTATTAATATTCCCACTAAAAAATTTAAAATGAAGTAGCCGCTGTTAGTACTATCTGTCATTGTATGTCATTATTTACTCTATTGTTTAAAATTCTGTGTATTTGAAAAATCAAAAGATGGATATTGATGAAGAGTTTAATTTAACTCCACTGGAAGTGGCAGAAACTGCAAATGAAATATCTTTAAGTTTACTGCCCGAAAAAATGAAAAAAATTTTGTTTATCGTTAAGTAAATAAAAATTTAATATTGAGCCAATAAAAGAATTATAACTTAATTGTTATCAAATGTAAAATAAGACTCCTTATATTACCTGTGTTCGATGGATTCAAAGATTTTCTAGTTGTCGTTTATCGAGATAGAGAAGAAGGATAATAATAAAAGAAAATAGTATGTTACAAAAATTTAAGCATTCTTTATTTTATATGAAAAAGAATAACACAATTTTCAAATTCTGCCGTTATCTTATTAATCAGCATACAAGAAAATAAATGAAATTTTTATAATAATAAGATTTTAAATCTATATAAATTTATAACAAGTGAAAACCAATTTTACTTAAACTTTCCTTTACTTGAAACAAAAAACAACAAAACTGTAACTTTTGATTAGTCAAACAAAACTCAATTCTTTAAATTTGAGTAATAATGACCATGATGTCAACACAGATCCTTCACAGATACCAATTTCAATTGTACAAAACACTTACAGCTTTTTTTTTCTTATTGAATTGTATGTTGACACATACCCAGAAAAGTCCAGTTTCCTCAACGATGTGATCTCTCCTCTTTGGCACCTCGGCTCCTTCCTAACGTCTCTGCAAACCTCCTGCAGACTACGCAAAAACACCTGATTCACTTCTCCAAAAACTCAGCTACTTATTTATGACACAACGACCTCCTTTTGTCAACTAGATGCCGTAAAACTACTTTCACATATACCTCACAAAATGCCCACGGTAGATACAAGGACCTCTTCTAATATACTTGTTATCTCCTTCTGCAAAACTATTCACTTCTTTTTACAATGCCGGTAGGCAAACTCACGAATCACACCCTATCTTCTAACAAACGACTGTTTCCTTCGATGGCCAAATTACAACTGCCTCTCCCCGTCTCCTAATCAGGTTAACCCCATTACCATTCAAAAACGACTATCCAATCAAAAGCTCAAATCTTGTTTACTACTGTTAATGTTTGTTCTAAAAATTCTGTGTATCATTTGGGAAGACCAAATTACTGTTTCAGAGAAAGAATAAATAAAAATTGATTTTTCTGTCCTCAGTCTGTTAATACACAATCTATACCCGTTTCCAAAGATTAGAATATGGTCATTTAATACATAAACAATGACAAGATTAACTTACAGGTAAAATGTCTTCTAATTCTACACAAAGGGGTTTTTTGATAATTTTGTTGGAAACGGAAAAGGTCGTTTGCCAAACAAATTTTTAGTCTTATCTACACTAAATCTTATCTTAAATTACTATATACATTTTGTTTATAATGATATTTTAAAATTTTATTCAGATGGATCTTTTTATTTATTTTTCTTTGGTTGGGAAAGAAGAAGTATGACAATATATATATATATATATATATATATATATATATATATATATATATATATATATATATATATATATATATATTAATGTGATATTAAAAGTCGGAGGTGTGCCAAGCAATTCACCAAGCACGTGAACCTTTAAAATTTTATGTTATACACTATATAAATTAAAATTTCAAATCAAAATTGTTGTTCTATATCTCCTGATAAATATTTCTATCTTTTCTGAAGTAAAAAAAAAATTTTTTGATAAAGAAAAACGGACAAATAAAAAAAAACAAACTATCTCTCCGATGATGAGTTGTCTAAATCCTTGTTCCTTGTAGCCTACACTATCTATTGTAAGCAGTTCGCTAGGTAATTAACAATCTTACAACAAATTATTGCGAGCCTCTCGTCTTCAATGATCTCCTTCAGATGCACGTATCGTTCAAAGGACGCTAGCCTCTTCTCCTCTCGATAAACTGAATCTCGTTCCGGCCTGAACAGTGACTCTTGGAATATATAAGTAGAAAAATATGACTTACAATATTTTACTGGATCAGCTTCCGTCAGGATACACTTAGTCCACGAAAACTCACAAACATTCACTTCTAATGCTTACTATCACTTGGGAACCACCAAAGAACAACGACTGTTCGCCTTGCACCATTGGAGAACAACTGATGATATTTTTTCCCTTTAAAATCTAGCTAAACTCTCATTCCTCCATCTCTCCCACTTTTTTTTCACTCTTTGCCAATTAAAGTTCGTCATATTTATCCCCATTTAGATAACAAACAACAATTTTAACTACAATTATAACTTTCCTAAAAACTATTAACATGTTAATCGTTTCTAAAAATTCTTAAATACTAACGGAGAATTATACATTTTAAATATTTCGATTATATTATCTTATTCACCGTATCGGCGTAAAAGTCTATTTGGAAAATCCAATCTCGCATTGTTCTACTGTTTCCCTACGTTCACTTCACTTAAGCTGTGTCACTCGAATATATTTTACAAAGAAAATAATTTATGCATATCTTAAATTTTGTTTACTACAGGTAATCCAAAGATAATGGACTTTTATTTCTTTGAAATATCGTTTATAGTTTATCAGTTGAAATATTTTGAATTATTATATTTTATGATTTGAAATATATTACGAGCAAACCAATATTATTATTAATTTTACATAGCATAACAATATATATATATATATATATATATATATATATATATATATATATATATACAATTAACACGCACTGACTTTTGACTGATTGAGTTTGAGTCTTCTTACAAACTCTCTCTTATGACGGGTAGACCCAGAAACACGTGTTAGGGAGTGGTAAGAGACTTAAATTAAATCGAAACGCAACATATATATATATATATATATATATATATATATATATATATATATATATATATATATATATATACAAACAACACAGTTTATTAGGGTTGCAGTCAGAAAATTGGCCGGGATGTTAATGAAACACTGTTATGACTTTTCGTCTAGCTTTCGGAATCGTTTTGTTCCTTTTTCAAGACTCTTGAAAAAGGAACAAAACGATTCCGAAAGCTAGACGAAAAGTCATAAGAGTGTTTCATTAACATCCCGGCCAATTTTCTGACTGCAACCCTAATAAACTGTGTTGTTTGTTTATATTGACAGTCACTAATATCCAGTAATTCTTATATATATATATATATATATATATATATATATATATATATATATATCTATATATATATATATATATATATATATATATATATCTATATATATATATATATATATATATATATATATATATATATATATATATATATATATATATATGAATAATGTAAGAACAAGGGTTCCTCCTTATAGTAGACTTAATTTAGTTTGGGGCAGTTCTGACTTCACATTGTTTCTTATTACGTATAAAAGAAATTATTCCTATATAAATAACATACTTCATTATGAATTTCATTTTTAGTTGTGGATTTTGCAGCAAGAGCACAAATTCCATTTAGGTTATAAGTTTGTCAGCACGAAGTATGTTTGGGGTGAGAGTGTATTAAAATGCTAATGTGCTCATACAACTTGGTTAATGTTGAAATAACACAAATTTTTCAAGCAGATTTTGCTTGCTTATTCACAATATGACGCAAATATTAAACATAATTGGTATCCCAATCCTAAAATTGTTTGTCGCTCTCGAGTTCAGCAGTTTTAATTAAATTTTCGCAAATGTTCTTTGTATAACCATGTAATTATCTAAACGCCGTAATCGTTCATTTCAGTTAATTAAAGTTTTAAAATATCAAACCAAATTTGACCTACGCTCTTATGGTAGATCTTTTTTGCAGATTATTTTATTCGCAGTAATTTCAGTATAAACAAATTTTAATGAATAAAATTTTATTTTCAACAAATAATGCACACTAAATAATGTTTATTTTATTATGTAAGTATAAAAGTTTTTAATTTATACATGAATGCCGGTAGCAATTAGTGCAGAAAACGATATTCGCTAAATTTATGCAACCTTCTGAGAAGACGCCGGTATATAAACAGCTGATTTATTTTCAAGTTTGTGTAACGCTCTGTTTCTAGTATGCAAACTAATCATAGCCTTATAGCTTAGAACTATAATCTAACAATAAAAGAATAAAAACTTTTGTTTTCAACACTTCTACAAAATTTATTATAATTTATTACCACTAAAGCAGTTTCGGCAGAGTATCTCTAGTGATCTATTTTTGGTATGCATTGACACTTTATAGTCTTGAACTAAGTAAGTTGACAGGATGAGAAATGTTTGACTAAAGTTGATCATGATCATTCAGAATTATATCTGTATATTTTTATTTGGTAATTCCCATAGATTTTAATAAAGACAGCTTAAGGCTTCTAGTTTGAATGTGAAGAATTTGAAATTGGTCATTAGAAGACTAACTATGATCTACAAGGTGAAGTGCGTACGTAGAATTTGTTTTTCTGTTATTGAAAGCCCTTTTTTGTTCTACTATACGTTTGTTTAAGGTTCTACCAGTTTGACCAATATAAGTTTTTGGGCAGTCTCCACATGTAAGTTTGTATACACCATTATGTAAGTGCTTTTTTTGACTCTTGTTGTTCTTAATATATTTGCAAAATAAGCTGTTGTTTGTTCTTAAAACTGGCCATATGTCTTTCTTTTTTTTGATACTTTTTCCCTTGGCATCTGTTTTTTTCACCAAACTCATTAAAATTGGTCTTAATATCTTATATGTATCACCTATTGTTATAATGTCCGAAATCAAAAACTTCTCATTGTTTTATAGTTTGTAACACATCCACTTTTTAAGTACTTCTAAGTTTATTTTCTAGCTAATTAGTTTTATTTTCAGAGACCGTATCTCAGCCTTGTATGTATTATTATGGGACATAAGTTACATTTATTTATACCAACTCTTAAGCTCAGAGGAAGCTTCCTCTGGTTATATAAGTATTTTTGAAATTTAACCATTAGTGATGTCATAATAATGGATAGAATTTTTATGAAGACCACTCATGCTAAAAAGAATACCTTAATACAATCATTGGATACAGGAACTTGCAACCAGCAAAATTACAGAGTTTACTCTACGCAGATAATATTTTATTGGTAGCGGACAATAAAACTAAAATGCAAAGCTGGTGAATTCATCGACTAAAGAAATAAAACGATACTAGTTTATCAAAAAGATAAACCAAATCAATAAGGATGTTAAATGTAATGAAACAATATAAGAAAAAATAACTGGGCAGCATTGTACTCCAGTCGGCATAGGATTTGGTCTTGCATGCCGAGCTATCTAAAATGTTGTTACTCTAACCGTTAGAAGAAGTCAATAATATGACGTTGAACGTTGAACGTTAGAAGAAGTCAATAATGTAAATTTAAAATCGCGACTGAAAATCGTCATTGTGTTAGCTGTCATCTTGAATTTATAGAATATCCGTTTTTGCTCAATATCTGCGCAATTTTTAACTTTTACATAAAAAACGTACAAACTAAAATTTCTGCAAATATGATTTCCTATAATTACTTTTTACACATTTTTTTGTGCGGTGGATACTTTTCGACTTAAGTGGGAAAATAGTGACAGTTAGATCATAATTAATAAATTATTTCGTTTATTAATAACTTTACGACATCAATGTAACCATACCAAAATCGAGAAAATTGTATTTTATATAATTTTGATCTCCTTAATTTTTTGGTTATAATTTTGATCTCCTCAAATCAATATTTAAGAACGTAGGTATGCGAGAAAGGCGCGATCGCAATACCTTCTTGGATTAGTTTTATAGGAATTTTTTTTGTTCAATATCTCGGCCATTTGTAACTTATCGCCAAAATGGTAGGACTAACATAGTTGCATTTGCGATTTCCTACAATTTCTTTTAAGCAAATGTTTTCGTGCGGTTGATATTGTCGGATGGTGGTGGTGAAATGGCGTTATGGGGGGGGGGATAGTGACATAGCTTAAGAAATTATAGGAAATCGTATTTGCAACAATTTCAGTTCTTACCCTTTTTGTCTATGCCGAAGTTGAAAATGGCGGAGATATTGAGCAAAAGGGGTTCTATTTTTTCATTTTTAAATTCAAGATTTAAATTTACACTAGTATTGACACTAAAGGTAAGAATAATAAAATTTGAGTAAGATCGGCTTGCAAGCTTATGCCTGTTTTCGTCTATCCCGACTGGACTATTGTTACTGATAGGGTCCAAATACCATCTACTTCGCCTCATATTACAGGGACAAGTGGAGGAAAAGACATGGATTGGTCAAAAGAAACTTTCATGGCTGCGTAATTTTAGACAATCGTGTGATACCAAAGTAGAAGAATTATTTCGCGCAGCAGCCGATAGAGAATGATTTCAGGAAACTACTAACATGGTGATGGCCAAGGTAAGAATACGGACACGGTACCTGAAGAAGAAGGACTAGTATTGATATGACTCATGGTAGAAACTAATCGAGAATTATTAGGGAAGCCGGACCCGCATTGGAATAAAGGCAAAGAGAGTAATCATAATGATGGTTTACCGGTGAGTTACGTCACGACGATTTGTTGCAAGAGAGTTAATATATTTAATAATAATTTACTTTGTTTTTGTCAAAAATTTATCAGATTTTGTGCAAATAAATATTTTATTTGAGTTTGTTTTGTTTTGGAGTTGAGAAGTATATTCTTTAGAGCAAAGGGACCTTGTAGCATTTGCTACATCCGTTGAAATCTTGAAGGGAAGTTTTTTTTGTACATTAAGTTAATAAGGTTCCGGTATTATTGAATATATTGCCAAACAAAAAGTATGCAGCTATAAGGGAATTTAGGTCATTGGCGCAATTTAATAACGAATAAGGTGATCGTAAGTTAAAGTCGTGTACCGAGTAAAATATTAAGTTTTTCGAAAGATAAAGAAGTATTGTCAATTATCCAATATCCTCTTTCCGACGCATTTATTTTCACGAGAAAAATATTTATATACAAAATTAAACTAGTGAATATTTTCTATAATTTATGTACCTATGTATTTACAATTTTTTGAAAAACGAATTGGTTTTGGCGTACGAGTGCCGCAGAGATTGAATATGCGATTGATAATTAGCGTATCCGCATCTTACGAGGTTTGTGAGACTATAAAATTCTTAGCTGCAAATTTTGTCTTTAACATTCTAATGAGGCGATTCTTGTTCGTATCATTCCTCAGGAACTTATCTTGTCGCATAGTTGGAATCATTGTCTCGTCAACAATATATGTCTAATAAAGCAGTTATTCGTGATCATGTGGATCGCTCCACATATTTGGTATTACGGTTTGCTACATCTTCAGGATATTCATCGAATACGATTATGGTATTAAATAGATATTTTAATTTTTTTTTTATATTTTATAATGTGCTTTCCGTCGATGACATACCTTGTATCCAAATTTTTTATTTGGATCTGAGACTGTAACCTGTAACCTGTAACCCCCTTAATTAATTAAATTAAAAATTTTAACATTTAACTTAATTATAACTAATAAATAAAAACACTGATATTTTTTTGCTTACACTGAAAATCAAAGAATGGAGAAGAAAAGTATTTTTGAAGTGTGTCGCTATAGCATACATACTGAAGCCATTGTAGTGTTGCTTCTTTTCTGACGAATCTTGTTAGGATGAAATACGTATAAGCGAGTATACAGTGGCACTATATCTGAAATTAAATCTTAACTGTCTTTTTTTTAACTAACTCAAAGTTTGTAATGTTTCAGGTACGTCAAGTTTTTAAAAGTTTCTCTACTAGAAGAGATTTTATTTTATAAAAAAATACAGGAATTTTTCTTTAAATTGGTTCTATGTTAAAATTTTTAATTAAAAAAAAACGGGTGTGGCAGTCCAGTGGGACTGCCGGTAGAAGTTATACTCGTATACACGCGTTCGCCGTTACAAATTTTTATGGGAGTCAATCTGCACAATCATTACATTATGTAATGCTATAGGTAAGAGAGAGCAGAAAGAGAAACAGAATTAGGTATATAGGTATATGGTGCATCGTTTGCTGTATATAAACAACATTTGACTTGTAATAGGAGGATTTCATCAAAATATAATAATATTTTGATGAAAATGTATATTTTTGTTTTCATATATATATGAAAGGAGTTGAATGCAAAAAAATTTTTTTTACACATACTCTGAAGTAAAATTGATTATTTATTTAGTTATTAATATAAAAATACAATACAATACACTGCAACATAATGCAATATAATAATACAATACAAATGAAAGTCCAATAGTCATAAAAGTATTTAAAAATGACAATATACATAACTTACTTATGCATATGTTTAATATACGCATATATCTTCAAAAACTGAGCAATGAATCGCTGTTGTAAAATTTTTATTCTAAACTCCATTAACAATTTGTAAAATCGTTATTTTTATATAGATAAACAAAAGTATCATTTTTAATCCTACCCTGTTATCGAATTTTTCGTTTCCAACAATAATTTTTTCAAAACAATTTTTTTTGGAGCGGGTTAGAGTATTTTTTATATACACCGGCTTGTAAAAATTTTTTCAAAATACATTTTATTGTTTTTTTAAACACAGTAATTAATATTTTTAAATATTTTTTTAATAAAAAAAAAAAAATACAAAAAATTGCCTCACCGTGACATGTTAGCACATTGCCGTGACCAGAATTCGAACCTGGGGTACCACGGCCACAACGTGGGATCCGAACAACTAGTCTACTAGACGATCACGGCTAATAAGGCGATGTGTATTACGATTATAGTTCGAATGTTTTAAAACTCTAACCTAAGATTCAAATAAAACAAATTTAGGTCAGTTTTTTACAAAGGAAACAATGTACTTAATATACCATTTTATATAAATAAGTACGCTAATAATTAAAAATAAAGTAATCAATCAGTGGAAATAATAACAAGCTTATACAAGCAATAAGAGCTTCCGATTCTAAAAATGCTAAGATATTAAATAAATAATATTCATCCGTATTTAAAAATGACAATAGGTATATATAACTTACTTACCCATATGTTTAATTTACCATGATAATAATAATAATACAAATTTAATTAAAATGAAATATTCATAAGTATTTAAAAATGGCAATATACGTAACTTACTTACGCATATGTTTAATTTACCATGATAACAATATTAATAAAAAAAATATTGTTTGGTGATACAACTGTCAATTTATCTGGCATTGATAAATACAATATTTAATTGTTGTTTGTTGTGTATATAAGTACACATTTGAACTTTCTTGAGATATTTACAAGTTTTAATTTATAATTTAACATGCCTAACGAGGCTTGTTACTCCCGTGCAAATTTCCAAAGTCGAACGCGCGTCTAGAAGTATAACTTCAAAAACCAACAACTCGGATTATGTTGTAAATTTTCATTTTATTTTAAAATTCGGCATTTTTGCGTATATTACATATATTTAATAAAATTAACGTGGGGTTTTTAAATATTTCAAACATAAAAAAAGAAATTCATATTGGGATTAGAACTCACATACAAAAGCGTATAACCAAACACATAAAATATTTGCCAATTAGACATGACACAAACGTATTTCAAAATTGACAGTTCTCGATCATACAGTGATTTATTGAGATGATTATTTTGAAATACAAAAGTCTAAAATAATTATAAACATTTAATAAATAATACAAAACATATCACATAAATAATAATATTAATAAATATTATATACATATATATATATATATATATATATATATATATATATATAATATTATATATATATATATATATATATATATATAATATTATATATATATAATATTAAATATATTATATACAAAAGGAACATTTTTATTCTCGAGAGAGGAAGAGAGAGAAAATATATCTTCTGTCTCTCTTACTCATTATCTTACATATGTAATGATTTCACCGATTCACTCCCGTACAAATTTCCAACGTGGAGCGCGCGTATAGAAGTATAACTTAAAATAAAAAAAAGACTGTACACAAAACAAAGACCTTATCAAAAACACATTAAAAAATTTAGTAATATTACGGGTTATGCTGCTCTTTGCCAACATTATTTTTACTGCTTCAACTCCAACAAATGGTCAGGTTCTGACACCTGATTTTTGTGGACTCCAATCTGTATAGACTTTTTTGTGTTTTTTCAATTAAACATTTTAACATAGAACCAGCTTAAAAAAATATCTGTATTTTTCTATCAAATTGGATCTCTCCTAGTAGTGATACTTTTAAAAACTTCTCACAAGTGAAACATTGTAAACTTTAAATTAGTTATTTATATCATTGTTATATTGTAGCATATCTCTGAAGATGGTTTTGTAAGCCGAAAGCGCTTATCTAGGAAATAAATATTTACACACTTCAAAATACGTTTCTTTTCCATTGTTTTATTCAAAACTAATAAAATTTTAAGAGTAGCTATATGTAAGCGATGATCACACATAATGAACACGTGCACGTTCATGAGGAAGTATAAATACTCATCTGTATTCAGATAAAAAATCAACTTCTTAGACAGAGGGTTGACGTGAAAATAGAGTTTTGTCAAAAATTATAAAATTAAAGAAATCCAGACGTTGCAAATTAAACGTTCTATTAGGAAATTAATTCTATTAATATAAATGAAGCGCCATAACTGAACACATTGAAAGTGGAAATTCCCTAATAATAAGTAAAAGCGTATTATTTGATTGACTCGATTGAACAAGCTGTCATCTATTACAAAACAAATAAAGAAAAATATCCTATTACAACTACAGATGATAACCGTCGTTTGTATCTAACACTTAATATAAGTTTTAATCGTTATTAAAAGCTATATTTCTGACCAGATAACATTCTAAATGCGCTCCTTGTCCAATATATAACCACCTTTTCTGCACCAAACAGTATTCTAAACAAAGAACTACATTAATTTCCATATTATTATTCAACTATTTAAAAGATAATTTTGATATTAAACAAGAGGCTACCAGTATTACATAGAACTACATAAAATATTGAACGAACAAAATAGGGAATTAAAAAAGACCGGTATCACCGCAGATAAGTCAGTCAATTTGTAATCATTAATAAATAAAGCAATTTGCAAACACTGCTCAAACTTCACTTTTCGCAATATTTCCACACTTTAATGTAGATATTACCATATGACAGAGCCCCGTTTGTCAGCATCCAAATGACATAAGTCTCCTAACAAGCTACGCTAGTCTTACATCAGCCCAAATGTGAAGTTGGTTTCTGCGCAGCAGCTGAATGAGTGGTTTTGATTGTTTGTGATTTGATTGATAAACATATCGTCGCCGTGGATGTGAAGAGAGCTAACCAACAAAAGTCAGATAATAAGCATTTTAGATTACCATGTCCAGGAAAAAATACATTTTAGCTTATAACTTTCCTGTTCATTGAACTATTCCTAAATTTTTTTTAGGATTTATCAAACAAATTGTTACCTACTTTGTACTGAAACAAACACTAATAAAACATTGATTTATATGAGGGTAGAAGGGTTTTGGATACAAAAATAACACAAAAGTATGAGAAATTCAATTTAGTTTTTAGTCTTTAACATTCAATATTATTTAACATTAAATATACAGAAATCTAATTATTTTATCGCTACTCGGATTCCGAATCGTTTGCAGTGATTTTCTCATTGGTTTTAAAAGTCGGAGGTAGTAATCATGGTAGGTGGCTGGGATAGCACCTGACCTACAAAGATCCTATAGATCTTTTAGTTTCTTAGGCCCTATTCCTAAAGCAGAAGGATACAGTTTCGGAACCTCATGGAAAACATTGTCAACTCGAGTGTTTCTACGAATGCACAATTGTTTGAAGTCTACTTGACTAAGTTGTATTTTATAGAAGATTATATCAAGGTGTTCTTTTCTATATTGCAGCCATTTGATATTTAGCCACTTCATAACATCGCCATCGACTGTCTGTTTTGTTAATAATTAATTTTTCGCTGCAAGTTTTAAAATCTAAAAATGGCTGTAATCTAATTCCTTAACGATGTATAGAGGATGATTTACTTTGGCTGTTCTTGCCACTGTGTACCAACCGTCAGGCACATATATATTTATTTTTCGTCCCCTATTTTCAATCGCAGAATGAAAGCTGTAGCATTCCATTTTGGAATGTCCGGATTCAATGAACTCTTGATTAATAATTTGTAAATTATCAAAAAAAGACAAAGCTTTTATAAACATTGCAGATAAAATGGAATTTCTATTTTGACCTGTTGCAGTATTAGAATAAAATGTTACTTCACTCACTTCAGATGGTAGCTCAGAAAGCATGTTCCATAAGCATGTAGCTACTTCTGATGATTCTTTTGTACCATTCAATTCATGGCACATGCAGTTAATAGCAACAGTAGTTTTGAGATTATACACCGTAAAATTATAGGTTTTTAGTTTCCGTTTATAATATAATTGCCCCACTTCTAACTGGGGAGTCAGTAAAAGCTTTTCCATATCCATAGTGAAGGTGCTGAAAATATTATCAATTTTAGCACGATCTTTGTCAATTTTTTTATGCTCTCTAGCCTCCTTCTTTTGAAGTTGATGTAGATAGTATTTATCTTGATGTTTTTCTTTTTCGTTTTCACACAAATTACACGCAATTCACAAATAAAACCGACGACATAGGTCTTTTTTTGGTTTATGGAAACCATAGTTAAATTCGGTGCTGAATATATGTTTATAATAATAAAACGACACTTAATCTTCCTAATACTCTTTGCAGTATTTTTAATAATCCTGGTAAAGTCGTTTTTCAGACAAACCAGAAGGTAAGTATTTCCTCTTGGTTGAACTTCGACAATAGTGAGAATCAATCACCGGTAGTGATTTAATATGATTACGTACTACCTCCATTTAATTATCTGGGATTTTATTAGGGGGAACTTTTCGACATCTCTTGTCCTCCTCTATGATACCTGACGACTTTGACTTTTTTAAAGCCGTTTCAACTTTTTTCCAGATATATCAAATGTACCCAGAAAAAACTTTTTACCTTAAATTGTACACCATAGTATATTTGCGTCCAGAGGCGGCATCTTCATTATTTGTTTTATATCGCCGATTAGGTATTTTTTGCGTAATTCTACTACTGATAAAGTTCCATCTTCGTCTTTCATCTTGAATAGAGTGAAAATCATCAAATAATTTTTGCCTCTTTTTTTGGCTAATTTTTTCTGTTACCTATTTCACCTATAGTGACATTTAAATTACAAGGTTTAACAGATTTTCCTCTAACAATATTACCTTTTTGCGAAAGATGTTCCTTTCCAGAAAGTCTGAGGCTTCTTTGTTGATTGCGTTTCCAAATTGATGGAAGCCTTTTGCGTTTACGTGACGTAGATGTAGATACGGTTTCTGTACTATTACTTATAATCTGACGAAGGACCTGGCTCCGAGATGTTCTGTGTAGAGGACACTACTGTAGACTGACTGCTGCCTGAACCACTTTTAGTTGAACTACCAGGTGAGTATATTGGATCCAAGTTTAAGTCAGAACTAGCAAAAGGATCTTCTTCGCTTGAGTCACCCTAAAACAAAACAATTCATAAGTGCACAATAAGTGAAGTTTACATTCGAAATGATGTCATTTTTACATCGAACTATCCCGCTGTTTAATCATATTATATTAGTATTGCCAATAAACTTTAAAAATATTTAAGTTTGAGTTTGAGTTTGCAGTGATTGCAAACTCCAACCACAATCTACAAGTCTTAGTCAGAGTCCTCTATAATGACACATTCATATTAGATGCATCCAATAGAGATTTTCAACGAAAAATCCTTGAAATGTGTTACATATATAATGCGAAAAATGCCATCAATCACAAGAAGGATGTAGATAATTTAAGTTCCATCTACACCTTCCTGCTTAAACAAAATATTTTAGGAATTAAAAAATTGTCGCCCAGATATATGAGTGATATAGGTTAGATTTTTTAACTATTTTAATTTTCCAATTTTAATTATTTTATTTACTTGATTGTGTTTTTGTCATTTTGTAATTTTAATGTTACTTTAGTATTTGTTGTTAACATTTTAGATAATATTTGTCATTTTTACATTTCAAATTATCCCGCTATTTCAAACAAGTTTAGTGAAATCGCCGTAAATTGTTAATTACTTTTAGATTGTTTTAAACAACGTGTAATATTTCATTTATTTGTGGTTAGGTTTTTATGTAAATAGATCGATCTTAATTTAATTAAAATATATTGTGAACTATGGATACTTCTCATCATATATCGAAAAATTTGTTAAGTATATAAACAGGTAATACTTTCTTTGTTTTCCACCCAAGTCACTGAGTTTTTTGCTATAATTTGGGTAAGTGTTTTATTATTTTTATACTTAGTGTCCACCTGTTCATTGTTTGTTTCTCTTATTTGTTTGTAGTTTACTCTGATGATGTCAATAATCATTGACGTAAGCACACGAGTTTTATTTTGCTTCCTCAGGGATAAAAGGGTATCTCCCAGCATTATCTCCTTTTCACTATATACATATATATATATATATATATATATATATATATATATATATATATATATATATATATATATATATATATATATATATATATATATATATATATATATTATATACTCTACACATAAGCCATAAGCCAAATTAATATAGTAGTATTTGTTCTATTTAAAATTCATTAAATATAATGGGGAACATTACATCATGCCAAAAAACCTATTTCTTTGACTCCATCGATTGATTTTCTACCATGTAAAGATTATTTCGTCCAGACAATATAATAATTGCTCCACCACAACACATTGAGTTTGATTTTAAGAGCCCGCTATATGTTTGAGCTCTTTTGAAGTGATCTGCAACTGAAGGTTTTACTTTTACCCAGCTCACAATTTCCTGATAGATAGGATGTCGCAGTTGAGGTCAGCGTTCGATATTTCTAGGAACATTTGTGACAGGAGAAATGTTGTTCTTTAATATATTGGACGGTTCGTCGTAAAGCTTTAAGCACCATTTTGATGAGATAATAGATTCGTGTTAAAAGTATTTTTACTACGAATTTAAAAACAAATCTTTTACTTACAAACTGTTTGTAGTACGTGTAAATAAGTAAAAAAAATAGTATATTTAAAAATAAAACACTGAGTTTGGCTGCAACAAATAAACTAAGATATTAACTAATCAAATTTATTGTACATAAATAAATATAAAGTTAAAATTTTCCTATTAAATCAAAATTAAACAAAACAAATCATGCCTATAGGTTCACACAAAAAGAAATTTAAAATGATACTTATGGCTTCTGATATCTTCAAGTACTTAGTTCGATAGGATTGCAGAATGTAGTGCTGAATGTAGTTAGTTGCTGATGTAGCTGAATCTAGATACTTTTATAATTGTATCTTCAGGTGGCCATTGAGTTCTGAATAGGAGCTGCAGTTATTATTACATGGTCAACTATACGCTGTGACCCAAAAAGCCGGACAAAGTCGGTCAAAAAAAAAAAAATAAAAAAATAAACTTTGTGTTATCAACATCATATATATTAAAATACTTTCTTGCCATATGAAGATTGAAAATAAATTACAATATTAAATAACAAGTAACAAATTGGCAAAGATAAATAAATATTATTATTATGAAACTAATACTAACGGCATATAAGACGAGTTATAAGGTTGAATGAAATATGTGCGGAGGAGGTTATGTTTAAAAAATGAAATTATAATAGGCAGATATGAAAAAAAATATTCACTAGAAAAGTAAGTACTCACCCCAGAAAAATATTTAATAAGTACATAAAATTAATTTTGAGCTGCTGATTCAACTTAAACAAGCAAAATACTCTAGAAAAACAAATCTTCCTTTCTACTGAACCACTCCTGCCTCAGCACTGAAGTGACATGACAGGGCTGAGTTGTCAACTGACAGACAGAATATCTATTGAAGTGATGTATAGAAATTTATATGTTCTATGTTGGTGACATAGAACGGACTGAAGTCAAATACAGGAATTTTAACTAAAATAAAAGATTGAAAATGAAAAATAATCATTAAATAGGATATTTAGTTGATTGACGAGTTAAATAAGGAATTGAGTAACAACTATTTTTATAGGAAAAATAGTAAAATAAAAGATAAAGTTAATAGATGAATGAAATTAAAGAAAATTAACGTTACGTGATAAAATATCTGCATACATAAAAGAAAGTATACTTACTCAGAAATACAATCGATTGAATTCTACTGGATATTAACTTTAAAAAAGACATAAAGGCAATAAAAACATTCTTTGAAGCAATATAGTTATAACGTACTTCATAAAATTTCATAAATTCGTAACATTTTTAAAAGTACCAACAGAATTAGAGGTGAGAATAATAGACATTGCGTAACTTAAAAAACCCAAAAGAAATAAGCCTTAAGGTCATGAGAGAAATAAATACAAAAACGAAAACACTAAGAATTAAGACATAAGAGAAATATGGAATACTTTAAAAACAGAAGTAATTCATGTCTAATAAGTAGACTTCGGATTTACGAAAAAACAATACAACAGATATTGAATAACGTATAAAATCATGCACCGTCTAAATGATAAGTGAAATCACGGAACAACCCCAACTAAATGCAAACAAGACAATAAAATTATTCGAAAAAAAAAAGGAAAAGGAAAAGCTAAAGAAAACTGAATGCGAACAATTTCAGTAAATATACGTTATATTTAAGGGCCACAAAAAATCAGTTAAAGGAATGACAGGCAAACACACAAATCCCCTTTTCAAGTCATTCCATTTGCTGTATCGACACAGAGTCTTAAGATGTTTCCTTGTATTTAAATCTCTTTTAATTGACATTACATCATTAAATTTAAATTTAATTTAATGTGTAAATTTAAGGTTTTTGTATCCATATATAATGTGGCTACACGCATGGTTGTATTAAGACTAACTAATGATAATCTGAGATGACTGAAACGGTTCTGATTTTACCAATAACAAGACTGATATCGCATGTTATTTATACGTTTTTGTAATCATATACAATAATTTAAAGAAAATACCAATACTCACATATTTATATCACACTTAGTTGCGATAAAGAAATAGAATGGGTTTGCTAGAAGCATTTTATTTAAAATTACCGACAAAAATATGCAGAGAAATGCATGTATATACATATGCATGTTTTATATTATTTTAAACATCTATATAGGATCAACATTATTCGAACAACAGGAATCGACGAAAAAGACCTACGTATTATCGCAGAACCCTACTGGCAGCAACCGAAATAGAAAGAACAATATCAGAAGATGCATCTATATGAAAAAATATATATTGCAAGAAAATGTCCTGAAAGCAAACAATGAACAAAAACTACAAATTATAATCCATTCCGTAGTTTATCACAGTGAAATGTCTGGTTTACATCTAAACACATCCAAAACCAAAATACACCTAAAATGCTTTTCAAGGGCGTTAATAAACTCTCAACTAAACGTCAACGGATACATATGTTCAATGGCTAAGCAAAGTGCAGAGAAAATATATAGATAAAAATAATATATACAAGAGCTATTTAAAGACGACGAAATAATGGAAACAATAGAATCAAGAGGAAGAAATGAACCTATAAATTACTAAAGGGTAAATTAAAAAAGCACTAAAATTATATAAAATATGCTAAAGCTATGGATCGGAATGAAATCCCTACAGAAATTTTAAAACTACTAATAGAGAACCATATTGATATACTAACGGAATTATTCAATGAAATTTACTACACCGGGAAAATTCCGAAAGAATAGCTAATATTTGAGTTCATCCCAATACCTAAAAAACCTAATGGAATAAAATGTGAAGAATATAGAACGATCAGCTCGATAAAACATGTTATAAATGCCTTCTTGTGAGTGACCAGTGAACAAAGACTAGACGATAGAACAAAAGAAAACCAACTGAGATTTAGGGATTTAGAAAAAACTCTGGCACTAGAGAGACATTATTTACCATCCAAATAATCAGAACGGTGTCGAGCTGCCAACTGTGATGCATTCATATGTCTAGTTGTATTTGAGAAAGCTTTCGACAAAATACAACACAGAAGGCTTGAAACCATATTACAGAACACAGAAATAGATAATCAGGATGTAAGAATCATTACAAATTTATACCGATATTGGAAAGCCATAATACGAATAGACCAACAAAAATTTAAAAAATACTTAGAAGAAGAGAAGTACGACAAGAATATGTATTATCCTCTTTACTTTTTAATATGTGCTCAAAAGAGATGTGTAAAGAGACACTAAAAGACATCAATGAAGGCATATCAATTAACGGAACACTAGCGAGTACTCTCAGATATGCAGATGATGTAATACTTCTTCCTAATACCAGATAAGAGCTGCAAATTCTGTTAATCGTACTCTCAGTAATGCGAGAGGTATGAAATGGCTCTGAAACAAAAAAAAACAAAAATCATAATTGTTAGTCAGAACAAGATGGAAGACGAAACAATCTACATTAACGGAAAAGCTTTAGAAAAAGTATCCGGATACAATTATTTTACTTGAGATGTGAGTAATGAACTAAATGCATAAAAAACAACGCATTGAGATGGCCGGAAGTGTGTTCAATAAGGTTAAAGAAGTATTATGCAATGAAACGTTGGGAGTAGAAATTAGAACTACGTATTCTCTGTCATTTTATATGAAGATAAAGCCTGGAGATTTACGGACACAACTGAAATAAGGCTTGCCAGCTTTGAGATATGGTGTAATCAAAAAATAATGAAATATCATAGACGTAACACGTCGCAAACACAGAAACATTAAGAAAGATAAAAAAAGAAATAGAAGTACTCAACGTTATGAAGAAAAGAAAAATGAGCTACTCTGGTCACTAAGAAATGAAAAATAGGAGTTGATGCGATTGGTTATATAAGAAAAAGTGAAAAAAAAGAGTTTCAGTAATTTAAATCGGTGAAGTAGAAAAACAACAATAGAACTTTTCAGAACTGCTGCAGACAGAGTGAAATGAAACATGATAATCGTCAATGGCCTTAAAGAATAAGGCATACAAAGAAGAAGAAAAAAACAACATATCTAAAACGACAATAAAACAAATACAACTGCAGTATCCGGGTAATATGATGCCTGGAGAAAAATGCGAAATCCTAAACCTAATAATCCAGATAAAAGTAATGGCACGGTTGTAGCTCAAAATAACTTTTTAACCCTCCAGTACACGCGCGGATTCCATACGAAATCCATTGAATTTTATAATATTACTATACAGACTATACTGCATGTAAAGTTGCCTATCTCCTTATACCTTCAAGGAACTTAGTACTAAGAACTAGAACTAGTATAAGGAACTGTTTTAGTGCGACTGTCGCTTAATATGTGTAGGTGTAAGAAATATATTGTGTCCTGATACCATGGTAATACACGCGTGTACTTACGTAACCCTAAAAATTATATTTTGTATTCGGCGTTCGAGGTAAGTTTGCTGCGTGAAAAAGAGTAATAAATATTTATTTTTTATTTTTGATTTAGTTATCAGCAATGTCCCGACCAAAAAAGTAAGATTCGGCGACTCTAAATTTGAAAAAATGCCGATGGAATGGAATAATGAAATAGATAATGAACAGGAGCCGAATATAGATGGTAGTGACGATGACAGCTGCTCAGATGACTTTAATGTTGAGCAATATGTATAACAAGAATGGGAACAAGACTGTGATGAAGAGGTTCAAGGCGAAAAAGATGAAAAAATAATAATTTAAAAATACTATCTTGGCAAAGACAAAAATAACAAAGTGGAGTAAGAAGTGTACTGCGCCTAGCAGAGTTTGAATGCTTCAAATGTATGCTAGATGATAGTATCGTCAAATAAATTACGCGTTGTACCATTATCTATATTGAGAAGGTAAGAGCAAATTTCCAACGCTACAGAGATTATAAAATGACCGACGTCGAAGAGATTTGGACACTTATTGGTATACTCTTTTTAGCAGGTGTTCTAAAATCTGGAAGACTAAATGCTTTGCAAATGTGGGATAATAGGTAAGGTACTAGTGTGGAAGCAATTTAGTTGACAATGTCTTTAAATCATTTCCGATTTCTACTGAGATGTTTGAGGTTTGACGACTTTAATTCTAGACAAAAACGGAGGGAGTTGAATAAACTTGCTCCTATACGAGACATTTTTAGACTTTTTATTGAAAATTTTCAAAATAAAATTACACCCTCAGAATATTTAACGGTTGACGAGCAATTATTTTCCTTTCGGAAAAAATGTCAATTCCGTTAATACATCCAGAGTAAACCATCCAAATATGGTATAAAAATATTTGCGTTAGTAGATAGCAAATATGCATATATCTATAATATAGAGATTTACTGTGCAATACAATCAACCGGTTCTTTCGAAAACGATTGAAGTAGCGCAGAGGTTGTTAGAGGAATGGGTAAACCCATAGAAAAAACAGCCAGAAATGTAATCATGGATAAATGGTTTACCAGTATACCTTTGGCCATGGATTTGCTTCAAAAGAGATCAACTATTATTGGTACAATTCGTAAAAATAAGAGGGAGCTACCACATGAATTTATAACGTTTAAAAAAATAGACATACATTCTTTACTTTTCGGATTCCTTCAAGAAAAATGTATCTTGGTAACGTACGTTCCAGAAAAAAATAAGGTCGTATTAGCTGTTTCAACCATTCCACATGATGACAGTATTAATCCTGAAACAGAAAACAAGAACAAACATTGCATTACTCCCAAAAAGCACTTTTCTTCAGAACATTTCGTTCGAGTTAATAAAACCACTGATGTTAAGACGACTAGACAACACTCACAGATCAACAGAAATAAAAGAAAAAAATTAATTTCTTTTAAAAATAAATAAGGAAACTTCTATAGAAGTTTCGACTAGATCTTCAGTCCTTGGGCGTTGTTATATTTACTATTTGTGGACAAGCAAGGAATAGGAGCACAAGAAAATGGTGCAGTAGCTGTGATAAGTGGACTTCCCCCAGCACATTTAAAGCAAATATGTGTACATTGTGCTGAGATTAAACACAACATGCAGTCTGAATCAGACTAAGATGTTATATTTAGGATATTATAGAACCTAGTTTGATTTGTAACGTTTTGTTAGAAGTAACTTTGATTTATAGTAGGATTTGTTTGTTTTAATTTTTATTGTTTTTTTTTAATTTTTTTAATTTTTTTAATTTAATGTTCATTTATCTTTAAAAATATTGCTAATTATAGATTGCACTTGTATTATTAAAACCTCGTTAAAACAATAACACTATTTTCAAATAATATTGCTTTTCCAGTTCATAATTGAAGAACAAGAAATGCTTTGTGTCAGAAAATTCTGCAAATGTTCAACTGAGGACCAATAAAATCGGTATATAATATTATGTACAAATCCCTATGACATAGTAGACGAAACTTCAATATATTCTTGTGATGTTAATAAACAGCAGTTTACTGGTTAAGTATTTAATAATCAACCAAATTGCCAAAATATATACGTTCCTGAAAATGATTACTTATTTATTCAGTTATTTTGCGACGTGACTGAACACGTCGCAAATATTTCTTTAGAGAACCAAATGACTTAATGATGCTATATAGTATACAACAATTTCTGTGCCAACAATCATAGCTTAAAAACTGTCGCATTATTCTACATCATTACAGTGCCATATTTCATACAGGACGTTAAACAAATGAATATTTGAAGGAAAACAATATCGAATAAATATCTTATTCTCATATTTGTCCAATTTTTTCCATAAAATTGTTTTTTATTTTCCACTGTCACAAATATATGTGCGCACAGCGATTTCTATCACTTTAATACAATATTAAAACCTTTATATTACCTTCAGAAAGAATAAAATGTTTCCAGAATTGGTTTTAAGATTTCTAAAAATAATAAAACACTTTGTTTGGAACGTATAACTTGTTTCTTTTTTACATTTTGTAAGAATATAAAACTCAATGCTCCTTTGTTGAGTCACGGATGCTGTTTCATAATTTCGTACTTTATAATATGCCAATGCAAAATGAATTAATAAAAAAATTATAAATGGCAACTGTCCGTTTAAAAATAAACTTGAACTTTTAATACGTAATCCACGTTTATATCATTATAACATAGCCTTCAACATCTGGCCTATTTTCAGCAAGAAATAAATGGCCGGAGCATTTATCAGACGACGCATGAAATTCCTGTTTATCAATCAGGAATTTTTGGAAGCTCATAAAGAGCAAAGCATTTTCGTTTTAAGAGAGTTGGTTGATATGCAAGCAATGTAATTTCCAACTCCTTCTTAAATTTCTTACATCGGATGACACTAAATTCTAACATTTTGTAATAATTTTAATTATTTTTTCAAAAAAAAAATATTCGGAAATTTTGTATGGTAATAATTTCGGAAGTAAATATAGTTAATTCACGCTTAAATCTGTAAAAGTTAAATAACAATCTAATTTTAATAAACAAGAACAAATATTATTTAGTTCCTTTTTTTAGTTATTAGTTTACGTTCAAACCGTTTTATTCAGTTATTCATTTTCATCTTTTGTTGTTCTACTTTTTAATATCAGG
Organism: Diabrotica undecimpunctata; assembly: GCF_040954645.1. NCBI lineage: Eukaryota > Metazoa > Arthropoda > Insecta > Coleoptera > Chrysomelidae > Diabrotica > Diabrotica undecimpunctata. Next base: position 87,473,658 of record NC_092807.1, on the reverse strand, counting down.
GTTTATTGTCTGTATCGGCAAAAACCTTTCACTTCATCTTTTCAAGTGACATCCTATACGAGGACCCTTAAGCTATCGGGGACAAATGAGCGCAATCTAATTTAACCTAGGTAATTTTTTTTCACCAATTGTTCACTAATTGATTACCACCCTAATAATTTTTCACCACCAAACCAACCTTAAGCGGAGCGATCCTGCTGGCTTAAGGTTCAAGCTAGCAGAATTCGGAAAAAACACTTTTTGCTTATGGCATATTTTTTCACCCATTTTCACTAATTTATTACCACCCTAATAATTTTTCACCCCCAAACCACCCTTAAGAGGAGTGATTTTGCTGGCTTACGCCCAAAACTAGTAGAATTCCTTAGGCTTATGAAAGAAAATAGTTTCCCCGTAAACGCAAAAAATGACTATTTTGGTTAGTATAAACCTGGCATTTAACGCTTTGTAGTAAAAACCTGGTGTATGCTTAGCAGATACGGGTTTTTAACGTAGCATAAAACGATATGCGGGGTTTTTAAGGAATAGAGCAACACCGCTAATTGTTTCCACCACCAAATGGAACTATCGTTAAATCATGATTTCGTCGAGACCGTTAAAACGTGTAATTTGAATCATGTGGTGGTGAAAGAAATAGGGGTTTCCGATTTTCTTATCAGAAAAGACATCATCACAGTCGAAATTAAAGAAAACAGAGTCACGTATTTACCTATCACAAATTGTTAAAGTAATTGTGAAGAGAAAGAGCAAGACTTTACACGTTAAGATTGCCTTTAGCGAGAAGTTGATAGAGATGGACTTTTTGCAGGCCAGAGTGTTAAAATCTGAGATAAAGGACCCCACACCTGTGACGAAACCTTCTGGTTTGCTAAGAAGAGAAAAGAACAAATATTAAAAAACTTAGGCCAAATTATACCGGCGAACCGTCATCAATTTTGGGAAGAATTGCCAACTTCCGATTAATAATAATTTTCATTATGTATTTTTAAATAAACGTTTTTCGTAAATACTTATGTTTTATTCAACAAATGTTGTGAAAAATAAAAAATATTATTAAAATATTTAAATGTTTTGCCTTTCGAGGCAGTTATTACATAGTTAAAACCAAGCTTAAGACAAATTTGGATAATACGTGGTTTTAGCTAAGTAAACTTGACATAATTATTTGCTTTGTTAGTCCATATGTCGCATAACTAATTTCCATATGGTAATTTTGCAATTTTTTTTTGGAAAAAGTGAACTACGATGCTACACACTCTACCCTAAATGATATTGTGTTATTATTGTAGCAAAAGCACAATGGATTAAACAAAAATCTTTAATCGCGTTTTTCTCAAAACTCGCTATAGTGGAGATACGGGGTTCTTTCCTAATAAGGCAGTATAAACGTCACGTGTTTGTTATTTGCCTTTAAATAATCAATATATTAAAATTTCTGTTAATTTTATTCCTTTGTTAACTTTCTGTTCTCTTTTACTGATTTTCTTCTAAATATTGTTGATGCTCAACTTTTCGATCAACTAAACATTCTGTCTAATCTTTATTCTTCATTTTAAATTTTCACTTATTTCGTTTTTAGTCCCCGTATTCAGACCACGTATATATCACATAATAGACATGTATAACATATCAATGATATTTCTTTTTTGACATAACCTAACTCTTCAAGACATGTTTCTTTTAAACTTGTATTTAGGTCTATGTAGCTAGAATCTTTAAATATTTTAATTTATTTATTTTAAAAATTAATTAAAAATATTTATTTAATCCTTGCCATTTGCTATATATTTTTTTATACTTACTATGCATAATATTGTAACTATATGTAATGTTGGTAAAACATTGCAAGGACATGTTTAAAATTTATGCTAACACAAGGTTTCATATTTTAGTTTTTTGGCTTTTTTTCAATTTTCTTGTTTTCCTTTTTTGGGAGGGACTTCAATAACCGAGTGGTGCTCCATAAGAAATAAGCTGCAGTAACAGCATGGTCCCTACTACGTAGAATTCATCTACAACCACACTACGTTTAATTAAAACAAGTTATTTTTCAATTGCATGAAATCTATAATCTATCCAACTACATGAAGCCAAACATACATTTTCCCATACACTTTGCATAAGTATCATTTTTACATTTTGCACGGCTTTAGGCAGGATTTGCTTTTTTTTTTTAATAATAAAATTTTACTCTATTTATACTACTACTACTAATAAGGATTTCCACAGTCTTCACTGTCTTCCTTCACTCAACCGTTTTCTCCAATTTTCCCTGTCATTCCAGTCTCCATCTCGCAGGGTTTTTTTCTCCATAGCCTCGTCGATTTCATCTCTGAATGACCTTCGGGGTCTTCCTCTCTTTCTTCTTCCAATCGGGCTCCATTCTGTGATTTTGTTTATCTAGCGTCCTCTGTCCGCTTCTGACGTGGCCGTACCAGGATAGTCTCTTCTCCTCTATATAGTCGATTATGTCTTATTGCACTCCCATTCTCCGCTTAATCTCTGCGTTTTCAATTCTGTCTCTTTTTGTAAGTCTACAGCTTCTCCTCAGGAACTCCATTTCTACTGCTCTTATTCTACCTCTATTTCTCTTGTTTATTGTCCAGTTTTCGGACTCATATGTCAGGATACTTTTTGTCAGGGTATTATATATTCTCTTTTTTGTCTTTATCGTAATGTTCTTATCCCACAACACTGAGTTTAGTTGTCTTATACAGTTTCTTGTTTGTCTCAGTCTGTTGTTTATATCTTCTTTTGTTGTTCCCTGGTTCGATATTATGGTTCCTAAATACTTGAATTTATCTGTTCCATTTATTTGTCTTCCCTCGTCTATCTCTAGGTTTCTCATATCCTTGTTTTCTGTTGTTAGGTATTCGGTTTTCTCTAAGTTTATTTCCATTCCGTTGTTTTTATATTCTTCTTCTAGTTTTCTGAGCATAAAGCTGAGATCTTCTTCATCTTTTGCGATGACTACTTGATCGTCGGCAAAACTTAAGGTGTATAGGTATTCGTCTCTTACTGGTATGCCCATTCCTTCGCACTTTCTCCTCCATGGTTTGAGTGTCTTTTCCAAGAATATTTTAAACAGAGTAGGGGACGTAGCACAGCCTTGTAGAAGTCCTTTTGTCGTCTTAAATGGATTGTAGGCTTTATTTCCACATTTAATAGCTACTTTGTTTTCTTTGTATAGTGCTTTAACTGCTTTTATTAGTGTTTGTCGGATTCCGAGATCATTCATTGCTTCCCATAATTTGACTCTAGGTATTGAGTCATATGCTTTCTTTAGATCAACAAAGGCCAGATGGACCGGTCTACCTTTTGCCATTTTCTTCTCTATCAGTTGTTCTAATGTGTACGTATGATCTAGGCATGATTTTCCTACTGTGAACCCTGCTTGGTCTGTGAACTTTATTTATAATAATAGTATAATAAATATGATTAGTAAATATAATTTTTTATTTGTATCTGCCATACTCATTTTGCAGATTTGCATTTACACTAAAGATAACACGTTACTACACTTTGCCGAAGTTAGTTGGGGTTTTATTGCCACAAAATATTTAATCTGTAATTGCTAAAATATGGATTTCATCAAAAATAATCAAGCTCGTTAAAATTTGTGCAAATAGCTGTAGATCCAAAGTATGGATTGGTAATCAGCTGTCAGAATCCTTTAAAATAAATAGTGCTCTAAAATAAGGACTTCCCTGTAACTTTTCCTCTTTAGTATAATCTTGAAAAAAATAGTGAGAACCGCCGAAATAAAAAAAACTTTTAACAGCAAATGGACCAAAATTCCTACTAGACTACACAAATAATATTAAAAATGTTAAAAACTCACATGGCATCTAAGATATCTATAGACTCGCTAATACTCGCTTTGCCAATTTCATCTGAGAGGAGATCCCGACAAGTTACAGGCCCTTATTGATGGCAGGAAAAGTTTTGCTAAAGTGAACAATTATGTGTAAACTTGTAGCTATTAGTAGGGAATATTTGCTAGAATTACAATCTGAAGCTGATCGTTTTTTTATATAACGGGCATATCACACATTGAGACAATTCAGAGAACATAAAATTTTATGCAGTAATTGTAACAGGGCGGTGTCATCATTATTGTAGATCTTATTTTAAATTTAATCAGTTCCTAGTGATTTATTATTCTTAACCTTTTTAAAGATTTGAGCAATTTCCTCAATTATTTCGATCTACTAGGGTGTTATCTGCTTCTTAAAGATGATGGTTATTATATTTTGCATTATAAAATTTTACCCATCCTTATTCATTAATCCCATTTAGGATATTTCCTTCTCCATCCTACTTCTTATTGTGCCGTCTCCTATCGAAGGTTGGCGATCTAAATGGCAATTGTAGCTTTGGAAACTGTTGCACAAAAGATTTCTACATATTAGCAATTAAACCATCTCCGCAGGTCTTTCAGCCACGAGTTTTGGTATCTTCCAACTGATCTTTTAACCCGTACTTTATCTTTCAGTATAATTTGGAGTAATTTCTCATCCTTACAGCTTCCTATTCTTTTCTTAAAATCTTTTAATTTAGATGTCTGTAGAACTTTTGCTGTAGAACTGTCGTTTTGCTTTCTCAGATTTTCTATGCTTTTTAATCCTCAAGTTACCTCTTTTTTCTTCTATATAATCTTCTTTATTTTTTCTTTTCGTTTTAGGTTACAGTATTCCTTCTTTGTTTTTCATGTGCATTCTACTTGATTTGTGTTAAAATATGCTTGATTTTTGTTATGTGCTGCTTGTTAACACTTTTGGCAAACCATTTGCTTTTTTTAACTAGTTTAGTTTGCGCCAATATTAATGTTGTTTTATCAACTGAAGTAATAAAGAACAACAAAAATATGAAATGCTTAAGATCGAAATTAGCTAAGTGTGAAATAAACAAAATAAAAGATGTAAACGAAATAGAAACAAACATTAAAGATGACATCATAAACATAATCCACCATTTCTACTCAGAATTATATAAAACAAAAAAGGAACCACCAGATGAAATTAAAAACCAACTTAAGGCTAAAATAAAAAATGTCAACTCAGAGCTACAGCCAGAAATAAGCAAATCAGAAATAAAGAAGGCATTGAAAGAAACGAAAAACAACAAATCGCCTCGAAAAGATGAAATAACTGTAGAGATGCTGAAATATTGTGGAAAAGTGGTAATTAATACTCTACATTTCTTTTTTAACAAGATATTAAAAAAAAATTCCAAACAACTGGAAGGAATCCGTAACTATTATGCTACACAAGAAAGGGAATAAAGCAGATATAAAAAAACTACTGTCCTATAATAACACTTCTCAATGTAATGTATAAATTCCTAACAAAAATTTTAACCAATAGATTGACGACAAAATTCGACGGGTACCAGTCGAAAGAACAAGCTGGTTTTAGAAAGGGATTCAGCACAAGTGACCATTTACTAAGTATGAAAATACTTATAGAACGAGCAAATGAATACCACATTCCTCTATATATAGCGTTCATAGATTTTGAAAAGGCTTTCGACAGTGTCGAACATTGGGCAGTGAAAAGTTCTTTAATTAACAGCAGAATTAACCACATATATACGGAACTAATAGCCTATATATATAAGGAAGCCAAAACAACAATTAAAGTACATGAAGGAACAAAATAAATACAAATAAATAGACACGTGACACAGGGTGACACAATATCACCGAAACTTTTTAATCAGGCTCTGGAAGATATTTTTAAAATATTAGAATGGGAAGAAAAAGTATAAAAAGTATAAAAATTTGTGGACAACGCTTGAATCATCTAAGGTACGCTGATGACATCGCATTGGTAACCGATAAAAAAGAAGACTTATTTGAAATGATGAAAGAACTGAACGTAGAAGCTGGAAAGATAAGCCTTAATATGAATTACAGCAAGACCAAAATCATAACAAATACAGACTAAGACATCACAATGAGGATCGGATAAGATGAAATAGAACAAGTTCAGGATTATATATATATATATATATATATATATATATATATATATATATATATATCTGAGTCAAACTATAAAACTTAACAAAGAAAACTAAACAGCAGAGATAAAAAGACGAGTTAGACTGGCATGGGCAGCATTTGGCAAACTAAGCTACATTCTTAAAAACAAAAGATATCCACAGCATCTTAAGACCAAAGTATACAATCAATGTATACTCCCTGTTCTCACTTATGGTTCCCAAACGTGAACATTTATAAAAGTAAACATGGACAAAATCATAAAAACCCAAAGAGCAATGGAAAGACAAATGTTGCACATAAGACTAATGGATAGAAAGAGAAACGGGTGGATAAGAGAGAAAACAAAAGTGAGGGATATTAGACAAGAAGTTGCAAAATTAAAATCCAGATTTGTTGGACACAATATAAGACAAAAAGAAGACCGGTGGAACAAAATTCTTATAAGTTGGAGACTGTGGGAATATAAACGAAGCAAAAGAAGGCCCCAAATGAGATGGTCAGATAATATCAGGAAGCACGTGGGATCTAGGCGGATGACTGTAGCGAGATGCAGAGAAGAATGGAAAAGTATTGGGGAGGCCTATGTCCATAGATGGATAGATTATCAACTGTTATGTTTCTTCATTTTGTCTACAATTACTTTACATTTTCCCCTCCTCCAGGCTCTCTACTTTCTCATCCATTTATCGCCTATACTCTTTCATAACGATTTGAATGCGCAGATAATTAACAATAATTCTGTCTTGTTTTACATGTATATGCTCTTTGGATTTGATAGTTTTTCGCTGATTTTGTCCATTACAAGAAAGTAGTCACGATCTTTGTTTGGGCCTCGGTAGTTTCTGACGTCCTAGATGTATTCTATCTTGTTAACTATTTCGTTGTCAGAGGATTTATGTTGTCAGGTACATACTTTATGACTTTAGAAGCTCTCACTTCATATAGTTGGCTGTAAAAATAGCTCTATACCAACTTTTGCCTTAAGTCTCCAGCAATAGTTTTTACGAAATGACGTGGGTATCGATTATATTTTTTATCCAAGATGTCCTAGAATTTTTTTTTCATCGTCTTTCTTTTCTACCGTAGGTGCTTGTACACCAAGTAAGCTACAATAAAGGAATTTTTTCTTTAGACCTCAGTAAAATATTTTTTATAAGTATTGGATTGTACCGTTACTTGATAGAAGTTCATTTTATCTGATAATAAAACACTGAAAACTTTTGTTTTCTATATTTTTACGAAATGTATTACATTTTATTATCGCTACAGCTGTGTAAGCCGAGTGCCTTTTTCAGGTGGAATATTTTTACTTTGATTTTAAACTTTATAGTCTTTAACTGAATATGTTGAGGAGGGAAGAGCTGTTTGACCGATCAAAACCTTACATCGATCAAAGTGTTAGAACCGTTAACAAACGTAGAGTAGAACACAAAAACCCTTTCTATAATAGAAAAACAGAAAAAACCTTCTAGATCATAATTATTTTTGAATGCCCAATTTCAAATTCTCCATATACAGATATAAATCTGAGTGACTAGCTGGAGATAAACAGCAGTCCCCCCCTCAACTAAAGAAGTTAAAGACTATAAAGAGTATATATATATATATATATATATATATATATATATATATATATATATATATATATAGTAAACTCTTAAATATTGGGGAAATCTGCAAGAAATACTCTAATGTGTATCAATTGTTTCGCCGAACGTTTTCGCCAAAGAGAATTAATTTGGCTTCTTCAGGGCTGAAAGAGAATAAATTATAATTAGCTACCATATATTATCTATTAAAACATTATTGATCTTACCGTAACTTAGAATTGTAGAGTTAGAATATTAAAAAACTTTGCTAGTAACATAGTGGTGTTTTTTGTTACTATGTGCAAAAAAAGTTTTTTATAAGGATTGAAATGTATGGTAGCTTCGAACTTGACACGTAAAGGCTTACCCAAGGTCAATCGAAAAACCCAATGCAACTACATTTAAAAGGAGGTAATTCTTTGAATTGTCGGCAATAACTAAATTTTTGATTTTTAGATAGTTAAAAGTGAGGTTCTGTTTAAGCCAGAACGCAAGCGCTGACAACTTCAGTAGGTTGTATGAATCTTTATGTCGTTAAGGTTCATTGGTAAAAAACGAATGAATTTAAGTCCCAGTAAAGGAAAATATTATTTTGATTTTCTTTATTTAATTATATTATATTGTTCATGTATTATTGAATCTTATTGAGACGTATCTAAGAAAAGCAAGGGAATGTTATATATTTTTTGTTAATGAAAATTAATTATAAAGGTATGTTAGTTGTTAATGGATATATCAGTCAAGTTAGTTATCTGTGATATAGTATTGTTCTTGGTATCTGATTTAAGTAACAGGTGGTTGCAACGTAAGTTGCAATGATAGGAGAAATCTTAGCTCCCATAGGGGTACCGAAAGTGCATTTGCAACTTTCGTTATGGATTATGTATTAGACTCAGTCATTCCTTTACTATCCTTTAATATTCCATTTATTAAAAAATATGTTGATGACATCATTTTGGCTATACCCAATGACAAGGTAGATGAACTATTAGACACTTTTAATGGTTATGACCCCTACATCCAGTTCACTATAGAGAGGGAAGATGGTAATTGGTCCGTCCCCTTTCTCGACATAAGGATGATCAGGGAAACCAACAACATCAAAATAGATTGGTATCAAAAACCGACCCATTCTGGTAGATACCTTAACTACAACTCATACCATAATAATTCTACCAAAGTCAACTTAATCAAACAGATGAAAAATAGAGTAACAAAACTATCAGATCCTTCTTTTCATACAAAAAACCTACAAATCCTACAGAAACTTTTTATTTCAAACGCTTATCCAACACCATTAGTTAATAAGATTTTGTTTAATACTATCCATGACGAAGATATTTCACCTTCCTTCGCGACTAACAATGCTGATCCTGATGTCTTAAGTGGGAACCCAGTCTCGGATACTCCTATAAACAAATATTTTTCATTACCATATTTCAGAGATATCACTCCGGGGTTAACAAGGATTCTGAAAAGTGTTGAAAATAGCTTTGGCAATAATAATAACAACATTAAACTTAATGTGGCTTGTAGATCAGCCCTAACAATTAATATTAATAATTAATAATCTTTATTCTAAGATAAAAGATAAGACTCCCATAGATAGGCTTAGTAATATTGTCTACAACATTCCATGTCTCTCTTGCAACAATTCCTACATCGGTCAAACATCTCAATTATTGAAATCACGTATTACACTACACAAAAGTGATTCTCGACTTCACCCTGACCGTTGTGCATTAGCCAAACATGTCCATTCCACTGGTCATCTCATGGACTATACTAACACTACAATTCTCCACCGTGAGAACAATAAATCTAAAAGAGAGTTCATTGAAATGTCTTATATTTTCCTTAACGATTTCTCCATTAATGTTAAGAGTGACATCAAGAATCTAAGCGATATATACCACCTGTTACTTAAATCAGATACCAAGAACAATACTATATCACAGATAACTAACTTGACTGATATATCCATTAACAACTAACATACCTTTATAATTAATTTTCATTAACAAAAAATATATAACATTCCCTTGCTTTTCTTAGATACGTCTCAATAAGATTCAATAATACATGAACAATATAATATAATTAAATAAAGAAAATCAAAATAATATTTCCCTTTACTGGGACTTAAATTCATTCGTTTTTTACCAATGAACCTTAACGACATAAAGATTCATACGACCTACTGAAGTTGTCAGCGCTTGCGTTCTGGCTTAAACAGAACCTCACTTTTAACTATCTAAAAATCAAAAATTTAGTTATTGCCGACAATTCAAAGAATTACCTCCTTTTAAATGTAGTTGCATTGTGTTTTTCGATTGACCTTGGGTAAGCCTTTACGTGTCAAGTTCGAAGCTACCATACATTTCAATCATTATAAAAAACTTTTTTTGCACATAGTAACAAAAAACACCACTATGTTACTAGCAAAGTTTTTTAATATTCTAACTCTACAATTCTAAGTTACGGTAAGATCAATAATGTTTTAATAGATAATATATGGTAGCTAATTATAATTTATTCTCTTTCAGCCCTGAAGAAGCCAAATTAATTCTCTTTGGCGAAAACGTTCGGCGAAACAATTGATACACATTAGAGTATTTCTTGCAGATTTCCCCAATATTTAAGAGTTTACTATTTAACTAATCTGCAAAGATTAAATTTCTTTTCTATATATATATATATATATATATATATATATATATATATATATATATATATATATATATATAGTAAAAATATATTACTTAAGAAAGACAGTTTGCCGAAATAGCTGTAGCATCAATAAATTATAATAAATTTTGTAGAAGTGTAGAAAACAAAATTTGTTAGCGTTTAGGTCTCACATATTTAGTTGTTTATAGATTTAAAGTTACCGACTAATTGCTTTACTTTTCTAATGACTAGAAAACCATTTGTAAAATCTTGTTGGATGTCCATAAGTCAATTTCACCTCTTGAATCGCTATTACATCGGCTTTTATTTTATCCAGTTCTTCTTTCATGAATCTAAGAGCACGTGGGGCGTAAAGGGTGTATAAGTTGCATGTGAATATCCGTAAATCGTTATCCTCTGGTTGTAAGCTAGATAGTTGTGAATTTAACATTCTGGTTTTTCCTTTTTCATCTTTCATAATCACAAGTTTTTTTTTAAGAAAGATCATTAAACTTTTACCCAACCTCTTAGTATTTCTTCTTCTTCTGAAGGTGCCTTCTCCATTACTGAAGGTTGGCTATAACTACAGCAAATTACTCTCTATCTTGAGCTGTTCTTAGTATCGAATGTGTGTCCATGCCTGTCCAGTCTCTTACATTTTTTAACCAGGAGCATTTTCTTCTTCCTGGACCTCTTCTTTCTTCTACTTTCCCTTCCATTAAAAGTCGTAGGAAGTTGTATTTTTCTTCTCTGTAAATATGTCCTAGATAACTCGTTTTTCTGTTTTTCACAATATTTAGGAGTTCTCACTCAGTGCCCATTCTTCTTAGCAGCTCGTTGTTGGTCACGTACTCTGTCCAAGAAATCTTCAGCATTCTTCGAAAAACCCACATCTCAAAGGATTCTATAGGCCTCATACTTGTAGTTCCGAGAGTCCATGTTTCCACTCCGTATAGCAATATGGAATAAATAAACGTTTTTACAAATTATTGGTATCGGATATCTAACGATAACGTAGAGTTTATTAGGAATTTTTTCATTCGTTGAAATGCGGATCTAGCATATTCTATACGAGCACGTATTTCGACCTCGTGGTCAAGGTTATTTGTTATAGATACAAATATTAATGTCGACATTTGGTGCACGTGTAACAGCCATTACTTTTGTTTTATTTGTGTTTATATTTAGTCCCAAGCTATCTCCCTCCCTGGTTGTGATATTCAAAAGTCGTTGTAAACCCTCAGTACTGTCCGCAATAATGACGGTGTCGTCTGCGTATCTTAAGTTGTTTACGTATTCTCCATTGATTTTTATTTCTTCTTCAATATTTTCGAGGGCATTTTGAAAGATCTTTTCGGAATATATATTGAATAACAGTGGAGAAATTACACAGCCCTGACGATCTCCTCTTTTTATTGGCAATTCTGCTGTCAGACGATTGTCTATTTTGATCGACGCCATTTGATCCCAATATAGTTTTTTAATAAGTGCTACAGTGTTATGGTCTATACCATGTTGTGTTAGGGTTTCTATGAGTTCTGTGTGTTTTACTCGATCAAACGCTTTTTCGTAGTTGATAAAACAGAGAAACACGTCTTTACGCTGATCTCGGCATTTTTGTAGTAATATCTGGAGGCCAAATAATGCCTTCCTTGTACCAAGCTCCATACGAAATACAAATTAATTGTCGCTCAGGCTTCTTTCGCATTCTCTGTATATTCGTTGATGTACAATTTTGAGTAAAATTTTTAGAAAATGGCTCATCAGGCCAATTAATCTAAACTGTAAGCATCTATTTGCTTTATATTTCTTGGGTATAGGTATAAATGTCGATCTAAACCAGTCTTCTGGAAAGACTCCCCTTCTTTTCATTTCTCTCACGATGTTATGGTATTTTCCTGGCATAAAGAGAGATTTTGCATTCCAGATTCCAATTTTTAACTTGTAATTTTTGTTTTTCACTTTCGGGTGGTTCCTAGCATTTGCCGGGGGGATTCTTAATACCCCTTGACCACCTAAGGTCTGCCACGGACTAGGGGCCTTTTGTTTTCCGTAACTTGCCAAAGTTATAATATCTTGAGAATATTTAGTGTGTTGGTTTCTCCTTGCCTTACACACCGCAGTATTATAACCGATTAAACCAATATCTGATTGTCGCCCATAAGTATCTGATTCCAAGCCTATTAAGAAGTCATTCTTCCCCAGCCTTGTAGTTAGTAATGACATAGCTGCTGCCCTATAATATGTCCTCAGTTGATCCGCGGGTGCTTATTTGGCGCACCTTATTCGCACCTATCCTGTACAATATACAGGACGTCCCCTATCAGCCATATGGGACGCGCCGTATCGGGGTTGAGGACTTTTTCGCCCAGTCTGTCTTCTGCGGAGCGCTGAAGAATCCCTACTTAGTTCAGAACTCTTCCTTCACAAAAGCTGAGACCGGCCACGGACTTAGCACTTAGACTCTTCATATTTAGAGGACCATTTCTGTCGCTCTCGTTAGCCCTAACTCTGCTTCTTCCTGGGGTTGGTTATCACAATGTTGCACAGGATTGCTCAGGTTACCGGGTTCATCTTGTGGAGGTGAGAGTCGGAATTGAGGAGAGGCTAGTGACGTTAACATGATATAGCGTCATACTTATTCAAATTTTCACTACACAACTGATGAGTTCAACACTTAATGACATTTGATTATATGAGCACATTAGTGTTAGTTTATGAGGTAGTCTAGGTAATTTTTCGATATAAGCACGTTTCAATCCCTCCTAATCTATTTATTGCTGATAAATATGACATATTTATTTTAGGACCATATATGGAAATACATAAGTTATGCGGTATAAGTAGGTGAAAACTTAAAATTTTTGGTTAGACACCGAACATTTTAGAACAAAATAAATTATCTATTTTTTACGAATATCTTTTCAATTCAATCTAAATTACAAGCAATAGAATTTTATTACCAAAATATTTGACAAATTTATCTGCGGAAGTGAGACGACAATTTCGAATGTTAGTCTCAGAAACGATCATTCAGCTTTTCCTGCGGGAATCCTTTGAAGATAAATGCTACAATTCAAGTCGGCATTGTTAAGAAATTTAGCCCACTGCTTGAAAATGTCTGCGTATCAAAATTTAAAAATTGCATTAAGAGAACTTGAAATTGATTTTAAAAATAAAATGGTTTTTTAAGAAGCCAAAGACGTATTTGGAAAAAACATAAAAAAATAAACTTAGAATTTAACACAAAAAAAATTAGAAAAAGGATAAATCACATAGAACATGTTAAAAATTAAGAAAATATTGTATATAAATTAGCCCTATATGGAGAAAACATAAAAATTAAGTTTATTCTAATAAAAATAAAGAAGATTAATATATTAGAATACAAAAATAGAAAAGAGAAGAAAATTTTAAATACCGCCATAAAAAAATAAAAGTCCACTGACACTACAACACAAAATGGAAGAAGAGCAGCAACAAAATAAAGAAAAATACATAAAACTAAAGATATGAGAAAAAACTTGTGCAGAAACCAAATTTATTTGAGTCCACAAAGCAAAATAAATTAATGTCAAAGACGAAGACAGCAATCTAACACAGATTTTAAATAACACAATTAGATAAGCAAGATAGGCTCCTCTAAAGGCGTTGTAAGAAAATTAAAACAATCTTGTAAAGTAGAGGATATAAGGAATACAAAATAGCAAACTTAACCAAATTACTATAAGACAAAATAAATCACCGCCGCTACTTGTTGATCTAGCGCGCTCCTAAATGTAAGCGGTCTAATGGAGCCCCCCAGAAAATTACAGACGTCTCACCACTAATTTAGTCTTTATAAGTAAATGGTCAAATACAACAACAACACAAAAAATAAGAGAGCAGACAACACTATAAATAAAACCCATTAAGAGAAATAAACCAAATATTAACATAGTCCGTATAGAATCACAACAAGTAATAGAGGATAACCCCAAATGGATAAAAAAATGTTACAAAATATTATCCAAACGCATCAACAAGCGAGAAAATTTACTAAATTAGTCCTAGAAAGAATAAGAAATTTACAAGTAAAAATAACGGAACGGTTATTAATATTAATAGACCGGTTGTTATAATGAATAACGGACCGTAAATAATATATCTTAGCATCACAAAATAATAGTCAGGAGAATCAGTAGCAAATTATTTACTTTACCAAGAAGTATCTACCTTCACTTGAGCATGGATTTCATCTTCCGGCTGATTGTGTTTTTTTGAAGGTTTTGTTCCGGCTGTAGATTCCATATTCGTTGCATGAGGTGTAGACGTGAATATAACCTTATTACATGTGATATCGAGAGGTTGACAGAAGAATGACAAGATCTTCAACAAAACAGAAGAAAAATTCTTCTATTCTGTTTCTTCCCCTTGAAGTGTCTTTGACATGAAGTTGTGGTGTTTTTAGATGTTTTTGTGTTGTAATTGTAAAAATACCCTTTTATGTTGTAATGTTTTTATTTAAAAATTTTAAATGTTTTTTAACGCAATATATTAAGACAATGTTCACTACAAGGACTAACGGAACATGTTCAATGTAAGTTTAGATGTTACCTTCCTCCACTTGTACTAAATAAGTTTTTCATTTAGGTGCTGATTAAGGTGACAGTCTATCACTGAAATATTCGCATTAAGAATAAAGTTCTACACCAAACGGGCTTATACCGACATTAGCCAATCCTTCACCTTTCCTGAAGTTTACCTGCCAAAGAAGTGTATTTTTAGCGTTATATATACTATATATATACTATATATATATATATATATATATATATATATATATATATATATATATATATATATATACTATATATATAAATATATATAAATATATATATATATATATATATATACTATATATATAAATATATATATATATATATATATATATATAAATATATATATATATATATATATATATATATATATATATATACTATATATATAAATATATATAAATATATATATACATATATATACTATATATATAAATATATATAAATATATATATATATATATATATATATATATATATATATATATACAGTGATGAGTGTCTTACCACCCGGCAAAATAGCGGAAAGGATAGAAGACAGATTAAGTTGTGAGATAGTACGAGCTAAGGCTAGTTATTAGACGTGTCTATTTAACTTCAGTCATAATTATACGGATGACCTCGAAAATATTTTATTTTAATAATTTCTGATGTTAGAATAAATGATTAAATATATTAAGATATATTATAGTAAAAAACATTAATTAGTAGCGATTTTAAATTATAAATCTTTAAGTTTATTTAATAATAAAAATAACTCAACTGAAATATTTGACTAAACTAAATAGGTATGTTCAGTCCGAAAACATTTGTTGTATGTTTAGTTGGCGTAATAGTTAGAAACGTTGTCTATTGATAAGAAGACTGGGGTTCAATTCACACCAAGGGTAAAATTTTTGTTTTATTCAATCAAAAATAATAAAAAATATGATACATATTAGGTAAAAAGTTTTCGAAAAACTGATTATTTACAATTTATTCTTATTCCAATTTTATAAAATAGAAATACAAAATATTTCAAATTCAATTCCAGTTTTACAGTATTCAGTTGTGAATGGAAAATAATCCATTGAAGACCGTTTAATGTCAAATCCATCACTAAATTCTCAGTGTTAATATCAATTCCTCTGTACAGATAATGATTTTCAAAACAATTGACGACATTGGAATGGATGCGCGCGAACAGCTACCTGCTTTATAGCTAACCAAATCATCAAGCCTTCAAGTTATCAAATAATAACACATCGAGAAGTGTTTTTTACAGTAAACAGAAATTTTTTATTGAAAAAACAATTCGTAAAAAGGATTTTAACGGTCGAGGAAAAAGTGCAAATTGTTGTCTGGCATGTGAATGAATTATCAGACAACATGATTAGACAACAATTTGTAAATATGTTTCCAAAGAGGCCGGCTCCAGCACGATCAACAATTCAGTCTATTATACGTAATTTTTTTACTTATGGATCCGTGTTCGACCCAAGAGGAGTTATCAGACGAAGGGAGGTAAATCCAGATTTGGAACTAAGGGACACTTTGATTTGTGCAAGTATTGAGCAAACTCCTACCCAATCAACACCTCGTCTCGGAGAACAATGTGGAATTCCAAGATTTAGAGTAGGTGAAATTTTGTAAAGACATCGATACCGTCCCTATAAACTTCATAAATCCAACGAACAATTTCCTGGGGATCAATATAGACGTTTAGAATTTTGTCAAACTGCAATGTAAATGTCACATCAAGATGAACATTTTTTAGAGAACGTTTTGTTCACCGATGAATGTACGTTTTCATTGCATGGCCGTCACAATTCAATCAATGCTAGGTATTGATCTCGAGGAAATCCTCGTCAGATTTATGTTACTCGTACCCAGTGTCTTCGAAAAGTAAATGTTTGGGGAGGCATAATAGGGAATCATGTCATTGGTCCATTTTTTATAGACGGTATGTTGACTAGGCGGAAATACTTGGAACTTCTGCAAAATGAAATTGTCCCAGCCCTTTGTAATTTACCAATACATTTCGATTCCATATGATTTCAACACGATGGTTGTCCTGCACATAATTCTCGCATCGTCAGTGAATATCTCAGTGCGACTTTTCCTAATCGATTGATTAGTGGCCACGGATATTTTTTTATTTTTGTAGAATTTTTACTTATTTAAACATTCTTTAAAAGTTTTTACTTTATTTTCGAAAGTACGACGATACTATTTTGTCAATAAGATTTTTTGTTTTAACTTTAGTTTTTGTTTAGTTTTGTTTAGTGATTCAAAGCAAGACGATCTTTGCATAATTTCAAATTATTAAAAAAAAAAAAAAAAGAAAACCACATGTGGGTTTTGAACTCTAATCGTCTGCGATGTCTGTATCGCAATGTTAGTTAACGAAGGATTTATAATTATTTCGTGACAAGAGTGTATTAAACTCTTCAAATCATAGTAGAAATTATTCTTGGTTAATAATTTAAAACTTTAGATTAAATAATCACTATTAATTAAATTATTTTATTCACATTTTTGCTTTATTGTGGTCAATCAGTTTTTACTTTATGCGAAATTAAAAAATGGAAATACGTCACACATTCGACGTTACTCATAATAATTATGACCGAGGTGATTTAGCTCGAATCTAACGTCTAAAGGTGTGAGACTCTCGATAGTGGTAATGTAATGTAATATATATTATAGGTTTTTCCGATTATTTCTCACCTCTACGAGTTTCATCTCTTTTTATTTCACAAGGTAACTGTGTTTTCTATCTCTTACGTTAAAAAGCCGGGTGGTAAGACACTCATCACTGTATATATATATATATATATATATATATATATATATATATATATATATATATATATGTATATATATATATATATATATATATATATATATATATATATATATATATATATATATATATATATAAGTAAAAGATTGCATTACATTTAAATTAGAATTTCACCATTGTTCTACACGTGTTTCGAGTTTTCAACTCCTCATCACGAACACTTGTGGAAGTTCAAACTAAAATAAAATGCAGTCTAGTATTTGGCCATTATAATTAAAATAACAGCCTGGTACACTAGCAGCGACACCTATACAAAATAATAAGAATACGTGAGACTTCTCTTTGATAACAAATACTATCTGCATTTCATTTCAGTTTGAACTGCTACAAGTGTTACTGATGAGGAGTAAAATAACTCGAAATACGTATAGAACAATGGTGGAATTTAAATTGAAATGAAATGCAATCTTTTGTTTACATCTTAACGTCTTTTCTCTACGAAAAGAGTGAAAAAGATATTGTTTTTTAAGGGTGATCCGTTAGAGTTACTTTTACCATCGTTCAACAGCCTCTAGTAAGAGGCTTTGCATTTGCGGTTTACCGAATTTGCTATCGACTTGTTACTTTATATTTGAGCTTAAGCAGCTCGAATTTTGGCGCTGACTCTGAGGCCTTCCTGGTAGACCGCCCCATTTTGGGATCGCTTTAATGGTTATAACCAAAGAGCTTTAAATTTTAGAGTAAACTGTAACTAGAAAGATGTTGATTGGGTTTTATCTCAAACCAAGACGTTTGTGAGATGTGCCGTTCATGAAAGTCGAAGTTTTTGTCTCCATGTCCAGATTTCAAATGCTTCTAAGTCTCGCGTCGTCTATCTGATTCTTTGACCGTTCAAGTTTTTCATGCGTATTGTTTTCGACACACAACGTAGTAACAAAATTATTTTTTAGTTTTAAAAGCGACCGACTATACAAATTAGTATTAATAGTTTTTATTGTTTAATTTAGTATCTTATAAGGTAATCAAAGTTTGTTAATAATACTGTATAATGTATACTGTTTATGCTATATTCTTTACTGTGTATTTTCTACGCTTTTAAACTGCCACCAATCTCTTTTTTGTCGATGTGGTACTTCTTAATAAAAACAAAATGACGCACTTTCTAAAATTTAGTAATTTTTGAATTTAATCAGGACATTTTATTTAAAAATATTCTGACACCAATATTCTTAGGAATATCCCTGTATAAATAGAAGGACAAAACATCATGAGCTATATTATATCGTTGGTCGAAAAACATAGAGTTATAAATTCCACAATAGCGGATGAAAAATAAATAACAGCATCAAAACTTTGTTATACGGATTAAGGATGTTTGGAAGACGACCACAAAAAAGAAAATTTATATTGCGTGTTGATTCAAGGCACAAAAGGATTCTCAAAAGACTGAAAAGCCGACTGAGAAAGTAAAGACAACGGACGAGGGAAGCCAACGGAAGCTGAAAATAGAGTAATGCTATCAGATAACGAGCAACCGTGATGAATACAGGATTATTCAAAAAGCATCTTAATGGTTTTCACGACCTGTTTTATATTAAACGTATCTCAACGAAAATTGTTGGGGAAAGGGAATAAAAAGGTTTAATCTACAAAACAGACAGTTTTTAAAACACCTGTTTCCTTATTAAATTGTAAAGATCAAGACAATTGGCAGTTTACTTTCTTAAAAGCCCTGATTTTTTCAT
This sequence comes from Diabrotica undecimpunctata, assembly GCF_040954645.1. Taxonomy (NCBI): domain Eukaryota; kingdom Metazoa; phylum Arthropoda; class Insecta; order Coleoptera; family Chrysomelidae; genus Diabrotica; species Diabrotica undecimpunctata. The sequence goes on along the minus strand of NC_092807.1, from coordinate 87,454,265 downwards.
AAAAATATAATTTGTACGCTTTTATATTCACATCAAAAAATTGTAATGATATTTTAGCAAACAGTTTTATTTTTTCTCCGGTTTCTTTAAAAAATAATAATAAGTATGATTCTACAACAAACTTTATTTTAATTTAAAAAATACTAAACTACTCATAAATTTTTTTAAACACTATCTTTTTAGTTAATATTTTTTTTTAATTAATAGAATACCTTAATATAAAGTTAACACGATAAATATAAAATATATTTTGATTTATTAGTGTTATAGTCCAAGATCCCAGAACGATCACACATAACTTATTTTCACACAGATGAAACCTTAGAGTCTCAGTAGCGTCTCGCGTGATTTGAATACCTGCGTATTTATGAAACTTGCTGAGTGACACCTGGGCAGTTACCAGGTGAGAAAGGTAACTAAAAATAAGAGCTATCTTACTTAAATTTACATAACTGATTTTTATACATATTTTGTAGAATAATATTTTGAAAATACTGCAATAACTGTCAGACACTTGTCATGGACCAGAACTTTTGTCAGACGCTTTAAAGCTCCACTAAAATTAAATTAACTTTACTTACTTTTACATGTCTGATTTTTAAATATGTTAATAATGGAACTATAAAAAACTTATATTTAATCAGTCAGACAAATTAGAATGACCAAACATCCCTTAAACACAAAAATTAGTTAACCCGAAGTATGAGCGCGAGAGTGCTGTGCGCATAAGCCTCAGAGTAAAAAATTCAAACACATTTAGGATACTTCTGTTTTCGATCCGATTAGATATTTTTGCATCTCCATTTTAATATAATGAACTCTAGCATTAAGATAAATATTAAAGTAAATTAATGTATTGAATATATTTGGGATAATTAATTAATTCGGAGCAATTTGGTTTCATAAGAAATTATATTTACTTTATTGTAGAAAAGATACCAGTTAGGATAATTAAAAAAAAATAATTTTTGTAAAAAAATGTTCAACTAGGATTAATTGAAACAAACATTTTTTATTTGAAACAATCATATTCATTGTCGCAATTATTAGAATTTTCCTCATTCAACCAATCATGATGCTGCTCATCCGAGTCATTATCTTCATCATTATCCGTTATGTTGTTGCTGACTGGTTCTTCTGCAAAAAATAGTTCAAAGAATTAAAAAGCAGAAAATCACAAACATAATAAATTCTAAACCTGAAATCAAAATATAATACCTGAAGTTTGAAGGAATTCACTAACGTTTGCTGGTAATTGGTCACCATCAAACCAATGAAAGTGATATTGGTTTTCTTCTACTCTCCACCCATTGTTTTCAGGAGTTAAAATGGTTGGTTGTTTTGCATTTGCATTATTCCATATGCTAGAAATGTAATTAGCACGGCGGAATTGTTGGAATAACTCACTTTGGCATGGTGGTAAACTGCTAGCATCAAAATTTTTTAAATTTTTGCGATCGAATTCTTCGTTAATATTAGATACGCTGTAATTATTTAAAAACAATTGAAGCCGGGCAGCATTAATGTTGCACGTATCAGGAACACTATAAATTTCGCAGATAAATTTTTGGATTATTTTGAAAATATCTTTTTGGATGCGCTCATCGATAAGCAACTCTGATTCTCCAAACTGCATGAAAGCTCGCTGATATTCATGTTTCTTCATTAATATATCGAATGGTCTTTGTTTACCCTTTTTAAAAAAGGCGGAATTAAAGTCACATCCAGTTAGAGCGTGAAACCGTGGCAAACTTCTACATAAAGATGGTCCCAAGTACTCGTAAACCTTTGTCAAATTAATGTATCTCTGGTTATTTCCGGTGCCTGCGTTTAACCATACATTCGAATCATTTTTTAAATTATGCATATGTCCTAACATAATTATCGCAATGTCAGTATCAGAACATCTAATAACAAAATTTGCTTTAACGTCTACATTACAAATATGAAAAACAATTTTAGTGTCAGCTTCTTCATGTTCAGGACACGATAAATTGTCATCAACATTGGATAAAACTTTATTATTATGAACGATGTAAGAATGACATTGTTTAGAATTAATTAATACGAGGGCCTGTTTGAAATTGATATTTTTAAGTTCTTGCGAAAAATCTGACGGTTTAACTTGATCGGGACCAGAAATGTTGAAATCTAATTGAGTAGACTCACGACGAAGGCCTCTTTCGTAGCCTTTGATCGAAGGAGAGAAATATTGATCAAAAATAACTCGTATCTTGTCGCTTTTAGCTGCGTTACCATTAGAAGCATTTGTTTAGAAATACCTCCAAAAGTTTTTAGGACATTTCTCATGGTATGAAGCAAAAAGAAACCATAAATTAATAAAATATCTATTTGAGTAGGTGAGTCGTGCTCTACACCTTTCTGCAAAGATTTCATCAAAGTTGATTTCTGGGTTTTACAAATGAATCCATCAATATGGCACATTGATAATGGCATTGGAGTAATAGGATAGGACAAAATTTTCTCCATATCTACTTTATAATCCATAGATATTCCAAGAATTCGTCCAAAAAGATCTCTTTGCATTCGTACCTTTTGCACTTTACCACCTGCTTTGGTTTTTTTCTTTTTGGAGTAATCCAGTGTAAAGTTTTCCAATCGTGTCTTCTTAATACTTCTTTCGAATCTACTAATATCCAATTCACACTCAGAAATGAACGTTTGACGTTTAGCTTCACCATTTTTCTCTATATAAAGCAAAAAATTTTCTACGGGCTCCGACGCAGCTTTACCCGATGATATATTCATTAATAAATCTTTTGGCATTTGTGAATCGAATGGATTTATAAATAAATCCAAAGTTTCAATAAATTTTTGCAACAGCTTAGCATTAATTTTTATAGCATGGTTGGTGAGCTCGGCTGAAACATCTTGCTCCTTCTGCAGACCCAAATCTTTGTACACTGAACTGATTATTGTAGATCTAATATCATGACTCCGGGCCCATCGTTGACGTGTAGAAATTGAATTCGTAAAATGTATTATACCAGTGAGTTTCCTTGCAGCATCAGCGTTTATTGTTTGTTCAAGAACAAGATCAATAGGTTGTTTAGAAAAAGTCTTATTGGTTCTTCGAATGCCAAAAAAACCTTCTTGGAATTCTTCGTACAAATTAGGATGAGTTTCAGCAACGTTTAATAAATTTGAACAATGCCTAACAGTCCAACGAGCATAGTTTTGTTGATTAAAGATAAAAAACAAATTCGTGATCTTTGGTAATACGTACTTGAAAAGATCAAAATCTCCATTACGAATACTTCTAGATAGAGTTAAATAATAGTTGACCAAGTTTATATATATTAAATAAAACTGCGCTGTTTTACCATTATCACCGTTCAAAGTCTGTTGTTTGTAAATGTAATAATTATTTAATAGTTCTTTCAAATCGTCATTTTCAATTTTAAAAGATGACACTGGAGTATTTTGCAGACGCGTAAGTTCTTTAATAATTGTATCCGATACTTCTACATTTTTAATATCCAAAAAAGATTTAAAATGTAAAATCTCCAGACCTACTGACATCAACGGATGAAGTCTCTTACACCGATTGAAGTGTTTCCCTTCCTGAAATCCAGCAACTGATCCCGAAGCTAACAAATCACTTTGCACCATCACGTTCGACAAGCCGCAATCTGCTATAAATTTTCCTATAGCTTTGAAGTATGACATCATGATATGGAATGGTCCCAAATGAATAAATAGGTTGTCAAACTTAGGTGCTTCAGTAGCTTGAATTTGTAAGGCTATTTTGGCAATTGCAAGATCATAAGTAACTTAAATGCAAGATTGTTCAACTTCTTCGCAAATTTGTAAGCTTTGCTCCATTGTTTCCAAAATAACCGATGTATTTGTAGGCGACGAATTTATCGGAGATAGATAAGAAACAACTTGCTTTGCATTATTTTCATTATTACTGATCAAGCTATTGTAGCCAACCCACATCGGAAGATTTGATAAATGGCAAGCATGGCTGAGCATCCAAATTATATCAATGTTTTTGTATAATTGTAAATTTACAGGCAGTGTTTCTTCAGCTTCATAAATAGAAATTTGTAAACTATCAGTCATCTTGGGTTTTTTCATATATGGTCTGCTATCTATCTCAGTAACCTCTAGTGTTCTTCGTCGTCTTTTTCTCGATGTTCTAGGTTCTTCTCTGGTGGTAGAAGACAAATTTGGAGTTTCTAATTCATGTAAAACATTTGAGTCTACGTTTTGATAAATTATACCAACAGTGTCGTGTAACGTGTCCTTTCCACTCTTTGTTTCCACAAACCGATCAAAATTATCAAACGCAACTCCAGTACATAGATTCGGATTTAATTTGATTGCTTCAGGACATATGGTGGATTTTTGCATGGCGTAATAAGTAGCTTCAGTTTCCAGTTCTTCTACACCTGGATAGCTAATGCAATGGCCATATCTGTGAATTATGTCTATTATATTACGACTACTTGTTAAGCTTTTTAAAGCCATTCCGAGCTTAATATGCTTTGACGTCTTACATTTACCATTAAAGACAGCATATACAGCATCCTGGCTCAAAGATTGAACTAATCGAATACATTTCTTATTATTTTTTCTTTGGCTGCTACTTCCTGCAATCAGAGTAAAATAAAATTGAGATAAGCTTTCCGGCACTGAAACTTCACCGTCTTCAAGATTCTGTACAGATACTTTAATAGGTAACTTATTTTTCTCAGCTTGTAGCACTGATTTTCTTAATACTAAAGCAGCTTTATTCAAAATGTCCTGATCCTTTAAATCATCCAATAACTCCTCATCAATAACATAAACGTGTTTTGGAGCAAGTATCTTCTTATTTTGACACATTAGGAACTTGATTTCCTTCATAAATATTTTGTTTATTTTTGTCTCTAAGTTATGAGGAGTGAAATTGCCCATAATTTCTTTAGAATTTTCTGCTTCGTCGTTAAATAATTCCATGTAGTGTCTGTGGACATAAGTAAGAAAATAACATCGTCCTTTTTCTATAACATTTTTTTGTATAAAACTACAAACTTCATCAAAGACAGCTTGATGACGCTGACGAAGAGTATGCCAAGGCGTTTTAGTTGTATTTTTCTTTGTCGATATGTTGTATAAATATTCCAATTGACATTTTTTGTGGTAATATATTGTTGAATCCGTTACAGCTTGCACTTTCTCAATTAATTGCTCTGAGGCTTCCTCGTCATCTTTTAATTTTTTTAAGAAATCGTTTCTATCACACGCATGCAAAGGTAGTCTCTTCAGTTTATGTCTTTTAGTTTTTTGGTCACAATAAATACATGTCTGGTTTGTGTCAGTATTCATATCACTTTTAAATAAAATATTATGAGAAGAGGAATCAAGATCACATTCAACTGCAATACTAAGATCTTCCAAATTACATGACACTGGTTCAACTGATTCTAATTCAACACTCGACTTAACACTTGGCTCAGGTATTATAATAGATTCAAGTATAGTACTAGCTGGACTTGAATTTGACACTACATCTAAATCAAGAACTGTAGAATTATTTTGTTGACTTGAGGTTGATGCTGTACATAAATCATTATTAATATTAGAATTACTTGGTGAGCTTGATGTCGACGTAGCTGATATATTTTCAACAATACTCGATGCATCTGTTTTTATAGCACTTTTTGATTTTTCTGAAATGGCGGAATAATACTTCTTTGGCAAAGCAGTAAAATTTTTGTAACATTCTCGATGATAACCATTATTATACATATCATCCGGTAAAACTAAGTCTTTGAATTTTAGGTTATGGATTATTCGCTGTTTTAATACAATTTTCATTTTTTTAAATGTCTCTTCAGTAAATAACTTTAATGCATTACTGGATTGTTTACAAAATATACATTTTGAATTGTTTTCTTCCATGATTTTCACTATTGCAAATAACTTAATATTACTCACAAAGTACACGATATAAACAACAAAAACATGTGCTCTGACAGATTCGAATTAAACTATAATAGATATTATAGGTTAGGCGCAAGGGACACATACACACTAGAGTGACAGATTGTGAGTTAAAGAAGGAGAACCGAGATATTACAGACGTCTCACTAACTCTGAAATGCAAGCACAGCACTCTCTCACTTATATTTCTGATTAACTAATTTTTGTGTTTAAGGGATGTTTGGTCATTCTAATTTGTCTGACTGATTAAATATAAGTTTATTATAGTTCCATTATTAACATATTTAAAAATCAGACATGTAAAAGTAAGTAAAGTTAATTTAATTTTAGTAGAGCTTTAAAGCGTCTGACAAAAGTTCTGGTCCATGACAAGTGTCTGACAGTTATTGCAGTATTTTCAAAATAATATTCTACAAAATATGTATAAAAATCAGTTATGTAAATTTAAGTAAGATAGCTCTTATTTTTAGTTACCTTTCTCACCTGGTACCTGCCCAGGTGTCACTCAGCAAGTTTCATAAATACGCAGGTATTCAAAGCACACAAGACGCTACTGAGACTCTAAGGTTTCATCTGTGTGAAAATAAGTTATGTCTGATTGCTCTGGGATCTTACTCTATTATATATTGTCTACTACAATGCAAGTTGTCAGGTGTCAACGGGAAATGAACGAGTTACAGTGAAAAAAACTGTTTTATATCTTAAATTTGAACCATATATTTGATAGAACACAGTGAATCGTGAAACATGAACATTAGTTAATTAACTTTATAATATCTTGAAGACATAACCAAAAAAGACACTAGTTCTGTTAATTTTAATAAATATTGTTCTGTGATACTAGCATATCAGAATAGTCGCTAACTTCCTGGTTCGTATAGGCATCTTGAAACCAATAATCATCATTATTCTGGCTTTACAACCCTGCGTGGGTCCTAGCCTCATCAAGAATTTCTCTCCAGTCGTCCCTATCCATCGTATTTATCAGCCAAGCATGTATTCCCATATTTCTCATGTCTTTATCAATGTTATCAAGGAACCTTGTTGTGGGTCTTTCTCTTCTTCTCTGACCAATGGGTCTATCAAGGAGCGTTTTTCTAGCTGAGTCATTTTGTTCCATCTGCATTACATGTCCTATCCACCTCTGATGTCCTATCTTAATATGTTTTACGATATTAGGGGTGGTATATTTTATAAGCTTAAATTTTGTATCATCTTCTCCACACTCCATACCACGCCACACCTTGAAATCAATCATTGGCTTATATATTGCTATATTCTGCAATAATTTGTAAATACGTGCAAATCTCTCCTTCAAGTGATATATGAGTGGAACTAATTTGTAAGATTAGTTTAAAGTCTTTCTGTAGCATCTTTATGTTGTCGTTAAGGTAGATAAACCTCATAATTTACAGTAAACTTTGCAGGGGCATAATTCTTTCGGAATGGAAGTTTTCATGATTGGACCAATATAGTTTTATACTAGGAAGGTAGTTGAACCTCAGGTTTAAAACCATGCGAGGGAAATGCTTTTATAATAAAAATTTCGACTCGGTATTTTTTTGATGAGCATACAAATTACTTTGGGTCACTGTTTGCAGTAAATTATCTTTCGTTAAGGATAAGCTTAAAATTGACAGTGGACTGCTTGTGTCAATTTCAACGTTAGGTCTAATTTTACTAGTAAACTGATCGTGAGACAATTTGTATGCAGACGATTCAAGGGTACCAATACGTCTTTTGCATGAACTAACTTCTTTCTTATAGTCAGGGTCTGCGACGCTATCATCTGCATCCTCAGAGAACTCATCACTAATGTGATTTATACTAACATTTTTAGTTGAGGAAGAAATTGGAACATTTGGTGATTGGCCTAATGTTGGAGTATGCAGTGAAGGAATTGGTAAAATGCCTTGCGCATCACAATCTTCATCAAAATAGGAATCGATGGCCATGACATCAGGTATACCAAAATCATCCTTACCACAATCAATTAATGTCACTATGTTTCTAAGTTCTTGTTCTGTGATTCTGTTCTGTGCTCGAGATAAGAAATTACCATATGTATAGTTGGTTCTGTGAGGAGGGACATAAAAAGTTTGGTTTAACCATGTTCTATTTAGAGGTACATGCAGATCAACCTGCTCAAGTAGCTGAGGACCCAACACTGTAGAAGTAATTATGCCATAAAGCATCTTTGCATCTTTAATTAATCGTCGGTCTTACAATGAGAGAATACCAAGTTGGGTTTTAATTTGATCATAATTTACTTGATTTAAAATGAAAAAGACAGAAAAGCTTTGATTTCACGTTCAAAGCGTCTATGTATCTATTGATACGTATTTCGACTTAATAAGTCTCATCAGAATAGTTATTCATAGCCGTTCTTAACGTGAAAAATAATATTCTCTGTCTTATTAGAAAGCAACAATAAAATGGCTTCGTTATGGACGCAATAGCGACATCTGATAGAAAAATCGGTAAGATAGTTTCGAAACAAATTCAGATTTCTGCTTTAATCTGGAGCCTTCTAAAAATTGCAAGGCATGGCCAGACGATGATAAAGATGTTAATAGAGACATGTAGAATCTAAAATTTGCATTCCACGACATGTCTATTCATCTAAGCAGAAATCCTTACCGAATTTGTTTCTCGTACTCATACAGAGTAGATCCGAATAAAATGAAAAAGACAGAAAAGATTTGATTTCACGTTCAAAGCGTCTATGTATCTATTGATACGTATTTCGACTTAATAAGTCTCATCAGAATAGTTATTCATAGCCGTTCTTAACGTGAAAAATAATCTTCTCTGTCTTATTAGGAAGCAACAATAAAATGGCTTCGTTATGGACGCAATAGCGACATCTAATAGAAAAATCTGTAAGATAGTTTCGAAACAAAGTACGAGAAACAAATTCGTTAAGGATTTCTGCTTAGATGAATAGACATGTCGTGGAATGCAAATTTTAGATTCCCTATGTCTCTATTAACATCCTTATCATCGTCTGGCCATGCCTTGCAATTTTTAGAAGGCTCCAGATTAAAGCAGAAATCTGAATTTGTTTCGAAACTATCTTACCGATTTTACTTGATTTAATTCAAAAGGTATACCCTGTTTATATGCTACATATTTCAAGAACTTGTGTTGAACTTTCTCAATTTTTAATATATAAATATTATAAGATGGATACCATACACAAAAACAATACTCTAGATAGGGTCTGGCTAAAGAACAATACAGTAATTTAATTGCTTCAATATTCTGAGTCTCGAGTGAATCTTTTTATAAAGCCAAGCATTTGTAAAGACTTGTTAATTATTGACATATAATGCGATTAAAATAAAAGTTTAGAGTCTAAAATAATTCCAGATAACGAATTTCGGTAACCCAGTCAACAAGAAAGTTCTGTATATTATAATTATATTCCATTGTGTCTCTCGATCGTCCAAAAGAAACAGCATGACACTTGGATGCGTTCAGGGCCATGGCATTCAACACACACCACTCACTCAACCGATCGAGATCGTGTTGAAAATTAACACAATGTTCTGTATTATTGATAATTGCGTAGAACTTTAAATTGCCCGCAAAAAGAAGAGGTGAACTGTGCTGGAAGCAGTGGTGTATATCATTTATGAATATGGTAAATAACGGGAGTCCCAAATGAGAACTCTGAGTTACTCCTGAATGAACCTTAATCTCACCTTAATCTCACAAAATCCCTGATACGTACCATTTTAATTCGGCCAGTCAAGTATGTTCTCAGCCGTCTAAGAAGTGGCCCATCAGCACCCATTTTTTTTTAGTTTAACTATTAAACTATTATGGTTGAACCGATCAAAGGCCTTGGAAAAATCAGTGTACAGCGCATGTACTCTACAACCTCTCTCCATGGCTTTCATCAGGAAGTCCACAAATACTAGTATATTACATTCAGTTGATCTGCTATGTCGAAATCCAAATTGTTGGTCTACTAGCTGTTTTTCAAGTGAAGCTGTAAGATAGTTACATACAAAATATTCAAATATTTTTGGTATTACACTAATTATTATACTAATGGGCCTGTAATTATTCACCAATGAATTATCTCCCGCTTTAAAAGTAGGTGTTAAATAACTATTTTTCCAGCATTCTGGAAATTAACCTTTATTTAAGGATAGATTAAAAATGTGAAAAAGACATCTGGATAATACAAAACAACAATTCTTAGTAAAGCTGGAAGGCAATCCATCAGGACCAGGACCCTTATTCACATCCAGTTCTGATAATTTTAAATAAATATGAGATATAGGTATGTCGAAACCAGTCAAGTTAGTAAGATCAAGTGAAGGTGAATCACTGGATATATCACATATTTGAGTGGAATAGATTGTAGAAAAATATTCTCTAAAAAAATTTACAATATCTGGTCCGTGATTAAAACAAAAGATATTTTTTGTGAGCTTCCTTTTTCTCAACTATCAGGTCCTTCAACTCTGGTAAAAACCAAGAAGGGAATCTACGTTTTGAATACCTTTTTACGGGGATAAATAATTCTATAACTACGTAAACTATATCATAAAAAATATTCACAATTTGATTCAGTGGTTTTTCTAAAAATAAATTATCCCAGCAGAACTGTAATAAAAAATCAGTTACTTTCACATTGTAAGTCGGCTTAAAGTACCTATAGAAACCATGACTAACCAAACCAGTATTATTGGAGCATCTTTTGTTCATTTTTATCTCAAATTCCAGTAATGGGTGGTGCATACACTCCCTCAAAAGAGCTTTATCTGCCCTGGACACAGTTATATCAGCATCATCAACCAGCACCAAATCGAGAATATTACCAGTGGAATTCACAGTAGTGTTGGACTAAAACAAATTACAATAAACGTTAAAATTGACTCGATATAGAAATATTTAAATCATGCCCAGTTTATAGGCAAACTTCGAGGTTGTTTATATAGTTAATCCACTCGATCGTCGCAAACAGGAAGTCTTGTGAACTGCCCTCGTGGGCTCGTTGGTGCACTTTCGTTATGTGCTTGATATATTGGATTTCGCCGCAGCTGCATGACGGTGATGGTAGCTTGCCCCATTTGTGCAACATATCTGCAAATCTACTATATTAAGTTCTGATGCTATTAAGTGTGCAGCAGGTCTTACGTGGTAGGTCAAATCCAGGACGTGCCTCTGTGATGCAATGTATGGCTATATTTGGTTGAGCTGTCGACCATTCATGGATCCATTTGGTGATAATGTTAAACCCTGTGGCTGCGGCTGATTCTGCAGTTTGTATTGGAGATTATTTTTGGAGCTGAGTCGACTTTTGGTTGCATCTTATATATAGTTATTAATCGAAAGCACCGTGTTGCTAAGGATCTTGTTATATTCTTTGGTAAGCAGGTTAAGTTGGCGAATATGTGGTGATGGAATGTCGTTCGGCACCGGTAGCCAATGTGTTGGTGTAGATTTGATTACTCCAGCGATCATTCTCATGGTGTTATTTAGTTGGACATGTATCTTTTTAACGTGAGCTCTGTTGATCCATATTGGCGCGCAGTATTCAGGTACGGAATAAACAAGAGCTAAGCCTGAAGACCTGGGTGTGGATGCTGATGCCATCCATGTTGTTCCGCGGAGCTTCTAAATGATGGTATTTCTGGTTTTAAGCTTCTTGGCAACTGTACTTAAATGTTCTCTAAAGCTTAACGTTCTGACCAAGTCCACGCCTAGATATTTTGGATATTTATCGTGGTTGAGTCGTGTGTTATCAAAGTGATATTTATATATATATTTTCTGACGGATATTCTCAAGTTAAAGTTGATTTGAATATTGGCAATATCATTTTAAAGTCTTCTACTTTAAAATGTATAAGGTATGTCTGAATTGTCAATATAGATGAGTCAGATAAAATTAAATTATTAGAAGAATTTTTTCACTAAGTAATAAAAAACAAAATTTGTTTAATTTACTAATGTTTGTATTTTGAGAACGATTTCCGAAGTGGAAATTGAAACGTCAATAAACGTATTTTAACCTTTAAAAAAAAATCAAAGTGAACGTTAAGGGTTCTTAACGCCAGGTTTTTGTGTAGATGGAAGCAGGTTACATTAGTCTTGGAGGCGTTGGAATAAAGTCTGCATTTTTGAAAGTGATTTCCCACAACCTCTAGGTCTCTTCCGTAACCTCTAGGTCTCTTCAGCTTCTTCTAGTGACTTTGTTTGGGTTAATAAAGCCCAGTCATCAGCATAGCCAAACTTTGTTGATGTTGTTGTCGGCATGTCTGCGATGTAAAGGCTTAACAGCAGTGGTGCGAGTACTGAGCCTTGTGGCAGACCATTTTTGAGTTTTCTGTGGGTACTTACTTTGCATCCTATAGTTACTTTGGATACTTTGTCGGTGAGCACATTTTCTATTAATCTAGCAGTGACTTTGCAAGGAATAATGCATAAGAGTTTATAAAACTTTCTGTCTCGCCAGATGGTGTCGAAAGCTGCTGACAGATCTACAAACTCAGCGAAACTCTTTAGTTTTCTTTGGAAGCCGGTTTCTATGTAAGTACAGAAAGATAACACCTGGTCTGTGCAACCTCGATTTCGTCTAAAACCTGCTTTCTAAATTAGTATAGTTTTGAGGATTGTTGGGCTTATTCTGTTAAAAATAAATATTTCGAGTAGTTTACACATTATAGACAGTAGAGCAATTGGTCGATAGCTTTTTGAGTAGACAGCTCGTCTACCCAGTTTTAGTATTGGGGTCGTCTTTAAGGGCGATATCTATTTTTTCAATTGTGAAAGAGAGAGAGAGTGTTTGGTCTCGATTGATTGCGATTTCAAGATTTTTAAATGTTTCTTTATGTCTCGTGTGTGAGCTTGATGTCAAAACAATATGAGATGCTACTAAGTTTGGGCTTATACCTGCTTTCCGTTGTTGGTTTAGGCTTTCTACTGTCATAGTCCATTTTTGCTGTCATGTTGCATTCAGACTATCAATAAGTTCGTCTGCGATCTCTTGGTCCCAGATTCAAAAAAGTTCTGGTATAATATATTACTATTATGACACCATCTCGGGATATATTCTCTTCGATAACCTCTAGGCATGCTTTTCTTGGCTGTGCTTATCACAGCCCCAACAAAATAACCATAGCTCTTACTGATAGGAGGTATCCAGCCCAGGCACTTATCAAGGTCAGAAGCGAACTTTCCCCAGTCTGCTCGTAAAAAGTGTCATCTATGTCTTGGAATTGACTTAATTCGGGGAATTTGTATGTCTAGCTCTACAATAACTGGGCGATGCTGGCTGTGTGGAAAATCTGGAAGAATACTTCTTGTGGCTGCCAGAGGGGCATTGTTACAGTCTCTTTATACGAAATATAATTATAATATAACTTTATACGAAGATAAGTCGGGGTTGTACTCCCTGTTCCATGCGGCTGAAATAAATGCGTTTGTTTTTAGCATCAAAAATGAGATATAAATGCTCATCTTCAGTCCATTTTAATAAGGCATCCCCATTTATATCATTCTCCCTGTATTTCCACTTCTCGTAATGACTGTTGAAATCTCCTACATACATCACTGGATGGGGATAAGTTTCTAGAACGTGCGTTGGTCATTGCTTGCCTGGAGGTTTATAGACGTTGGTGATAGTGATGCTGCCGACTTTTGTAGCAACGTTTTGTATGTTCTCCTCAGAGGACATGGTAACAAGGGATACGTTTTCTATATTTGTTTTTATGTTTGCGTCTGTGTCGTATATTTGATGATAGGTATCACCCCAGCAGTTCGTAGCCTGGTATTTTTTTCCATTTTCGTAGATCATGTTCTGTAACACAGTGGGTTTTCTGTGTGGCACATATGTCGATATCGTTATCTTTTGGTATCCTTGATAGATACTGGATTTTGGCGTAGCTTATGTTTTCTATATTAATGTGACAAATTCGAACTGAAGGCCTGATTTTTCTAGTAGAATAGCTATGAAAAGAGCTTGTTGGTAAGTTTTGAGTCACACTTCTTTGTGTCGTGGTCAGGAGATACTAAGATTGTCTGACCTCCAGTATTTGCGAGTTCATTTAGCGTTACCCAGGGTGCACATGTAGTATTTTACTACGATCGCGAACTAACTCTACACCCCATAAAGATATAATAAATGAAAATTTTACATTGCAGAATGCATTTTTATGCATGAATCGACCATGACCCAATGGTTCTTGTTAATAATAAACAACAATATGTATGTCCATATTGTATTTCAATTTTTTTATAAGTCGCAGTCTGATCAAATACACGTCTTCCATTATATGAGGCGTTGTAAAACTTACATAAAAGTTTTAAATTTTTTTAGTACGAAGCACTGGCAATAATAGTGGGTATTTTGTAACGGATTGTCCAAGAAAATGTGTTTCTTTTTTGTAATTTACAAAAATAATAGGGGTTGATCCGCTTTGATATTGAGATAATCTTCCATGCATGTAGAATAGTTCTATTAAAAATAGATATAACTATGGAACAGCTTTATTGTTAGTTACGTAAAAATACAAAAGTATATAAATTTAGTCCAAATCATCTCCTCGCAGTAAAATTTCGTCCTGAACAGTATCGGAGTATTTGAGATCTTTATAAAAGTCATGATAGATCGGTGGAATAAACTCGGTCAATTGCAACAGGTCTTTTTTTTTTGGCTGGAGTTATAACTTTTCCATCAGGATATAAAATGGGTAATTTATCCTTTAAACGATTCTTTGGTATATTCCTTTTTTAATATTAAATTTTTGAAGTTGATGAAGATCACTTACACCATATTTAAAATAAATAACACAAGGATCATCTTTTTTAAACTAATGCTATAACTGGTTAACCAACAAGTGATCAGAGTGTTGTCATTTCTTATCAGGTTACACGACGTGCATAATAAAATAATTAGCTTAGATCTACTTTTTTAATCTATCAAAATGAATAATCCAAGCCTTATGAATAAAAGTTCTAGAAGTTACAAACTTATATGTACAGCTTTAGAAAAAAGTGCAGTCTCTTTTTCCTTGGAAAAAAAAATGAAAATTTATTACCGGAGCCGGAGGTACGTATTATATATAATTACATTTAAGTACAGTGAGTCCATTTAA
The DNA here is from genome assembly GCF_040954645.1 of Diabrotica undecimpunctata. Taxonomy (NCBI): domain Eukaryota; kingdom Metazoa; phylum Arthropoda; class Insecta; order Coleoptera; family Chrysomelidae; genus Diabrotica; species Diabrotica undecimpunctata. Next base: position 87,439,197 of record NC_092807.1, on the reverse strand, counting down.
ACTACCTTTTTTACTACCTTTTAAACTTTCATCATCATCATCATCCTTCAACACATGTAGTTCTCCCTAGGAGGGATGTATTCTTCTCCATGTATTTCTGTTATGTGGTGTTTGCATCCAATTTTTGTCGATCCGTTTTATGTCATCAGATTATCTTGTTGGCGGACGACCTTTACTCCCATATGCTTCGCATCTTGGTCTCCAATGTACGATTCGCTGTATCCGTCTGTTATCCGGCATTCTAGCTACGTGCCCCGTCCAGTTCCACTTAAGGGTCTAATTATTTCTATGGTATCTTGTACTCCTGCTCTCCGTCTTATTTCCTTGTTCATAATCCGATCCCTACGAGAAATGCCTAACATCGAGAGTTCCATGACTCTTTGTGTAACACAAATTTTATTACTACTTTTATAGGTTACTGTTAGAATTTCTGCACTATATAAACCACATGTGAGTACTGGCAAGACGCACTGATTTTAGGCTTTTATTTTGAGACACATAATATGCAGTTCTGACTTAAGGACATATCTCAGTTTGCCGAATGCCACCCAACAGAGTCATACGCGGCGGCTTATTTCGCACGTTTGATTATCTCTTCCTATGCGTATATTATGCCCCAAGTACTTATAAGAAGTGTTTTTTTCGATATGAATATCATTTACTGAAATCTTTTCGCTTAACACAAGATTTCTCATGACTTGTGTTTTAAACTACTGTAACTTTACTTAACTAAGTACTTTTTTAGGTGCAAAAAGCCTACGAGGCAACTGAGTTTCTAATGAACGCATCAATAAACTCGACATTAAATAATGAAAGTACCTGCCCTAATGAAGTCAGTTCTATGGGAGAGGAGAAATTACCTGAGGACTCAGTATTATTGGATATATCCTATTCTAATGTAAGTATTCCCTGCACTAGCCTATATGTCTCAAACCATTCAACGAGTCCGCATTCTTTTGATTTATTGCATGGAAATAGAAGTTTGAGTATTGATATGGAAAACAACACAAACGTTACTAGATCCAAGCAAGTTACAGCCGAAAATTTTCAGCTAAACTTCCAACAAAACGTAAAAAGTAGTACACAACAAGTGCAAGAAACAAACGAGGAAGCCTTTGGCTTAGAAAACGACAATCATTTAACAACACACGCAAATAATAAAGAATCCTCTGAAGAATCTAATGAAGGTCATACAAAAGCTGCTAGAGAGCAAGGAAATGAAAATAAAGAAAATATATTAGAAACAGAAATCATGGGGACATATAAACAAGGAAGACCAAGAAAAGGTTGCAAGAGACGAGTAGAAAATCAATCCCGGCAATCTCGAAAAGTTTTATGCGAAACCAATAAGCCGTATGTAAGTCAAAAGGGCAAATCGGTAGAAGCTAGACAGTTTAAAGATTATCGCTGCAAAGATAAATGTTACGACAAAATAAGTTTGGAAGAAAGGCAACAAGAATTCAACAAATTTTGGGCATTTAATAACTATCAAGCTAAATGCCTCTATATATCTTCTTCCGTCTTTGTTGTGCCTATAAAAAGAAAAAGAGCTAAACTAACATCTAAAAGAACCCACACAACGATATACCACCTAGCTGGTAGAGAAGTATGCTCAAAAATGGATATTCAAATTTTGAGAATATCCTCGGCAAGAGTAGACCGGTACTTAAAAAAAGTTAGTTCAACAAATGTCATTAAAGATCGCAGAGGAGAAAAGACAGGTATCCATCGAAAAATGCCTGAAGATCGTAGACAAAGAATTATTGACCACATAAGCAAATTTCCAAAGTATAAGTCACATTATTCTAGAAATCAAAGTGAACTCCTTTTTTTAAATAGTGATGTAATATTAGACAAAATGTTTAACTTGTATAAAGAAGAACATCAGGATAGTGTTTCTTTTTCTTCCTATAAACGCACATTTTATGACAATTTTATTTTGCAAAGAAAACGACTGAAAAAGGACACATGCAATAAATGCGATAATTTTGCAGTTAAAATTCAAAGTTCTACATCTGAGCAAGAGACTGAGAGATACTCATCAAGATGAAGCAAAAGCGGCTAGAAATCTCATGAATTCAGATCTCCAAAAAGCTAAAAATGAAGAAAATGTGGAGGTACTGACATTTGATTTGGAAAGAAACCCTACCACTACCACGCATTCCAACGAACATTGTATTTTACAAAAGGCAGTTGAGGCTTTATAACTGCGGTATACATTCAGGAAAAACTGGGCGAGGATATTGCTATGTTTGGGTCGAAGGCACAGCAGGAAAAGGAGCACAGGAAGTAGGTTCAGTTTTACTAAAATATTTGCAAGAGAACTTAACACCTCAAATAACTGAATTGATATTATGGTCTGACAGTTGCGGAGGACAAAACCGCAATATTAAAATTGTGATGCTCTTAAAATCTGTGCTTGAGCTTATAACTTCTTTAAAAAAAAATAACGATGCGCTTTCTAGTATCAGGACACAGTTTTATGCCCAATGACTCCGAATTTGGGGACATAGAATCAGCACTAAAGTTCCAAAATCGGTTGTACACTCCAGACGATTATATAAACGTTATGAAAAGTTGCCGAAAACGAATATTTTAAAAAATATCGTAAATAGAAAGAAAGATATAAATGGGAACTCGATTAACTGGCTTCAAACTAAAGAAATACTGCTCTCCAAAGAAAATCCTTTTAAAATATATTTTAGCAAAAATCACGGCGGAAATTTTCAAGAAGTAGACATAAGTAAACGAGTCAAAAGACATGCAACAAGAACTACAGAATTTTCGTATTCCTCCAAACTTCAAATTTTGTGGGCTAATGGAAAACCTGTCTCTATCCCAAAACTTAATGACATCATGCCATTATTGAAGCTTATCCCATTGGATGCTGAACAATTCTATGAAAATATCGTAGGGAACGAAGACATTCAAGATGACATTGACGGCTTTAATGGATCATTGGATTTCGATATTGAAGACTTATCTTAGTGAAGTGTTTTTGGTGTATTTTCTATGTAAACGATGTAACTTTTTATATGTATTAACGTAAAAAAAGTAATAAAACATTATTATAACAAGCATTTCTTATTTTGAAATATCAGATTGAGCGCCAAATATGTCTTTTAATCCGATATTCGGATCTTAACTCATGCATATCTTAAATCGAATAACTTTTAAAATATAAACTATTTTTAAAAAATTTAAAAAACATGTGAAAGTCTATTTATATTTGCATTAATCTATAAAATAGCACCAAAAACAAAATTAAAATCTTTAAACCCATTTATCTCAAAACTACATTTTGGCGCTTAATCCGCTATTACATAATGCGGTCCAATTTTAATGTGGTCTAAGTAGACTTATTTACTTAAATAAAAAAAAGGAAAAAATTACTGTGGTTTGGAAATCAATTTATAAAAATCTAAATTAATTTTTTTAACTACAAAATAACATTTTGCATTGCATATGTATATAATTTAACTTAAGATATTTATCACGATCGTCGGTAACAGTTCTGTCATATTTGTCTGTTAATAGCGCTAAAGAAGCTTTTCAGAATGCACTTTAAAATAACAATTTTCCAATAGGATGTTAATTTAGTTAAGGGATGATAATAAGTGCTTTGAATTCCAGTGAACGTGTTTGAAATAATATAAAGTTTTTATACCGAATAGGAGTGTTTCTGAATGCGGAAAAGCTGTACAGTGTTAGTGATAGAATTGGTAAGTGGTGGCATAAAATTGGGTAAATCCTAAGACTACGGTACAAAGATGTATAGACAAAGTAACTTGATAAACAAAATTTGCAGAAGGTATTTCATTTAGAAGATTTAAGAATTCTAGGAAGATAATTTCTATCATTATCAAATATTGAGAGTAAGTATCAAAAAATTAAGAAAATGTCGAAGTAAATAAGGGGTAAAATACAGTATTATTTAGGATAGTATATAGTATATAGTATATATAATGGTCATTCCAAAGGCCCATTATTTTTTGTTTGACCAGCTAGCTCCCATTCGTGTGGTGTTTGACCATTTCGTAAAAAATTGTCAAAATGGTTATAATCATTCATCATTTATTACCATTGATGAGATGCTCCCTGCTTTCAGAGGGAAATGTTTGTTCCGTCAGTACATTCCCTTAAAACCTAATAAATACTGACTAAAGATATTTGCAGTTTGTGATTAAAAAGTATTTTACAATTCAAAAAAGTCTACGTGGGATCCCAACCCGATGGCCCATATAAATTTTCTAACAACTCTAGTGATGTGGTTTTAAGATTGTGCAAACACATTTCTAGTTCACGCGACTGATAGTTTCTGCCCTTCAGGGACGATTTTTAAAAAATAATTATTTAATTAACAAATGCGAGAGAACTTTATTACGTTCTTAAAAGATACAATATTAAAATTAGACTTCACTGTACAAAGTTTCAAATCAGACTAAATGTTAATAATAAAAATGAAATACATTACATATTGGAAAATAAAACAATAATTCGCAAATTGCACTTTTATATTCAGGTCGATCATAGTTCAGGTGCTGACGCATCGGATTTAGGGTATTGGCTTATGGGGTCAACGACTATAACTCCTCCACCCTTAGTTTCTGGAATTTTTCATGGAATTGAAAAATGACCTAGGTTGGGCTTGAGGTAGGTTTTCTTCAGGATCATCTTGGATGTGAACACTCTCCATGGGACTATCATCTTTTCTTTGCGAATTCGTTCTTCTTATACATTTAATACCAAAATATGCAAAAATTATTATAATCAAAAATATTATAGATAAGTTCCAAAAATTCAAAGGACTAGTAGCTTTCGAGTTTTTAAGTATCAATGTTTTAATTTCTTCTTGTTTCTTCTTAACTAAATGAATCTGGTCCAGTTGGACATCTTCGATATGAACTTTGGGAATCTCTTCTTGATGAGGATGAGGAATAACTATATTCGGAAGTAATAGTGGCTGACTTTCAGAAATGAGGCGATTATTGCTAAATGTTTGGTCTTCTGTGCTAAACTGGCATTTGAAGGGAACTGTAATGAGATAATTTCCAGAAATTAATTGAAGATCTGTGTTGGTACAGTTCATTTGAATTTTGGTTTTGGTTACCAAAATAGCGATGTAGTGGGACTCATCTACTTGTTGGATCATATTTTTTGAAATGTGAACTTCTATTCTTTGGCATCTCGTAGGATTAGATTTCAGTTTAAGGAGTTGGAATAGACAGTCTTCTTCATTTTTACTTTTCAGATGATTCTCGGGACAAAAGAATTTTGGCTTCAAATTGGAGCATGGTACAGATGTGTATTGGTAAAAATTTTCATTCATTATCAGATAGGTGTTAGGGGGTACTATGGTAGTTCGATTTACAGTAGGAATCGAGTATAAATGATAGTAGGAGTATTCGTCGGGATAAGCTATTGGAACATGGACAACGAAAACAATTGTCAAGTTAGAGTAGTACGCTTCTGTTTCTAAGATATTCGGATAAATTAATTCATTTCTTGAATATTTCATAATTTGATTTAATATTGACTTTAGTTCATTAATCTTTACTATACTACTATTTAAAATACCTAGTCTCGCAAATGTTATAGAGTTTTCTATTTCTGTTAGCAACTGTAATATAATATTTATACTTATACTTAATTGGTCTAAAATATTTCTAGTTATAAGGAAATCTTCAAAATTAAAAATAAATTTATTAAGGTTTGAACGAATAGATTCTAAACCAGAGAAAATTACTTTTTGGTTACGCTTTATGAAAGAAATAGTATTATTAAAATTCTCTTCAATATCTGTCGATAATAAAATTTGTTTATTAAGTCTTTAGTCTCGACTTGTTGAAGGCCCAGGACCATCATCGTTGTCATTAGGAACCTGCAAGAGTTTTTTCCGGTTAGTTTTTGGTCGTCTTAAGTTTTGTTTATGTAAAAGTCTTTTTTGAGTAGCAACTTTAATTTTTGCATCTTTAACAACTTTATCTTTCATAAATTTAGGGTTAAGTTTATTTCGTACAAGTGTAGTGTTTTTCCTGTAAACATCACTGTCTTCTTCGTATGTGAGTGGTTCGTGTCGATCCTTATTGTGATATTCAATACTTTTTTCTTTTTGTTCGATCAATTTTTTATTAAGTTCTTTATAGATCTCTTTGGTCGTATCTCTATGTTTTTGCATATAATTATTAATCAGTTTTTGGTCTATGTTCATATCAAATATTTCTTTAGTGTTAATGTGTCCATTTATAATATCTATAGGCTTTTGTTGAGTTACGGAATGTATCGAGTTATTATATCCTAAAATAGCATAAGGCATTTGATTTAAGATATCAATTTTTCCATCTGATTTGCTTCTTATTATTCGTAGGTGTTCTATTAGAGTAGAATGAAAGCTCTCTATAGATCCTTTAGATTGGGTACTATTTGTAGTAACATAATGAGTTTTTACTTTATGTATGTCGAAGAATTCTTGTACAACAGAGTTTTTTAATTCTGTGCCTCGGTCCATAGTTACGAGATCAGGAATTCCATGATGTGTCATGAAGGTTAGAAAAGCTCTTACAATTTCAGTACTTGTCAAAGCTGAAAGTGGGTATGCTTGACCGTATTTAGAAAATGTGTCTATTATAGTAAGAAATTTTTGGCCTTGACTTTGAAAAGTGTCTGCAAATATTATTTCAAACGGTTTTGTAGCTGTGGGTGTAATCATTAATTTTTGATTAGGCGGATTACGATCATATTTATTTACTTGGCAAATATTACAATTATTTATAAAATCTGTTACATCTTGTTTTATTCCTGGCCAATAGTAGGTACGTTTTATTCTAGTTTCTGTTTCTAGAATGCCTCGGTGATTGGTTTTTCCTTCATGAAATAACCTTATTTTTTCATGCTGTTCATCTTTGTCTACTAAATCTTTTAAGATGCTGTTACATTTTATTAACTTGTAGGCAGAATTTTTAAATGTGTTTTTTAACGTTTCTAATATTTCTGGTATAAAGGCGTCTTCTTTGAAGTACACAGCATATTTGTATTTTGGGTCAATGTAATTTTTAAATATATTAATAGTTTCTTGTACAATATTATTTTTTGAAATTTGGATATAAAGACTTTTTCTGTTGGGAAATATTTTTTCAATTTTTGGTTTGGCAGCTGAGTGTAAAACAAAATCAATTACAATTTGGTGATCAAAAACATTGAGATTTTTATCAGAAATGAGCATTCCTAGTATTGGATCTTCTATACTAGTATGTACAGTTTCTCCATCATCTTCGTTATCTTCAATGTCGTTATCTTGGTCGTTTCCTTGTTCTAAGTTTTCTTCGTTAATGTCGTCGTCGATATTTACAGCCATCGAAACGCTATCATCATCGTTCCTTGTCGGAGTCTTATTTTGTTCTTCCATGTATTTTAAAAATTCATTACAATGAATCTCTATTCTAGATAGGGAGTCTGCATTTGCATTGCAACTTCCTTTCTTGTATTCGATTATGTAATCAAATTCCTCTAATTTTAAACGCCATCTCACTAATCGTGAATTTGGTTCTTTTAGAGACATAAGCCACTGTAAAGGTTTATGGTCTGTCATAATTTTAAATTGTCTTCCAAATAGATAAGGTCTAAAATACTTAGTTGCCCATACTATTGCAAGAAGTTCTTTTTCTATAACACTGTAGTTTTGTTCGGACTCGTTTAATGTTCTCGATGCATAAGCTACTGGTTTGTCTTGACCATTTACCAGTTGAGATAATACGGCTTCTACTGCTACATTACTTGCATCAGTAGTTAATATAAAATCTTTATCAAAATCTGGATACTGAAGTATAGGTTCATTAATTAATAGAGTTTTGCAATCTTCGAAACATTTTACAAATTCTGGAGTGTGTTCTATCTTAGCATCCTTTTTTAAACATTTCGTTAATGGTTTAGTTAAGCTGGCAAAATCTTTTATAAATCTCCTGTAATATCCTAACAATCCTAAAAATCCTTTTATTTCGCGTGCTGTTTTAGGAATTGGATATTTGACAATTGCATTAATCTTATCTGGGTTTGGTTTTACACCTTCTGTAGTTACAATGTGACCAAGATAAGCTACTTCTTTTCTTAAAAATTCACACTTATCTAATTGTATTTTAAAATTATTGGCTTGTAAACGTTTAAAAACTTTTTCTAAATTTACAATATGCTCTTGTAGTGAAGTAGAAAAAATAATTATATCGTCTAAGTAAACAAGACAGATGTCATCTTGAAGACCTCGCAGAATATCGTCCATAACTCTCTGAAAAGTCGCAGGAGCATTCTTGAGTCCAAATGGCATACGAATATATTCATAATGTCCATTCTCAACATTGAAAGCTGTCTTGGGAATATCGTCTGGGTGCATCTCAATCTGATGAAAACCACTAGCTAGATCAAGTGTACTAAAATAGTTGCATCTGCCTAATTTATCAAGTGTATCGATAATATTTGGTAATGGGTATTTGTCTGGAATTGTTTTCTCGTTCAGTTTCCTGTAATCTACGACAATTCTCCATTTCTTTTTTCCTGATGCATCTGCTTTTTTGGGTACTACCCAGATAGGCGAGGACCAAGGTGAGTTGCTTTGTCTAATAATTTCTTGCTCTAACATTTTGTTTATTTGACTATTTACTTCTGGTTTATGAACAAATGGGTATCTATACGATTTACTATAAATAGGTAGTTCATCATTAGTTTTTATAAAATGTTTAACTCTATTTGTAAATGTAAGAGGTTTATCCTCGCTATGAAAAAGATTAGAATATTTATTACAAATTTTTAGAATATTTTGTTTTTCTTCAGAGTTCATATGAGATGTACGGATTAAATTTTCAATATTAAATTTTTCGATTTCGTCAGCAGGCACTATGTCTGCATGGAATAATTCATGACAATTTTCGTCAAAGGGAACAGTATCAATTGGAGCATCTAAGGTGACAAAAATTTCATCTTGGGTTCGGTTATAGATTTCGACTAGAGCAAAACCGTCTATTGCGTTCGAGAGACATGCAGGGATTTCACATTTTTGAATAGTCTGGTCAGGGATAAATATACATCCTGATTTTTGAGAAACTGGAATTTTGGCTACACTACAAGATAAGGCGTCCAATTTTTAAAGATTATTTTTAGATCAGATTTATAATACGTTATAGGTATACTAGAATATGGAGTAGTTAAATGAGAATTTACGAAATCTAACTTAGCATTAAGATATTTTATATTATCTAGTCCTAAAAGACCATCGAAACTTCTATGAAAATCAAAAAGATGGAACTTAATCTTACCTTCTTGATTAAATTCTGAAAAAATGGGGATTTCTGCACAAAAGTCCTTCTTTGTACTTTGAAATACTGCGGAAACAACAAAGGGTTCATAAAAGATATAATTTTTGTAAAAAAGGTTAGCTTTTTCGGGGTTTAAAAAAGATTTAGAGGAACCTGTATCTACCAGTAACTTTAATGGAGGATTATGAATCTGAATATATGGCAGTTCTCTTTTATTTGTGGAAAAATTTAATTCTATCAAGTCGGTTGGTTTTGAAAGATGCTGTCTTGAAAATTTTGATGATGCTCTTCGTTAACAATATCATAAGTTTGTTGATGAGAAGTCTGAGGAGTATTTTGGTAATCACTATTATTAATCGATTCGTATTCGGTATTATATAGTTCTTCGAATGTAAAATTTTGATTTGGATTTCTAGGGTTGTGGAAATTATTCCTGAATTGGGGAGTACTATTTCTAGTAGTTGTACTCATAGGAGTAGATGTGTTTGGAGCAAAATTGGGATTTGATCGCCAAGCGTTCTGAGCTGGCTTGTTAGAGTTTTGAAAGCTATTTCTGAACTGGGGAATACTATTCCTAGTAGATGTACTCATGTTAGTGGGTCTATTGGGAACAAAATTTGGATTTGGTCGCCAAACATTTTGAGTTAGCCTATTAGAATTTTGGACATTATACTGATAGTTTTGGGGAGTGTTTCTTTGATACTGATGTGATTGTGAAGGTTGAAAATGTCTATTATTGCGAGAATTTATTTGGGAATTTGAATGAAAATTATAGTTTGGGTTTCTAGAATATTTGTTACTATTAACATTATTATTATTAGTATTAAAATTTTGACTTTTTTGATAGTATTTAATATTATCTTCTTCTTTAATGAATTGTATAGCTTGCTCGATAGATTGTGGTCTCATTGCCCGAATTATGGGTCCTAAAGGTTCTCTTAAACCTGCTAGAAATGTTTTTAATGCTTGTTTGTTAAAGAAATCTCGTTTGTATGTACGTTCCTGACCAAGATGGTGTAAATCTATATAGTTACAAATATAATTTAATAAATGTAGCACCTTTTGATGAAATTGGTAAGGTGTTTCGTTTGGCTTTTGTTTAAGATTAACTAGATCCTGATTTAGACAATTTTCGTCTCTTTGATCAGCAAAATTTAAAATTAATGTATTTTTTATACCATCCCAATCAGTATTGCCGCTAATCGCAATTATTTCTTCAGCTCTTCCTTCTAATTTATTTAATATACCGTTCAATAATAAACAATTTTGAAAGCTATTAGGATTAGTTGTATCAAAATAATGTTGTAAGATTGATTCGGTAGCATTTATAAATCTATAAAGTTTATTGATATTGCCATCAAAACGAGGAATAATGGCTAAATTTGCGATATCTAACTTAGGTACAATAATAGTAGCATTTGAAGTACTTGGTGAAGTCATTTTATTTTTATTTAATACTTTTCTTTCTTAATTATATTCTTATCTATCAAAAATAATAAGTAAATAATACGTACTCTTGACTATTATTTTCACAAAAGGATTTAATAGGCAAAGAGGAGTCTGAATATGAATAAAAATTATTAGCTTACCACATTTATGTACTTCTGCTTGTTTATTCTGATGTCCCTGGAAATTCTGGATGTCCTGATGGAGCCCAAAATCACTGACAGTTCGAAAAGTTTATGAAAAACGGAAACCGGTTCTTTTTTTTGTCAAAGAGTTAAAACTCACGAATATCCGCAATGGAATTCTACGAAAAATCCTACTGACTGCGCCACTGATAGTTTCTGCCCTTCAGGGACGATTTTTAAAAAATAATTATTTAATTAACAAATCCGAGAGAACTTTATTACGTTCTTAAAAGTTACAATATTAAAATTAGACTTCACTGTACAAAGTTTCAAATCAGACTGAATGTTAATAATAAAAATGAAATACATTACATATTGGAAAATAAAACAATAATTCGCAAATTGCACTTTTATATTCAGGTCGATCATAGTTCAGGTGCTGACGCATCGGATTTAGGGTATTGGCTTATGGGGTCAACGACTATAACTCGCGTTAACTTGACAATGAATAACTGGTTTACATCAGTTCCACTTGTGGAAAAGTTGCTTCGGGATTACAAAATAAATACTATTGGAACGCTAAGAAAAAATAAAACAGAACTACTAGTCGAGTTTTCAAACCCCACTTAACGACCAATCCATACTAGCATGTTTGGCTTTACAGAGGATATCACAATCGTTTATTATATTCCAAAGCAACGCAAAAATGTGATTTTAATATCAAGCATGCATCATCATGATGATATTGACATAAACAGTGCTGATAAATCTAAATCAGTAATAGTCACCACTTATAATAATACAAAAGGGGGTGTCGACATTGTTGATAAGTTGTGCGCTAGTTACAACTGCTCCCGGAATAGCAGAAGATGGCCTATGGTGATATTCTACACATTATTAAATGTTGCAGGAATCAATACTCAGGTGATATATAAAGCAAACAACGGAGATTCAAATACACGGCGACTACATTTGTTAAGAGATTTAGCAAACGCATTGGTTCATCCACATTTGAAAAGGAGAGCAGCTCTTAGTAATCTTCCGAGGACGCTGAAGCTGAGACTTATGGAAGTAACTCGCAGTGATGCACCGAAAAATCAAGAAATGCCATTACCTGCTGGAAGGTGCACCTACTGCGGCTGAAGAAAGAATAGAAAAACTTGTTTTTCTTACTACAAATGCAATGCATTTATGTGTTTAGAACATATCACAGGTATATATCAGAACTGTAGAGAACTACAATAAAAGTATATAGTTTTGGTTTTTTTTTTGTGGCTTTTTGTTGCATTTAACATTTTTTAAGTATTTTTGTTGTGTTGCGTTTGTTTTTTTTTTTATTTTATAAGGAAAAATTAATACACATGACATTTTTTTTCAATAACTATTAAAATCATTGTTGTGTTTAATGTAATAAAGGTTAAATTATTTTTTTTTACTAAAACGTCTTAATATTATTTATCTATTCTAAATTCCTACAAAATCAAAAAGAAAAATCCTCTATTTCTATTTTTTAGAGACATTTGGTATATGAGATCGGGTCAACTAACCTTGTAAGAAACTATAGCGCCACTATAATTTTGGTTATAACTATATAAGGTTAAGACTGTAAGTTTCAAAATTCCCTATAAGATAAACTTAAAATCTCATTTAAAACTAGATTTGTTAGTTTTTTTTTGTGGTTTATCGAAGTAAATAATTATATTTTTTTAATAACAAACAACAAACAGTATTGTTTTCCGCTGAAACAAAGAGGTATTATTTTCTGCGACTATGTAAAAGTAAAACTAAAAAAAGATAAGCAAGGAAACTTGATAGCTGACGAAGGCCAAATATGTTAAACGTAAAAAGCTTATTTCGAAGAGCTGCTAAATGGCGGAGTGACAACTGAGGAAAATTATAATGTTTCCAAACCCCAAATAGTACTAGAAGAAATATCAAAGCCCATTGAAGACATTGAAGAATTAATAAAAGAGATGAAAAATCAAAAAAGCCCTGGGGAGAGCTGTATTGTGACAGAGAACTTAAAATATGAAGGAGAAGCTTTAGGAAACCAACTTCGTAAGCTAACAGTAGAAGTGTGGGATACCAAAGAAATGACTCAAAAATGGAACAAGTCCATTATAATTATTATACACAAAAAGGGAGATAGAGCTGAAGCGGTTCCTTTAAATTAGAGGTGGAGGATGAATTATTTGTAGAATTCGAGAATTTGGATTAATACTATGTACTTAGGTATCCTTAAAGGAAAGATACAAGGAAACGGAAATCGTGAATGACCGATTAAATACTTGAACTTATGGATCAGAGAAAAAAAAACAAAGAAAATTTCCAAGAGTATAAGAGAATACATACCATCGACAGAAGAAAGATAAGAGAAGCCAAAGAGAAACAAAAAACAGAACAATGTCAAGAAATAGATGAGTATCAGAGTCGATATGATAACTTTATTGTCCATCGAAAGGTAAACGAAATGTCTGGAAAGTTCCGACAACGCAACAGCGGAAAAATAGCAGATGATGAGGGTGATCTTGCCATAACCAAAGAAGATAAAAAAGTATGGAAAGAATACTTGGAGAAACTTTTACACGGCTTTAAAACAATACAAGAACCCACCATTGAAGAAAATTCAGGTCCCGAAATGCTACCAGAAGAAATAACGGCAGCCATCAGACAACTCAAGGATGGAAAAACACGGGGACTTAATTATATTCCTGCACAACTACTGCTGAGGCTATTAGATGCAGAACAAATAAATATAATAACTAAAATATTTAATGAATTATACAAGGCAGGAAAAATATTAAGAAAGTGGCTCAAATCGGAGTTCGTACAGGACATACAGAACAGATTAGAAGCATGAAAAAGAAAGATCTTTGTAGAATGTTTGATAAAAAAATGGCAGAGGAAGAATGGAGAAGACGAACTAATGTAAAAGTGTACCAGTTATATGCTAACCCTACAATAACAAAAGTAGTGAAAAAACGTAGACTAGAATGGCTTGGACATCTAGAAAGAATGCAAGGTAATAAACAAATCAAAAATATTGGTTGGATAGTAACTCAGGGCAAAAAAAGGGAGGGATACCAAGAAAGAAGAAATGGATATATAGTGATGAAAGATGTCAGAGAGATGGGAATCGGAGATTGGAAGCTGACAGCTAAGAACAGAAAACAATGGAAATTATCCATCCAGCAATGAGCCCAAAAGGCCTGTTAATGTTACACATACATATATAGTGTGTAAAAATAATTAATTGGTATGTCGTCCGATGTCACTATACAGAACTTCACTTCAAAGAGAAAATATTATTGCTTAGCAGTCCCACAGCCGAAGTTTCCTTCTAAAGATCAAACGATAATTTATAGAGATATAATAACGACCGTCTTAAAGACAATTTTAACCTATTAGGTACTTAAATCAGTCCAACAAATAGTTTATGTCTTCTTTTTTAGGTAATAACAGAATATATATGTACATCAATAGTAAAGTTACTATAGATGTATTTATTTGAAAATATGGTTCTATTGAAGTTAAAGGAGGAATCTTACGAGCTAGAAGACTTATAATGCCTACAGACAGATAAGTGTTCAAATTCTGATCAATAATCCCACATGATATACTTATCTTAGAATTAAAAAAGATGGGTTAAACCTAGTTTAGGTCCCGTTTAATAAGGTTTTTAAAAACCAGTGCTTCTCTACTACAGTAGAACCACGTATTAAGCTTTAGAAGACATATTTGTCAGCCCACATAATATCACTATCCCAGATTCTAATAAAATAAATTATAAAAAACCACATACAGAATTTTCATACATTAAGATAATCTGACCTCTATAATTATGCCATATTGCAAAAAATTACCCAAACATTAACAGTATACCCTTAACCACTCAAGCCCATTCAACTATACCGAATTGCGAATATTTCAACGCCATATTTGCAGTCTTCAGTCGATATTGGTAGCCAATTACACCAACTGGGGGTAGGTAATCCAAATAACACACAAGTAACACACTTAAGATTATCTTCAATTCCTTCTATTCCAGAAAGTTTACAACCACTTACTATAATTAAAAATGTACTTCACATGCCGATGAGAATATTTCCACTAAATCTTTAACTGAAAATCGTTGGATGAAAAGAGTCCACAAGCTTTAATCAATGTCACGAGAGAATCATCCTGTTCATCAGTAAATAAAGGCACCGAGGAAATGTTATCTCCCCTCATCCAAAAACCTTAATGCAAATACTTATTTACTACTTTAGCCAGATCTCACAAAATCAAAACCCAAAAACCAAAAAAATCCAATCGCACATCATAAACCTTTTGAATAAAGTTTTTATTTCTGAGCCTTCAGAAGTATTGTGGACTGTATTCCTTGTATAAAAAATATTTATTCTGACTTTAACACTTTTATTATAATAATTTTATAAAAACTTAAAATTAACAAAACCAAAAAAGAATGTCTTCTTTCTGCTTTACAGCTACGCGTGGTGTCGTTGTCGCTAGTGTTCGATGCATGCGCCCTGTGGTCCATGCAGGGACGGCTCTTGCACTGTTGACTGCTGAACATGCCGCCCCCCTTGAAAGGCTTAAGTGATGCCTTTCAAACAACGCTTCCTGTTAACCATAACCATTATTGTTCATTCATTGGCAGGACGGCTAACTTTACACAAGGCCTTTTGAATTCACCTTTAGAAGTACGCACAGTCACAACCCGCACAACATTATCTGTCCCAGCATGTAGTTGCAATATTCTACCCAATTCCCATTTAGTAGGAGGAAGACCATCCTCTTGAATAATAACCAATGATCCAACTTTCACGTTGTCAGCTGCTGTTCTCCATTTGGTTCGCTGCTGAAGTGAAGAGAGGTACTCACGTGACCAACGTACCCAAAAACTCTGAATTATCTGAGTCAGGTGATGATACCGTTTCAACTTATTCGGATTTATTTCAGTTAGCTCTTCTTGTGGCAGTGCTACAAATGGTGCTCCAATTAGAAAATGTCCAGGGGTGAGTACACCAAGGTCTTCTGGACTTTCCGACAGAGGTAATAAAGGACGGGAATTTAGGAGAGACTCAATTTGCGTCAACAAAGTATACATTTCGTCATACGTAAATTTATTATTACACATTACCCTTCGTATATGAAACTTTACCGATTTTACAGTTGATTCCCAGATTCCACCAAAATGTGGTGAGTGAGCTGGAATAAAATGCCAATGAATCTGATGTTCCGAAAAATAATCTAAAAAATTTGATTTTACCGTTGCATCATTCATAAATGAATATAACTCCTGCAAAGGATTATTTGCCCCAACGAAGTTAGTTCCATTATCACAATACATATTTTTACATAGACCTCTTCTAGCAATGAAACGTTTAAATGAATTTAAGAATGAATTAGTACTTAAATCATATACAAGTTCAATATGTGTCGCCCTTGTTGTAAAACATGTAAAAATAGATATACAGCATTTAACTACTTTACAATTCCGTAAATAGCTTGTTTTCAATTTAAAGGGACCCCCATAATCTACACCACAATTATAAAATGGCCTTGTAGGCAGAAGTCTAGATTTAGGTAAATCTCCCATAAGAGGTACAAGTAATGTAGGTTTGACACGAAAGCAAGTAACACATTTATGCAGAATGTGCCTAACCGTGCTACGTCCAGATAATAACCAAATTTTTAAACGAATTATTGATAGCAATGCTTGTGGACCTGCATGCAAGTATTTATGATGATACGATATCACTATAAGTTTAGTTAATACATGGCCGTTCGGGAGTATGATTGGATGCTTCTGGTCAAAAGACAATTCTGACTTTTGAAGACGTCCACCAACTCGTAATAGTCCTTTATCATCAAGAAAAGGATTTAATGATAAGATTTTACTCGATTTATGTATTGGTTTTGATTTTTTTATTGTTTGTATTTTCTGATGAAATACTTTATTTTGTGCCATATATACCAAACATAAAAAACTTCTTTCTTTTTCATCTACAGTAAAAGGACCCGTTGTCTTTATTATTAGATGATTTACAATTGGTGACAAACCGAAGTATATATGCAAAAACACGCTGCAATTTAGCTAAGCTGGAAAATCGGTTCCAAGTTTCAGCAAATTGCACAGTTGATATAAATGTTTGAATTACCTTCTGGTCAGATATGATAGAAACGTGTGAATTTGATAAAGCCTTAGTAGGCCAAGACAATTTATGAGAAGCTAACCATGATGGCCCATTCCACCACAATTTTGAAGTGTTTAATAACTTTGGTTCATATCCGCGCGTAATTATGTCGGCTGGGTTATCATGCGAGTCAACATGATGCCAGCTATATCCATTAAAAAGCCTTTGTATTTCCGACACCCTATTTCCAACGAAGGTTTTCCATTGTGACGGTTCACCCAAAATCCAATAAAGAGTTATCATTGAATCAGACCAAAAATGTACCTCATCAAAGCTAACACCTATTGTTGCGATAACCTCCGATGCCAATTTGGCAGCCAATAAAGCACCATACAATTCCAATCTAGGCAAAGATATTGTTTTTAAGGGTGCTACCCTTGATTTCGCACATAATAAATGAACTAAGCAAGAACCACCTTGATCCAGTGACCGAATGTAGAGTGCTGCGCCATAAGCAGACTCTGAAGCGTCACTGAAACAATGTAATTGTCTATTAATTGGATTAGAACACAAAACTTGCCTGCTAATGTGAGTTTTCTCCAAATCTGCAATTGATTCCCTAAACTGGTTCCAAGCTGTGTGTAAATCTAAAGGTAAAGACTCATCCCAATTTAATTTTAATTGCCATAGTGATTGCATTATTAATTTAGCTTTAATTATAACTGGCCCTACTAGTCCAAGAGGATCAAATATCTGTGAAACTAAAGACAGAACTGTTCTTTTGCTAACCTTTGTGTAATTAGAAAAATTGATTTTATATTGAAGCGAATCTATCTTTGAGTTCAAATAAAGCCCTAATGTTTTTGTTGTAACATCATCTGCAAGATAATGTTCAATGTCTTCCTTTATTTGAATATCCTCATCAAAAATTTCAGGTTTGTTTGATACCCATTTTCTAAGTGAAAATCCTGCTGTGCACAAAATATTATTTAATTCATCCTTTAATGATTTTACTTCTTCAATTGAACTCCCTCCTGTAAGCAAATCATCAACATGAAAATCCTTTAAAATCACCTGGGAAGCTAGAGGCAGGTTCAATTGATTCTCATGAGCTAATTGTTGTAAGCTTCTTACAGCCAAAAATGCTGCTGGAGCGGTCCCATATGTTAGCGTTTTCAGCTTGTATGTCTCAACTGGTTGCTCATCCGAAAACCTCCATAATATTTGTTGTAGTTTTTGCTGAGTTTTGCAAACAAAAACCTGTCGATACATCTTTTCGATGTCTGAAGCTATAACTACATTATGTTTTCGAAAACGAAGAAGAATGCACATTAAATCATCTTGTAATTTTGGTCCGACCATTAGAACATCATTTAATGACAAACCACTGTCAGTTCTAGCTGACCCATCAAACACTACCCTTAATTTTGTAGTTAAAGACGTTTCCTTTAAAACTCCATGATGTGGAAGATAGTAGTTGGGTGTTTCTGAATTGAAGTCAGTTTTATCTTCAACCTTTGACATGTGACCCAACTATATATTCCTGATATATTCCTGCATAAACTCATGGTATTTAATTTTCATTTCCAAATTTTTATTTAATTTATTTTCCAATAATTGAAATCTTTTTAGGGCATTACTATAATAATCTCCTAAGTCAGAAATGTTTGACCTTGTTGGTAATTTAACAACAAAATGACCGTTTTCATTTTTAATCGTGCTAGCTTTAAACAACTCTTGATAATATATGTCCTCCTTGGACATAACCTTTTTTGCACCAAATTCTTCTATAAACCAAAATTTTTCAATTTGGTTTTCCAAAACATTAGACGAAAAATTACATACCACTGAATTGTTGCTAACCTTAATTGATTGACTAACTGGCCCTGAAATAACCCATCCCAACTTAGTTTTTTGGAGAATTGGTTGATCTTTGCCAAGTTTTATCTGACCCACACATAATAATTGCCAAAAAACTGATGCTCCCAGTAATACATCAATTTGTTTTGAAACCCGAAATGTTTCATCTGCAAGTACAATGATTTTAGGAATATTTATAAAATCCAAGTTTAAATCCGAAGTTGGTAAATTGTCAGAAATTTTATCAATTACCAATAAAAATGCATTTGTTTGATAATTGCTAAACTTTGATAAAAGTGTCCCATTTAATGCCTGAGAAATGTTTGTTATACCTTGACCTAAACCTTTAACCGGAATGTGTACCTAATCTGCCCGTAATTGTAATTTTTCAATAAATGAACGTGATATAAAATTTGACTGTGAACCTGAATCCAATAAAACCCTACATTCATGCAAAATTCCATATTTGTCTTGCATATATACTAAGGCCGTTGACAGTAAAATATCAGTTTTTAATCTGTATGATATACCTTGCTTAGAATGATTTAAAAAATTAATTGAATCCTGACCTATATCACCCGAATGTGATTCTAAAAAACATGTCTGACCTATATCACCCGAATGTGATTCTAAAAAACATGTCTGACCCAAAAAGTTTAATTGAGATGTACCTTCCATTGAATTATTATGGAATGCACCTTGTCCCTGAATATGTACTTCCTTTTCCTGATTAGATATGCCATTTCCCTGTGTGTGTTTCTTTCTGGGTAGATAAACCACAAATTTGTGATTTAACCTTTGATCCGTTGAGTTGAGTTGCATTTGTTTGTAAATGAGAATTGTTTATAAATTTACCATCCATATGTAAAAGAGTATTGTGTCGTTTTCCACAAAGTTTACAACCTCCCCATGTACAATGTTGTACTAAGTGTCCATCCTTTAGACAGTTCCAACATGCTTTTGATTTTGTTACCTCTTGTCTTCTAGCTGACACTGATAAATTATGAAATTTTTTACATGAATAAAAATAGTGCGGTAAATTACAAAGTGCACATTGTTTGGACGTTGCAATGAATGACTTTGATAATGTAATTTTTTGCACCCTTTTTTTTGTTTCCTTTGATATTTGCTCTATATCTTGTTTATCCCCTTCTGAATTTTGTAAGTGTTGTACTTTATGATCTATAAATGCTAAGAATTCCTGTATCGTAGAAAATTCGTTAACTGGACCCTTTTCTTGGCATTCCTTATTTGTGTAATAATCAAGCTTTTTCTCTATGGTACAAAGTAAAAGAACATCCCAATGTTCAACTGGATAACCTAACATACCTAGTGACTTTAAATTTCTTTTTATACAATCTGACAATTTCTTTAATTCTAAACTATTTACCTGAGTTATTTTTGGATATTCATATATAGCTTCAATATGACCACGTGCAATAAGTTTTTTCTTTTCATATGTTTCAGATAAAAGTTGCCATGCAATAGTAAAATTTTTGCTAGTAGTTTTTAGCTGCTCCAGTTCATCCTGGGCATCCCCTATTAAAGCCCTTTTTAAATAGTGAAGCTTGTCAACATCATTTAAATCAAAATTTTCTATGACCATACTAGTAAAACTATCTCTAAATTCTAACCAATGTTGATAACAACCATTAAAAGTTGGAACCTCCAGTGGTGGTAACCGTACATTTTTTAAGCTATTTCGATCTAAACTAGTATTGTGACCTGAGTTTGCTATAGTATCGTTTAAATTAACTTCATTCTTTAATATAATTTCTGCAGAGGCTATTAGTTTAAAATATGCATCCTGAAAATCTAACCTTTCTTGTAATTGTTCCTCTTATGTGTCTAATAAATCAATTTCACTTTGTATTTGATCAAAATCATTCCACCATTCTTTGCATTTGTCAACCCTAACTTGTAATTCTACTATTTTATCGTGAGTAAAACTGCTTATAAATAAATCAAATTTTGTAATTTGTGCCTTAAAGATACCACGCTTTCTTTTTAAAACTGTTAACTGATCCATTGCATCGACCATGTATAATATCAATAAAGTTTAAAGCTTGCTATTAATAAATCCTAACAAACCGAAATTATAATAACCTTGTGACACAAATTAATATGTCTCTTATTCCAGGATAGGTATTATAGGAATGAAAAATGTGTACTCACCACATACCATGCAATGTTAACTTTTTCACTTGCCGATAAAAAATACACTAACACTTGTTGCTTGTTGATAAAATTCGTTCGAATGACCATGAATAAAGTTTTTATTTCTGAGCCTTCAGAAGTATTGTGGACTGTATTCCTTGTATAAAAAATATTTATTCTGACTTTAACACTTTTATTATAATAATTTTATAAAAACTTAAAATTAACAAAACCAAAAAAGAATGTCTTCTTTCTGATATACAGCTACGCGTGGTGTCGTTGTCGCTAGTGTTCGATGCATGCGCCCTGTGGTCCGTGCAGGGACGGCTCTTGCACTGTTGACTGCTGAACACCTTTGACTAGCTTAAATTATTCATAAATGAAAACTCCATATCACTTCAATTGAAGTAGGGTCAACTTATCATAATAATCTAAAATACCCAAGGCAATCAATCACCTATAGAAATTGTCAAAGAATATACATGCGATTTCGCTGGCATAATAAATTTGTTATCTCTATCTTATTCATATAATATCAGACAAAACTTCAAAACATCGAGTTTTGCCCGACTTAAAAATAACTTGCAACACTACCTAGGTAATGACATTGCAGACAGCGAGCTCGATGCATAATTTTTAACTCTATACTACAGTGAAATATTCATCGACTATTCCATCGCCTACCCATCTCTCTCTCTCTCTCTCTATTGTCGTTTCCCCATTACTGAGGATCGTGATTTCTTCCAATAATCCTAACAATTTTTCTATATTGGCCTCTACCTTCAGCTAGTCTGAACTGCTACTTCAGCTGAATTATTAATTTGTTCAGACCATTTAGTTGATGATCGTCCTCTTGATCTTCTGCCAGGAACGTTTCCACAAACAATTAATCAAAAGGCATTAATTTTTTTGCGCTCGCATCTGTGAAGGGTGCAAGTATCTGCCCCGTATAGAAATATTGAGAATACAAGGGCATTCACAAGTCTCATTTTGATCCCCTGCAAAAAAGCCTGCAAGAAACTAACCTTACTGCTTTCAGTATAGATTCACCAAAGTACTTTAACTGTTTTTGTAAATATATAATAAACACCAACTGCGCTAGTTGAGCAGTGACAATCGTGTTAAAAAATTTAGCAGACCTTGAACCCTTTCCGTTTATACCAGATCTCGAAGCAATTGTGCTAAAAAATGCAGAACCAAGTAAGAAATTCTATATTTGTAAGATTTACTTGCTTCCCAACATATAAGTTATAGACTACAAGCCCATAGGATGTTTTTACTAGGTCATTTGACCTAGCATAAATCAAATATATTAATAGTACAATATGTAATAATAACTTTAGAAATTCAGCAATTGCAGCTAATTTTTATCGGTACATAAAATATGGGGGTTCAAATTAAGAGTTGCGCCTTAGATTTCTCATTCCTGTCTCAGCCAAAATGTATGGCGTTGCAAAAAAATTAATCTTTATACCTATTCGAAATTTAGTGTATGAATGCCATACGGTGTAAAATTACCAAAATGGGGAAAAAGTTTTCCGAAAATAAAAAATTTTCCCTGATCCTGGTATCAACATTTTTGTATGGCATTAGGTGGCAGTTCATTATTTTTGTTTTACCTATCCGAGTTATAAATACCGTACAAAAATGTTTGACCAAAACAAACTTACCCTCGTGAGTGGTAAGTTTATCTTACCTGTGACTCACCTGCACCGATAAGAATTGACGGCATAGTTTCTAAAGTCGTTATCACATATTGTAGTATTGTGTTATATGTGATTTATCCTAGGTTAAATGACTTATTAAAAATCTCTCATGGGCTTGTAGACTATTAGTTACGAGGACCTTCTAAACTTTTTGATCGGATACCCACACCACTCTTAAGTTTAGGTGACCTGAATAGCCGTCCAATACAAAATGGACTTAAAAAATACAAATTTATGAGGCCAATCATTAGTAAACATTAAAATTGCGTCCTTTGCAAAATGGAATTGTAAATGTAACTTTTCAATGGATTATTTATCGAGAGAATCGATCAATTAACGACGTAAGGTTAGCGCAATGATAAACGGACAGAATGCGAACTCTTGTCGCGAAGAAGTAGTCAAAATTACTTTCCCAAGAGTAATAGTTTCGTGAAATACACCTGCTAAAGGCACTTTTTATTTAGGTTACGAAAACTTGTTAAATATATACTAGTTTATTTAATAATATAAATTGCTGAAGTGGAAGTAAAACATATTAAAACAAGTTACAGTTTTTACTAAACAGGGCAAAAAACTATAAATAGTCTAAAAAGTAAAACAAGTAAAAAATTTAAAAATTACGTATCAAAAACACTGCCATTTATTCATATTTTTGGTCAATATCGAGTTATTTACTATTTAATTACAATATATTTATAAAAAGCATAATTGCTAAAAATCCGGACAATCATAGTGATAATATTTATTGGACCATGATCATTTTGCAGAAATTAATTATATATTTTTAGATTTCCGTTTCATTTACGTATAAGCTCAATTTCATCGTTCATAAATTTATCTTTTGTGTGACATATAAATTGTATCTCCTTTCTACATAGATACACTCAGTTCGTTGCTTACGACTTTTTCATACAGTTCTTGTAGCATATCTTATCAGCGTCGAGTTCCGAAACAACAAAACAAATTGTTTTATGACTATTATAGTAAAACGGCTCGCAACGTCGTCGGGGTATAATGGTTTCGTAAAAGTTGGATTTGAGTGCATAGTTTGAAAATGAATATTTAAATAATTTGACTTGCAGAAGGTAATTCATATTAATATTATACTTAATCCAATTTTAAAAATAGTATTTTGAAAAAGGTTTATGATCTTAGCATTAAATAAAGTTTTGTTTTACAGTTTTAATTCATCTTTAAGTATATAATTAATAAAAAACTAGGACAAGAAAATAGTTTTAGAACGATAGTAGTATAATAATTTATTTAATTTAAACCAATTCTGAAACTGTTTTCTTGTCGCATGTTTAAGTTAAATGTACAGTGAAACTTCTCCATAACGGACACCAACGGGAAAATATTTGTCCGTTTTGTAGGGTTATCGCTTAATCAATTGAAATAAAAAGAACTTTCGATTTGCTTGATCTTTAGTTATACATTTTCGTACATATTTGCATAAGCATATATACACAAATAAAACAAATAAATACTAATGTAAAAAGGTAGGTATTAGTTCTTAAAAAAATCATTTATATTGGTTTGTTTTTTGTTTCGAACATTATTTTTTACAATTTCTGACTCAACATTTAGAACTTCATCAAACATTTTTAGACTTACTCTTGCATCACCTTTATATATTAAAAATAAGTCAAAGTCTTTCAATTTTAGGTAAGAATCATCTAAATTACCTACAATTGTAGTAAGTTTTAAATTCATATTTACTGTCATTGTCGAAAATATTGGACACCTGTTCGTTTTCTTTAAAATCACTAACATTCAAAATTTTCCGTCAATAACCGTCTTCTAACTCCAGGTACCTAGTTTAAAAAATTTTCACCTTCATAAATTTTGTAAGAGGCTGACAATGCCAAATCGTCTTCCAGGTCTTGTAGCTCCAGATTGTCCACAATGTCTTCTTAATTTCTACCGTTTTTTAAAAAACTGCACCTAATGAAACAATTTTCAATAGTTTTAGTTGAAAGGTCTCTCCATGCTGCCAGAATCTAAATTAAGGCGTTAGTAATCGGTATGGACTTGGTCTAACAGTTGGCATTGCCCTGTAGTATTAGGTGGCAAAATATCATCGATATGTTAAATAACTGAATATTTGGATGAGATGTTGCTTTGTGTAGAAATAAGAGAATTTTGCTTTTTTGACATTGCATTTTTCTGTCAAATTTGTTAAGCCAATCTGTCAGGATATCTCTGGTCATCTGTGCCTTCTTGTTTTAATACCAGTTAACTTGGTATTTATCACTATGAAAATTTTTAAAACATCGAGAATTTTTACTTTTACCAATTAACAAAGAGCCTTTCCTTAGCAGATTTACCCCCAGTGCACTTTTCCAACAACTTTTCATTACAAAATGTAAAAGTTTTACTTGGTAGGGCTCAATAATACAGACCAGTCTTGTCAGCACTCTAAATAAATTATCAGATAAATCATCATTCTGGCTTTACAACACTACGTGGGTCCTAGCCTCCTCAAGAATTTCTCTCCAGCCGTCCCGATCCATCGCCTTTTTCCGCCAAGCACGTATTCCCATATTCCTCATGTCTTTATTGATGTTATCAAGAAACCTTGTTCTGGGTCTTGCTCTTCTTCTTTGACCAATGGGTCTAGGAAGGAGCGTTTTTCTAGCTGAATCATTTTGTTCAATCCGCATTACATGCCCTATCTACCTCAGACGTCCGATCTTAATATGTTTTACATCAGGTTCCTGGTATATTCTATAAAGTTCAAAGTTGTATCGTCTTCTCCACACTCCATTGTCATTCACTGGTCCATAAATTCGCCTTAGTACTTTTCTTTCAAAACATCCTAACATGTTTTCAATATTTTTTGTTAGAGTCCAGGTCTCTGAACCATATGTTAGAACTGGGCGTATTATTGTTTTGTAGAGTTTTATTTTTGTATTTCTCGAAATAATCGTGGATTTAAGGAGGATATTGAGCCCAAAATAGCATCCGTTGGCTGGAGGCAGTTCCTCCTGAATTCGTACTCTACATTCAACTTTTTTCATAATTAGTTTTTTTTTTAATTAACTGATTTGATATTTGTAGCTCTTTCATTGCTTTGAACATTTCTCTTCTATTCACAGAGTCTTGGACTGCACTATAGTCTATAAATATGTGATGAGTATCAATGCCATATTCCACTGTTTTTTCCAAAATTTGTTTTAAGGTTGCAACCTGATTAGCCAAAGCTGCCTGGTATTTTCCTACTATCTGTTCTGCATATGGTGCCATACGATGACATAGTACTGTTTAAAATATTTTATACGCTGCATTTAGAAGAGTAATTCCTCTGTGGTTAGGGCATTCAAAGATATCTCCTTTTTTGTGTATGGTGTAAAGTATTCCAATATTCCCATCATTGAGGAGGGATTTCTGTATCCATATTTCTTTTATAAGCTTATGTAATGCCATTATGGTATCATGGCCACCTTCTTTATATAGTTTAGCTGGGAGATTATCTATTCCGGGTGATTTGTTTCTGGCTAGTTTTTAACTGCATCTTTAACTTCAAGAATCCTTGTTGGTTCCTCTTGTCTCTCGTCTGCTCCTATTACCTTATCTCTTTCATCTTTTTTAGGTTTTCTCTATATTAAGTGCCTGGCTAAAGTATTCCACCCATCTATTCAAAACATCTTTTCTTGTAGTCAATAGGTCGCCATTCTGACTGCTGCATTGTCTTGTAATTGCCCTGAATTCTTTTTTGTTGATGTTAACTTTCTTATAGAATATTTATTAATATATTTAAGTATATAGACTCTTTTTTCCTCTTCTCGTTGTCTGGTAATGCTCTACAGTTGTTCTAGTTCGCCGGGTAAGCATCGTTCTGTAGGCTTCTTATTTTCTTTTGTTGCATTCTTGCATTCATCGTTAAACTACTGATTTCTACGGGCACAAACTTCTGTTCTTATTTCCTCTTTTCTGCTGCTTCAATGTCTTCCTTTATTCTGGTGAGTAGCAGTCTATATTCCTCTGGCATTCTTTATTTACATTTTAATTCCTTAACCTGTTGGTGATGTTTTCCGAGTACCCTTCTGCAATTGTCGCATCTCTCAGCTTTTGCAAATTCTATTCTTTTGTATCCATTTTATTTTCTTTACTAGTATTTGAAATTCTAGCCCTTAATGTTGAGATCACTAGGCAATGATCTGTATCTATGTTTACACTTCTATAACTTCTGCATTACGTCTGTCCCATGCCTTGAATCTATTAAGTTTTGATTAATTTTTCAGATAAATAGCCACATAAATTTGGCAGTTTTCTTTGCCACTCTGAAATGTTGTCAAGGTTAACATTTGCAGCTTTTACAGAAATTAGTCTAAATTTAATATTACATCTTAAGCAAAATTTGTAAAGCCAACCATTGGAAGCTTTAAAATTTAAATGATGTTCTTTCTTTTATTATTTGTCCAGACAATGGAATTTTCTACTTCTCACTCTACAAAACCAATCCTATCGATAACAACACCCTTAGTTTAATTTTTTTTTGTTGAACATTTCCACTTTCACTATACCTACCACTTTTTTTTAAATTGGCCTATTTTTTTCAAATGTCATTAACTTAAGTTTTTTCTGTTTGAAACTTTTCGACCAAAACTCGTTTTGGTCGACCAAAATAACGTTTTTAGATGCTCCTATTTTTTCTTCCAAATTAAAAAAAAATATTTTAGCCGAAGACATTGCTATCCTTAGATCAGAATATCGCAACTAAATTAGAAATGTGTACAAAGGATGAATAAATTCTAAGATGGGTGTTTCCAAATCAAACTCGATGTAACTAAAGTACCTAGTTTTATGACTATAGTATTTTTCATATAAAAATGCGTGCACGTCACAATTTATATAAAGTGACGTCACTTATATTTAAAATTTCCAGAACGTCAACCTTAGAGTTCAAATTTTCCGAACCCAGCTAATAATACGAAACTTATACGGAACTGCTCGATCTTTTATAGGCGTCAACATGGTATAATAATCAGAAAAATGCAATCATCATTATATTGAGAATTTTAGAATTATATTGATTAAATAACCAAAAACTTTTGTTATTATTAATAATATAAATTTTATGAAATAACTCTTAAAGTCTAATATTCCACAAAATAATAATTTTAATTAAATATATTAGATAATTGTACGCAACTGATATGATAATACTTCAAATTTTTTGACAGTTCAGCGTGTGGCAAAATTGTTTAAATTGTTGCCGCTTTTTTAGAGTAAGAATTTTATTTATGTTTTGCTTTCTTAAACAATTTGATCATAATATATTATATATTAATAAATTATATTTATAAATACATATTAAATTTAGATTAATAGCTTCAAAAACTAATTATTGTTGTGTATTGTGATTGTGCTATGCCAAAACAACTAAATAGTCTGTAGAAAGCTGATAAGCTTTCATATAAGATAGATTATTTTGAACAAGAAATAATGGCGGGACATTTTTACTATTAATACTATAAAAGAGGTAAGTTTAAAACTTAGAATATATAATTTTGTATTAAAATGTTTTCTTATGTATTTAAGTGTGTTGCAGTAATCTTAAAACTAAGCGTATTTACTGTTATATAATAGTTTGACAAATAGTTGACATTTTAAAAATTTTTCACCTACTAAATATTCTGATGTTTTGGCAACGCTGTGGGGTTCTGACGTCGTAAATCTTGAATGACGTGCACGCATTTTTATTTGAAAAATACTATATATATAAGTACCTACTTATACAGGGTAGTCCTTAAGTAATTGTCCAAAAAGAAACACTAGATTTTACGCTTTAAAATATTACGGTATAAGGGGTGTATTCTGTAACACTTCCGTTAAATTTTAGAGGCCTCTAAAATTTTAGCGTCCGCTAAAAATATTTTTGTATTCTGTAACTTATGCATCCGTTAAAATCCTAACCTAAACCGTTAAAACTCCCGCTAAAACAGAATATTTTGGAGGATGTCAAAACTTGTCCTCTTATTTTCAGCAGTCCGTTAAATATTATTTGATTATTTTTGTTTGGTTAGGTTTATATGATTATTAGTTT
The DNA here is from genome assembly GCF_040954645.1 of Diabrotica undecimpunctata. Classification (NCBI taxonomy): domain Eukaryota; kingdom Metazoa; phylum Arthropoda; class Insecta; order Coleoptera; family Chrysomelidae; genus Diabrotica; species Diabrotica undecimpunctata. The sequence continues at coordinate 87,410,412 of NC_092807.1, read as the reverse complement.
GTTATTTATATATTATAGTGCAGATAAACAATTAAAAAAGACAAATGTCTTTTTATGATATATTTGGCGAAGCTTTAGTTGATGAAATAATAAATAATAATGTAAGTCTTAGTTTACTTTATGATTCATGTGTACACCTATAAGAAAATTTAAATGTTCTATTCTTTTTGTAGAGCTGAAATCAGATTACATCAAAGGATAATCCGAGATATGATCAATCCTTTCCTATAACACATGGACTTTTTTCAATTCATTAGGATTAATTTCAGTTCCTGTTAAAATTTTATTTTCTTTTAAGAAACTTGTTGTTCGTGGAGCACGAGACATAATAAAATTTTATTAAAATGAAAATAAAACCAACGCGAACACAAATAAACTAAAATATATTTTCAATATTAATAAAATAATAAGTCAAGCAGACTGTCAATTTCTCCTTCTTTCTTAAGTTTTTGGCCTCCGACACTTAGTTTTTGGTCAATTTCTACCTTACAAGTAGTTTAAACACGACCAATGTGCGACGTTGCCGTATCTGATTTAAAACCATTTAGAGGGTTCCTCTAAAATAATATATTTTAGCAGTCCTCTATAATATTTCTTTATAGAATGTCAATGTTACCTAAAACTTTAAGAGGGCCGTTAAAAGTTAAATTTTAGAGGCCTCTTAAATTTAACGGAAATGTTACAGAATACACCCCTAAGCCAACTTGCTTTAATAAAATGTTGATAATAAGAAAGATACAGGATGTTAAAATGGAAATTTAAAATTTTATTTTTCGCTATAACTTTTATGTTTGTAAACATTGACGTATAATAATTTACAACTGTATGCTCTTGAGTACGAAGAAGTATAATTTGATGCAAAGTTTGTTATAGCTGATAGAGGGCGCCACATATGCTACATATGTGACATACATTTTCGCTTAACTTATTTACTCTTTAGGTTAGCGCTATTTTTGTTGAAAATTTTTAAAGATATATTATTTTAACGCAAAAAAGGTATACTGGTTAATAACTTCAAAACTTAATAGTTTTCGAGATAATCGCATTTTATAAATTAATTGCATAATAATTCTTAGTTGTAATATTTGTGCGATAAAGCACTAAATACCTGCATAATATAACCATAATTAATAGAACAACTCAAAAATAGTACTGTAACATTACAAAATGCTTTGTTTTGGCTGCTTAATGTCTTGTTGAAGCGAAGCTTCCATCTTCTTCTTTAGGTGCCGTGTCCGTATTCAGACGTAGGCCGTTATTATGTTTACAATTTCCTAAAACCTTTCTCTATCGCTTCTATAGGCTTATATACTGGCGTTGTATAACTTTTTCTCTATAGTAAAATGCTCAGGCGAGCGTTACGGAAGAAGCGCCACGGGACGGCGTTACGAAAAACATTACGAAATAACGGTCTTCACATCGATCCTTCAATTCGTTTCTAGTTATTATATATTCTTTAACGTTAGTTTTTAATAAATTATTTTTAAATTATAATCAAATTTTATTTTTAAACACCCTATGTATTTTATATAATAATTTAATTTACTATCGAAGTAATGATCAAATATCAAATTTATATTTTGCAATGGCTTTGCAATGTTGGTAGTTAGGATATAATGTAAAGAAAATAAATCTTTAAACAGGAAGATATATGTTCCTCCACTTGCTCTTGTGAACGTTGTCCGAAGAAAATGATATCCTTTAAAATTTTTAAGTTCACGTCTATGTGCTTCCTTGAAATTGGTTTCTTGAGAACGAAAATATCTGCTTTTGTATTGTTGAATAATTGTTGTGAGCATTCTAAGCTAGGACAGAACCCATGACAGTTCCACTGCACTAAAGTAAAAGTAAAATATTTTTAAACATAGAGAACGTTCGGAGGTCAGAGAAGAGTCGGTAAAATAATCATCATTATTAATTTGTAGATTACGATGTTGTACTTTTAAATTATAAATTGTCTATATTAAGTTGCTGTTTGATTTTCTTAGAAACTTTTGTAAATCTAATCTTGACTGTTCTATCTTCTAGTGCGGGTAATATTTTAAACATGTCATCAAGTAATAATTAAACATTTTGAGTGAATTGCTGTGCTTATTGTAGAGGGTTATTACTGACAAATGAATTTTCCAGAAAGGCAAGAAAATTTTCAACCGGTAAGAAGAATAAGTTTTTCTTAATACAGATTATTAATTGTGAGAACAGAGCAGGAGGTTAATTTAGACTGAATGGGTACGTTTTTCTTAGATTTTTTATTATTTTCAGTTCTAACGGCTGAACTCTGAAGAGTATTCAAAGATTTAAGTAATATTTAATTTGTAGAGTTGTAAACGTTACATCCGTAGTCCAGTTTTGATCTAATTAATGCTCTATATAATTTTATTAGAGTTGGAAAATCTGCTCTTCAATTGTTAGGTGATACAGATTTCATAATTTTAAGTCTAGCTTGGCACGAGTTTTGAGTTCAGCCGCATTCTTGCGGCTAGGAATTTTATGTCTTTTGTATATTCTACAAGAGAATTGTATAAAGATAGGTTTAGAAGATGTTATGGCTTTGATTTTCGTGAAAAATGTATAACTTTCGTTTTTGTGGTGAAAAACTGGAGTTCAATATTGGTAGACTACAATTCTATCGACTTAAGAGCCGCAACAATAGGATTATGAGCAATAATACATTTGTATTTCATACTACAATTACCAGATCATCAGCGTACAAAACAGTTTTAATTGTGCCATTGCAGTACGACACAACATTGTTAATAGCAAATAAAAATGGCGCTACTCCTAGATTCGAGCACTGTTGAATTCCATTTTCCTTTAATTTAGATTCAGAAAAAGGGTTGTTGATTTGAACTTGGAAACATCGTTGTCGTAGAAAGCTTGAAAGAAAAAGAAACATCTTACCGTGAATCTTCTAATTATGGAGTGTAGTTAAAATATTATAGCGCCACCATCATCAACCTCCCTTAAACTCCCCCACTTCTTAATGATTTTGTGCTGGTTGTTGCCAATTTTTGGTGATACGTCTGATGTCGTCAGCCCAAAGTGTAGGTGGTCTTCCGCTTCTACGTTTGTCTACTCTTGACCTCCAATTTGTAAGTTTGCTCGTCCGTCGTGAGTCGCGCATTCTCATTACATGGCCTGCCCAGTTCCATTTCAGTTCCGCTTTGCGTTTCAGATTCCAGAAGAACGAGTATTGCTGATGTGGAACGCATATCAGAACATAGCGCCATACTGTATCAAAAGCCTTTTTTACATCGAAGAATATGGCTAAAAATTAGGGTATGAAATGTTTATCTTCTTCTTCTTCTGCACCTGCTATATCGAGTTATTCGACGTTGGCAATCACCATTACGAAGGCTTCTCGATCTTTTGCCACATGGAATAATTATCCTGCATTTGATATCTCAGTCGATTCACTAATTTTTTTTTTTAATGTTAATATATTCTAACTAAATCCATTTTGATAATAAGATGTTTATGTTCAATATACCACATTAGTTTCTATAAACTTACACATAGCATTCGTGAGGGAGATTGGTTTATAGGACTCTGCTTTATATTTAGGTTTACCAGGTTTGTGTATTAGAACTACATATAATTGATGAGTCCATATTTGTGGGAATACGTTATTTACTTATATAAAATTAAAAAGTTCCAATAATATTTCTTGTTCTACCAGTGGTAGTTTCTGTACAAAAGTACAGGTATGTTATCTGGTCCTGGACTAGTATTTCTAAAGGATTTAAGAGTTTTAGCAAATTACAAAGAGTAAAAATTATAGGATCATTCATTGATGAAGTGTCATTGATTAGTGGTATTACTTTATTTTTTTAAAATCGTTTCTTATTTAAAAATTCTATTGAATAGCTTTTATCACTGGAAGCACCACAATATTGATTTGCCATTATTTTAGATATGTTGCGTTCGGACGAATTAAGTATTTTATTAACTACTCTATAGAGTAATGTAAATTTTTTTCCAGATATGCTTTAAATAATGTTCCAGATTTGACTAATTGGAGTAAATTTATAGATTGCTGAAACAAACTTTTACCATGACTATTTCTTGCTGTTTTTAATAAAAAGATCTACATATACCCCTTATTTGTTTAAATTCCAAACAATTTTAAGTAGTTTTATATGGTTTATATCTATTAAAAGCCAATTTATATTGTCTTATTGCCTGTCTCCAGGCATCATTCCAACACAATACAAGTGAACATTTTGGATAAAAAGCTGTTTTCCAATAGATTTATTTGCTGCATCAATGATGACATACTGGAAAAAGAATATTTTCTTATTAATATCTTATATAATGTGCTCTGAATATAACATTTCTATAGATCTATAGCTGATTAAGAAATAATGTTGAAAACATTGTCCAGTTGGCTTTATTTAAGGAACATTTGGTGATGTCTGTATTGCGCTTATGGTACAACAGATTATTCACTAAGATGGGAAAGTGATTACCTCTATGTAGATCAGGTTAAGCGTCCCAGAATAAACTAAGTTGCAAGGTTGGTTCACAAATTGACAAATCAATTACTGAAAATTCTTTTTTTGCTACATTATAAGTTTGTCATTTAGAGATAGATAGAAAATAGAAGTAGGTTTAGATTAAGATTATTTAGGATACTTTTTATTTTTCTTCCCATTTGTGTGATTTTTTTGAGCCCCATAATAAATTGTGTGCATTAAAATCTCCTAGTATAATTCGAGGTATAGGAATCTGACTTAGAAGATAAGAAATGTTTACTATACTTGGATCAGAATTATGAGCGATTCAAAGACTGCAGATATTAACTTTTAGCAACTTTTTAGTTCGTTAGCGAACCTACTAACGATACCGCTACAGCTTCTAGATTTGTTATCAGAGAAATATTGCAATATTCATAGGAATTCTCTATAAAAATTGAAACTTCACCACTGGCATGTTCTTGATTCTGTCTAATTTTGTATATACTTGTATAATTTCTTAAGTTATGAACTTTGTTGTTTTTAAAATAAGTTTTTTGTAGACAAATTGCAAAAGGAGAATTTTTGAGTAATTGTTAACTGCAATATTTCTAAACGGGTATAATACCCGATAAAATTCCACTGTAGAGTAGACTTGAATGTGAGCTTATCTAGAAGGTTCTATGGAGGAGTCGCAATCGAGTTAAGGTTTTAGTTTTTTAGCGATTAAATTAGTTATTATAATAAATCGTGATTTAACTATATATGGTGTACGTTTGAGTCATTTGAGGTTTGCGGACGACATAGTATTATTTAGTACAGATATCAAGGAACTGGAGCAAATGCTCAAGGAATTGCAAGGAATCAGCAGTCAAATAAAATTGGTCTTAAAATGAACATTCAGAAAACAAAAATAATAAGTAATTTACAAACTAATATTGTTATTGGCAACGTCAGTCTTAAAATTTTTAGGTATTAAAGAGCCTCTTTGTGGAAAATAAATAAGTTTGTGATATCGGTCGCAACTCATATATATATATATATATATATATATATATATATATATATATATATATATATATATATATATATATATATATATATATATAGATAATAAAAAAATAAACAGTTAAAATAAGTGTAAACAATTTCAACTACATACATCGGCGCCACTGTTCAGGTGATGGATTTATCACAGATATCAAAGGTTACATTTTAATTCAATGTTCTATTTACGTATTTTCAATATTAAAAAAGTAGGAAAAGACATGTTTATGCATTTATTTTTTTAAATCTATTCTATTTTATTTCTAGAGTTCCGTCTTTTTTGAACGACCTGTGTTCTTTGTCCAATTGGGCACAAAGCTATAACAAATACTCTGTCCTCTGCTATTCTACATTAATATGACTGATTCATTATTTCCTCTAAACACTCTGTCCTCTGCTATTCTACATTAATATGACTGATTTATTTTATCTTTCTTGCAGCTATTTTAATGTTGATCCTGTGCATCTTCTTCTTCTTCTTCTTTTTATATAGACATGACTCTGTCTGTTTTTCAATGTGCCTTCAGTAAGTTGACGTTCCATCGTTTTCGTGGTCTTCCTACTGATCGTCTTCCTATGGGTTAATCGTCTCTTACCGTCTTTACTACTCTATTTGTTGTCATTCGGCTTATATGGTCGTTTAATTCTACTCTTCTATTTCTTAACCAGTTCTTAATGTTCTTCACCTTGCTTCTACGTCGTATATCAGTACTTCTACTTCTAGCTCTGTCCCATAGTGTCTTACCATCAATTTTTCTATCTCTGCTCTTTCCAACATCTTTTTTGTTCTCTCTGTGTCAGGTCTGGTTTCTGCCGCGTATGTCATTATTGATCTGATGACTGTTTTGTAAATTCTGCCTTTCGTTTCTTTCCTAATATTTTTATTTCATCATATTGTTTCATTTAGGCAGCCTGCGGCTCCGTTTGCTCTATTCACTGGATCTTCCACTTCAGTTTCGAGCTTTTAGTAGCTAGATAATGTCATGCCTAGATATTTAAACTCCATCACTTGTTCTATTATCTGACCTTCCAGCTCCAATTAACATCTTAGTAAGTTTGCTGTTGTAACCATGCATTTTGTCTCTTTTGGGGAAATTAACATGTTAAATTTTCTGGCGGTTATATGAAATTGGTGTAGCATACGTTGTAAATCATCTTCACTTTGAAAGAGTAGTATTGCATCGTCTCCACAGCAGATTATTTTAATTTTTTTTCTTCCATTTGGTATCCTTTTTTAGTTCTTATTTTTTATTATTTTATCCATAATCAGGTTGAACAATAGAGGACTCAGAGAATATTCCTGTCTTATCCCATTGTCAGCTTCAATAAGGTCGGTTATTTCTTCTTCTACTTTTACTTTTATTGTGTTGTTTTGGTATATATTTTTGATCGTTTTGATTTTTCCTAGAAGTATCTCTCTTGCGTACAACAAGTGGATAACGTTTTTTAATTTGTGTATCTTCTGTATATCAGTATTTCTTCTGTATATTGAAAGTTAAATTTTGGTTCCCATTAAGATTCTCTTAACGTGTTTATTAATTGTCTTGTTTCTGCGGTACGAATATATGTGTATCATGATAGATTGTAATGCATATTTCATTTAATGTAATTAAAGTGTTTTTTGCGTTTGCCAATTACTTTCTCACTTCCTCAGCGATAGATCTTTTTTTCCTCACCAATAACCTTATCCTCGCTCGATACAGCTATTCTAAGATAATTGTATTTCACTATATGCTCTATCATTTGGTTTTTATCTCAAATTTGCACCTATGACGAAATTTATAATATCTAATATCTGATGCTTTCATATGAAACTGGAATAAAACACTTGGTAGATAATATTTATTCGTTTTGAGTACACTTTTTTTAGAACCTAGTACATAAAAGAATAAATATTTGTCTGTTCTGTGTTTCCCAAGTCTGTAAAACATAGACAGGCTTAAATATTAGATTATACATTTATTAAAAATGTTCAGTATCTAAATTGAAGATTTTATATCTCAAAATATGAATAGGTTTTTACATTTTGTTTGACGTTTTAATCTTCGAATCGGAGTTCATTTTTCGAAAAACTATAAAATTGTGAGAACAAATTGCTATATACAAGTACGAGGCAATATTCTCATGCTGTGAGCTTTGCTGCTCTGTTACTTTTACAACGCTTAACCCTTAAGTACCATGGCGGGGTCAAAATTGACCCCCCGCGTTTTTAATGCCAAGTTTCGCTACCGAAACATAGATTGAGCATTGCGCGCTTTCTGCTAATCTTCGACCGATAGGTGATTTATCGATCTACGAAAATTCCGTTAGTTTATCTGTTACTACTGCAGAGTTAGGCACGCATAGGGTCAATTTTGACCAGCTTATGGTATAAGTGTTTCTAGTGCAAATAACGAGTAATTTGAAATGGCGGGGTGTAGTCGCAATAAACGTCCTCTCACACAGAAAGAACTTGAAGAGAAGGGACAAAAAATTATGAACAATGGACTAGATAGTGACAGTGAGTTTTTAGACCAGGCTAGTGAACACAGTGATCACGAAACAGACAGTGAAGAGGAATGGGACGATGATGACGAAAAAAATTGGCAAATTAATAATTCCGAAACTGGTAGTGAATATTCGAGTGAAGAAAGTGATATAGCTAACTCAAGGGATGTGTTTTATGGCAAAAATAGGTACAAGTGGTCTAAAACTTCTCCCACCTTTTCTCGTACACGTAAGCATAATTTAATTAGTCATTTACCTGGTGTTATTGGAAAAGCTCGAGCTAGTATGCCAGAGAAACCAGTTGATGCTTTTGAATGTATTATTAGCCACGATAAATTGCAAGAAATTCTTGAGAAAACCAATGAACGAATAACTAATATGGCTTCTAAATATAATTTACACAATTTGTCTTGTCAATATTCCAATCATCTTGACATAATTGAATTAAAGGCCTTCTTAGGCTTAGCTGGGGTATTTAAATCCAAAAATGAAGATTTAAGGTCTTTATTTGCTACGCATGGTACTGGCCGTGATATATTTTGAGCAACCATGTTACTAAACCGATTTAATTTTTTTGCTTGGAAGCCTTTGTTTTGACGACCCAGCTACTACACAAGAACGTATTGCGCACGGAGATAAACTGGCAGCTATGTCCAATATTTTTAATATGTTTATAATTAATTGCCAGTCCAATTATAGCTGTGGTGAATATCTCAAAATAGATGAAATGCTCATTGCATTTAGAGGAAGGTGCCAATTCAGGATGTATCTCAAAAATAAGCCAGACAAATACGGTCTGAAAATGCAGTGTTTAGTAGACTCTAAGACACATTATTTGCTAAATGGTTTTATATACAGTGATGAGTGCCTTAACAACCGGCAAAATAACGCAAAAGATAGAAAACATAATATGTTGTGAAATAAAAAGAGATGAAAGTAGTAGAGGTGGGAAATTATCGATAGAAACCTCTAATTAACATTAAATTACATTAGGACTATCGATAGTTTCCCACCTTTAGACGTTAGCTTATGGGCAGTTGATTTCAGTCATAATATTACAAGTATGACGTCGAACATTTACATTTTTTAAATTTCCCATAAAGTAAAAACTGATTGAAGGCAATAAAGCAAATGTAAGTAAACAGTTTAATTAGTAGTAATCTGATAATTAATTCTGTGTTGACGAATAAAGAATAACAAGCTATGATAAATCTGTATTGAGAAGAGTGTATGCGACGTCTCAAATCATAGTTTATTATTGATCAATACTTTAATTTTGGAAAAAAAATACTTCTACTTGAACTGTTTTTACCTACATTACGTGATACGTATTACTATGACTGAAGTCAACCAGCTCATATGCTAACGTCTAAAGGTGCGAAATTTTCGATAATTCTAGGTTACTATCGATAATTTCTCACCTCTACTACTTTCATCTCTTTTTATTTCACAACGTATTATGTTTTCTATCTTTTGCGTTATTTTGATGGTTCTTAAGGCACTCATACCTGTATACTGGAAAATATACACGCAGAGCAAATCCAAAAAAGTTATCCATCCCCACTCTAGATGTTTTGACACTTATTCCACCAATTTCTGGTACAAATAGAAACATATCAGATAATTGGTTTTCGACCATTGAGCTCATAAAAGAACTGAGAAGCCATAAAATTTCATATGTTGGAACTCTAAAAAGAAATAAAGGAGAGTTTCCTTCTGAATTTCAACCCCAAAAAAAACAGGCCACCTAATTCTGCCTTATTTGGTTTTACAGGAAGCGAGAGCCTTGTATCTTTTGTTCCTAAGAAAAATCGTGCAGTGTTGTTAGTGTCAACTATGCATCATTCCAATACAATGGTTAATGGAAAGCCAGAGATTATAAATTTTTACAACGAGACAAAAGGCGGGGTGGATTCATTGGATAAGAAATGTGCATGCTATAAAACTGGCAGAAGAACTCGTAGATGGCCTCAAGTAATATGGTTTCGCATTTTGGACATTGCAGGATTAAATGCTAACGTAATTTTTAATGGAGTTCAGCAAAATCAAATAATGAAAACAAGATTGTTTCTAACCACTTTAGGTCAAGAACTTATTAAGGCCCATTTAACTCGAAGAGCTCAGCAAACTTGTTTACCGAGAGAAATTTGTAGTGCCATTTTTAAAGTTTCCGGACTTCAGGAACCAATGCCTGCCGCAAATCCAGAGCCACAACGATGAAAAAAGGGGAGAAGGTGTAAAATATGTTAATATTCCAAAAACCAAAAGAAAGAAAGCTCATCGTGCGATAAATGTCGAGATTTTATTTGCAAAAATCATTCTCACATACAGACGTTATGCATAAACTGTGTTGAAAATTAGGGTAAAATCATGCTTGTCATTTTTGGGATACGAAATCTAAATCGATTTTTTTTTATTTTAGGTAGGAGCTATGATACCTAGATTTCACCATTGGATATGATATATGATACTGAATACAAAAGTTTTTTTTTAAATAAAGTTATATCTAATTAATCAAATTCGTTTATTTTTATATAAATGTAAAAGTAGCTGTAAACAAAATAATTTAAAATAAAACAAGTTAAAAATAAAATATTTTTTGATACAAAAAACAATGGGGGGTCAAATTTAACCCTGCCATGGTACAAACGTTACTATTTTGGCCATGGTAGTTACGGGTTAAGCTATTTTTAATTTATTGTCAATATTTTTGAGGTGTGTTTCCTTAAATGACCATGTTTAAGCTTAATACGTTTGATTAAATGAAATTGACATTAATTTGATAGTTTCCATTTTATTAGTACTGATGGTATATGACTAGCATCTGTTGGTACTATATTATCAATTTCAACATGTGGAAGTGAGAGCACTCTCTTGTTAGTAATTTCAGTGCAAATTATGACGAAACCAGAAATACCCCATAATATTCTCCCCGTGTGATCTTAGTATTTCCGATGATTAAATAGTATAGGGTATCCAATATCTCAATCAACGGTATGTCAGAGTGGTTTTTATTAATTTTTATAATATATTTGCAAAATAAAGAAGAAAGTTCAGTACAGGCAGTTAAACAGCTGGTCTGTCAATTTAGAAGTAAGAAGCATACCCATGCACAAAAGAAATAATAAAATAAAACTTCTACCGATTAATGATTTATATCTTGCTATTTTGACCGCATGTGTCTCCCCCATTCTACTTATGTGGTTATTTCATTCTTTTTTCTATTTAGTGTCCATTCATTTATACACTATGCGTTCCAGATATATATATATATATATATATATATATATATATATATATATATATATATATATATATATATATATATATATATATATATATATTGTTACGTAAAAATATGAGTCATAGTTTTAACCTGTAACATGTTTTTATTCTAATATGTTGTAGAGTTTACGAGAGGCATCTATTTACCTGAACGACCTTTCAGAAAAAGGTCGAACCGATGCGAGGGAAATCCAGTTTGCCTTTACCGTTTCGCCGTCTACTCAAGAATGATTTGGACTTTTCGAGATAACGGCGATTTATGTATAAAAATAAAATATTCTTATATGGAAGGACAGTTAATTCTCAAGACCCGCGCTCGTGAATTTGTTACGTACGGATATAATAAATTATTGTCAGATAAGTTAATATAAATAAAGAAATAAATTAAATCCGTAAGTGTTATAAATATTGAACCTTTTAATAAATTCACAACAAATGGTGTCAGAGTGAGATCGAACATAAATTAGACTTATAATAATAATACAAGTGAATATAAAATAAATTGTGAAAATGGCTACGATTTATGAGCTGACAGTGACTAATTTAAGAAGACATCTTGAAGACAGAGAATTAGCTTCTACCGGAAAAAAGGCTGAGTTAGTCCAACGACTAAAGAACGCTTTGCTAGAAGAAGGACTAGATCCAGAGACTTATATATTTGAAGATGCTGTCCTCTCGTCGATTTCGAAAGTTTCCTCTGATGTAGCCAAAGTTTCCGGCGACATCGCATCATTGGAGAACAAAGTTTCTGGCGATATTTCGAAAGTTTCTGGTGACATCGCATCATTAGAAAACAAAGTTTCTAACGAGATTTCGTCTCTGGAAAGTAAAGTTTCTGCTAACATCTCTAAAGTAACTTCTGAGATGTCTGCCCTCGACGATAGAATGTCTTCGCTAAAAAACCAAGTTGCTGCCGATATGTCGGCCTTCGAAGAAAAGATTAAAGAGATGGAAAGGAAGATGGAGGAAACAGGGACAGCAGAGAGAGGAAACAATCCAATTACAGTGGAGATAAAAGAAGACGAGACGAAATGTAAGTTGGAGACACGGCCGAAATTTGAAGGAAGTAGAGGTTCTATTCATGTTAAAGTCCCAACTTTCGACGGAAAATCATCATGGAACAACTACATGAAACAGTTCGAATCAGCCGCAAGAGCGAATGGATGGTCTGAAAAAGAAAAGGCTGTAAACCTGACTATCGCTCTTCGAGGAGATGCCTTAGATGTGCTTCAGACCATAGCCGTAGAGGAGACCGATGATTTCGAACAACTGAAGAAGAGGTTAAATATGCGATATGGCCACGAACATTTGGAGCATGTATATCAGTCGCAGCTTAAAAATCGTAGACAGAAGAAAGATGAGGCTCTTCAAGAATATGAGGTAGATATTGCCAGATTAGTACGATATGCTTATCCAACAGCTCCCGAAGACATGATGGAAAAATTGGCCGTTCAAACGTCTATTGATGGTCTTCGTGATCATGAAATGCAGAGAACACTGCGATTAGCTCGTCACAAAACGCTGGTTGATGTCTTATCCGCCGCCCTCGAATACGAGTCAGCTACGCAGGCCTCTGGCGGGTACAGTAAAGTTAGAACTGTAAAAGAGGAAGAAGATGAAGATAAACTTGACCAGCTCGTTAATATGATAAAAAGCATGACATACAAGAAAACGAAGACCATCAGATGCTGGAATTGTGGCGAAATAGGACACGTACGAAGCTCCTGTAAGCACCCTAGGTACGACGCAAATCAAGAAACTCACCATCAGGAAAACTAGAACGGGTCAGCCTTAGGGGGGCAGCTTCGACCCAGAACTTTTCCAAAGACCCTCTCATACGAATAGCTTCTCTGAAATGTCGTGAAGATAGTGTATATGTCGATGGAGACATAAATGGTAAAAAGCATACGTTGTTGGTGGATACCGGAGCGACCAGAACCATTATACGCCCGACAGTTATAAACAGCCGAAAGAAACTGTTACCAACGAGGTTGCGACTTCGGACCGCTACAGGTGAAAATGCTAACATTCATGGAGAAATCCAGGTACAATTGGGAATTGGAGCAGAAAAGTTCGTCCATACTGTTATAGTTGCTGACATCGAAGAGGATGTTATATTAGGAATGGACGTAATGAATATGCATGGATTCCAATTGGATTTTAAGAATAAGGTAATCAAAGTTGGCAACGAGGAGGTATTTCTCCATCCACATAATGACAACACTGTGCAAGCAGCCATTACAGAAGATACAGTCGTGCCTGCTAGAAGCGAAACGATCATAGTAGCGCGGCTACAGGGATTTGTGGACGAAGGGAGACCTGTTATGATGGAGCCTTGGAACCACGACGATGAGGTTGGCCGTGGAATCATAATTGGAAAGGAATTGGTGACTTCGGCTAAGGAAATTCCTGTGTGAGACTTATCAATGTCAACGACTACCCAGTGACCATAAAGAAAGAGACAAAAGTAGGAACTTGTGTACCTGTGACATCCATAATCCGTCAGGCGACAACATCTGATAATTCCAACGACAAATTCGACCAAATGGTTGCAGTTGCAGGACAGTCTCTAAATCAGATGGAGAAAAGGAAATTAAGGGAATTTCTGCGGCAGTATCGTGATATTTTCGTACCGAAAGGAGGAAAGACGGGAAGAACTACCGTTGTTAAGCATAAAATTGATACTGGTAATGCTAAGCCAATTCGTCAAACAGCTCGACGATTACCACAGGCGAAGAGAGAGGAAGCTGAAACGATTGTTCAGGAAATGAAGAAAGACGGGGTGATAGAACCTTCTACGAGCCCATGGGTCTCTCCGGTGGTCCTGGTTAAGAAGAAAGACGGAACGACGAGGTTCTGTGTGGATTACCGTTTGCTGAACAACGTTACCAAGAAAGATAGTTATCCTCTGCCTCGGATCGATGACACATTGGACACATTGGCTGGAAGTAAATTGTTTTCTACTTTAGATTTGAAGTCTGGATACTGGCAGGTAGAAATGGACCCAGTCGATAAAGAAAAGACAGCCTTCACCACAGGATCTGGATTGTGGCAATTCAACGTTATGCCATTTGGACTTTGTAATGCTCCTGCGACATTTGAGAGGCTTATGGAAAATGTGTTGAGAGGGTTATCTTGGAAAACATGCCTGGTTTATTTAGATGACATAATCGTCTTGGGGGAGACATTCGAAGATCATTTGAGGAATTTAGAAAACGTTTTTAATCGACTTAAAGCTGCCCAATTGATGCTAAACCCCAAGAAGTGCCAGCTATTTCAAGGTAAAGTCAATTATCTGGGTCATATAGTCAGTAAAGAAGGAGTGGCCGTGGATAAGGGAAAAATCGATTCCATTAAGGAATGGCCAAAACCAACTGACAAACATCAAGTGAGAAGTTTTCTTGGACTATGTACTTACTACCGGAGGTTTATTAAGAAGTTTGCAGATATCGCTAAGCCATTAACGCGACTTACAGAGGAAGCAAGAGAATACCGCTGGGATATAGACTGCCAAAATGCCTTTGAAACGTTGAAAAAGCATTTAATAACAGCACCAATTTTGGGGTATCCACTGCCAGAAGGAGAGTTCATCTTAGATACGGATGCAAGTAATGTGGGAATTGGAGGAGTGCTGTCTCAGATTCAAGGAGGACAGGAACGAGTCCTCGGATATTTTAGTAAAGTTCTTTCAAAACCTGAGCGGAATTATTGCGTCACGAGAAGAGAACTTCTAGCAGTAGTTAAATCAGTAGAGCACTTCTATCAATACATCTATGGCAGAAAGTTTCTAATCCGAACCGACCATGCCGCCCTTAAGTGGTTGATGCAGTTTAAGAATCCAGAGGGTCAGATAGCCAGGTGGATCGAACGACTCCAAGAATACGATTTTAAGATTGAGCACCGGGCCGGAGTTAGCCACAGAAACGCTGATTCTCTTTCCAGAAGGCCATGCTCAGCAGAGTGTTCCCACTGCAACAAAACGGAATCCAAGGAAGCAGCAGTGCTAAGAACGACGATTGTCAACAACGACTGGACGCCTACTAAGATCAGGGAAGAACAAGAGAGAGATCCAGTTATACAAAAAATCCGAAAATGGAAAGAGGAAAACCGTCGACCACCTTGGCAGGAAATATCAAACCTATGCTCAGTAGTTAAGACGTATTGGGCCCAGTGGGACTCATTTATCATCGAAGATGGCTTGCTTAAACGAGTCCTGGAAAATGATGACGGTTCAGAGAAGAGAAGACAGTTGGTGATCCCAAAGAGCAGAATAGCCGAAGTACTTCGTCAGTTACACGACAGTCCATCGGGAGGGCATTTTGGTGTAAGGAAAACCCTTCAGCGAATTCGGGAACGGTTTTATTGGATGAACAGTTCCGACGACGTAAAAGACTGGTGTAAGAAATATACTATTTGTGCTACGAGTAACGGGCCTCACCCAAAGGGGAGAGCTCCTATGAGACAATATAATGTTGGAAGCCCGTTTGAAAGAATAGCTTTGGACATCGCTGGGCCATTTCCAGAAAGTGAAAATGGAGGCAAGTACATGCTGGTAGTAATGGATTACTTTACTAAGTGGGTCGAGATTTACGCACTTCCCGACCAGAAGGCCGCCACCGTTGCAGATAAGTTGATCCAAGAATATATCAGCCGATTTGGAGTGCCTTTGGAGATACATAGTGACCAAGGCAGGAACTTCGAAAGCGATCTATTCCAAGGAATATGTGATAGACTAGGCATGAAGAAAACAAGAACTACCGCGTATCATCCGCAATCGGATGGTATGGTAGAACGAATGAATAGGACAGTTGGCAAGTATTTGACAAAGATGGTGTCCGATCATTAGCGAGACTGGGACCAATACCTTCCGTTCTTCACAATGGCCTACAGATCTGCTGTTAACGAATCAACAGGCCAGACACCAGCCAAAGTCCTATTCGGACGCGAAATGCGACTACCTTGTGATCTCGAGTTTGGATGTAAACCTGGAGAAGATGTAGCAGGTGAAGATTATGTGATCGAATTACGAAGAAGAATGGACGATGTACATGAGTTGGTCCGTTCCCACCTTCAGATCGCTAGCGACAGAATGAAGAAACGGTACGATACACAAGCCGAAAAGGGTTGCTTTAAGAAGAACGACAAAGTATGGCTGTATAATCCCAAGAAGCGAAAAGGTTGTTCTCCCAAATTGCAGCAGTTTTGGGAAGGTCCATACCTCATTGTGGAGAAGATCAACGATGTCATCTACCGAATAAGCAAGATTCCGAGGGGAAAGCCGATGATAGTACACCATAACCGGTTGGCGTCTTTCGAAGGTGACCACGACGTAGATGAAGAAGTGGAAGTAAACCAAGTCCAAGACGTGTCTGACCTCACGTTTGAGGAATTCATGGGTGCCTATGGAGGTACCGGTAAAGCAAGACATGGTGTTACCACTGAAGAAAAGCAAGATCTACTCGCGCTCCCCGATGACTACTCACTGGCCCTTACCATCCCGGCCAGTATCAAAGACGCACCAGGGTTGGCATCCGTCTTTCGAAGGAAGTTTGGTCGAGTTGCAGAACTTCAATGCCAGGTGCCAGCTCCCGGTAAAACCTTGAAACTCCAAGATGCATCACGTTACCTTTTCTACCTGGTAACAAAAGACACTGCCCGAGAGGGGGGCAATGTTACGTAAAAATATGAGTCATAGTTTTAACCTGTAACATGTTTTTATTCTAATATGTTGTAGAGTTTACGAGAGGCATCTATTTACCTGAACGACCTTTCAGAAAAAGGTCGAACCGATGCGAGGGAAATCCAGTTTGCCTTTACCGTTTCGCCGTCTACTCAAGAATGATTTGGACTTTTCGAGATAACGGCGATTTATGTATAAAAATAAAACATTCTTATATGGAAGGACAGTTAATTCTCAAGACCCGCGCTCGTGAATTTGTTACGTACGGATATAATAAATTATTGTCAGATAAGTTAATATAAATAAAGAAATAAATTAAATCCGTAAGTGTTATAAATATTGAACCTTTTAATAAATTCACAACAATATATATACTTTTTTTAACACTTTAAACTTTTTTAATTCCTGGGTTTGTCGGACTGTTATAAATAAAACACTGAATTATTGCTTAAACGTTTCGGCTAATTCCTATTTTCAATAATCACTTTAATTATTATTGTATTATACATGATATTAACATAACATGATACACAATTATATGTTATTGGTAGACAAATTTAATGATACACAATTATAATGTTATGTCTACTCTACTAGGTAGTTTTACACGGAATGCAAAAATGTTAGCCTAAAATACATATGGCAGGTACTTCAATGTACCTGCATGTACGAGTGGTTCAAGTTCGTATCTTAAATATTAAAAATATTTTTGATATAAGTCTTCATATTGATAGAGTTTTAATCTTTTTTGGGTAAATCATCTCCATTATGAATCTTTTGTTGTTGTTTTTACATTTTTCCAAAATCTGTACATTTTCGAAATCTAAAAATGGCCATTTCTAAAGCATGCTTGACTTAGGCTGTAGTGTTTAATTTGTTAGTTTTTACACTGTGTATGTGTGCAACAACCCTTTTATGTAGATCTTGGTGTGTTTGTCCAATATGTGTTGACAGAGGTTGATAACCTTTATTACAAGACTTAATACAGTAACAAATATATGCAATGAACAAAATGCATATAATCAGAATAGATGAAAATTATCTCCTTAAATATGACGAACGATTTATTTAAATTTATTAAGGAAGATACAAATAAATTCATAGTTATACTTACCAAATCAGTATATAAACTTCCTGTTCAAAAAGATAAATCCAACTTATTTATTACCCTTATTTTTAATTAGTTTGAAAATATTAAACAAGCTTTCAAATAGAGCATAAAATTATATCTCTAATTAAAGTTAAACTTTATATTTTGGTTGAAAAGTTCCGGTCATATATCGACTTCTCGTTTTATATTTCCGTTCTCCAAACTGTCCTTTATTTTATCACCTGAAATGACAGTATCAATTAGAGGGCATAATTTTACGATGAAGTATGATTTATGATTCACAAAGATAACGGGCTTGTTCATTTATCGAATTATAAAGCTTGGACAGATGCCTGGAGTGAATGTCCTAGCAATACATGGAAATGTATAAATAGAGAGGCTGTATAAATAGAGATCCGTCAAAAAAATCTAATTAGAGCAAAGCTTGGAATAAAATTTCCTTCTTTTGAATGATTTGACTAATCATTTAAAATGGTTTTAATAAAAATGTAAATTAATATTACCTATCCTCCTAACCTTACGAAAGTATGTCTCCTGTTTCAATCTAAAATATGTCATTAACCTCATACCATGACATTAACCTCAATATTGAGTTATAAAGAAGTGATGTTATTGGGTGAATCGGATCACGTATTCAAAATAAAGATTGCAACACGTAGAGAGGAAGTCAGAATTGAACTCATTCGAGGCGCAACTTCTTGTTTCAGTTAACATCATACGCATTAATTTTCATAGTAATCCGCTAACCATCAGTCCTTTTTACAAAGTTCGCAAGTGCATTACAAATGGATACCACATCTGTCAAAGCAGCTCAAGCAGTAGCAATATTAAGAGAAAGCTTGAGCCAGAAAGCCGTGAAAAATCAACTAAATTTAAAGAAATCAGATGTGTCTTGATTGTATCGTAGGTACCAAGAAACTAGTGATTATGTCCACCGACAAGGAGGAGGCCGTAAACAAATAACAACAGAGGGAGATAATTAATTTCTTGTATTGAAATCCCTAATAGGCGACATCTGACTGATGCTAATCTCAAAGAAGAGCTTAGAGAGGTCCAAGGTATAGTCACGAGCGTTTAGACAGTCAGAAGAATACTAAAAGCAGTCAACCTGACATTAAAAAGGCAGCTACTGGAATCAAGATAACTGCAGCCCAGAAACAAAAGCAAATAGAATTTTCTCACAAAAATCTAAATTGGGAAGACTATCAATAAAGTCAAGTATTATTCTTCGACGGAAGTAGGATCTATCTACACGGCAACTACAAGAGGCGTCGAGTCTATAGAAGGCCAGAAGAGCGATTTGATCAATATTGTATGCGAGAAACTGTGTCATGTGGAGCGGTTCTTGTATGTGTTGGACACGCATTTCCATGGATAGAAAAACTGAGTTGGTTTTCGTGCTTGGTAGAAGATGTGAAGGAGATTTTACGACAGATCGTAACATCTGAGACATTTTGGAGGAACATGTGGTTCCATACGTGGGATTTATTGGTGATGCTTTTATTTTATTGCACAATAATGAACGATGCTATACCGCACGACTCACCACCACCTGTTTGACTGAGATTGGTATACCTACAATTAATTGGTCTGCGTTAAACCTGGACTAAAATCCAATAGAGCATGTTTTGGATAAGCTTAAACAAATCTATATATATATATATATATATATATATATATATATATATATATATATATATATATATATATATATATATATATAGTTTGTATATATTTGCATAGACAGTTTGTAGGGGGGGTCTGCGAATTATAACCAAATTTTAGTATATCATTGTACCTTAAAAAGTAGCCTATAGCTATTCTTCAGCCCTCTAGGTGCTTTTGGGCCTCAGATATGCCTCTCGAAAGGGTCAAAAATAGCCATTTTTACATAATCGATGAGCTATATATCTCTGAGCCCAGTGCACCGACGTTAACTCACAATATCTCATTTTTTTATTGTAATGTCAACTTTTTTATGGAATGATTAACACAACCGCAAAAAATAAGTTTTATTTTATAGGTCAAGAACAACAAAAAGAAACTTACACAATGTTATAATTTTCAATTAATTGTCAAAAGTTAACCAAACGAGGAAAAAATTGTAAAAACAGGTAAATTAAAGGATTTTTAAATATGTACGAGCGTTGATAATCATTGTTAATCATAATTCATTTAGTGGATTCGAGAATACAACGTTTTCAAATAGCCAGTTTCTCGAAAATCGCATTTTTTTATCATTTGTAAACTGATAGTACTTTGTCCTGACAATCTCAAATTGAACACAAATTCAGGTGAAGGTAGTCCTTATTGTATACAATAATGTCTACTATCCCAATATCTTGATCAGGGCCTCTAATTTTTTTTGATCGCCTAAAAATGTAGCTATATTTGAAGAGCTATATCTCTCAGTAAGCCGATTTTAAGTCACAAGGTCTCATTTCTTTTACTATTATGTCAACTTTTCGATAAATTAATAAAAAAACCGCAAAAGATAAGTTTTATATTATAGGTCAAGAAGAACGAAAAGAAAACTTATGATTTTCAATGACTTGTCAACATTTAAACAAAAGAGGAAAAACAAATGAAAACTGGTAAACTACAGGATTTTTAAAACTTTTCAAATTACCATTGGTAAATTAAAATCCATGTAGTAGATTCTAAAATACAGCTGTTTTGGAAATGTAGAGGGCCTTGTGATACTCGTCGATAATTTCTTATAAAAAAAAAGTTTAATCTATGCCATTTTTGGGCAAAATGGGTTCATTTTAAGTACATTTTTTCTGCACAACCCTTTCTATAGACTTTGTAAATATTTTTTTAATAGTTTATGAAACTATCAGTATGATTAAGCTCTCTATGATTAACAACTTACAATTTAATCAAAATAACTTTGGTTCACGATTACCTAAAAGCTTTCTGAAACGCTTGAAATTAATGTCTTGTTATCTTTGTTACTAATTCTTTGAGTTTAAATATTGCAGAATAATGCAACAGATGAAAAAAATCATCAAAGGCCACATGTGTTGGCTTTCTTATTAAGCAAGAAGATCAATTTTTGGGCGGTAAAAAAATAGTTAAAGGTCTGGTTCAAGAAATTCAATAAATAGACATTGTTGTATATATATAGGGAACATTCAACCAAATTTTTTTTGAATTTCCGAAAAACTGACTATTTTTAAACAGCTGTATCTTCGAATATACTAAATGTAGTTTAATTTACCAATGCGCGTGTTCAAAAGATATTTAAAAATCATTTAATTTACCTGTTTCTACAATTTTTTTCCGTGTTAAATTAAATTTTAAAAATTAACTGAAAATTTACATAAAATGTTGTAAGTTTTATTTTCGTTCTTTTTGGCCTATAAAATAAAACTTATGTTCTGCGGTTTTTAAATTATATTATCAAAAAATTGATATTGTAACAGAAAAAATTAAAACTAGCCAGTTAAACTTGGTTCATTGGGCTAAGAAATATATCTCTTCAAATATAATGTAGGGGCATGATACAAAGAATATCAGGTATGATATTGCGCAGACCACTTTCAGCAGATCCCCCACTCTTGACGTCACAATAAAAGTAACCGTCATTATAATAATATCTGTTTATAATGGGATTTTCATTTATTTTTTAGCTTTTTGTTTTAGCTTTTGATTTAAGTTGTAGGCTCTTTAGTGTAAAAAAATTATTATTATGAATATTTTGAACTCTTTATACGATTTTATAAGTGATAGTGGCTTTGTAGGTATACCTACTTTGTATGAACAATATCATGGTGTTTAAAAAATTATAAAAAAGATATGTCTAATTATTAAGAAGAATAGTAAAGGGAAACAAAGCTTACTGTTCACTCGCTCATGTATTCCGTTCCCAAAACACACACTGGAGATCGAAAATTAGGGTCTTCAAGACTATTATTAGACCAAGAGTATGTTATTAATGGGAGACATAGGTGACGACAGACATAGGTAAACTTCGAAGACTTCGATGGGCTGGTCATGTAGTGAGAATGGAGTCTGAAAGATTGCCAAAAAGAGTCCTAAATAGTAAAATGCAGGGCGCAAGATCAAAAGAAAAGTCACGGAAAAGGTGGGAGGATGAAGTGGCAGTGGCAAGGAACCTGAAGAAGATTGGCGAGTGACCGGCAAGGTTAAAGGCATAGTTTGGAAAAGGTCAATTATTCTTTGTACCATGATGTAGGGGTACTAGCTCAACTTTTAGGCGGCCAAAAAAAATAGTTAAGGGTCCGGGCCAAGAAATTCAAAAAGTACCTTCTAACGAACTTCACCTAAATGTTTATTCAATTGGATATTATCAGAAAAAATACTACCAGTTGACAAATAGTAAAAAACGCTATTTTTCAAAAAGTAGTTATTTTGAAACCTTTTATTAAATAAATTCGATTACCAATGCTGGTTTAAAAATCCTTTAATTAACCTGTTGTTATAATTTTTTTCATTGTTTGGTTAAATTGTGACGAATAATAATATTTTTCAAACTCTAAGTAGGTTTTGAAATTACTTATAATATCAAGAAAATTATATTATATGATTTCCTTCTCGTATAATAACTTTTAATTGTGAATCAGCTGAACCATTACTCTATTACAGAAGAATGTATTCAAAGTTAACCTACGCAATTAAATCATATGCAAATCCTAACAACCACGCCCTCAAATATAATTACCTTACTCGATTATTATTATTTTTCTCTAATAAACTACGTCTACATAAACCTTTCTACCGCCAAGTCAAAATGGATCTTGCATCTCTTAACACTACATTACCTCCTTGTTTTTCCATTAGTTCTGAATCTGCTGCACCATGAATATTGGTAGTACCTAAAATAATAACTACTTTAACTTCATTGGACAAATATACTACTAACCTTATTTATAATACATCAAAATCTGTATACCTTATTATCCAACTATACAAATTTCTTTCAAATATTATACAGGTGGTGTGGGAGCAGCAGTTATATCTTCTAATATGTGCCAAAAATATTAGTTGCCAATACACTACAGTATTTTTAATGTATGGGAGCATGTATAGGGCACCCACATATATTATAACTTCAACACAACAGAAATATCATGTCAAAATCATTTTGACTGTTTCACTAAACTCATTACAATATTATGTAAAAATACCCAGAGAATCACATTTTACGAAAAATCGTACAAAATCTGATATATATACAAAATTTTAATAAAAAAATTATCTTTATTTAGATCCATTCACTATCTAATATAATTCGAAATATTGATCCAGACGTAATCGTCAATCATGTTTGCTTTAATTTTGAGTTTGAAAAGTGTAAATTTATTATTCATTATAGCATTGCCAAAATAGTTTGTGGCATATCATAAGCATTTTAAAAATAAGACATAGAAAGACAAAGCAACATATAGGGCAGTTGTCGTCAAGCTAGCAGTACACGTGGAGGAAACACTACCCAAAGTAATTTTAAGAAGATAGAAAAAAATATTTTATCCTCTATACTTTTAACGTTTGGAGAGAATATATCATCTGGAATCAGAAATAACCGAAAAAGCATTAGAGAATGTCCATAAAAAGCTACATAACATCAGGATCTGAATGTATAGGGGAAGAACTACAGCTTAACCTACTTATTAGAATACTGGTTATAGATATATCCAGGTTGAAGAAGTAGAAATTTGAGGCCTCCACAGGTTTCCATTTTCTTCTTAATAAATTTGTCGATTTTTGGAAATATATTTTAATAAAACAATACTGCTTAGTATATCCTAAATGCAATACATACTGTATTTTTTTTGTTATCGATACCAATTGGACTCTTCCCTAAAACATCAACAGGTCATAAAGTACTTTTTGATTTATTTTAAAGTTTGACTTACCCACCCACTTCATTACCTATTAATAAATTGTTAGGAACAGTTAAAATAGGGTTATTACAGTTAATTTGGAATTTACCCAGATACCTACGTGTTGGCAAGTGAACTACGTCGTTAATTTCGAAGAGATCGGTCGTTAAATCTTACTTTAAAACAAACAGTAATGAAAGAGAATACTGAAACAATTTAAATGCAGTTAAATCGAAATTGCTAAACAGTTTGGAATTTCACAAGGTCAGATAACTAAACTTTTAAGAAACCAAGACAGTTTAATCAACGATTGGCCAAATAATTCAAAATCAACAAAAAAAAACGCAGTGTGAAATACAGATATTTAGACGTCGAACAGACATTAGCCGAGTGGTTTACTTAAAAAAGCGCCTATGAGCAGTCCAGTTAAAAAAAGCTGGAGAAATGGCCGAAAATTTGAATAATTTAAAGATCAAAGCGACAAATGGATTGTTCTAGAGATGGAAAAATCGTTCACAAGTTTCCTTCAAAAAAGTTGTCGAAGAAACAAAATGTGCCTATGTATCTGCCAAAAATACGTGGATAACGGATGTGTTACCTAACTTAATTAAATATTATAAAACAGCGTATAAGTTATAACGAAACTATTTTATTACAGAGCTACTCCAGATAGCACCTTTTCTTTTTCAGGACATATAGCTGTAGGCGGAAAAGTTCCAAAGAACACACATTATGTGTTGTTTTAATTCCGATAAAAGCTATAAATTGTCACTTTTTATTATTGAAAAATTAGAAATGGTAAGGTTTTTTAAATGCGCAAGATTCATCATCATCACTGGCTCGACAACCCTTTTTGGGTCTTGGCCTGTTCTAGGATTCTTCTCCATTCCGATCTGTTTCGTGCTTTTTTTCTCCAGTTTTTTATTTTTAAGGTTGTTATATCATTTTCTATTTGTTCTAAGTATCTCAGTTTCGGTCTTCCTCTTGTTCTTTTTCCTACTGGCATCTGTTTGAATATTTTGTTTGGTATTTCGCCTTCTTCCATTCTTTCTACATGTCCTATCCAACGCAGCCGTCCTATTTTGATGAATGTTATAATATCCGGATCCTGGTATATTTTGTATAGTTCAGAGTTGTATCGTCTTCGCCATATTCCGTTTTCTTTTGTGCCCTTATATATGTGTCGCAAGATTTTTCTTTCGAAGGTGGCTAACAACGTTTCCTCTCTTTTAGTAAGTGTCCAGGTTTCTGAGCCATATGTGAGTACCGGTCTTATTAGGGTTTTATATATTTGGCATTTTGTCTTTCTTGCGACGTTATCTGATCTTAGGTGTCTAATTAAGCCATGGTAACATTTATTTGCAATAAATATTCGCCTCTTCACTTCCTCCGTAACGTTATTATCAGACGTGACTAGGGATCCCAAGTATATAAAGTTTTTTACCTCCTCTATGTTGTATTCTCCTATTGTTATATTTTGTGGCTGCCTTATTTCTGCGTTTTTTCTTACCTGCATATATTTTGTTTTGGTCTGATTGATTTTAAGACCACTATTTTGTGCAGCTCGTTCTATTTGGTTATATGCCTCTATCATTTCTCTTCTTGATCTTGCGATTATGTCAACATCATCTGCAAATGCTAGTATTTGCACGCTTTTATTAATGATTGTTCCTCGTGTAATGCGCAAGATTACTTACCGTAAAATACAATATCAATAAAAATGGATGACCACAATTCTGCGACCACTTCACAAAGTAACAAATGCTTACAAAACTATTTATTCATAAAAATGGTTAATAATATAAAGTAAATTTACATCCTTACAATTTTTTTTAATAGCAAGATTACGGGTGATCCTAATGGTACTGCAGTAACATATTACACACATATGTGCCACTAGTATCACCGGTGATCGTGAACAACTAAATGCTGTTTAGTGAAACATGTCACACACTAAAATTTTCCACAAAATGTAGAAACAAGTTTGGGTTTCTTTTGAACTTTTTTGCTGCCTTTTGTTGCAACTATTTTAGTGTAAAATTTTTTTTACTTTTTCTCTTTTTCCTATTGTTTGTAGTTTTAGGTGCAGGCATCGGACTGTAATGAACTAAATTAAAGATTTGAATTTCCCAAAATGAGATAACTTTCTGTTTTGGTGTGTTAAAGAAATTATATCTTATTAAACTATTGATGACAGTCGTATTCAATAAAACTTCAATTGCAGCTTGATGGTACCAGCGAACAGTTTTTCTCAAAAGTGAGAAATAGCTTGCGAGTTAGACTAAGACGTCAACACCATCTTTCTCTCTGTTGTAGTCTATATTTGGTTTAGGTTTAATTATAGCTACACTATCTTTCTTATGTTTACCTATCTCTTTCATGTCGATTCCATGTCTGGTCATCAGGAAGAGGACATTACGTTTATCGTGCCATTTGCCAATTACAATGTCTTCAAGACGTTTCTTTCCACTTATCTCTCCTTTTTTTAATTTTGCTGGAAGTGTATCTTCTGAAATATATTTCCTATTTTCACGTAGTGTTCGCAATAAGTGACTATTACCAATTAGTAATTGTTGTGCTAAAGGCACAGACTTACAACCATTCCTTTTTGTACACAGTCTTTTGCTAAATCTAGTACAATTTTTCCCGATAAACCTTGTCCTTTAGTAGCCATTTTGCCGATATACATAATCATTTTTAGCCTACAGGATTACATAAGTAGTCTTCCTCGAAAGGGAATCATACTTTTATCAACAACTAGTATTGAGTCAGGATTACATTGTTGAGCAAAACATAATTGTGTCATTTTAAATAATTTTCTAATTTTATAGCAACAATGGTTTGGTAAAGCACCCGTATTATCAGCAAAATGTAAGAATCTCAAAAGAAGCTGAAATCAATTTTTTGTCATCTCAGAAAAAATAAAAGTAAAATTATACAATGTCAACTTACTTTTATAATCAGCAATTTTGGGAAGTTTGACAATTCCATATACATAACACAACCCAAAAATTTTAAAATTTCTTGTTTATTGGTAGGTTTCCCTGCATGAATGATGGAAGATCTGCTATAACATATACATTTTTTAGTTGACTAGCATTTCTGTATGCCTCTTCAACTGTACAATATGTTGTAAAATTTCATTATCAATCAGTTTCCTGTATACATGAAAAGAAGTCAGTTCGGTTCTATTTTAAGGATAACTATTATCATACACATATGTACCGAAAATCACATATGTAACGAAATTCGCAAAGAAAATGGATTATGAATTTGGGTGCTTGGAACATACAAGGAATAAGGACAAAACAGGAGGAGGTCTTCCGTGAACTGAGTAAAATGAAACTAGACATCTGTGTATTAACTGAAGTAAAGAAAAAAGGAAGAGGGAATGAAAAGATAAACGAATACCTGCATTTCTATAGTGGCGTAGAAAAGAGCGAACGAGCTAAAAGGGGAGTGTCTATAGCAATACATCAGAAACTGAAAAAATGTATTAAATCATGGCAAGAAATAGATGAAAGAATTATCCTCATGGAAATTAAGAAAAATGGCCATGAAATAGTGGTAATTGGAACATATGCACCGACGGATGACTCAAGGGTTGACAGCAAGGAAGAGTACTTTAACAAGTTAACAACTGTTCTAGCCACAATTAATAAGAAGAAAGAAATTTGGATCTTAGGTGATCTTAATGCAAGAACCGGAAAGAGCTCCAACAGTGAAATAATAGGGAGATATGGAGAAGACATTCTAAACGACAATGGTCAAAGATTAATAGATTTTTGCGAGGCACATTCTTTGAAAATATTAAATGGTTTCTTCCCCCATAAGAATATACATAAATTTACATGGACGCAGCCTACCAGGAATTTAAAATCAATAATTGACTATTTCATTCATCGTAAAGATTCTAAACTAAAAACGAAGGACGTGAAGGTGTTTAGAGGGCCAGAATGTGAAAGTGACCACCATATGATTATTGCAAAAGTAATGTTGACATTTAAGAGAGAACAATCAAGTCACAAAAATGATGAAGTAACAGACATAGGAACAACCATAGAAAACATAAAATATAACCTGGAAAGCTTTAAACAAGATTCGACAAAGTTCTTATATAAAATTAGAATAGCTCAGAAAATAAAAAATATAGAAACAAAGGACTTGGACCCTGAAAGTCTGTATGAGGTAATTAAAAAATATATTCATGAAGCGGCAAATGAAGCACTGGGAAAAGTTGAAAATCGGGAAAATCGGGAAAACCTGAATGTTTGTCAACGGAACTAGAAGAGAAAGTTCTCAAGAAAAAACAAGCATATCACATATGGCTTCAATCCAAAGATCCTTAAGATAGAGAAATATACGCTAAATGGAATAGAGAAGTTAAAAAAGACGTGGATAAGGCGATGAATATAAACTGGGAGGCTAAGTGTGATGAACTGGACAGATTTATGGGTGGAACAAAAGTGGCGCAAGCTTAGAAAACATTAAAACAGTTTAGGAAAAATGAGAAAAATAAAGACAACATTTCTCTCATTAAGTTAAATGAATGGGAAGAATATTATACGAAACTGCTGAAAGAGGATAGAGTAGAGTACAGATGGGAAAAGATAAGGGAATTAATAGACAACAGAGACGAAAGGCAGGAAATCCCTATAATAACATTATCTGAATTGACGGAAACCTTAAAAGAGGTTAAAAACGGAAAAGCCGCAGGGCCTGGAGACATTCCCATAGAGCTGGTTAAATATGGGCCGACTGCACTTTTAGATTTAATAGTAGACCTTTGCAATAAATGTATGTGTGGAGACCAGGAAATTCCTAAAGATTGGAATAAATCTTATATAAGCTCCATATATAAGAGAGGGAATAAAAGAGACTGTTCCAATTATAGAGGTATTAGTGTGACGAGCTCTGTCGGCCGGTTGTACGGCAGAATATTAAAGAAGAGGGTTGAAAGACAGATACAAGATATTGAAGAACAAAGCGGCTTTCTTACCGGGAGATCCTGCCTTGATAATATATTTATCCTACGACAAATAATTGAAAAGCGTGTCGAAAGAAGTAGAGAGACCCATTTGGTATTTATAGACCTTGAGAAAGCATATGACAGTGTCCCGTTAAAGTAAATGTTTGAGGTCCTCAGAAGGTCCGGATTGGATTCGACGTATATCCGAGCGATATATAAATTGTACGAAAATGCAGTTAGTTGTGTAAAAATTGGAACCAGAACCTCAAATGAATTTAAAGTCACTAAAGGCCTAAAGCAAGGATGCTGTTTGTCACCGACACTCTTTAAAATATACGTCCAAGAAGCATTGAGGAATTGGAGAAATAAATATAGATTTATGGGCATCGAAGTGGGACAAGAAACTCTGTATACATTGTTGTTTGCCGATGATCAGGTGGTGGTTGCAACCGACGAGGAAGATATAAATTATATGAGTCGAAAATTATATGAGGAATATGCCAAATGGGGGATTACTGTAAACATAAGCAAAACAGAATATTTAAAAATTGGAGGAAATACCACAGATCTGAGGCTTGAAAACGCAGTCATAAAAGGCTGCAACCAGTATAAATATCTAGGAAGCATCATATCAGCAGATGGCAGAGTTAAGACAGATGTACAAAACCGAATAACCCAAGGGAAAAAATGCATCCGAATACTGAATTCATTACTGTGATCTAATAAAATAAAGATGCATACTAAACTTCGCGTATACAGAGCAATTGTAGAACCAATTACCACATATGGTGCCGAATGTTGGACGATGATAAAGAATGAACGAGATAAAGTAGACGTTGTGGAAATGGATTATCTTAGAAGGTCATGTCGAGTATCGAGAATGGAAAGAATCAGGAATGAAGAAATACGAAACCGTACAGGAATTAGAGATACTCTTTCAGATAGAATACAAGGAAGGCAATTACAATGGTATGATCACGTGATGAGAATGGAGGAGGAGCGGTGGCCAAAGAAAGCCTTAATGTATGTTCCGCCAGAAAGAAGGAAAAGGGGAAGACCACCAAATTCCTGGAGAAGAGAAATTACAAAAACAATGCAATCTAGAGGCTTAGAAGAGGGAGATTGAAGAGATAGGAAAAGATGGAGTCTGAAATGCGGGAAGCGGCAATCGCCGTAGCACCCCCGTTATATGATGATGATGATATGATTCATTACCAGGAAACTGTATATCGAGACGTAAATGGGTACAGTCAACTTCATACCATTCATCGTCATTATTTTGCTGGGCGTTAGATTCTACCGATTGTTGTGAATTTTTATCCAATAAGCTTGAATTACTGTTACGTTCTTTTTCTTTATCAGATTCTTCTTCGTCACTCGGGTCGTATTCTGAACCAGATAACAAAAATTCATCAGAATCCTCCTACTCTAAAAATTGGAGCAGTTCCGCCTCTGTCAACTTTTTACTTTTATTTGGCATACACTGCGATTTACCTGTACTTGGTAAATAATCCATGATCTGAAAGACAAATTACATTTAAAAAAAGTAGCTTTACCAGCACCATTTTTCATTAATTAAATACAAGCAAAAACATTTAAGGTTATATAAAATGAATACTTTAATATTTTGTTTATCCTTACAAATAATCCAGAAACAAGATTTTAAAACGAATAAACTTCATATACTTACTTACTTACTTACTACTTACTTCATATAATTTCAAATTTACCAAAAAAGTGCTAATTTAGTAGAAAAACTTGGATAATGAATGTCACTATATAATCGTTTCTACAATGACTTATTCTCAACTGTCGTTACAATCTATTTACGACATTACCGCTATGGGTTCCTAGTGTACCGCAGTAAAATTATTTGAGTATTCTCAGAGAGCCGACCCTTATAATAATTCTGAAAGTTAAATAAGCACAAGTAACACAGGTGATCCTAATGGCACAATTGTAATCTGTTAGTTAGGATTGCCAGTGACCCTTGTGGCAGCCAATGTGTTAAGGAATGGGTTATTGATTTCGAACAGAAAATGGCAGAAAAGAGTAAAAACGTTCTGTTATTTGTTGATAACTGATCTGTCCATAAAACTGATGTAGGATTAAATAATTTTATCCATTTCTTGCCTGCCAATACAACACCACATAGGTAACCTAAGCATCAACGAATATTTTTTGCTTTTAATATAAATTTTAAAAAAGAAATTCACAAGGATACTGAATTCCTGTAGCTGGCTGTATATCATAGATCAAATAAAAATTATTTAAAAAAAAATCCTTAATTAATGGTGTATTAATAAAAAAGAACCTATTGGTCTACATCACCGAACATTTTCGAAATAACTATTCCACCACCAGTGCTATATGGATTTACATTTTGGAAGCCACTAAATACATTGGTAAAAACCCTTTAAATATAATTGAATTAATTTTAAATTATATTTTTTACGTATAAAAATATCTAGGATGTTTAAGTTATTAATGTAATTAGTTACCTGTTAACGTACGACTCCACCAGGGCTGCTAGACCTTAGGGGTTCGAAGGGGTACGACGTATCTCTAAGGACTTATTGATAGCAACCAACTGGTTAACAGACGAATTTCTACCTTTGTCTCGTCGGCTGAACAGATTCTTTAAGTTCAGCTTCGTATGTTCTTGTGAGGAAAACAAGTCCGTGAGGAACACGCAACGTCTCTTATTTCGGGTGCTCCTAGCCATTATGTGAGGAAGGATAGCCTTAACGAAGACTATCTTTCTTATATTAAAGTAAAAATACAAATTTTTGGGTACCAGCGTACCGTTATTAGATGTATTCCTCGTGGGCGGGATTGGGCATTTCAATTACCTAGGATGTCACATATTTCTCCCAAAGACAGAAGTTTATTACACCATCGACAGGTTTTAGTATATTTATGTGAAATAATTGATATAATATTAAAGAACAAAGCAATATAAGACAGTGATAACACTTTATAAGGGAATATCTAAACATACTCCATTATATTGATGTAAAAGCTAAGATATGACGTAAAGAATTAGTTCCAAAATTCAAGGTAGCGTAATGAGTAAAGCTCGGATTTATAGGCAACAAAAATTGAAGAAAAAGGCGCCAATATAGGCAAACATTTTTATTAAAAAAGGCAGGAATATTAACATTTAGGCAAAATATAGGCAATAAAGGAATATAACTTATTATTTATTGTACAAAGTGAATTAACGTAATATTAACTTAAGGCAGGTATATTTACACATCAAAATTATAACATTAGTATAAATAAACTAGTAACTAAATAACTGTAAATTAATAATTAAACATTATAACCACTTAAAATTCTATCATTAATAGAAACAACTAAATGTTTTTCAATATTTTCGGTCTTAAAACTATGTCTTCGATCACTTAAGATTAATTTGTACATTGAAAACGAACGTTCGACATCGACAGATGTAATTGGAGCATATTTCAGAGCGGATAATAAATCTGGCATAATTTGAAATTCCTCGGAAAATGTCCCATTTAAAATTTTAGAAACGTTAGATAAAAACGAAAAACTTTCATTCTTGTCAAAAACATATTTCATTTTTTTTTGAAATAATTTGACCGTTACTTCCAGGTGCCGATTTAATTTTCGTCTTTTACTGACTCAGATAAATTTATCTCTTATTTTTCTAATAAGGTAATTGTGGTAACTATTAATTTATAATTGTCATTGATATAAGCGAGTTCCTGTTTCAATTTGGGATTTTTTTATTTTTTTTTTTTGCTTTTCGAATGGCTTCGGAAATATCATCATCAAATTCTGACATAACTAATTCTATTTCATTGCAGTGTTCAAAGTAAAAAAAAACTGCTTCGAGCCAGGTTCCCCACCTTGTAATTACTGGTTTAGGTGGCAAAGCGACACCAGGAAGTCTTTCTTTATATATTTGCACCCTCAAAGGAGCCTTTACAAAAACTTTTTTTATAAAATTTATAAAATTATTTACCAACGGAAACAGATTTCTTATTTCTTCAGCAATTTTATTTACCCCGTGGGCTACACAAGTGCAATGAATTAAATTATGATAAAAAATCTTTAAATTAACAGCAGCTTTTAACATATATGCCGCAGCATCTGAAAGCATTAAAACTATTTTATTCACTGGTATAGCGTTGGGTAAAAAGAGGTTTGGTAAACTATCTTGTATAAATCGACTTATTGTTAAATTGTTTGTTTTTCCAATTCTTTAACGGCAACTAAATAAGGTTTTCTCGCAAAGTTTTCGTTCAAAATTCCAATCATTAAATTAGCTATACAGATTGAACGAATTTAAAAACGGAACATACGAAATCAATGTATTTCGGCAGAACTCCGCTCTAGGTGGTTGGCCAACAAAAGGTTGTCAAATAATTATATTATAAAAATTCAATACTTCAGCGGGCTGCTGGATTCGGAACTCATTCAAGAACAAGTTAAAACTCCACCCAAATAGGTTGCCTAGAATCACTGAAAAAACTAGACTAAACAAGCAGTTATTATGCTGTCAAACCACTTATCGCTTCCTTATAGTCCAAGAGATAGAGCCGAAATTTTGAACTGATCAGCAATATGACATTTCTCTATTGGAATATATTCATTGTAACTGGGTTAAGACTTTGTCTTACAGGCGGACGCCCCTCGTGGTACAGGGGGTGGCTATACAGGGATGAAGTTTGTCATTTTTTTCGGAAAAATTAACGATCAATAATATGGCTGAAAATTTGCCCAGAGTAAGATCTTGGTATAACTAGACGAAATCCCAAAGGGCGGACGCGAGAGTGGATACATAAGGTGTGGCGGACAGGGGTGAAATTGCAATTTTTTGGGGAAAAATTAACGATAAGTAATATGTCCGCCATTTTCATGGCTCATTATTTAGCCCCTAAAAACTTTAAATCCAAAAGGGCGGATAGCTGGGTTGGTACAGAGAGCCCCAAAACGGGGTCAAATGTACCACTTGCCTGCGCATTTTAGGTCTCGGTAACAATTTTCAAACTGATTTTATTATGATATTTTTATACCGATTGATTTGAAAATTTGTATGCTCACTTCTGTTACTATTCTAAAAAGCGTCAAGCAGAGTTTTTCTCAAAATTTTCCAAAAAAAATTCCATAAATGAAAATTTTCGTAATTTTTTGAGGTAAAATCTAATTTGTAGAATCCTTTCGATTTTCTGTAAGTTATACCATGATTTGTTTTCCAAAAATATTCAAACGATTATTCCGATAAGAAAAAAAAATTTAGAAAAACTTTTCTAAAACATTTGATAAAACTATACGTCATCGTATGAATCTTTTATGGAATATTTTGTAGTTTTAAAATGATATTATGATAATGTTTTTTTTTCAAACTAAAGTCATATTTACTTTACAAATCACATTTTTTTCTTAAATATAAATATTTTACGAATTAATTTTTAATTGAATAAATGTTTGATATTTGATATTTTATTAAATTAAAGTAATTTTATAATGTTAACTATTAAATATTTTTGGTATAACAAATAGTAATTTTACTTATTTTTTATTACAATAAAAAGGTTTTTAAATTTATATTGCATAAATAATGATTGTTCAGATATAAGAAAAATTTGATTTATTATTACATTAATAATCAATTACAAAATATATTATTTCTATTTATCAATAGGTAAAATTCAATTTGTAGAATTCCTTTAACATTTTACAAATAATTATTAATAAAAATCAATTTAATAGTGGAATTATCAATTTTTTAAGTTTTGAAATTTACTTTGTAGATTTTTCAATATTTTTTTTAACTTTCAAATTGATTGAATTTTTTTTCATTAGTTAATTATAATTTTACAAATTCTGTTTGGACATTAATTTTGCATCATTAATATTTTAAAATATTAAAATAATAATGATGCGCGTTCATTTAGATCAGTAATTCTAGACGCATGCGCTAAATGTAATAAGTATCAAGATGCTTTTATTTAACTTGGTGAAACTGACTTCGATTGTAATGGAGTTTTTGAAACCTTAGAAACTTTCATATGTCACTTATATGGAACAGGACTGACGAGAACAATTCCAAAAAGAAAAGTAAACGATGTCAGAGTTTCACTATTTAACCGGCAGTATAAGTTGCATGATGTGAACGAGCCTTAAAAAAAAAAACTAAAAAATTTCGATGCTTCAAGCTTACCACCATGTCAAGATGAATTACACCAACATCTACTGCGAGCTCATTATATTTCAAATATTTGGACAAATGCTCATAAAAAAGTACCAACAGAATTGATTGTTGAAGAACATGGTTGGGAGTTTCAAGATGAAACATATAAATTCAAATGATTTAGTGGACCTCAGATGCCAGAATCAGTTCGAGAAGTAGTGATTGAAAATGAAGCAGATAATGAATGTGATATTATTGAAAGTGAAAGTGACGAAGATGATGAATGTGATGACATCAATGAGAGTGAGAAAAATGACGAAATTTTTAAAGTTTTTCTAAATTTTTTTTTCTTATCGGAAAAATCGTTTGAAAATTTTTGGAAAAAAATCATGGTATAACTGACAGAAAATCGAAAGGATTCTACAAATTAGATTTTACCTCAAAAAATTACGAAAATTTTTATTTACGAAAATTTTTGAGAAAAACTCTACTTGACGCTTTTCAGAATAGTAACAGAAGTGAGCATACAAATTTTCAAATCAATCGGTATAAAAATATCATAATAAAATCAGTTTGAAAATTGTTACCGAGACCTAAAATGCGCAGGCAAGTGGTACATTTGACCCCGTTTTATGGCTCTCTGTACCAACCCAGCTGTCCGCCCTTTTATATTTAGAGTTTTTAGGGGCTAAATAATGAGCCATGAAAATGGCGGACATATTACTTATCGTTAATTTTTCCCCAAAAAATTGCAACCTCACCCCTGTCCGCCACCCCTTATGTATCCACTCTCGCGTCCGCCCTTTGGGATTTCGTCTAGTTATACCAAGATCTTACTCTGGGCAAATGTTCAGCCATATTATCGATCTTTAATTTTTCCGAAAAAAATGACAACTTCATCCCTGTATAGCCACCCCCTGTACCACGAGGGGCGTCCGCCTGTAAGGCAAAGTCTTAACCCAGTTACAATGAATATATTCCAATAGAGAAATGTCATATTACTGATCAGTTCAAAATTTCGGCTCTATCTCTTCGACTATTAGGCAAGCTCCTCTTTCCTTTAAAGGAGACAGATAGTTGAACGATATTTTATGCAATGTCTATCACCGGGTATGGATTTATTTTTGTCCAAGTTTTATATTGGTCCACTATTTCAAATGCAGTTCAAACAGACATATATTAAATTGTATGTTCCGTTTTTAATTGGTTCAATCTGTATACCTGCCGCATACATCTGTCGTTTCATCCACCATATTATACAAAAAGTTGCCCTCTACTCCCTCTTAATTTTTGAAATACATTCCACATAACATTTTTCCACCGTATGTTTTCTCAATGTACTCTCGTCCGGTAAGGATTTATTAAGATATTTTTCGAAAAAGCATTTAAAACTAGTTATTAACTTTATATAGAGGAATGTTGGATGCAATCATCATCTGGCATAAATCAAATTTAAATGCGTCTTCCTCCCTTTTTTGAACTGCTTAAACTATCCCGCAGAGATATTTGGGCTAACTTAAGAAATTTAATTTTTCCAAATTACGTTTATGAAGTGGGGTTCCACAATGCTGGTTAATAAAGTACTTTTTTCTACTTGAAATCTGAGAATTAAAAAAAAAAATAATTAGAATTCTTAAACCGCTTTAGAATTTAGTTATGTTGTGGGACGAAAAAAAATAAAACTTACCGACTTGCCGCATGGTTTACAAAATGCTCCATCTCCTTCTAGAGAAAGTTCTGAATAAGGTGCGATCCATAGCCTTAATTTAGATGTCATCTTTTCACACAAATGTCTAAAACGTTTTAAAACGTGTTCTTTACTATTCGGTATACGCAACACAACTAAACTAAGATATAGCAATTTGTGACTAAACTCTGATACAGTAACCGACTGTACAACTGATAATAAACTAATAAAGCTTAGGGATTTCCAAATAGTTAACCCTCAAGTCTCGATCAAGTACATTTTCCTAGAAACCTGTTATATAAATAAACCATTGATATTTTATTATTGACCCAAAATTTTATTATAGAATGGTTTAGTAATAGAATAATATCATGGGTAGTACCATGAAATTTTAAAAAAGGCACAAATAGGCGGAATTTACGAAAAAAGGCAAAAAGTGCAAAAAACAATTATAATAGGCAAAAAAGGCATTTTGCCTATAATCTGAGCTTTAGTAATGAGATTACTTAATAGATAAAGCAAGACATTACTTGATAGATA
This sequence comes from Diabrotica undecimpunctata, assembly GCF_040954645.1. Classification (NCBI taxonomy): domain Eukaryota; kingdom Metazoa; phylum Arthropoda; class Insecta; order Coleoptera; family Chrysomelidae; genus Diabrotica; species Diabrotica undecimpunctata. The sequence goes on along the minus strand of NC_092807.1, from coordinate 87,373,137 downwards.
AAGAATTGTAGACGTCAGACAAGAACTTAGTTTCCACTAAATCAATCAGAAAATAAGAAGATAAAGAAAAAAAAAGAAAACAATACATGGAAACGAAATGAAAGAAAATCACCTAAACTACAAACCAAAAGGAAGAATGAACGCAGGACGCTACTTAAAAGATGGAACTCATTTTAATACCAGTATCGGTAAAAAATAAATAATTCCGGGAATAAAAAGAAGAGAAGAAGAAGAGTATTAATTAAGTGTTGGAAAACTCTAATCTAGTCATATAATACCGAACTTCTTTAAAATCAAAAACAAATACATCAGAGATATAGGTAGAGCTTTCTTGACTTATCCAACATAAAGAGCAAATAAAGGATGTACAATGCAGTATTTATCTCATACAATTTAGTTTTGCTATTATAATTTTGTATGTGTAGTTATTTTTTATTCTCATATTTACAAAATTGGCCGTTTCTATTTCATTTCTATTTTATATATATATTTTTATAAATTATTGAATATTACCTTATAAGATTAATAAAAACCTTTTATGGTAAATTTTATTCGATCTAACATACACAGCATAAGCTTGAGTAATGCAAGGACTTGGTCGATTCCAGAATCCATATATCACGTAACTGACATCTTAACTATTTTGTGGTTGTCGGGGATGCGAAGTAAGCTCCCAAAATCATTTTTGAGCAGGGGGTGCTGATAAATCACGAGTGTCTCAAGTTTAGAAAATATTTTGAAAAGACTTTAAGTTCATAAATTTACGAAGTTTTATGTATATCTTAAAGCGTAGACAAAAAAGTTATATTGAAAGGATTCTAAAGCGATTAATATTATAAAATATAGTAATATTATATTATATTATATTATATTATATATATATATATATATATATATATATATATATATATATATATATATATATATATATATTGATCTTTACAAGTAAATAAACACATGTCGAGCAACGTTACATAAACACACGCGTTGCGTGTCCCAATATAGCACTGCAAAAGACACGGTTATTTAAATAAATAATTATAGTCCAGCAAATAAAAAATAAAATGAGTCATATGCGTTTCCACTTACGTTTATCGTATCTATAGGTGTCTCCATGACTTTTCCATAAAGCGTGTCAGTAGCGGAGAAAGGATGCATATATGGTAAGTATGTATTTAGTTTTTTCAAAGTTATATGTACATTGTACTTTAGAAGTACACAGGTGCCTTTTTGTTTAACGATATAGTGTTTTTATTTAATATTATTTAATTCAATAAAAATGGAAAAAGCTAGTACTAGCAGGGTGAATATTATTTTGAAAAGTTCTCGCAAACAGTAGGACTTACGGCTAGAAAAATAATAGTATCTCTTTCCTCTGTCTGCTTGGTTTAATGGTATATCAGGGTTGGTCTCTCTCAAATTTTACCTTTATATGTTCTGTTCATCTTCTTAGGTTTTATTGCTGTTTTGTCAATATAGTACGCTCCTTATCTCTTTAAATCTTTTGTGTGAATTATTTTCTGCTTTTGTTCAGCTTCTGTTAAAATTTTCTTGTCTTTGTTGGCGTACTTACTACTTAAAAGTAGTAGTTTTTAAAGTTCTCGTTTATATTTTCTCTTTTCTTTTTACGGTGGATTTTCTTTTCAAAATACGTTCCGATTTAGCCTAGTAATAAGAGTAATACTTTTTTAATAATCAAGTAATTCTGTAATCCTTTTACATACCTTTATACATTCTCAGTTTTAGCGTTTAGTGTATGTTTAATGTTAACTACGTAATTAATGGCAGTATTTTGTTCTTTTAATAAATATTTTCAACATAAATCTCTGCCTAACTTATTAAACTCGTAATAGACAGTTGTACTATATATTGAAGTTTTTACATCCAAAACACTGTTTTATAATCAAGTTAGTTGTTAAATGAAGTTGCTAAACAGTTTTGTAAAACTTATTAAATTTTCTTTACATTAGAGATTATTTAATTATCTTGAAATTTTTTATGAAACTTTACTTTTTAAATTACTTTGTAACTTGGGAAGAAAATCGTAACTTACTATAATTGGAGGAAAGTAAAATCTCTACACCAAATCGCCAAATAAAAACTCATTTTTTCCAAAAAAATTTGTACACTTTTAAAACAAGATTGCTATTCTTTATACTAAAGTTTCGGTTGTTTTGTGCGTAGTAGAAATAAAACGACTCTCATTTAGTCACCGAATTTAAATTTAAATACAAGTAACTTGAAATTCTCTAGTCCCTGAATATTTTGCATTACTGTTATTCTTGTTTTTTCCTCAGTCTAATTTCCTTGTTCTATTTGTAGTATGTAATATGACTAAGATATTTTAATTTTATTGTTTTTATGATCTTTTATTGTTTCCTCATTTAAGGAATTTGCACCTAGAAAATTTTTAGTTTACGATATTCTTATATATCGTATAATTATATCACTCGAAAGTTTTTATAATTATGGAATTTTTTATGATTAGTAAATATTTCACAATGTTTACACTCTTAAAATATTTCATTTTCGGTATTATATCGTAGATATGATACTTGATATGATGTAATTAAAAAATTTAATAGAAAAATAAAGTTCGAATCAAAGAAACAACAAAAATCTTCAATTAAATGAGTTAGGTACTTTGTACAAGAGAACTGAAATTAGTCTTGACATTTGGGCTGGCAAGATGCTACACTTTCCTGGCTTTTCTCTACGAAATTGAAGGATGGACCCTTAACGGGGCGAATACTAAGAAGGTAGAAGCATTCGAACTGTGGATATTAGAGATAGTCACCACCTCGAGCTTAGCTCGGTTTGAATTGAGGCTCAGCTCGTTTAACGAACCGAGCTTCGAGCTCAAGGCGGTTTGTTTTTTGCGAGCAGAGCTTCTGACCAAACCAAATATTTTTTGAGCTGAGCCGAGCTGAATTCGAAACGAGCCGAGCTTTCTTTAACGAACTTCTCAATATTTGCTAATACTCTAATACTTTATCTTAAATCATTTTTTTTTGTCATGACTGATACTTTTGTTTGAAAATAAGTAACTTAGAAAACAAATATGTATTTTCAATATATACGTTGTATGCATAAAGTATGAAATAAATTGGATATTTCATAAACTAAAAGCCTTAAAAAAATCTAAAAAACGTCGACTTTTAATTTTACTGACCTACATTTCTTGGCTTGCTTTAAATCAGGTTAAAAAGTCTGACATTATTTTATGGCGAAAAGTAGTTAATTATACATTATCGTAGTTTTTAAATAAAAATGAAGACAAACTGCAAATTAAACACTTTTAATTCCTCCTATTTTTTCATTGAACCTAAGAGAAAAATATCTTACTCGTCTTTGAGCTATTTGAGCTGAGCCGACACGCGCTAAGTGCTCAACCTGCAGCTCGAAGTTCAAGCCGAGCTTCTATCTATCTTTTAACTTGCTTGGCTCAAAATTTCGGACCAAGCTTAAGCATTTTAGTAGTTTTTAAAGATAGCGTTCATTGGGGACTTTCATCTTTGTATTCTGACGGTTGTGTTTGTATGTGAGCAATCTGTCGACGGTAACGTCTAGAAACTTTGGGGTTGACTAGTGTTCTAATTTCTGACCCGACTGCACAACTTTGAGCTTTTTATCTTTAAAATATATCTTACTTTACTACGTTTTTGACGGATTTGGGTTCAGGTGGTTTCGTTTATGGTAAACTTTTAGTTTTTAGTGTTTTTGAAAGTGTTTTGGCCTCCATCTTTGCAAAAGATCTTTTTTTGCAGCCATAATTGTATTATCTGCGTATATTAATGGTTTTGATTTATGATGTATTGGCTGGTCATTTAAGTAGATGTTGAATAGAAGAGTCAGCATACTATCCTGGGCCAGACCGTTCTGGATGTCTTTTGACACTTTGTACACTTGGGATACCAGTATTTTATGGTATATGATGTCATACGCTGCAAAAATGTTTATAAACGCTATACCCGTTACTTCCGCTATAGCAGAGCGGAATGGGCAAAAACCTGCTTGTTCCTGAGTTTCCTAAGTTACCTGTAAGGTTAGGTTGATGCGATTTAGGACTATACACCCCATAATTTTAAGAATATTGCGTAATAATGAGATCGGGGATAACTTTTAGCTTCCGTTCTATCTTTTTCAGATTTTAGTAGAACGATCACATAACATTTCCTACACGGTTTCAGAAACTCCGTAGAGTATATGCAATTGTTGACCAATTCATTAATTTGTGACTGTGCCAAAGAATCTTGTAGCATGTCATTTCAGCTCTCTGAATTTTGATTTTTGTGGCCTTTTGCTGGTTTTTTATTTAATAGCAGTTGGTTTGCCCCCTGATTAGCAGTCAAATTGCCTGTTGGAGTTTTTTGGCGACGCCTATCTTAGTTTAAGGTAATTAATAATTTTCCAGGCCATTTATTTCATATCCATGTAACTAAAAGAACCACCTTTCAATAAAGTCGTCCACTTTATGCAACTTAAAAGTATTGACATATTACTTTAAAGTCATCTAATTTAAAATGTAAAATATGGATCTGAAAGTCAGATAAAATTAAATTATGAGAAAATTTTTTTATTACCGAGTAACAAAAACAGAATTGGTATAAGGTTGAATGTTCGAATAAATGAACTTTGATAAAATTAAACTCACATATTAAGCACAATTTTATTAATTAAATCTTGCCCAAAAACTTTTGCGTTTCTAAAGCATCATCAGGGGCATTTCGTCAGTTTTGGGCTATCCAACAGGCGCAGAATGTAATAAACATGACATTGTAGTGTTTATACAATTTTATGTTTAATGTCATGTTTATTACATTCTGCGCCTGTTGGATAGCCCAAAACTGACGAAATGTCCCTGATGATGCTTTAGAAAAGCGAAAGTACTTGGGCAAGATTTAATTATTAAAATTGTGCTCAATATTTGCCTTTAATTTTATTAAAAAACAGAATTTGTTTTATCAGTATGTGGAAAATGAGTCAATACTACAATATATATATATACTGTATTCTGTCTTGAGTTAGGTCTTCGTCCAGATTTCAAGCGCTAATCGCTTTCCTAACTCCCAGGTTCCAGCTCTGTGGTGGTCTTCCTCGTTTCCTCTTCTCTGGGGGTTGCCACATCATCGTTTTTTTAGGCAATCTTTCGTCCCCAATTCGGCTCACATGCCCATACCATATGAGCTGTTTTCTCTCAATATCCTCAACTATAGTGCCCTCTATACCCATTTGTTGTTTTATCACTTCATTCCGTATTCTGTCGGCTCTTGATATTCTCATTGATCTTCTGATGGTATCCATTTCCGTGGCTTCGACCTTTTTCTTATATTTTTCGGTTATTCTCCATGTCTCAGCTCCATACAGTAGGCTAGTTTTAACCATTGTCTCATAGATGTTCCATTTTCTTTTCTTTGATATTTCTTTACTCCATAGAACTCCATACATTCAAACAGACACAACAAACATTTAATTCAAAGAGGGGAACTTGGTGGCACGACATCACGTGTGAGGAGAGGAACTGGTAAAACAGGACTAGTTTTTTTGTTATCGAATCAATTTTTGAGAGGTAAAAATTGACAAGTTGAAATAGTTGTAGGTTAAAGTGTGACAGTTATTCTTCTATTTATTAGTACTGTAAATAATTTATTTCATAACTATTGGTACTGCTTATATTTGGACTGATGCTGTTTTGTTATAAAAAAACAAGCGTTTCCGCTAATATATGGAATAGTAACATCTAGCTTTGTTTCTTTCCTCCTCTTATCTGACTGAGACCTTCAGGAGTTATAAAGGTTTCAAAAGAGTTACAAAAGTTGTGAAAGGTTGTTTATATATCGCACTAGTAATACAATATTGACATAACTTAAAAAACATGATTTTTCAGAATCAACGAAAAACTCAATCATTTCCTATTAAAGGCAAAAAAAAATTAATGCCTAATATGTTTCTCATTAATATTAAAGAAATTTTCTTTGTACTCTTGGTTAAATAAAAATACTGACAGTGAAGTTTTCTAAAAATTTTGAGTTAACACTGTATTGCTCTAAGCAAAATGTTCGAAATGAAATATTATTTTTAGTTATGACATTATTTATGAAATATTTTGTATTACAACAATTTGATTTACTATTGTTTTCTGCGCTTTACGTTAGTTTTTGGACTTACAACAATTTTGCGAACTGATTCTTGGTATTTGTTAACATTGGATCTAAAGAGATTGTATTAAACATTAACAATTACCGAGAATTGTTGTTTTTGATAATAATGAATAAATCAAAACTGTTTTTAATTACGTATATATTACACCAAAATACAGTATTCTTGAACATTTTGTATTTAATCTATATATTTAATAAAATAGACCTTTCAAAAATAGAACACAAAATTTAGTCATATTAAAGTAATTCATAGTCAATTAAAAGGAAATTCTTAAAAAAACAAATTATTTAAACTTAGTTTGAATAAGTCTAAAAATCAATTATTACTGATAACAATTTTAATTTTTAATCCGTCAAATCCATATAGTAAGTTTCACGATAACTCCTGGGCATTACATTTTCGTCAAGTAATTCCTTTTCTTATTTTGAGTTAAAGGTATCTTGCTTAGGTACTCTCGTGTCAAACCATTAGCAAATAACGAAGTCTGGTTTTCAGTTCGTCGTAAGCTATGTACGAAAACTTTTTGGTAATCTTCATCTTCGTAAGAGGTCTTATTAAAAAAAGTAAATGGATGTTCGTTTTCAACACGAAACACCTTAATGTCATGCCATTTTATTTTGTCTTTCTCCTCATTAACATTAAAATTGTTACCCCACTCTTTTTGAAGCAATTTCAGATTGTAAAATGTTTCGTTAGTCATTTCAGTCACGCTATACGGTTTGCCTGTCTTTTTAGCCGTCTGAACTAATGTCATAATATTGTTGTGCGACATACACTGGACCAGATTTTACTAAACGCTTTACCTGCTTTTCTATGACGCTATGCACATTGTCACCCTCTTGAGAGTGTCCGCGAATCAGAAATTTGTGGGTTATGCTTTTGACATTCATTTTCTGTACTGCGTACGCATATGCTGTAAGGATGTGTTAGTTTTTTTGCTGCCCGCAACAATTATCAGAAAAAAATATAAAGTCCAATTCTCTACAAGGAGTAGCCTGTATAATTGTTTCTTTATATTACAGAGTACAACTCCCAATCCCATTCGATGTTTCACTGTTTAGGTCAATTTCTTGAAGTACTTGATGACTCGTAAATGGTGAAGGTATAGGAGGTGGTTGTACTTTCGCAAAGCCACTGTTTTCTATTTGGGCATCAGGTTTATTATTTGTACTCTTCAGTGACAATAACGACGGTGAAGAGATTTCCTGCTGGCACTCCTCAGTATTTGTTGCTATGGCAACAAGTAATCGCCCACGACTCAGGTATTGAACCTAAAAATGAATCAAGTAATATTATTAGATTAAGTATATAGGTACTTGATGCAAGAATATCACAAAGAGTGTAGTAACTCCAAATTTATAAAATAAAGTAGTTGGTAAGCTTTCTTAATAACACTGCTATACATTTTAAATAAGTTATTACTATAAGGTGACCGACAAATACATAACAATTAATAAATGTTTTACAAACAAAAATGATTTAAAGTGCTGATTCAACAATAATGTAGTATGTCAAAAATAATGAACTGAACCAATAATACTGTCCTTAGTAAAAATATTAATTTAAAAAGTGCTGGTGTAAATCAGTAATAGTGTAATAACTAGCAAAACAACAATGTTATGATTAGATTCAAATCAACAAGAATGTAATAACTCAAAATATAGCTATGAAAATTACATACCTGATTCGGCAATAACGTGGAAACTCGAAATGATAAGCAAAGCAACACGTGCACTCCCGATCACTGTTGGTCGCAACTAAAAATGACGCGATATTGTGAGGGAGGTGACGACAGTCGGTCAGTCATGAACAACGTCTTATGGCGCCAACTCTTATTTATTTATCGCACTATTAAAACAACAGTTTTATTGACGTATAGAAAATTGAATTTTACGACGTGTAAATATAGTGTTATCTCAATTTCGAAACATTTTAAGTTGCGACACTATTGTATTATTAGTGCGATATATATATATATATATATATATATATATATATATATATATATATATATATATATATATATATATATATATATGTATATATATATATATATATATATATATATATGTATATATATATATACATATAAATATATATACATATATATATATATATATATAATATAATATAATATAATATAATATAATATAATATAATATTACTATATTTTATAATATTAATCGCTTTAGAATCCTTTCATTATAACTTTTTTGTCTACGCTTTAAGATATACATAAAACTTCGTAAATTTATGAACTTAAAGTCTTTTCAAAATATTTTCTAAACTTGAGACACTCGTGATTTATCAGCACCCCCTGCTCAAAAATGATTTTGGGAGCTTACTTCGCATCCCCGACAACCACAAAATAGTTAAGATGTCAGTTACGTGATATATGGATTCTGGAATCGACCAAGTCCTTGCATTACTCAAGCTTATGCTGTGTATGTTAGATAGACGATTCATCTTGATAGACGACTTACTTGGACAAAACACATCTTCAATAAATGAAAACAACTCGGATTTAAATTAAGACAACTTTACTGGCTACTTGGAACAAGATCTAAACTATAACTAGAAAATAAATTATAAGGATACAAAGTAGTTCTAAAACCCATCTGGACCTATGGCATTCAACTGTATGGGGGATGTGCCAGTAAATCCAATATTGAAATCCTGCAGATGTTATAATCAAAATTTCTTAGGTAGATTGTTAATGCACCATACTGGTGTTGTGCGCGAAGAAATAAAAAAGTGTAGTGATCTGCGTTTAAAGCGGTTAGAAATTACCCAAATTCTAGTACGGTAAACCTACCGGACAACAGCAGGGAAGTGAGAAGACTTAAGAGACACAAACCCTTGGAATTACCAGATAGATTTTCATAAGTAAAGTGTTTAGAATATAAGAAAAACATTTTTTTTAATATTAATTTTAGTTTAATTTAATAAGGAAGGTACCAACTTAATAGGAATACCGTTCTCGTATTAATTTTATTATTATGTTTTACTGTGTATTTCACTGGTTATAAAATTAAAACTTGTGAAGGTTTAGAAAAGTTGATTAAGAGCATTTTGAAATTTTGGAGACCTCTCGAACTAAAAGGATTCAAGTGCCAAACTGTAAATTGCTTTGACTAATTTAAGGAATATTTATAAATTCTGACTTAATTTTATCACAACAAAAACGTTTAAAGGCAGCGGGGTGTAATATATTTAAGCTCTCATTTACTCCACTTTTCGCGAAACTCGTGAAAAGTTTCTTCTCCCAAAGGAAACCTTGTTACTTTACAGACGTTCATAACATTACGGAAGAAGCTGGAACTGAAACTGAACCTGAAACTAACTTCAATCTCGTTTAGTGAATTAATCTAAATGAATTCCTGAGGTGAGGTTTCTCTTACATAATACATTTTATGAGATCGACGTTTTTTCCCGAAAGGGTTTTTCTTCTACTTGAGTCATGGTTTATTTATTTTCTTTATGTGTAAGAACAGGCCCGTTCTTAACCGTTTCAATCTAAGACACAAAAAACGTTTCAAGTTTATGTTAAATTAAATAAAATGAATAAAAAGTTACATGCAAATTGAATCTAAGTAGAGTATTAATTTGGTAATTTTTCTAATTTTTATTTTTCTTTTTCTTTTTATAATTCTTATTTTACTTCGTTTTTGTTTCTATAGACATCATTTAAAAATAATGCAAGTTCGATCTAGTTATACAATTGATTAATTTGATCAATAGATTTATGTAATCCTAACAAAAGATCAATTATTTTTGGAAAGAAAAAGGTCTAACATTGTAACATTATTTTCTTCGCCTTTGTCCTTATGAGACTCGGCTTCATAAAGTAGATGTTTCGAAGTTTTATCTGAGGTCGTAATAGCATTAATGTCTATATCATAAATATTTTTTTCCTATGCCAACTCGTCTTCTTTGGCGTCCCTAGCTATTCTTTTGAGGATCTACTACTCATACCTTCTCATATTAGGTGATAGTTCGGTCCTGTCTGTTCAAATAATTAACTTGCTCTAAACGTGCGTTCATTTTTATGCTTGTTAATTTAGACGTTAATAGGTGTTGCACCTAAGCTCTTTTTTATTTACGTATTTTAACTTTTATGTCTCGGTAAATATATCAACTTTTTATAATTTGTCAACTGTCAGGTTCGTGTGGCTCTCTCCGATTGACTTTGTACTAGCATTTTAGTTTTTTTGTACTTATTGACAAATCTGGTTCGTTAGCATGTGATTGTTCCGTATACGTATATTCACCTGTTGCTTGGGTTTTGCTTATGATATTTATGTCATCTGCATATACTGCCGATTGGACTAATTTAATGATAAGTGTATTGTTTCTACCGTCTGATGTTTTTATGACTAGGTATTCCAGTGTCAAATTAAACAATGTTAGTGCCAGCTCATCACCCTGTTTTAATACAAGTGTTATTTAAAATGGGTTTGCACTGTTTATTGAGTTATATGCGGTTAATGCATATGTCATATGAGTCATAAGTCAAAGAAAAAAATATTATAGAGATCTATGTCATGTTCCCAACCTTTGATTAAGACCTGCTTAACACTGAATATTTGGTCGACGGTTGATCGTCCTTAAGTTAAATTAAATTAAAAACCATAACTTATGGTATAATAAGGCGCATAGCAATAGTAAACATAATTGTTTACGGTCTCCAAAAACATTTAAAAATAAAAACATAAAACGTGCAGTAAAGCTTAATACATACAAGACCTTAATAAGACCGGTTTTTATATATGGGACTAAAACGTGGACCTTACCTCAAAATGTTAAAAGATTTCTTGGGCAGTAAATGAAAATGAGCTATTGCGTAGAAGATACAACTTTGAACTATATCAGTTATACACCGATCCATATATTATTGTGAAATTCGTTAAAGTGCAGAGACTTAAAAGGGCTGGATACATTGATAGGGTGTCAGATCAAGAATGCACAAAGAGATTTACATTTTCAAAACCAGAGGGCACAAGAAGTAGAGGACGACCACATAGGAGATATCCATTAATTATTTGTTTACGTATTTTCTCTTTTTTGTCTACAGTCTTATCACCTGCTCCTGTCTTTTGTTTTCAAATGTAAGTTTTTTCTTCTATTTTTTCTCTTCCAATATATTCTATGTTAGGGGTTCCCAATTTTTTTTTTGGTCTCGGAATCCTAATTGACGATATTTTTTTTTGGCAGAACCCTAATTATTGATATTTTTTTTGGCGGAACCCTATTTTGATAAATAAATAAATAACCTTATAGCTTGAATATTTCAATATATATTGAAGACTGTAAAAGAAGAAAAATAATATTATAAGGAATACAAAATATTTATTATACAAAGATAAATACAATTAAGTAATATAATAATAATAGTAATAAATAATATAAGTAACTATAAGTATTTAGTATTTCAATGTGAAAAATGAAACTTTTTCACATATTTTCTTATTATAGTATTAAAATTAGGCTTAATGTCTGACAATTGAATACGAAGATCCGGAGCTGCATCCAGCCTATATCTGAACTTTTTTTGGTATAAGCGTAAGCTGAATAATTAGTCTCGCATCGGTAAGTCGTCACAAAAGGAAGTAGAACCATGATAGCTTTCTCAATGATTGCGGGGTATTCATCTTTAAGTGCAATCCAAAAGTAATTCAGATTAGAATCTTCTTATTCAAATTTTTTTTTAGAAGGGATGAATACTTAATGTCGATCAAATTCTCATACTCTGGCTGAGTTAGCATCGATGGCTTGGTAAGTTTTGTGAATGGTTTCTGAACCCAGTCGATGTCCTGTAGCTTCTTTGGAAATAGTCTTTTAAGGATTTTTCGAGGTTAATTAAATGCTCAATTATGTTTTCTTCCACATCTGAAGTTACTTCTAACACATTCTCTTCCAGGAAGTTATTTAAAGAAGTAAAATATTGGTAATTTTTTTGTTCCACACATTCTATCCAGAAGCAAATTTTCTTTTAAGGGACGATATTTTGGCTTTTACTGTAAATTTGTTGCGCTTAGATTTTGTTGTTTCTTTTGTAGGAAAAATGCTTTCAGAACAATAAAGCAACGTGTCCATTTTTATTACAAAATGTCAAGTAGTTTAGGATATAATGCAAAAAACAATTTTTATTTTGTAACTTCAAAGCGCTGTAACTTTTTTGTGTACACTTTTGTACTAAGGTAAGTTGGATTATCAATTTATTTTTGTCCCCGAAATGCGTGGTTTAATAAATTTATGATATACCTTTTTGAATATATATATATATATATATATATATATATATATATATATATATATATATATATATATATATATATATATATATATATATTAAATTAAAATAAAAAAGGTAAGATGTAAATATATTGCTACCGACTTTTTATTACAGGTCTGTAACATTAACAACTGTACTGTTCTAAAAGCTCTTGCATTAATTTAAGTTACCTAAAGCAAAAATAAAAACGAACTCAAGATGCAAAGAACGCGCTGTTGGAAAACTTCTTCCAGAAGTTTACGTCTACAAAGCAATGTATCTGCTCAAATTCGTACATAATACAAAACATCGTCTCCTGAAGAAAGTTTTTAATAAATTCTCAGAAAGTGAGAAATTAGGATGCTACAATCTACATTTATAAACTAAATACTCTATATAATGGTTTTTAAAAATTTGCTTTAATTTTATAATGTGAGGCAACGATAAAATAATAGGACGAAAAATAAAATTATAAATCGAGTTTCAATGTATAATTTTATCTGTAATATGTCATACTAATTCATTATAATGTTTTTATTGTTCATTTACCCACTACATAATAGTATACTTTATGCCCCTTCGGGCGTAAAGGACACTTTGCCAAAAAATTGATAACTTTTTTATAATATTTCTTATTAAAGTTACAAAGTACGGAATGAAATTATTATAACTACAAATAATATTTAGTGAAATTCACATGAAATTGGCAATTCTGGAAGATTCGGTGATAGATTAACAGAAGCAAATGTTGATTTATGTTTCATTGTTTGCGTATCAAGTTTATGCAAAGAAAGTATATTTCATTTAAAAACTAAAAAAAAAATTTAATCAAGTTGACTGCCTGCTGGAGTGTGATTGATCGAAATACTGCCAGATTTACCCTAGAAAATTAGCCAACAAATAGAGAATAAAGCCAACATATTGCTATTTATATTTTGGTTTTTGTTGTTTTTTGTTTCTTTTGTTTCTTTCTTTTGTTAATATATATATATATATATATATATATATATATATATATATATATATATATATATATATATATATATATATATATATATATATATATATATATATATATATATATATATATATATATTAAAAACCACTAATTTGTGAAATTTGTTGTGTATTTGTTGGTCCAACTTAGGAGATAGAATATTTTTTATCTCGATGAATGACCCTTATTTTTTTAATTGTAATTCAAAATGTTTTGTACGACTTCACCTCTACAGTTTTAGTTTATTTGATACATGTAGTTATAAAATGTAATAAAATGATGTTTAACATATAAAATTGGTACAACAGAAAATTTATTGAAATAGGAGAACTGCGGAAAAAGAATAACACATTTAATATGTACAAGTTGCAAGAAGTAATTGAACCATAAAGGTCAACTTCAAGTAGTTTACTTGATAAATAAGCAAATATTATAATCAATGAACAAACTAAAATGGAGAGGGAGGGAGAGAATATATTGAGCTTTGAGAATATTTCAGGAACTATCTAAGAATCGAAAATATATCGACTGATCCAAACATAACCTTCGATGAAATAAAGAGCTATACAGCCATCAAAGAAAAGTAACGGGTCGAGATAAAATTCACAGCGAAATAATCACACTACTCGATGATAAATGCAAACATTCACTTTTAAGCCTCTTCAATAAAATATACAAAACAGGACATATTCCAACAGTCTGGCTACTGTCCACGTTTGTAATAATATAGAAAAAAAAATAGATAAACGCTTAACAATGTAGTGATCATCACACTATTAGTCTTACGGGCCATGTACTATAAATTTTTTTTTAAATACTTCACTCAAAAACTTACAAAAAAATAAAAGTACAACTAAGTAAAACAGAGTTTGGTTTTTAATAACAACCTTGAAACCAGAGAAGCATTATTCAAGTTTCAGTTCCTGGTTCAAAGATGTAGGGATACGAACAACCAGTAATAATATGTTTTATCGACTTAAAAAGACCTTTGACCAAAACACTCACGATAAACTGGTAGGTGTCTAGAAACAGGCCGGAATTGATGACCAAGACCTTTATATTTTTAGAGATTTGTATTGGTATCAATGTGCAAACATACGAACTGGTCAGAATACGACCGAAGCAATAAAAATACGACGTGGAGTGAGGCAGGGGTGTATTTGATCGCCTCTACTTTTTAATATCGACTTCGCATTGATTTTTAAAATAGCCTCAGATGAAGATGCAGGCATTAAAATCAACGGGATTAATGTCAAAAATCTCAGATACGCAGACGATACGGAACTAATTGCATCCAATGAAAATAGTTGCAACCACTTATAAACAGGGTGACCTAAACATGTCTCGAGTATGGGCTAAAGCATAACACTTCTAAGACAAAACTTGTGGTTGTCAGCAAAACAGAGTTACAACCAATCAACATCAGATTGTATGGAATAGAGTTAGAAAAAATCCACAATATCGCCTATTTAGGCGTCAATGTTATCGATAAATTGGATATACGCAAATATATAAGAATTCGCTTTGAAAAAGCCAGAGCTGCCTTCTATAAACTAAACAAAATTCTGATTAATAGAGATATTACATCAAACCTTGAAATCAGATTATTACGCTGCTACGTATTCTCCACATTACTGTATGGCATGGAGACCTGGACTCTTACTTCAACACTAATGAAAAAACTTAAAGCCTATAAGGTGTAGATTTACCGACGAGTACTACAGATAAGTTGGGTCGATCGAATAACAAATGAAATAGTTTTACACCGAATGAAAAAGAGCAGAGCACAGAAATACCAAAAATAATAAAAAATCGAAAGTTACAACATTTCGGCCATGTAATGAGACCTCCAGAGAGGTATAACCTTCTACACCTCATAATACACGGCAAGATTGCCAATAAAACAGGGCCAGACTGAAGAAGAACATGCTTGCTCCGAAGTCTCCGAGAGTGGTATCAGGAGACATTTGCTAATCTGTTTCTAGTTGCCGTAAATAAAGTTATTATTGCAAATATGATTGCCAACGTTTGATAACCGGATAGGGTACTAGAAGAAGATTTCGTTAGTGACTTGATCTACAACTACCTCTTGGTTATAAATCTCCCGTTTGACTACCCTTTTGATATTATTGCATCTAGTTTCTGGGATAAGATTATTTCTCAGAATTACCCGGTATTGATCTGTTACTCTTTGTTCAGGTACTTAAATATCTGAACACTCCCTGCAAAATTCGGCATAAGGCATACATCGGTAGCCGAGAGTTTCTTGCCGAGGTTTTTCACCATGAAATAGAAGCGCAAAGTATTTTCGTTCATGGACACAGTTCATTTCATATGCTGTCTCGGTTGTTCCGCTTGGGTAAGCACTGGCTGTTGTTCCAGCGCAGCACCTTCAGCGAGTGGAGCTCTTGTTGATGTTTGGCTCGCTTGTGGTCGTTGTTGTTGAGCTGTACCTGATTATATGACAAGGGTCTGCCTTATCAATACCCTGCCACCGATGTCCCGCATGCTGTCACCTCCAACGCCCGCTCCAGACGTGCCCTGGCAATCCCCAGGCAACGATCCTAAATACAAATCATTAAACTCCATTCTTATAGGTGTGCATTTTATAACTACTATCAAGTTTCAGTTTTATTCCACGGCAGGTATCCCTGCTACCCGTTCGGTATTGGAGCTACGAATATCCAGACAGTATCATCCATTCGCAGATAGCTGCATCTAATAGAAGAACTGACAAAAAACTCCCACAGGTTATTGGTTTTATTAATTAAACTTATCGTTTCAAAAACAAAATATGATTGAATCAGTAGATTGGAATGCCAGTTGGTAGTTTGGATTCCTTTCCTAGGTGACGTAAATATACTACTGGACAAACAGTTTATTTTTCAATGTGAGACATGTGATAAGAAGTTAAATTTACGACATACTTGTAATAATTGATGTATTGTTTGTTTGAATGATGAGCAATGAGTATTTTTAATAATATAATATATAGGGTTTTTATCGCGGTTCTCAAAGAATTAGTTTGAAAGTACTTTTTTAAATTATCTTTATTATAACTATTATGAAACACACATATATATCTAACCTAGCCAATGTAAATTTAAAATAAACTATCTTTAAATTGATATTCTTATAAAACTAATTAAATTCTATAGACAATGTAAAATTTAAACAAACTATCTTCAAAATTGAAATTGTTATGACACTAACTAAATTATATTAACAAAATTTTGTACCTTTCTTTCACTGAATGCCTAAATGAACTGTTTTCCACTATATAGATTCTAATCACCACTGAATGTCTTCGTACTTCGGTTATCCTTGTTTTTGTGAAATTACTTTTTCCAATTATCAGCTTCTACCAATTTAAGATATATTTTTCTTCACCAGCATTTATAAACCACCAAGCAAACCAG
Source organism: Diabrotica undecimpunctata (assembly GCF_040954645.1). NCBI lineage: Eukaryota > Metazoa > Arthropoda > Insecta > Coleoptera > Chrysomelidae > Diabrotica > Diabrotica undecimpunctata. The sequence goes on along the minus strand of NC_092807.1, from coordinate 87,356,285 downwards.
CAAACAGCATTTATATTTATTCTTCTTTTCAATATACCAATATCCAATTATTATAAGTTGATTTATACTAATCTCCAACCATAATATAATTTAATTTCTTCCAATATACTTTTTTTAATCTTCAATAATTATTTGTGTATAATTATAAATGTGCATTAAATTATATGTATAATTTTTAATCTTCATTTAACTCACTATATTAAACAATTGGACTATTTGTAACTGATTCACTGACTCCAACTAACTTTCATATTTCTTACTAAACTTTTCTGACTGACTTCTTGAAAATTCTGAACAATTTACTTCACTAACTAAATGTGTCTACTAACTTTCATAATAAAACTGGCCATCTTGAATCCAAATCACGGGTATTTATATCTTTTCGGATGTTCCAGAACCATCTGGTAAGAAATCATGTTCTATTTAGTTCTATTAAATACTTGTCTGAATTTTCTGGAACAAACCATTTCGCAAACATGGCCATCTCCGGTGATCCAGAGAATTCCATTCTTTTCTATTAATAATTTTGTTGACATTTAGGCTTTTCAGATCAGAATAAACATTTAAATCATTAAATATATATAAATTAAACATTTTAAACTAACATTATTATTATAACCCCACTTTTTATTCGTAATAATTTAAAATGTCACTTGGAGAGTATGTCTATTCACATGTATAGTTGGTTGCCTATGCACATGGCTCACTTAAATATATTTACAACATTAAAATACAACTTTTTACAATTATTATATGCTAATTTCTTAAAAATGCCCTCACATAAATAATTTTTATAAAATTCTCTAGTATATAACTTATTTAAAATAATCAAATACTTTTTTATATCTAATATTATGTAGTATATAACTTATAAATTATTTTCTATAAACCCCAATCGTCACAATATATATATATATATATATATATATATATATATATATATATATATATATAGAAATGTAGCCATAAGCTCCCTTACTATTAAGAATCAGCAGATTCCGATATCCGACGTTATAAATAGGAAGAAATCAATATTTTTATTATTATTGTAATTATTATGTTTCAATAGTCAACTTTAAATCATTAAATGTAGTAGTTTGTAGAATTTCTCAAAAATTGTAACTTATTTTCGAAATAAAGATTTTTTTTGGGAATATCGACGTTGAAGAAACATTTCTGGCGCTGCGAACCACAGGATATTTCATACAGAAACATAGTCGTTTCCTGGTCTACATTAGTTTAATGAAATCCTGAAGAACCTGGTAAAAGAGAAAAATGTATTGGAAATCAAACACGATCATCCTTGCGTAAGTTTTTCCTTTCTTTACCATTGTTTATGAGCATTTATTATTTTAATTGAATTCTTAAACATTTACATTGAATTTATTATTTATTGTTTATTGAATTTATATTATTTATAACATTTTACTTCAACGAATTTTTATATATACTTGCATTTATATTTTTGCATATATTTTATGAGTACATTGAATGATATTTCCCAAAATAGTATCGAAAATTTAAGTTTACTATTCGACAATTTAAATTTAAAAATAAAAAGAAATCTACAAACCTCTAAATCTAAGCCTGCATCTAAATTACGTTCCAAAATGCCGATGACCAATAGCGATATTGCTAGCCTTTGCTCAACTCTGCCCGAATTCTCTTCTGGAGACAACCTCTCCACCTTTATCAAAGCAGTAGATAATTTAATAGTTTTCTTAGGCACTCAAGATTTAAATCCGTCCCAAGAATTTATCTTAAATTCCCATATCGTATCTCGAATTAAAGGAGAACCTAGAAATTTCTTAAACTATTCTAATAAAACCAATTGGACAGAAATTCGTCCAGCGTTATTAACTAAATACGGAGACAGACGTTCCGAAGACATATTAGTAACACAACTATCCACTACTGTCCAAAAACATAGTGAATCCTACGACAATTATCATCAGAGAATAACTACAAATCTGAACGATTTACTCCAACACATCACTTTAAACGATAATCCCGCGACAGTCACTTTTAAAACTCCATACTTCAAAAACATTGCCCTCAAAACTTTCTGTACCGGAATCAACGAGCCTTATTGCGAATACTTATCGCATTTTGAATTAAATTCCCTAGAAGAAGCCCTTCAAAAGTGTATTGCCTACGATAACCACAAAAATCAACAACAATACATGAACTTCCTTAAGAGCCAACAAAACAAAAAGGCCCCACTCAAAAATAAACCCTATCAATCTTCGAATAATCAAAGATCCACAAACTTCCAACCCACACACTCAAACTTTCAACCCACATACTCAAACTTCCAACCCACGCATTCGAATTATGTGAGACCTTCAACTCACAACACAGAGCCCAATTTTAACTTCACTCCACAACAGAACTATAATTTTCCTCAGAGACAAAATTTCAGTTCTCACGAACAAAATCAATCCTTCCAACGAAACAATGTTCCGAAAAACAACCAACAAAGATTAAATAAATATAAAGCTCCTCGACCCCAACCAAATTTTGCTACTCCAATGAGCGGTGTTCAAACTACCACAACCAGAAACCATCAGCCCATGACAATTACAACTAATAGAAGCCACAATTTTCACATAGACTCAAATGATACCCAATATTTCGAAAACGATTTCGAAAATTACGAATCCGAACAAGAGCCCGATTTGCATGATGAAAATCATCAGGATTTTCAAGCCATCCCGTTAGACGATCATCCACCCCCTGTATAAACCTACATAATATCGAAAGTTCCCCTGGGTTACCCTGTTTCGTTACACCCAAAACACATCTACGCGTTTTAATCGATACCGGCGGTTCCCATTCAATTTTAAATCCGCGAGCTCTCAAACTATTTGATAAAAATCATATTTATCGAAAACCTTTTTCGCTAACGTCAATGAAAATTACTTCCAAGCACGACTTAAATATTAAGACGCCACTATTCCTAGAATATGGAATTCCACAAACATTCGACGTAAAAATTGCCGACTTTAGTCAATTCTTTGACCTCCTCCTTGGAACTTACGATCTGAAAAGATTCCACGCCACAATTAGCTACGCAACTCATACTTTAACCTTTGAGAATCCTCACGTTAGCATTCCATTTGAAACTTTATACCAAAAAATTCCAGTAAGCGTTCATAATGGCGAAGTCTTATTGCGCGAAAGACACTTTCAAGGTATCAAAATTCCCCATTCTATTCACGTTGCAAAAAACGGCTTTCTAGACACTTTCGACTTACCTATGCCTATGAAATTTAATAAGAGAATTGAAGTTGAGAACTTTTGTAATTATAATATAGCAAAAATTCCAACGACGCATTTTAACGAAAACAAAATCCGTACTTCGCACTTAAATAACGAAGAAAAATATAAAATTATAAGTCTTTGCAAAAAATTTAAAGACGTATTCTACGACGAAAATAAAAATTTAACTTTCACGTCAGCTGTTAGACACGAAATTAAAACTAAGGATGAAAATCCAATTTATGTAAAGGGATTTCGGCATCCCAAAGCAATGCAGGAAGAAATAAAAAAACAAATAAATAATTTATTAGATAATAAGATAATTCGACCGTCAATTTCACCGTACTCAGCTCCAGTTTGGATAGTACCAAAAAAAGCTGATGCCTCAGGTCAGAAAAAATTTAGATTAGTAATTGATTACAGGAAGCTTAATGATCATACCGAAAGTGATCGCTACCCACTTCCTCAGATAGATGAGATACTGGATAACTTAGGAAAAGCCAGTTATTTCACAACATTAGATTTAGCTCAAGGTTACCATCAGATTGAAGTTCATCCGGATTCTATTCGGAAAACAGCCTTTTCAGTTCCGCATGGTCACTTTGAATTTTTACGTATGCCCTTTGGTTTAAAGAATAGCCCAGCAACATTCGAAAGGTTAATGGACAATATTCTTAGACCCTTTATTCATAAGTTTTGCTTCGTCTACATGGACGATGTCATTATTTTTTCCAAGTCACTGCAAGAACACTTAGTTCATATTGCGACTATTTTTGACACTTTCAGAAAAAATAATTTAAAAATTCAGTTAGACAAATCTGAGTTTCTCACGAAAGAAGTTTCTTTCTTAGGTCACGTAGTGACAACCGAAGGAATCAAACCTAACCCAGCAAAAATCGAAGCTATACAAAATTATCCTCTACCAAAAACAGTAAAAGAAATTAAATCATTTCTTGGTTTAATCGGTTACTACCGAAGATTCATACTCAACTTTGCAAAAATAACGTCCCCATTTTCGAGATGTACTCGAAAAGGAGCAACTATCGACCCCACAAATCCAAATTATTTAGAATGTTTTGCAAAATGCAAACAATTGTTAACTAATTCTCCAATCTTACAATATCCAGACTTCGAAAAGCCTTTTGTACTGACTACAGACGCCTCTAATATAGCTATAGGATCAGTATTATCTCAAAATAATCACCCTATTGCCTACTATTCTCGAACTCTAAATTCCGCAGAACGAAACTACTCCACTATTGAAAAAGAACTTTTAGCCATACTAGATTCTTGTAAACACTTCCGTATGTATTTATACAACCAAAAATTCACTGTAGAAACAGATCACAATCCTCTCGTATGGATCTACAAAATTAAAGACCCCACTTCTAGATTAGCCCGATGGAGACTTAAACTAGAAGAATATGATTTTGAAGTTAAATATAAAAAAGGCAAAGAGAATCAAGTTGCTGATGCTCTTAGCCGAGTCCAAATAAATGCCCTAAGCTCGAGTTCAGAATGTGCTGAACCCCCGAATTCAGAATGTGCTGAACCACCCGACAATTTCGACATAGACGATTTCCTTGCCGATTTTGACAACTTACAAAACAGTACTAACACACAACATACATCAGTTGAGAACCCTATCACTGGAATAGAGATTTCACCTGAACCAATTAATTTATCCTCAAACCAAATTATTTTTAAACCAGAGTCAAATAATTTTGAAATTAAATACAAAAGAATTTTTAACAAACACCGTTACACTGTCACTTTGACAAATAATTGGAAAACAGAAATAGCAAATACCTTCCAAAATATCCTTAGACCAAATCAAAAATTTGCAATAACAATCCCTCACGAATTTAGACCTTTTATCTGTAACTATTTTAAAGAAAAAATAAATTCCACAGTCAAAGCAATATTTTGCAATATACTACTTCAGGACATAGAAGAAGAAAACCAACAAATAGAATGCATAAAGAAATATCACGTAGAAAATCACAACGGAATAATTGAAACCTACAAACATTTAAAACAAAAATTTTATTGGCCCTCAATGCAGACAACTATTTCTAATTTTATCAATAAATGCGAAATTTGCCTAAAAAATAAATACGAGCGACGTCCTTATAAACTTCCCCAATTAGGACCGTTGTTAGGTCAAAAACCTTTTGATATATTACATATCGATCTATTCCACTGCAATAAAAACCTGTATCTCACAATAATAGATTCTTTTTCCAAATACGGTCAATGCTATAAGCTCACCGACAAAACTTCCATTTCGATACTAAACAAATTAAGACACTACTTTTCGCACCACAATTACCCAAAAAAAGATTGTATGCGACAGCGGCACCGAATTTAATTCCGCAGTCATTAAAGAATTCCTAAATATCCACAAAATCGAAATACATTTTACAACAGTAAACAATTCTTCCTCAAACTCTCCTGTAGAGCGCTTTCATTCAACTCTTATTGAAAAACTTAGGACCTTACAAGCCCAAAATCCAAATGATTCGTTAGATGACATTCTAACACACGCCATTCTTATTTACAACCAATCAATCCACAGTTCCACAGATTATTCCCCGTTCTCAATTCTGTACGGACCCTATGCAGAAGAAATACATTTCGACTTTGATCTTCCGATATACGAAACATATAATCAAAGACATAAAGAAGAACTCCAACCCTTTATTGCAGAACTATATAATAAACAAAAACAAAAAAGACAACAACTCTTAGATAGACAAAACGAAAATGCCGAAGATATTCCGGAAATAGACCTTACAAAATCCCTATATGTTTCTAAGAAAAAACATAAGTCCAAATTACAAGCCCCTTTCTCCACTATTCATCCAGAAACGCAAGACAAAACAAAAATAATCGGTAAAACAGATAAACAAAATTTAACAAGCACTCACCTTAAATATGTAAAACGAATACGAAAACATGTAGATAAACCTACTCAAGACCCAAATTTTTCACAGGACAATCCTCGCCCTGGTCCATCCACTCAATATTCAGGAGATTCCGAATAATGGTTACTATGCTGAAGAGATAGGCAAATCAAGAGAAATCTCCCACTATCACAGACATTTTCTTCACATTCCACTAGACAAATTATCCGACAGTATTGACGCTAGTCCGACAAGCTATTTCAAAGATCACTTCAAAAATGCACCTCTCTCGCTACTGTACTCCCAATACACCCACATACAAGAACAAACAAAAGACGATCTACACAAGATTACGCGAAAACAGAAACGCGGACTTTTTAATTTTCTAGGTACAGCCATCAAATACGTGACTGGAAATCCAGACGACTCTGACTTAGACTTGTTAAAATCACACATAATCTCTTTAGAAAATAAACAAAACGAAATCATAAAAAAATTTAATAACCAAATATCTTATGGAAACTCTTTTAACACGAGATTCGATAAACTTTTAGAAAAACTAAATTCTGATAATTCAATTCTCATATCTGCACTCAACAAATTATCAGCTGATTTCGACAGCTATATCATTCTACACAATGAGATAATAAATCTCCAAAATATAAACGAATTTCTAATGAAACTTATAAGAACCATTACTTTATCTGAACTTAATATCTCTAATATAGAATTATTCACTTTAAAGGAAATAATAGACCTTAAAGAGAACCTTCTCAAAATTTATCCCAGAAATTCAATTCCCAATAGTAATGAACACCCTTACGAACTTATAGAGTCAACAAAAACTTTAGTTTGTGTAACTTCAAATACAATGCTCATAATAATTAAAATCCCTATACTCCATGAAATTCCTTATACTACCTATAAAATCTATCCCATTCCAAACAAAGATCATGTTATGATTCTGCCACCTGCAAGCTACTATACAAATAATAAATGGTTCAACACTTGTATAGGACAAGGCGATAACATAGTTTGTTCCAACTATGTACAATCCAAATGTAACATACCCAATGTAGATAATTGCACAAAAACATTAATCACAGAGAACTTTTTCCAAGAAACCAGCAAAGTCATATTGCTAGGAATAGTTCACCCAATGAGAATCCAGCAGATAGAAATTAATTCAACCAGCCTCTTGACGACAGATGTACCAATAATGATTGAAGGTATCCAATTTAATAAAAAGACGTCTCAAGATATTTCCATTCCAAAAATTGTTCCAATAAAATTAATACCAAACCATGAGATGAAAATTGAAAAATTAACAATCCCAGAGACACATGGCCAAATTCAACCAATAGATACCATAGAAGTACTACCCCGATTATCCATAGGACTGAGCACCACTTCTGTTATAATATTTTTAACTATTTTAGCTTTCCTAATAATCTTCCTAATTAGGAAAAGAAAACGAATTTCCAAAATCCTATTTGGAGAAAAATTGCATCCTGCCCAGATCCAGATACTAGACGAGCTGATAGCCGAAGTAACCAAAACTTCGAGGACGAAGTCCCAACCAATGGAGGGAGGAGAAATGTAGCCATAAGCTCCCTTACTATTAAGAATCAGCAGATTCCGATATCCGACGTTATAAATAGGAAGAAATCAATATTTTTATTATTATTGTAATTATTATGTTTCAATAGTCAACTTTAAATCATTAAATGTAGTAGTTTGTAGAATTTCTCAAAAATTGTAACTTATTTTCGAAATAAAGATTTTTTTTGGGAATATCGACGTTGAAGAAACATTTCTATATATATATATATATAGGTTATAGGTAGGAGGGTTAAATAAAAAATCGTCTGTACCTTCTTAATTAAGCTGCAAAATTGTTGATGTATGTATCTGATAAACTGATTCTAAATTGTTTTTAGTGGAAAAGATTTTCGCAGCACTTACAGCAGATATTCAACATGCACTTTAAAAATAGTTAGATCCTTCAGTGTAATCTTCTTTGTCGTATCTTAATATAGGAAAATATTATAATCTCATTTATTTCGAATTAGTGATTTTTAAAATTTTTATGTTTCTAGATTCAAGTTTTTTGGGCTAGAATTAGAGTTTGACTTAAAGTAGATCCTTGTGGAGTGTCCTTTTACAAGACCCTTGTGGAGGATATGCATCCGTTAACTTTGATTTCAAAGGTTAATTAAGGTAGGAAGTTTTGGATAAAAGGTTTTGGTATTCAGGAACATAATATGTTCCCGAAAATTCCAGTCCTAAAGTGTTTTAGAATATCGAGTTTGTGAAAACCACTTTTATTAATACTTATGGTTATTTTTTCAGATGTCGTTTAACATGATAGTTAAGATTTTTTTAGACGTGTATGAGTACAATGTGTAAGCGATATTGGTCGGTACGAGTCGTCTTTTGGTTTCTTATTCTTAACAATAGGAACTGTAGTTGTATAAGATCAGAGCTCAGAAAAATTATGGCAAATGAAGGTAATATTAGGTATATCTAGCACAATTCCCTTTTTGTTTATTGGAATATTAAGTCGAAATATTGCCAGATGCTAATGATGAGTTTTTTGTGCTTAATCAATATTCTAAGATTTTCTTTTGGTAATTAATGTGTTTTATGTTACATAATTGGTGTACTTTTTACAGTTCCCTGAATATTCGGTATTAGACCAGGGCGGATCTGTAAAAAATTGAATAAATTTGGTTGTGAGCGGTGGCATTCGGATTTTTGCAGAAATTGTTAGGTGATAACTTTAGTAATATTAATAAACGTATCCTTCTTCCCAAATAGGTCAGAAATATTACTAAAAACGTTAAAATATTTAAAAATTACTAAAATCATGGTTTTTTTCTACTTTCCTTGCTTGTAACTTTAAAATACATCATTTTAGAGCAAAGTTCTAATGAAATAAAATAGCGACATTTAAATTTTTTGTAAGATACAATTGGATAAAAATGTTTTAAATTTTAATCGTTGCTGAAAAATGGCAATAAATAGAAAAAAGTGGCGGAAACTAAAATTTTTCTCATTAAATGTTTTTCGACCGCTTATATTACGCTGAATACCTCCATTATTTATGTAGGAAATCTTAATTAATTAGTCATACATATTCCAATAAAATCAATTTAACAGATTTTTCATAATAATTTTGCCACCTAAAGTAAAAAAAATTATTGATTTTTCATAATTCTTGTATGGGAGACTAGGAAGACTATAGACAAAAAATATATTTTATTTTTTATAAATTATACAATTTGCAATTTAAAGATAATATGTAGTGCAGGTGAATTATGTCAATTAGGTAATCTTGACATACTTTTTTATACTTCCAAAATATTACTTAAAATGCTTGGATGTTGTTTTGTATTATTTATACAAAGTATTATTTCTGCTTTCTGGTAGTTGATGCTGATAAAAAACTGATATACTGAATAAAAATTAAATTTATTTGTACATTGCCTATGATATGTTATACAACGTTACATGATGATTGAATTGACATTGTCATGCGCGCTGTCACCAGCTGACATGCGACGAGGACTTATTTGCCCTACACTTGTGTATTCTGCAACACACCGCCAGCCTTGAAATACCCTGGCTATTTCAAAAAGAAACAAGAAAAAACAATAAAATAATTTACAATAAAGGGTCAATATTGCACAGTATACATAAAAACATAGAAATGAAATTAAATTTCTGTTGGTAATATGCACACGCGTAAGAGAGCTTTTGTCACTTCCCCATTGTTTGTTTTTATAGTCACAACACGTATTCTATTGTCTCTGCCTTAATGTACTATTGAAATGCGTCCTAACTTCAACTGTAAAGGTGGTGAATTGTCTTCTCGAAGACACACTAGCTGATCTATCTTTACTTTTTGGTTGCTAACAGTCCTCCATTTGGATCTTGACTGAAGTTGAGTTAAATATTCTGTTGACCATCTTGCCCAAAAATGTTGGAGCACTTGAGTCATGTGTTGAAACGTGTTGAGATTTGAAATTCTTCGTAGGTCTGGCTTAGGAAAGGTTGTTAATGGTGAAAATACTAAAAAATGGCTAAGAGTCAGAGGTTAAAAATCTGCTGGGTTAGACGATAAAGGAGTTAAAGGTCTGGAACTAAGACATGCTTCAATTTGTATTGTCAAAGTTCCAAAATTATCTACTGAAAATATATGATTTCCCACAATTCTTTTAAGATGAAATTTAAATGATTTTACTGCTGCCTTCCAGATTTTCCCATAATGTGGTGATCTAGCAGGAATAAACTGCCACTTTATTGATTCTACTGTCAAAAAACTGTTAATTTCTGTTCTGGAGTTCTGTACTAAATCGTACATTACTTTGAGTTGACTATTAGCCCCCACAAAAGTTGTGGCATTGTCTGATGAGATAATCAATGGTTTACCTCTACGACTGATAAATCGTTTTAAGCAATTTAAAACTTTCAGTTTTTAAGTCTATCACAAGTTCTAAATGTGTTGCCTTTGTGCTAAAACAAACAAACATGCAAACATATATATGGATAATTTTTGAATTGCATAATTTATTAGCTTTAACTGAGAATGGTCCGCAATAATCTAAACCTGGATGTAAAAATGCTCTAGCAGGAGTAATTCGTTTAACATTCAATGCACTTTCTTAAAATTTATTTTACTGTAGTTAAACCTGATAATATCTAAAATCTAGTTCTCAATGTTGATAACAATAGTTGTGGGGCAGCATGTAAGTTTGTATAATGTTCATCCCGAATGATACAAGTAGTCACGTGATGGTCTAAAGGTAAAATTATTGGATGTCTTTGGGAAAAAGTAAAAATATCTGCATTTTTGATCCTACCACCAACTCTGAGAATACCATCTTTAAGAAATGGATTAAGTGAAATAAGATTACTATTCCTTTTGACTCTATTCCCTTTCAAAATCTGTGAAATTTCAGATTAGAAACATTCATTCTGTACAAGTTTGACAATAGTATTTAAACTGACTTCCAGTTCTGGTATAGAAATTTGACCACAATATTTGTCTGATTTATTAAGACAGTTATGTTTAAATCTTAAAAGTAATGCTATTATTCTTTGTAACCTTGAGATTAAAGAATATTTTTGAATTACACTAAATGGTTCCCTTTAACATGAGCTGATAACTGGTATTTAGTTCTTTTTTCTGGCAAATTCTTTACTGATTTAAATTTTTGTATAGGCTAGTTGTCTTCACCTTCTGATAACCATAAAGGTCCATGCCACCACAAGGAAGAAGTTGATAATGTTTTTGAGTCTATTTCTCTTGAAGTAAGTGTTCATTTGCCTTGCTGTTTTCATGAATGTGAGAAATTCTAATTGATACAAAAGGTTTCCAAACATGAGAGTCACTGTTTATCCATTGAATAACTATAGCTGAATCTGTCCAAAATGTAAATGTGGCAAAATTATTGCCTGAACAATCTCTTACCTTTTTTACTAAATCTGTTAATATCATTGCTGCGCATAATTCTAATTTTGGAATTATAACTAGGTCCCTTTAATGGTGCTACTCTACTTTTTGCAATAAGTAACTAACTCTAATCCATGCAATTCTGTATATGTTCCTCGAAACAATGTAACATGTCGTGGAATACTGATTTGATTTAATTTTGTTAACTGATTTATAAAGTCTACAAAATAAGTATGAAGTTCAGCAGGAACTGGTTCATCCCACTTTAAATTAAGTTTACACAACTTCTGTAATATTATCTTTGCTTGACTGACATAAGGTCCTACTAAACCTAAAGGATCAGAAGTTTGAGATATTGTTGACAAAATTGATTTCTTTGTAATTTTTTCAGTGTCTTTACATTTTATTTTAAATAACAAGTTATCTTCACCTGACTGCCAAGTTATTCCTAAAGTTTTATTTTCCTCTTTGTTTGAGATAAAATATTCTATACCTACTTGCTCTTGCTCTCCTCCTGAGAATATATCGTCAATATCGTTGGATATCCATTATCTTAATATAAATTTTGATTTGCTAAGAATTTCTTGTAACTTATATTTCAACTATTTTGCCTGTTCTGCAGTTTCACATCTATATAACAAATCGTCAACATAGAACCCATTTCTGATTACTACTGCTACATCTGGATCTGTTTCCTCAATTTCATTGACTAGTTGGCTTAGGCTTCTTATCGCTAAGAATGGTGTACTTGCTGTTCCATATGTTACTGTTTTAAGTTTGAAATGTTGTATCTCTTCTGAATGATTTGTACGCCATACGATTCTCTGATAGTTCTGGTAGTTTTCACTTACTAAGATTTATCTGTACATTTTCTCAATGTCTGCTGCTAAAACTATATTAAAAAATCTGAATCTTATTAGGATAGAAAGAAGATCACTATGCATAGTTAGTCCAACTTTTAAGCACTCATTTAATGATAAGTCTGTAGTTGTTTCTGCTGAACCATAAAAACAACCCTTAATTTAGTAGTACTATTATCTGATTTTAGAACTTTATGATGTGGTCGATAGTATGAGGGATACTTTAAATCCTTGGCTCTTATAAGGGACATATATCTTTTATATTCTGGATTATTGATTAATTTTCTTTCTAAACTAGGAAATCTGTCGAGTGCTGTTTGCGATGAATCTCCTAAATTCTGTTTGTTGTGTAAACAGTGGAACAACAATTTGTCATTCTTGATTTTTCTAAAAACATATCTGATATTCCTTTTCACATGATTCTTCTTCTTTAGTTAGACATTTTGAATTATCAATATTTTCTGTTTCCCAAAATTGTTTGAGCTGATCATGAATGCTGTTGACAGTAAAATTACACCTGATGGTTGGTTTATTTGAATGAAATGGAACATTCCCAGTAATATCCGAACCTAGCATGCTTTTTTGTAAAATTGGTAAAAATCTGGTAAGCCGAATTTGTCCAATGCGTAATAAATCTTAGAATATATAGGCACCTAATAAAATATCTATTTTCCCTGGTTTATAAAATGTTTCATCTACTAAAGTTAAATTTTCTGATATAGTGTATAATGTACTAACGATAATAATAATTCATAAAGGGGAAGTGAACAAATACGTCCAAGGGCTGTATTTTATGGCTGCAGTCTGGTACCTATGTAAGCATCACAATTCCATTTTTTATTTATTTCTTTAGGGATTGAACCGAAATATGCTTCTCGTGGTTATCAATTAGCAGCAATACTTTGTTTTTCATTGAACAACCAGTATGTTTTATAAAAAGTGGTCCAAAAAAACAACAAAGTCTTCGGAAGACATCCATCCACTGGGATGAGCAACGCCAGCACTTCCTGGAAAATCACCAATTAACATATTATAGTCCTAAAATTTACTCTTGGAAAGATGAAAATGGTGAAATGAATCTACCTTCAGCACTAATACCACAACACGCAGTTACTATTCTAATACAAAACCTTTTTCTGAATTTATAGATCCTTACATTTTTTATTATATTCACTTTTAAGAACGGCGTGTTTGGGTCTAAGGAGTTTTTGTAGTAATATTCACACGTATCCATTGGATATCATCTCTAAAATTTATTTTATTTCCGCAGCAATTCTTTTTTCTATTTAATAAGTGTAATTTATTTTCTATGTCTGCTATATTTTTAAAATGGTCTGTCATATTTATAATAACAGAACCTTTTGTACTTGATTCTTTTATAACATCTCTATATTGATCTGCGGTATATATGGTCTCAACTTTTCGTAATTCCTTTTCAATTATTCCACAATCTATATCAGAATCTAAAAAGGAATGCCCTACTTCTGGAAATTTATGGTCTATTATCTTCACGTAACGAATCTAACAATTAGTGAACAATGGGAAGTGTGTAAAAATTACATTAAAGATGCAGCAAATAACATTCTAGGGCCGCAAAGACCAACACCACGCAAGAAGTGGTTCGATGCGGGTACGAGGACATTATAAGAAAAAAGAACAATGTATATAAACTGATGCAGCAAAGAAGAACCCGAGAAAAAAAACAAAAATATAAAGATCTCAGAAGAGAAGAAAAGTACATCTATCGAAGAAAAAAGCGAACTTATGAAAATAGAATATTGGAAGAACTTGAGGCATTAAAAAAGGAAAATCAAACAAGAAAATTCTATAAAAATTTAAATAAAGCAAGAAAAGAATTTAAACCAAGAGCAAGGATCAGACTATGTAAGGATAAGCAAGGGCATATACTCAATACAAAAGAAGAAGTATTGAAAAGGTGGGTGGAACACTATAAACAACTATTTACTATCGAAGTAGAATATCCAAATCAACCACCCCTAGAAGCAAACAACAATACACCATTGGAGCCTCCATCAATTCAGGTAGTACGGGATGCAATAAAACACCTAAAAAATAATAAATCTCCAGGAAGTGATGGTATACCCGCGGAACTTATTAAATATGGAGGTGCTACTCTGACTAATCATATATATAAAATCATACTGAGAGCCTGGAATGAGGAACAAATCAAAGAAGAGTGGTGTATTGGGATCGTATGCCCGCTACACAAAAAGGGCGATGAATTAGAATGCAGAAACTATACGGGAATAACCCTCCTTAATACAGCATACAAAATATTTTCGAGTATTTTATATGGTCGCCTGAGTGCATATTCAGAGGAGCTTCTTGGCGAATATTAAAGTGGTTTTAGGCCTGGTCGATCAACAACAGACCAGATCTTTGTGCTAAGGCAAATACTGGAAAAAGCCAATGAATTCAATATCGACACATACCATCTTTTCGTAGAATTTAAATTGGCCTATGATAGTTTCCTAAGAAATAATGTGTATGAAGCCATGGAGGAATTTCACATCCCCGATAAACTGATAAGATTGGTTAAGGCTACAATGCGTAAGTTGTTTGCAAAATCGAAATACAGGGTGAACAATCGCAGGCATTTTAAACGCATGTTGGGCTGCGACAGGGAGATGCGCTGGCGTGTCTCCTTTTCAACATAGCTCTGGAAAAAAAGGCGGTCAGGGATGCCCAAATAGACAACAGAGGAAACATCTTTAATAAATTATCCCAAATTTTGGCATATGCAGATGATTTCGACCTAGTTGCCCGCACAACACGCAAGCTAGAAGAAATATATACCACCTTGTCAAACGCCTCAAAAAATATGGGCCTGCAAGTAAATGAAGATAAAACTAAGATAATGGCATCAACACCCAACAATAGAGCCAGAAACATCGGCCACCAATTCACGGTTGATAATTCTACCTTTGAAGTGGTGGACAAATTCACATACTTACGCTTCCTGATCACCAAGGAGAACGTCATGACGGAAGAAATCAAGCAAAGAATAATCCTAGCAAACAAATGCTATTTTGGACTGAGTAGACATATGAGAAGCAGAAACTTAAGCCAAAAAACAAAAATAACCATATACAAAACCCTTATACAACCAGTGTTGACATATGGGTCGGAGACCATTTCCAAGGCAGATGAAAATCTCCTGCTTATATTTGAACGAAGGATCCTAAGAAGAATATTCGGTGGCATCAGTGAAAATGGTGTTTGGAGAAGGAGCTACAACTACGAGATATACCACAGATATAAACATATATTTGGTGGTAAAGACGTAGTATCCTTTATAAAAATAGGAAGACTAAGATGGGCAGGACATCTGGCAAGATCACAGCAGAACAACCCTCCTAGAAGAATCCTTATGTCGCAACCTGTGGTAAGTAGAAGTAGGGGTAGGCCAAAACTCAGATTGAGGGATGGTGTAGATGAGGATGGTAGACAAATAGGCGCAGCAAACTGGCAACAGTTGGCAGTGGATAGGACGTAATAAACTTGTGAAGGTCGAGGCTCTTTTATAGGGCTGTAGCACCAATGATGATGATGATCTTCACGTAACCCTTTAAAATTAAGTACTGATACACGCATATTAGGTTAAAATTTTTGCTCTGCCCTGCACACGAGTCAGACCATATGAGAAGATGGTTTATTTCTTTCTTTCTACTTATTAGAAGTTGAACAAATGTGTGCAAGTTACTGCCAACTTCAAGACAGCCCTTCGTTGCTACATCTTCGGTCCAAATAAAAAAGTAAGCTTCATCACCCTCTGACGTTATTGTCTAAATTCCAAAATTATAGAACCACATCTATCTCAAATAAAATGCCTTAGAAGTAGTATGGCTTGGTAAAGGGATGGTCTGTTGTAGGTCCATGGTTAAATAGCACATTTCTTTATTATTATGTGCCCGTTCTCATCCCCTAAATGTTTCACTTTTGGGCTGGCCAAAAGACAAATTAAATTCTGATGAGAAAATGAGCGTACAAAAACTTTTTGGAAGCAAAAACCGTTTGACCATCTTAGTTTCTTGAACATATTCTTGATACAATTCATGCAAATTTGTTATATTTAACAATGGAGACAAATACATTTTATTGGCATTTTGGTTGACCGACTGTTCTGCAGGAAAAGAAATAATGTGTCCTTTTACGACCACATCTTTTTCTATTTTATTTGGTGTAGAATTATGATGCCCCCTTTTATCTGGCGAATGAGCTGTAGTTCCTGATTTTAATTGATTCTGAATGAGTTACATCTTTTTATTTGATATTTGGTAGTGGGAGATAAAGGCAGTCTTACAGACAGTTTTGATACGTGTCTTACACGTTATTGTGTAACTAAATATATATGATTTATTTTTACTAATGTTTTTTTATGGCGATTAACTGGCATAATCGAAACAGATCTAAAAAGTAATAAGTTTTTTTCATTTTGATCTAATGCGTAAAACTTACGAAATATTTTTTCCATATCAAACTTGTTAAATTGTTCATCACATTTCTTTTTGCAATTTTCTTTTTTGCATAAAGATCCTACTTCGCCACTTTTGCTTGGCATCTCTTTTTCACTTTTTAATGATATGTATGTCTAACCTCTGTCTCGTTAAGGCAGTCTTATTCTTCTTTCATGTTTCGGAACGGTGTTTCCTTATTCTTGATTTTTTTTTTCTGGCAAATTGAATATCTTTTTCTTTACATTATTTATCCTAGATATTAAAAGACGTTCCTTCCTATCCAATAGATTTTCAGTATTGTCATGTTGATTGCTAAGTAAAACTGAATCTTCTGCTGTGACAGGTGGTACTGCTACGGGATGACTTTCATCCTTACAATGAATATCTTCAAAACTTTTGTTCGAATCAGTACTATCTGGATTGTAGTCGTCTGAAGTATATTCTGGAGAAATTACTTCATCTTCAGAAATAGAATCTATGTACAATTTAAAAGTTTTTGTAAACATATAAGGTAGGTAGGTTACTTTATTATTTTTATCTGCAGACCAAAACCTTTAAACAATTTAATTTTAGATTAAATATTTACCGTAAAATATATCTTACAACTCTGGTGAAGATATCTGCTTTTTATGCAGAATATTCTCGATTCTTGGTGGAGTTTTATCTTGTTCAGGTAAAGTTTCGGCAATATCTACGACAATAAAGTTATGCTTAATCTGATCTCTTTTTATCTGATCAAGTGGTTCTATAATTTTTAAATAATAAAAACATTGCTCAAAAAAAGTTTTATGCAGGTATTTTGTTACCGTTCCGGTAAACTCTTAACCTCAAATTATTATAAAGAAGCATATTTTAGTAAAAAACAAGATTGATTATCAATTCAACATACCTCTATACTGTTTTTGTCCCATATTAAGTAAATGTCTACTTCTTGCTGACATTTTCGCAACTTATTTCACTATTTTCACTAATAGTACACAGTACGATTTTAGGTATAAAGAACAACATAACCTTACTTTAGGGATCTATGTAACATGAGATGACAACAACAATCCGTTTGGTCAAGCATAAAAGATCTATGTACAATATTGATTACATGGATCTTTTATGCACTTTTGTAATAAAATATTGCTTGGAACATAGATCCTTTATCCCCTAATTAAATCGTTGCTAAACGTTTTTAAGCCAAATAAATCTTATGAAGCAAATTCAGGGGTTAAAACAGACCTACGAAGCCTAAAAACTGATTAAAAAAAATGTTACATACATCCTTTATGCACTTGTGTCTTCAATTATTATTGCTGAAGTTTTCACCTAACTACTCCTGCAAAAATCCGAATGCCACCTCTCACATTCACCTCAAAACAGATCTTTCCTAGTCTATATAAATATTTCTACTTTTACGTCTTGTAACTATTCTGCATTGTGTAATATAACTGAAAAATTTATATTTTCGTTAGATTTTAAAAAATGATGTTTAGATGACTACAATAAATATAGGATTTTGTTATGTAAACACATTCTTTATTTCTGTACAATAACTTAATTTTAGCTGTATTAAAAAAAATAGTCATACTTTTTATTTTTTGCAGATACTGTTTAACATCTTTAAGAAATAACGGGTAAGCAATACAACTTTTTTAGTAAAAATTTATTAATACTTTGAAATGGGTTTTTTGTGACTTTTTTATAGAAATTTTATTAAAATTAATAAATTATTTATCAAAATAAATATTAGTCAGTGTTTTAAATATTTCTTATATTATTGTGAATATATTATTTCTTATTTAAAAGAAATCCTCTGGATACTACACTTTTAGTGAAAAAACAGAATTTTTCTAACCAATGCATAAATTTCCAATATACCTACTCATATAAAAATAATATACTTTTTTTAATATACTTCAAAATAAACGATTGTTTGAATATTTTGTCAGTTCATGTTCTTTGAATTCCTGGAATAAATGTCAGTTCGTATCATTTTCGATAATATGCTATTTGAAATATTTCAATATTCACATTTTTATTTAACTTGCTTGCTAACAGCAACGTGCTTGTAAGCAAATAAAGACTCAAAAAACCTACAAACAGTAAAACAGCAATTGTTTGAGATATTTCTCTATCAGTAATGAAATGAGAATAAATAATACAGCTTTTGAGCACAATGTTATACAATCAATATCAAATAAGCACAATAATAGCCCAAATATAATGTACATTTTAGAAGACTATAGATCAACAATATAACATTATGTTACATTGACAAACTCTAACAGTGCATTGTTACAGACACAACACTAACCTAGCTTTATATGTAAAAATAGCAAAATTATAAGATAAGTGTACGCTCATATGTTATTAAATTAATTATTGTCAATGTAATGAGAATCAGGTGTGATAAGGAATAATACCTGAGAGGTCAAGAATAAACTCCATTTAATGAATCTTTTGCATACCAGCTCCATACTTATCGAGATTTCCTTATTAGTCTTAACTATACAGTTAATCCAGCTATCAAAATATCTTAAATTTGTACTAATTTCTTTAATATTAATATTTAATTTCGGTAATCCATTCCTAATTAGATAGCGAACGAGTAAACATCGTTTTATTGTTTGTTTAGATGGATATTTCTGTTATCTACGAGTTTTTTCTTATTACTAGTTTTCCTTATTAGTGTGTAAATGCAGAGCATTATAGTTATAGTTTTTTTTTAAATGTTAATCGTAAACTATAGAAATTGAATATATAAAAATAATTTGATTAGTGTCGTACCAATATACCAGGTAACCGTTATTTTTCAATCACTTTATTCACAGAGCCCTACTGGGACGTATGTTGCATTAATTAAATTTAAGTGTAGTGATTTTAATTTTACAAAATGTATCCTCCTCCAAAATTTCAACTAGGTGAAAATTAATGAAAAAAAACTAACAATACGAAGTCACTATCCCCCCCCCAATATAAGGCAAAAAAAGCCTTATCTAAAGACAGCAATGCAAGTACACATTTCCAACTTTCTAAGGTCGCTACACCGGATTTAACTAATAACCAAATCCCTCCACCTTATTAATAAAAACTAATATTCTTTATAATCCCCAAAAGAAAAAATCTAAAACAATAGTAACGGAAAAACATAAACTGACACTCAGTTCCCTAAACACAGTTTAAGGTATTTACAAAAATAATCCATCGCAACTAACTCTTACCGAAACTCAGCTTAGAGCTTTCGTAGACATTTACTAAACGACTTATCGCTTCTCCATTCAGAAACAAAGAAGAGGTCGTTTTAAAACCTTCTTACTAGACTGCAAAAAAAATATTAAACGACACCTTAATCCTAGTGACTATAATAAGTATGAATGCGCCGTCCGATTACCAAACTGATGATGCGATCAACGCTCCTATTTCTCAATAATACTACTACTCTAACTAAAAATCGCTTTCAAAATCATAAAATAAAACTGCAATGGATTCTTTTTTCGCTTAGAAAGAATCCAGCAGTTAGTGGCCAAAAAAAAATCTAAAATAATATGTTTACAAAAAACTGATTCTAAAATATCCAAACTTCGTAAGCTTAAAAAATTTAACTAACTACAACAGAGCCAGTGGAATGACTTCAATTTTTATTTCCATTGAACAATTTTCATCTCATCTGTCTCTCACCACCAAACTGGAGGCTATCGTGTAACCACATGGTGCTCAAATAAGCTTACTATATGTAGTGTATGTATTTCACCCAGCCACTAGCTAAAGAAAATAGAACTTCTAGACGTGATTTATTAGCTCCTCTCACCATATGGGCGATTTTAATGCCCGTAATTCCATATGGGGATCCAATCACACGTCAAATAAAGGCAAATCTATTACAAACGTAATTAATGTATGGGCTTCTGCATATTAAATGCGGGTTCTAGTACACACCTAAATTTTTCCTGGAATATTCTCTTTAATAGATCTTAACTTTTCTTCTTCTTGTAGCGCCTATCCGTTTCAGATATTGGCGACCACCAGAACAATCTGTATCTTAGCTTTAGTGATTCCAAATTAGCACCATTACCAATTTGGAAAGCCGCTGATGACCTTTATGAGAGCAGGCATTATTCTATCCCCATATCATCTAATATTCCCAATACTGAACAAACCCTGTCCAGAAACGACTGGCTACTAAAAATGCTAATTGGGCAAGTTACACATCCCAAACAGATATCGCCCTTCCTTTTTTCTTACTATCCGACAATATTGACAATGATAAAATATTAATCACAAACACGATACTTTTAGCTGCCAATTTGCATATTGGCAAAAGTAATATGCCACATAACCACTTCTTGGTGGAATATCTCATCCCAACTTTCTATAGAATAACATAGGGTGGTACTTTAAAATTATCGAAAAAATATTAACTTACAAAATGTTACAAAAGCTAGAGCTTTTTAATTAGTAGAATTTAAAAAAGTTACAGTTTATTATAAAATAAATGAAAATCTTCTATTAATGAAAATACCAATCCTACTGACCTCTTCCGGAAAAAATTACGGCAAATCCAAGGATTCAATTCTAACACTAAAATCTGTACTCTTATCTCAAATAATATTGTTATAAGTATAATAAAGAAATTGGCCAAATCCTGGCAAAATACTTCGATACAAAAGGAAAAGTCAAATAAATAAAAAAAAATTAAAAGAAAAATAAATTCTTCTTTACATGAACCAATGATAAACACCCTTTCGCGTGTTTTTTCAAAACAATTAAGGATATTACATATATAAATTTGCATTCTCTTACGTAGAACTCACTTCTGTCGTTAAGACTCTTAAGAACACTGCTTCTGGCTCCGACAATATATCCTGTATCTTTGTAAAATAAACATCCAACTTAGGTCACCTTAAACTTCTACAAATGTTTAATTTAATCTAGTCATCCAACAAATTTCTAAACCACTGGCGAACCTCACTTATGATACCTATTAAAAAGTCTAACATAGATTGTTTGTCACCTAGTGCTTATAGACCAATATCACTCACTTGCACCCTGTGCAAAATTAAAAAAAAAATGATTAACAAAAGACTTATATGGTTCTTTTTTAAATATAACATTATTCCTAAGAAATAGTCAGGATTTCGACAAAATCATGTAACTCAAGACAATCTAGTAATTTTCCAAAATCATATTTCCTATGCTTTCAACAAAAGTCAAGAAGTCGTCGCTGCTGTATTTGACATTAAAGGCGCATTTGATACTATCAGCATGCACCTTACACTCAATAAATTTACCCTATATAATATTAAGGGCAACATATTTAATTTTATACAAAATTTTTTAACATCACGATCGTTCAGATTGACTGTCGATGGTATTTTTGATCAGTCCACACTCAAACCGATAGGGTACCACAAGGGTCAGTATTAAGCCAAACTCTTTCTAATCTAGCAATAATTTATTCTCTGGTATACTTTCCTCCATTAGGCATATCCTATATGCAGACGATCTAATAATTTACTACCACGGACGATCTGTCTCTACAACTTCTAAGCTCATTCAATGCGCAGAAGATATTCTCGATCATAAAACAAGCTTTAAAGGCTTATCGTTATCATATGCAAAATCGAAAATAACAAAATTTAGTAGACGACCTCCCTCCTCACCTCCTAGTATTATGATTGACAAAGCTTATATGCCCGTTTTCAGAGATTATAAAGTATTCGGTTTAAAGATTGATTCTCGACTTAGGTGGAAGCATCATATATTAGAAATAAAGGGTGAAGCGTATACAAGACTAAATATTACCAAAACTATTTAGCATCGTTATTGGTGTGCAGATGAAAATATAAAAATTCCCTTCTTAAGATATACAAATCTCTTATTTGTTGGACTATGGTTCTTACATAAAAATCTCTGCTTCTGAAACACACCTTAATCTTTTAAATTCGATACATTACACAGCTCTCCGTATTTATATAGGTGCATTTTGATATAGCCCCGTAGAAAACCTATATTGCGAAGCAACTGAACCCCCTCTTTGGTTTAGACGGAAAGAACCACTACTCTCCTACGCAATATCTATTTCTTCTAATCCCTCTAATCCAGTATACCTTTGTTTATCATCCTTGGATATACTATACGACCTCTTTAAATTCCAGAGCAAATCGAATCGAGTCGAATCGACTGAAATTGATTGGAATCGATTGGAATCGACTGGAATGAAATGGAATCGATTGAAGTTGAATAAAATCGATTTAAATTAAATGAAATCGAATTGAATTAAATCGAATAAAATCATATTCAATGAAATCGAATGGAATCGAATCAAATCAACTCGCATCCAATGAAATCAAATGGAATCGATTGAAATCAAATCGAATCGAGTGGAATCGCATCGAATCGAATGGAATCGAATGGAATGGATTAAAATCGGATCAAATAAAAAGTTGAATCGAGTGCAATCGAATGGAATCAAATCAAATCGAATCGGATGGAGTCGAATCAAATTGAATGCAGTCGAATGGAATCGATGGAATTAAATGGAATCAAATGAAATTTAGTAAAATGGAATGGAATCAAATGGAATCAAAATAAATCGAATCAAATGGAATGTATTATAAAGAAATGAAATAAAAAAATCGAATTGAATCGAATTAAATCGAATTAACACCTTAACTGCGGCGGTTAAATACTTAATATACTAGTTCTTGCATCCCATGCCCCCGGAGATACGTTATGGTCTATTTTGTCTGTGCGTCACATGCCCCCTATGGCATGTGTGTACATGTAAGTACTTCATGCCTTCTAGTACACATAAGTATAACTTTTGCATACAATACATACAGAAAACTATTATAGAAGTTTTATCTCAAACAAGACATGCCGCCAACATCCGGTGTAGCACAGACAGCTAAACAAATTTTCTCTTGGAGGTAATTGGATTAAATTAAAGGTGTTTATAAAAACAAAATACTTTATATTAAAATAAACAGAACAAGCGCATTTTAAAATTAATTGGTCATTTCTGCTTCTTCTTATTAATTATGTGCCTTATTAAAACAAGGCAAACAGTATCCAGGTTGACCAGGGTAATCGGAACAAGAAGTTATAACCCTACAAACTTTTTTATCCACTTCACGGTAACTTAAAGCTGAATATTTTAATACTTGACGACAAACTCTAGACGGCTTTCATCGTTTCCTATCAGAACCTTTAGGTTTGTATGCACTGTAAAAAAAAAGGAAAGTGGTTTTCTTTTGGAAGTGGTTTTTCTTCAGGTGCTTGTCTTAAATTATAAGCTAACTGACTTCTAAATTCTGTAATGCTCATTTTTATTGCACAGCACATATTGAATATAATTAAACTATTAACAATAGCTGTTTCGAATTTCATGTCAAATACTACTTTCCTAAAAAAAAATTAATAAGAAAGAGGTATTAAAATTACATCTTATTTTTTTTCTTACCGATACCATTTCAAGCTTCGACTTAGTACTATATGGTCAGATGACATCTAGTCAGAATAGTCTACGCTTTTCTTTGCAGAGTTGTAATCAATTATACATTTCGGTTTCTCTATATCCTCTTTTTGCCTATTTTGCTTTCCTGTTGGAATTAACTGTTTAGTATGGACTGGGACATTTGAAATCATTAACAGAGATCTCTTATTCATCTACTTAACAATTATTAGTCCATCTTTCTTTTTTCTAATGACCTCTTGGCTTTATCTTCTTGAACAGGTTAAAAATAGGTGGTATTTATTTTCTGTTTTATCTTAGAGTCCCACAATAAATCATATTTTCTGCTAACAATCTTTTAACGAGAGGTATTCCTGAATAAAAGTTATCAGCAAATAATATTTTGCCAGCTTATCTGTGTTAAAGTGAAGTAATTTTAGAACAACTGCTTCGGTGTGTGCTCCATTAACTGGTTGTTGTTCATTTTTTCCTATGTTAATACTTACATTGAAAGGATAGCCTTCAGGAGAATAGAGTTTGTATAGTTTCACTCCAAATTTATGAGTTTTGTTGGGGATGTACTGACGAAAATGGAGTCTCTCTCTGAAGGGTACCATAGATTCATCTATAACAAGAATGTTGCCAGGCTCCATTATTCTTTGAAAATTTTGAATTAACTTCGTAAGTAAATTTTCTATTTTGCATAATCTATAAGTGGTATAAGATGTCTCATCAGTGTCGCATCCTTAATTGTTGAACAGCATAAATGTTGGTTTCATTAACAATAATATCCAATATTTTATCAGTTACGAAATAGCTAAAAATGTTTATTGGTTTCTGAACCGCATGTGGTTCAATACCAACTAATGTATTCTTTCTTACTACAAAATCATCACCATCTACATCTTCTTCTAAATCACACCATTCATCACTATCACTATTTTCAGCACTCACTGTTTATTATTATCTGATGGAACTTGCTCATATGGTGTAGTAATAATTTCGTCATCACTCTCAATAGAAGCATTTAAATCGGAGGATAAAGAAGATTTAGAAAAATAATTTTTATCTAGAAATGAATCGTCACTGTCAAGGGGATACTGTCGGCGGCATCATATGAAGATTAAGTTACTGTCGGCTTATTCTCCATATCAAGTTCATCATAGCCTGTTCGTTATCCATTTCGTGTTCTATTTCTGTTCGTATAAACTGTTCGTTTTAATCTACCCTGTATTATCCTGTAATTCATTTAAAATAGTATTTGTTTCACAACTCTCTCCAAAGTTTTTATGATCACTGATTTTTTGCTCATTTGCAACTTCTATCACCTTTTGTTTCACTATATCAACCATTTACCTTGCCGTTTTCGACATTTTAACAAGTGCTGCTCACACTTAAATAAACTACAATAAACTGAAACTGAATATATACAGCGACAAGCACCAACAAGTTGAAACTAATGGCAATGATGTATGGCAGTGACGCATAGTAACAATAAATTTTTGTTTATGTGCGGCACATGTCTCCGGGGGCATGTTTCATTATACCGACATCAGTAGCGAGAACTAAAAATTTGCTATCGATACGTGACGCAGTCAAGGTGTTAAATCGAATTAAATCGAATTAAATCGAATTGAATAGAATTGAATCGAATAGAATCGAATGGAATCGATTTTAATTGAATTGAGACAAATGAAATGGAATTACCCTCCTCAGTCACTCCCAGAGTCTCAAATCCCGTTTTTTCATAATCAGGTAATAACATCAATACTAACTTGGTTATACTAGTATTTCCGAATAGCTTTATAAATATAAAGAATCTCTATAAAAAAATTGTAGTCATTTACTAATTTAAATCTTTCTTTAATAAAACTAGACATACATTCTGGAATTAAATATTACCACCAGCATTCCAATAGAACAGTACCATTTTCAAACTTTTCAGAATGCCTGTATAAAAAATATTATTGATCCCTTGTAACAGATAATCGAAGATTTTTTGCAAGGAAATATAATCCAGTTATAAATTTCTCATACCATTTTTATTTTCAACAAAGCTCTAAGAAGAAACAAAAAAGATATTTCCTCTATATAGTCATATATCACGAACGTCGATCGAATTTAAAAAAATCTAGTGCTAAGTTTGACATGTAATATTAATGACAACGAAATGTACTTTTCGTGTTGAAAGATACTCCATTCGACAAAATGTAAAGAGTCGATCTACTCACATTAGAAATTCATGAGTAAACGTGGTGACCACTCTATTGTACAAAAAATTTAATAAACTTGTCGTTATGTTTTATATTTTTTTAGGGTATATATATATATATATATATATATATATATATATATATAGATATATATATATATATATATATATATATATATATATATATATATATATATATATATATATATATATATATATATGGTGTTTAAGTTTTGTCACCAAGTCCATTATATCTGTTATAAAGAAAGTTACTTTTAACATTAGGAAGTATTTGTAACCTTCAAATTTTAAAACTAGTTATTTTAAATTTATAATTGGCTTCACTTCTTCGTTACAAAAATATAAAGTTGGTTGGTATTATACAGGGTATTTAAAAAGTTATAATTAAATTTCAATGAATATCGTAACAAGTTCAACTTTCTGTATAATTAAAAATGGGTACAAAAGCAACCTATTATATCCATAAGTTTTAAATGATTTTCAAAATTCATAAAAATAAACCTACACTTAACAGCTTTGAAGATATTTTAAATTGTAGTGGAAAAGGGCTATTTCATGACTTACGTTTAATATTTTTATTTTCTTTACTATTCACAAATATCTTTAAGCCTTACACAAAAAAAAATTAAAAAATTAAACAAAGAACACGTTATTTTTATTGTAGAAGGTGTTCGAAAAGAACTTCCTTATCGTTAACATAAGCTTGAAGATGGTTTTCATAAAATGATCTACTTACGTTTGTAAGCAGTTGTGACATATCATTATGAAACGCGTTTCTAATTCTTACTTTCATGTAATTATGAAAAAAAAATTGTTCGTTAAAGCAGTGGACGTGTTTATATTGCTGTGTAAAGTTTACGTAAAAAGAGTGGTTTATTAATTTTAAATCAATTCTAAAATAAACAAAAGTGATAAGTGATAACAAACGCATAATACAGTTAAAGGGTGAGTTCATCCCATTTCATTTCGTTTCATTTACGACTGTTTCAATAACAAATGATATAAAAATCATTTATTATAGTCTGCTGTTAGTCGTACTTAAAACCTGTAGCTTATAGAAACAGAATTTGATAGGCTATTAACAGCAATAAAATATTAGTCCTCTCAAGATTCAGCAACCCAATGAAAGATGAACAAATATCCAAATTATAAATTGTAGATTGTTGATAATAAGAATACACGTATTTATATGTCATGCAATTAACCGATTCTTTCTCAATGTTCACATATGACAGGAGAAGAGGTTATAAGAATAACTAGGGCAAATCGTCCCTAAGTAGTCCCTAAGTATCGTCTATAGTAGTTGCTATACATTCGAAGATAGGTTCAATTAATTAACTGATTTAATTTCCAAATTATCAGATAGATTTGCATCGGATGACGATTGTCTTGAGGCCTTGAAACAATCTTCCTAATCTAGCTCAATTTAGTTGTAGTTTTAAGATAAGTATTGTATGCCATAATCTGGAATGTATTGAATCTCTGAATCTCTTACGTTTAAAATTCTCTTTCCTAATAAAGTTGTTATGCACCTTCTTGTCATCTATAAATAAAACATTTCTTCTCCTCTCACCAAATTAATGTGGGAATTTATTGAAAAATGCAACAGAGAAAAAAATGTAATCCTTTGTGGTGATTTCAATTTGAAAGATTTAAAATGGCCAGTTCAAACTTAGAGATAATCGCAGTGTTCATTTTACATTTTCTCATTTTACAATTTATTTTTTTAAAACTAATCTGAACCAATTTGTAACTTAACCTAATAGATATCATCAAGGTAATACACCTTCAGTTTTAAACTTAATAAGTACTAACGATAAACAACTTGCCAGTAACATTCATTATCTTCCACCAGTAGATATTTCGGACCATGTAGTTCTTTAGACACAAGCTCAATTAGACATTGCTAGAGCAGTCAATGAAAAAATAATCAAAGAATTTAGTAAAACAGATTATATTAAATTAGATCCAATGTAACGATTCTTGGAATAAATATAAATGAATTATATATAACGGAACGGTTACACGTTTTTCGACGTACATCCTTAGGACTAATACAAGAAGCCCTAGGATCGATAATCGACTGATCGCAATGAGTAAAGGAAAAAACGTTTTATGGACATTTTCATCTGAAGAAAATATACGTATTCGTCGACAATTTTCCAATATGCTGACAAAAGAGTTAAGATTGTTAAGCAGTAACTATGAGAACGGAGTTAGTTCCAGAGGTCTTAAAGCGTTTTACAAATTCGTAAGATTAAAATTCTGTACAAAAACTGGCATACTGTAATTGTAAAAATCAAATAATAAAATATTATGTTTAAAATAAGAGGCTTGTGAATTACTTGCCGAAACATTTTCTAGTGCATTTACAGTTGACACGGATGCCATTTTCTAGGTGTGCCTCCTACTGAATTATTTAATGAGGTTCTTTAAGACTCTTCGATCGGAAAATATTTCATTATTATTATATTATAATATGTGCACATAGTTTAGCGGCTTCAACAGTATCTCTACTGGCCAAATCTTTGCATACAAATTTAATACCAACTTCATGGAAATCTGGTTTAGTAACACCGATATATAAAACTGAAAATAAACTTCTTTATATTAATTATTGACCGGGAACAGTTCCATCATCATCATCATCATCATCATCCAGCCTTCATTTATCACGTCTACTGCTGGATATGGGCCTCCTTGACACTCCTCCCTTCTTTGCGATTCTGTGCTCTTTGTTGACAATTTTTGGTAATACACCTGATGTCGTCAGCCCAACGTGTAGATGGTCTTTCTTTACTACGTTTGTCTGCTCTTGGCCGTCAATGTGTAATTTTGCTCGTCCATCGTGAGTTATGCATTCTCGCTACATGACCTGTCCATTTCCATTTTAGTTCCTCGAAGCGTTCCACAGCATCAGCAATACTCGTCCTTCTTCGCAGATCCTGGTTTCTTATTCGGTCCCGCAACATCACTCCCAGCATAGACCGTTCCATTCGTTTCTGTGTCGCTCTCGGTAATACACATTGGTAAAATACTTTTCCTTTGAGGCTAATTGGTGTGTTGGCCCTAAGTGTGTCTCGCGGTTTTTCAAAGGCTGTGCATGCTAAACTAATTTGTCTTTGGATTTCACATGTTTGGTTATCCCTGCTGATTCTTATTTCATGACCCAAATACGCATATTTCTCCACTAGTTCTACCACTTTGTTTTGAATAGATAAATGGTTATTGGGGACCATATTTGTCATAAACTTAGTTTTGGTCAAGTTCATTCTGAGGCCCACCTTCGAACATGCAAATCCCAATTCATTTAACATATCTGTGGCTTCTCCTAAATTATCTGTGATAAGCACAATGTCATCTGCGAAACGGAGATGGTTAAGTTTTCCGCCGTAATCCTTACGGTAATATGATCGATTGTTACATGTATCAACTCGAACCATTTACAGAATTAAAATAAAAATCATTGGTCCATTTCTTCGTATAAACCAGCTCAACTTTTACATCCTGGAGATTATGTAAGACATGCAGAATTTTGTGAATGGGTTTTAATGAAATTCCAAAATCAAGATTTTACAAAAAAAATTAATTGCTATGATGAATTGAAGTTTACAAAAAAAGGTATGTTCAACCGCCATAACAGTCACTTATGGAGTGACAAAAATCCTCAGCTAACGAGGGACAGTGAATTTTAAGCATTCTTTTCGTTTAATGTTTTGTACTTTAAAACTTTACTTTATTTACCACAAGTTTTAGTGCTATCGATTTACGGCATCCTTTTTATATATAAAGTTGCAAGTACTTTTATAGCTGTTTAAATTTACAAATCATTTTGTATTAATTAAAAAACATCAAAGCATAACTAAGATATTTGAGTTCCAGTTTTGAGTAAATTCATTAGTAGTTATATCAAAATAAATAAAATATCATCATGTAGATTATTTAAAAGCTTTTTGGTAATGTTAACTAGATGAGGACATGCAAGAAACTTATTATAGTTAGCTGAGTACACCACTTTCTACTTTGTATAATCATACTCAATCTTCTGAGCTTTTGACTTTGTTTATGAAAGTAAATTGCGTCGCAGAAAGTTTCTTTTTCATTACGACAAAGAGAAATGTGGTAAATAAATACCTAAGTAATTTTGTAACTTCAGAAATTCAGTTATTGTGTACGCTTTGTCGGTCATAGTTTAATTACAGTGGTAACTGCTGGCTTTGTTCTTTCATTAAATTATACAATTTTATTTTAGCATTTTAAATTTACTCTTTACAACTTCTCCTTTAAAACAAGAACATTTTATCAAGTTTGACAAAGACTTTATAAAATACTACGTTCTATATAATATAATGGTGTTTTAAAGAAATATTTGATATTATGATCCGTAAGATAATTTCAATTTTTAATATCTTATAAAGGGTGATTCATTTATGGGTACTTTTATGGGTGGAGATTTGATTGGAAATCATGCATGAATACTGTCAAACTGACATTTCGCTTTTGTTCAATATAGTTTGACTTTTCATGATGGAAAGACTTAGCCCGGCATAGCGTCTAGAAATTAATAAGTTGTATTTTGAAAATGGGAGTTCTGTGAGGAATGTGTTTCGTGCGCTTAGAGCAATTTATTGTCCACATAATCGGCCTACCGATCGTACAATTCGCTTTACGATTAGTAAGTTTAAAACCCAGCTTTCATTATTGGATAACACGCGACCAAATAGACCACATTCAGCACGTACTGAAGGAAATATAGCGGCGGTAACGGATAGTGTACTCGAAAATAATAAAGAATCTATTCGTCGCCATTCTCAACAGCTTGGCTTGTCATATGCAATAATTTGGCGTATTTTACGTAAGGCTCTTTGTTTAACAGCATACAAAATTTAAGTAGTGCAAGAGCTAAAACCGACCGACCTTCCGAGTCGTCACCGTTTCAGTTAATGGGCTCTTGATAAGCTTTCAGAAGATCCACTGTTTTTAAAAAAATTTTGTTTGCAGATGAGGCCCATTTTTAGCTTACTGGGTACGTTAATAAACAAAATGCCCGTATTTGGGATTATTAATCACCCAAAGAGGTTCAAAACTTGCCATTACACCCTAAAAAAACAACATTTTGGTGTAGTTTATGGGCTGGTGGAATTGTTGGTCCATATTTTTTTAAAACAGAATGTTACTGTGATTGGAGACCGTTATCATGCCATGATAACGGACTATTTGGTTCCTGAAATTGAAGCTCGTGGTCTCGGCGACATTTGATTCCAACAAAATAGAGCCACTTACCATACAGCCCATGAAAGCATGGCTTTACTGCGAGAATAATTCAGTGAACATATTATTTCACGCTTTGAACCAGTGAATTGGCCGCCTAGATATTGTGATATCTCACCTCTAGACTCTTTCTTTTGGGGATTCCCAAAGTCCAAAGTCTACATGAATAAACCAGATACGATTGAGGTATTGGAGGATAATATTACTCCATTCATTGGTAAAATAACAATCGAAACGCTGGAACGAGTCATCGAGAATTGGAACTTCAGAATGAACCAACTTAATCGTAGTCATAGCCAACATTTAAAAGAAATTAGCTTTACGAAGTAATTGTAAAGAATGGTTCTTTTGTATGATAATAAATATTTTCAAATAAAATTTATTTTTTTCATTGTTTTTTCTTGTTGAAAAAGTACCTCGAAATGAATCACCCTTTAGAATACACACTAAATTACAGAAAATTAAACAAATACGTTTAAATATTAATAAACCATCTATTTAATTTTTGTTTATTGATTGCTGGATAAATCTAATTAATAACAGATATATTAAAGGTAGATAGTTACATATACAGGGTGTGCCGGAAAATAGTGCGTTCCTTAACGATATGTGCAGATTGCAGCATTTAAAACAAAAAAGTCTTATAACATTTATTTATGAAGTTAACCGTTTTCAAAAAAAAAAATTATTAATTTTTAATTCATTTGATTATTGTTCGCAGAAAAGGAAATACAGCCGGCAACGTTGCGTGCCTTGTTATTCTTGATTAAATACTGTAAATCAGCTATCATGAATCATCGATCGTTAGGCATAATATGTATTGATACTGACAACAGTGATAGAGAAAAAGCATCTATTTGTTTTAATTTAATATTTAATAATTAAAGTTTGAATACTGTTTTTACTTACATGGAAAATTATTATTACAATAAATGTTCGAAATGGCCACCATTGCACAGATACACGCGTTTATTCGACGAATCCAATTATTCTTAATATTATAAGTATGTAAATTATGTCTGATTATTTCAGCAGCATCAAAAATTCGTTGTTGCAATGGAGCTTCTGTTTTAATTTCATCCTGGTTGTCGTATACTAATGATTTTAGATGTCCCCAAAAATAAAAGTCCATAACATTGCACTCTGGTGTTCTGGGTGGCCACAGAACGTGTCCATTTCTACCGATCCAACGACGAGGAAAAGTGATGTCGAGGAAATCTTTAATATATCTCGTAAAATGTGCTGGAGCCCGTCATAAAGAAACCACATTTCAGAGCGTATTTGTAACGGAACGTCTTCAAGCAGTATCGGTAGAACATGCTGCAAAAAATTTAAAAAGGATTCTCCATTCAGTCTTCTGGGAAGTTCGTACGGTCCAATCAGACGATTACCAATAATCCCAGCCCATAAATTTATACTAAATTGTTTTTGAAAATTTGCCCTACGTATAGCATACGGGTTTTCCTCACTCCACACGTGACAATTGTGAAAATTAAACACACCATTTCTCGTAAAACAAGCTTCATCTGCACACAACACTTTGCACGGAAATTCGGGTTCTCTGTCGATTTTGTTTTGAAACCATCTACAAAATCTTAATCTTCGAGGTAAATCGCCTTGGTGTAAATCTTGCACTCGTTGGTAATGGTAAGGATGTAACAGTTGTTCCTTAAATGTCTTGTGAACAATGTTTTTGGAAATGCCAACCATTCTAGCCACATATCGAGTACTTACTCTTGGATTATTATTTTTTAGGTATCACACAACCCGTCTCTAATAACCTTTGGGACACGTTCACAAAACTTCGGGCATTAGGATGTCGTCGTTCGGGATAGCGTTTAACGTAAAGTCTAACAGCCCTATTACTGTCACAGTGGGCTTCACCGTACGTAATTAACATAATATCGTGATACTCGCGAATCGAAAACATGACAATACTATTTATTCTTGAGCTACGGGTAATTACAACTGTTTACAAATAATGTACCTTTTCTGTATCAAAATAAATTAAACTACTATCGCATTCTGCCCATACCTTTTGGAGCGCAACGTTGCCGGATGTATTTGCTTTTCTGTGAACATTAATCAAATGGATTAAATTTAATATATATTTTTTTTGAAAACGGTTGACTTTATAAAAAAATGTTATAAGACGTTTTGTTTTAAATGCTACACTCAGCCCATACCTTTAAGGAACGCACTATTTTCCGGGACACCCTGTATACTTACGGATATATAAACTTAATATTTCAACTAGATTAAAAAGAAAATATGTGCTTTGGTCTAGCTATATTATTAAAAAGAAACTGGAAATCTAAAATTAAAAAATCCTCGTTTACAAAATAATTCAACAGTAGTGGATATCTAAAATAGAAAACTCGTCGTACATAAATGAACGGAAAGTGATAAAAATATTACAATTTGATAGAGGTAATATCAAAATTATTGGCGTTTATGTTTGTAACAAAAATTGTGTAGGTGGGTTTTTGTGGTAAGCACCAATTAAATAAAAATAGCGGGTTGGCGGATGTAGTGGCCGATGTAAAAAAATAGAAGACTTAATGCACAATATTGTGTTGCTCACAACACAATATTGTGAGACTTAATGCAGCTTGGCTAGCAGGCTATGCCAGAGGATGACCAATTAAACTCAGAAAGGATTCGGCCAATTAGCATGCGTCTAAAAGACAGTTACCTGGAAATAAATATGACCAACTGATAGAATTAAAGATGATTAAACCAGAAAAGGGTATTGAAGTAAAGAACAAACTAAAAAACATTGGTGCCAGGAAAGTATCAAG
The DNA here is from genome assembly GCF_040954645.1 of Diabrotica undecimpunctata. Lineage (NCBI taxonomy): Eukaryota > Metazoa > Arthropoda > Insecta > Coleoptera > Chrysomelidae > Diabrotica > Diabrotica undecimpunctata. The sequence continues at coordinate 87,321,576 of NC_092807.1, read as the reverse complement.
GTTAATTCCCAAAGTATATTATAATGATGTAATGGTTGCTTTAATTATTTTATGAAAATAAGAGGAAAGACAATGATACTAACAAAACAGATATTATGTACAACCCAATTTAAGACTTTTTTTTCTTTAGAATTTCCGCATCAACCATTAAAGGTTATTAGCGGGTTTTACAGATTTTAAAGTGGTTATTAAATATACTAATTACAAATTGCGTATTAAATTACAAATAATAAATAATCAAATACAAAATGATACATATAATATAACTAAATTTTGTGTAGTAACCGTAGGTCCTTAAGGAATTTGATTGTATTTGATAAATATCTTTAATTTTAAAATATCTTTAAGTTTCTTTGCTTCTTCTGGTACGTTGTTGATGGCTCTTTCGTATAAATAAAGAGGACATTCAATCAATATAATATGTTGAAATGTTATTGGACATTCACAATAGGAACATTTAGGTGGTAGTTCTTTTGTTATGAGATGCTGGTGAGTTAACGCTGTATGTCCAATTCCTAGTCGGTTTTTTAATCACCTGTTGCGTTCTGTTTTCTGGAAATTATAGTTTAGTGCCAATCCTAGTTTTAACGTTTTTAAGGTTAGCCTTATTAGAATTCCACATTGGTTGCCAAATTTTTACACAGTGCTGTTTAATAATGAGCTGGATATCACTGAATGGAATTGTAGTCATTATTTCAGTTTGCTCGCCAAAAGCAGCTTTCTTTGTTAATTCATCTACTTTTTTATTTCCCGCGATACTTGTATGTGATAGTACCCAGAGAAATTTAACGTTCACGTGTCTGTTTTGTAGGTGATAAAGTGCTAATTGTATTTATTGCAGGATAGCATGTACTAGATATATTTGTCTTAAGCTCTGAAGAACAGATAAAGAGTCAGTAATGATAAGAAAGTTTGAGCTTGCATAACTCTTACACATGTCTAATGCTTTTAAAATGGCGATTGCTTCTCCCGTGAAAATGCTGCAGAATTGAGGGATGCGAACTGCATATTCAGACTTTCCTAGAATAAAGGCCGCTGCATGTCCGTTTTCAGTTCTTGACGCATCAGTAAAAATCTTGTTATAACCAGTGTATTCTGATATCCGTTCTTCATATAATTTGTTAATGATTATGAGATTTGTGGTACTCTTTGGATAGGCCGTGAGGGATATATCAATAGTGGAAAAATTAATAGTCCAGGGAGGTATAGTTCGTTGTGTAGGATAAGAATGTGTCAGCTGCTCCATGTCAACTCGTTAAAGGTTCTTTAAGGGGTGGATATTTAATTTGTTGATGGCAATGAGTAGATGGATATATTTTGTAAAGAAAGGGGGGATTCATATATTTTGTTATTGATAGGGGGGATTCATCTAGGATAACCTGAAAACTTGAAACAAGACTAGTTCGGTAAAAACCCAGAATAAGTCTTAAACATGTGTTTTGTATGTCTAGTTTTTTAAGAATATAATTACTTGCAATTAAATAGCATATTGCACCATAATCCAGTTTATTTCGGATTAATGATTGGTATATATGCAGCAATTTTGGGGTGTCCGCTCCCCAAGATCGGTTTGATAGCATCTTAAGGAGATTTATTTTAGATTAGCAGGATACGACTAGCCTTTTAATATGTTCTCCCCATGTTAGCTGACTGTCCAGTCTCAGGCCAAGAAAGTCAATGCTCTCTACTTGTTTTAGGTTGATACCATTTAGAGTAAGTGTTGTTTTGCAATTAGTTTTTCTTTTATTGAATATGATGAAACGATATTTATCACCTGAGAACGTAAAACCAGTTTTTTGGGACCAATCTTCTAGTTTATGCAGAAATGATTGCAAAATTTTTGAGGCTAGTGTAATATTGCAGCTACTAGTATATACAAACTAAGTCATCTGCTTTCAAAGGTAGCTTTATCTCTTGAGCAATATTATTAATTGCTATTAAAAATAGTGTGAGGCTTTAGGTTGAGCCCTGTGGAATACCGTTTTTAAGACATTTTGTTTTTGAAGTAATTCCATTCACACGTACTTGGAATAGTACGTGTGGAACTCACACATATTCTATTATTCATGAAATGTTTTACAAAAGAAAGAAAATTTCCCTGGATACCCCAGTTAGACATGGTTTGTAAAATGTTGTATCTCCATGCAGTATCAAATGCTTTATTTATTTCAAAAAATATGGCAATTACTTTCTGGTTATTTCTAAAAGAGTCACATATAATATTGTCAATAGCTACTAAGGCATCATGAGTTGATCTGCTTTTTCTGAAACCGCTTTGGATATGGCTTAATAATCGTTTTTTTTTTTAAGTAACCATATTAACTGTTATTTAAATTTTTTTCTAGTAGTTTGCATGTATTATTTGTAAGAGAAATTGGTCTATAAGAAAGAGGGTCAGTTTTTGATTTGAAAGGTTTTAAATGGGAATAATTGTTGATTCAGACCAGATTGATGGAAATTTTTTATTAAGGTAAATGTGATTGAAAATGTCTAAGAGAATTAATTTTCCTGTATACGGCAAGTTTTTGATAAATATTATTGGTACATTATCAGGACCCGATGAAGTGTTTTTTGATTTATATAAAGCTTCTTCAAATTATTGATATGTGATGGGAAAATTTAGTGGATTATCACTATTTACTATAGACATTTCTGTCATTTCACGTTTATTTTTGAAATATGAAAATGCGGGATCGTAGTTTGCATTGCTTGAATTTGTCTTATATATATATATATATATATATATATATATATATATATATATATATATATATATATATATATATATATATATATATATATATATATATATATCTGACATAATATTACTAATTTCTTGTTTGGAAGAAATTAATTTGTTTTTATAAGAAAGAGTGTTAATGTGAGTTGAGTTTTGTTCACCTTCTAGTGTCATAGGTGTTGATGACTAACACTAACATAAGACTAACATAAGAAATAGCTAAAGCAATTTCTTCATTCCACCATGGTACTGGTTTTCGTTTATAAGGTTTTGTTTTTCCCACTGCAATATTAGTGCATTTTAGTATAGTATCATTGAAATGATGAAGAGATGAATCTATGCTATCTTCTAGAATAAAGTTCGTAAGATAATTATTTATTAGATCTCTATATAAGTCCCAGTTTGCTGAGTTTAATTTCCATTTTTGGTAAACAGGAATATTTGGTTGATCATGCCCAATGGCTTCAATTTTTAGAGAAAAATGATCGCTATTATATAGATAATCAAGACTATTCCAAGAAAAACTTGTAGCTAATGAGTGATCACACAACGAAATATCGATGGCAAAAAAGTACTATTGTGGGAGCTAAAATGAGTAGGTTTACCAGTATTCATTAATATTAGATTTTGATTATCTATTAATATCTGAAAAAGTCTACCACATTTGTCTGTTTTTATATTACCCCATGTGATATTATGACAATTCAAGTCACCAAGTATTAGTTTGGGAGCAGGAATATCATCGATTAAGCGCTGTAAGTCTTCAAGTACATTCTCATTTGGATGAGGGAGGTAAATGTTACATATGTTAATAGGTATGCAGTTGATATTGCATAATATAGATACAGCAACGGCTTCCAGATTACAACTCGTGGCTGAAAGACCTGAGGAGATGGTTCGACCGCTCATCTGCAGAGATCTTTCGCGCAGCAGTTTCCAAAACTACAATTGCCATTTGGATCGCCAACCTTCGAAAGGAGACGGCGCAATGAGAAGAAGAACGGCTTCCAAATTAGTGTTTAGGTGAATTTTTCTTGCTTCTACACAATTTTTTACGAAAATAAATAGTCCGCCGCTGGCGTGTTCTATGTCGCGATTTTTAAGAAAGCTAGTATAATTTTTAATATGTAAGTTTTTAGTTTTAAGATGTGTTTCCTGTAAACAGATTACTAGGGAGACAATTTTTTCATTAAAATATTAAGAGATTCTACGTTGTTGTAATATTTACGACTTAGTTGCTGTATTTCAGTACTATCACCAGGACCGGAATCGTAATACCTACTTTGTTGTAGAAAATATACAATTTACAATTAATTTAACCTATATTACCCTTCACCTATTATGTATAGTTTATAGAATACCTTACTAAAAAAAGAAAACAATTACCCTGTCAACTAATATGTAAGTATACCCTTATACCAAATTGAATAATAAGATAAGTTCAAACTATTTATTTAAAAAAAGGTAATTTACTCGCCTAATAGAAAGATTATTTCTGCTATTTGGCTTTCTATTAAAATGTCTAAACAAGTTAAGTTGACATTATCTTGACGGAATAAATCCCAAAGGTCTATCTATGTTAAGAAAAAGAAAAAAAAATATTAATAACTCTCCGGTTATATGTGTACACAAATACCTGACAATTCGAGAGATTATGGGAGTATTACAGCATCCCCTAATAAATGGTTAAATGTATAAATAAATGATTATTAGATAAAATTAATTAGTTATTATTAAAAACTTTATTAATGCTTTGAAGAGGAAGTTATTTACAAAAATTTAAAATATGAAAATTTATCAAAAATAAAAAGTAATCTTTAACCAACAAATAATAAGGTTGAGGTCCAACGACCGGTTCCAATCCTCTGGTATCTACGGCACTGGGGGAGTTTTCAACTATTCCAATCCAACTATTAAAATGATTTCAAAAATTCTGATAAAGAAAATTAAAAAATAACCAACCCATAAACTAAATAAAGCTTCTAGCCCCTGTGAGTTCTAATATTCTATGTAGAAAATTATTGGTGTTGTAGGATGGCTAAAAAAATATAGACCCTATTATTTTCTGTTTTCATTAGGAAGAAAGAAGAGAGTGAGAAAAAGAAAAACCCAAGGTTTTTAATCTCAAGCAGCAAGCAAGCAATTTGATTAAACCCAACCTGTGAGAAATGTTCACCCCTATGAATTACGTTCGGGTGTAACAATTCATTGGAGCGAGGTTTGTTAACTCGAGTAAAAACAGGGGTCACCCCACCGCGCTCCAATGCTCCAATGCTCCAGACCATCCCTTTCCCCCCTATAGCACTCTGATGCGCGATAGGGGCACAACTATCAGCCAAATGCTCTTCATGTGGAGGTCCTGGATAATAGAACCCTAACATGGTTTCCTAACCGAATGCAAAAACTTTTACAGTAGAACGAAAATTAAAAAAAAAATACTTCTTTTTTCTTAATTTGTTACAATGTAAGTGTAACTAGAACTCTATTTTTTGTGGGATATGATAGATATGTGTTTACATTAAAACATGCAACAGTGGAAAGCATGATTATTTTACCAAAACAATGTTTTTTGAGTTTTTAATTTTTGTAGTAACACAATGGCCATGTTTTATTGCCATATTAAAATTAATAATAAAAAGAAACAAATATATTTTTTTTATAAACTTACTAAAAATAATAAAACCCTTTGAAAAGTTATCATAAACTTAAAAATAATTGATAATAAAATGGACTGATGTAATGGCTTTAATTTTAAATTTTGATTGCTAGTACGTGTACGTGATGGACGGTTGTTATAGAATTCTACTTCTTTAAAGTCTATATCTGTGTACGATGTCTTGTAAAATATTTTAATTTTATCAGAATTGTCATGCTTTTCTAATTTTATTATTTTAATTTCACTTAGTCGGACCGACTCACCTTGAGTATTTTTGGAAAACCGTCCACCGCACATCTCTGTAAGATTCTTTATATCAAAAAAGTCTGCAAAACACATTTCTTGTACTGTGTATGCATTTCCTTTTTTTCGTGCAGTTCTTATAATCGTAATATATTGGTCTGTTGTGTAAATTGGACTATTTTTAACTGCTTTTTCAATAACGGAATGAACAGCATCATTTTCCTTTTTGGGTATGTCCACTTAATAAATATTTGTGCGTAATGGATTTTATTTTAAGCATAGTTAAAGCATAGACATACATAGAGAACAAGAATTGATTTTTTTGTTGCCCGCAGCAATTATCCGAGTAAAAAATAATTTGTAAATCATTATCGTCAATTTCTAATGCCCTCTTAGTTAAATATTTGAAAACATACGTTGCTATTTCGTAGCTCCTCTTAGTGCTTCGACTTCACTGCAAACAAAACATTCGCAATGATCTTTTGCCAACTAACTAATTGTAAAATTACATACATTTAACTTGCACTTATAATACAAGGTCGAAATATCGCCTTTCGGAAGAGGCAGCACTGCTTGAAGATCGTAACACGCCACAATTAAGTTCCTTTGGGCCATAGATTTGTTTGTTAGACTTTTCCTGTCGTCTAAGATTTTTTTCTAACTGATGTTGGTCATATCTATTTCGTAATTCTGCATCACCTCCATTCTCGGCATTTTTATAAGCAGTACATAATTCGCATTGATCTTTTTTAGGTATATGAAATCTGATATTGTAATCCTCATTAAACACTTTTCTATACATATGAATTTTGGCAGCTTCAACACCAGCTTTCAGACAATCGGATTGGTAATCAGTGTACAGATCTGTAAGATTTTTACCATCATCTATATACTCGCGACTTGTCTTTTGTCTCAGGTGGTGGGATTCTATCCTAGGAATGGAGTCTCTATGATTTTTTATTCTCTGAATAATATCAGAGCTCAACTTCTTTTGTTTTCCATGTTTGCCCTTCTTTTCTCCTTCAACAAATCCCGACTCATTTGTTTTTGCAATTACAGTCGATTATTAATCGACAATGTGTTTTTAAAGAAAATTTTACAGACACGCTGCATACAATTATTGATTTCAAATGAAAATGAATGTTTAGGACCTCTGTTAATATTGGGAACTTTATACTGATATTTAGGTTTAATTTAAGAAATACACTTTAATAAAAAATCTCTTTGCCTCAAAAGGTCAGCCATTTTCGAATAGTCATCAAATATCGATTGTCTCTCTTCTTGTGTAATTCTTTTACTACACTTTAATCGACATTTTTCCTCACACGGAGGTCTCATCTTCTCAGGGATGATCTTTTTCATCTTGGACATGGAAGTATATTTTTGTCCACTATTGAGTTGTTTTTTAGCTTCTTGCTGTGCAGACAAATGATTGAAATGATTTCGCCTTCGTTTTTTCGGTGTATTACTATCAGCAGCAAGATTTATATTATTTTCCTCGTTATTTAAATCTTGAACTTCCTGCATTATATCGTTACGGTGTAAAATGGGACTGTATTATTCGCATCTACTTGGAGTTGCTACTATGTAGTCTGGATCTCGATCTGCATCATCGGAAGAAACGTCTTTACCTGATGTGGACGTATTTGATAAAGATAATGAGGTTGAGCTAGATGACGAGGAACATTATGATGATGAGCTAGATGAAATGGATCTTTTTCTGGAATTTGGAACATGTTCACTTCCTTCATTTTTTGCAACTTACCTCAGAAAGTCACAATTGTCCTTCTATCTCGTATCATTGCACGTCGTTTGTACAAAGCATACGTTTTCTTTAAAATCGGCATCCAAATAAGTTACTGATTCAGTTTTAAGTAGTTGTTGTACTTGTAAAACAGAAGGAGATCTGGAAGTTTCTGCACTTTGCTCATCAGTAGACAGATTACATGATGTCACCGTTTCTGGGAAGTGTTGAGACTCAACTAAATTAAGTGATAGATTTTCATTTACAGCAAGAGTAGTGTTATTTAGTTCATCCGTAATCATTACTGTGTGAATATTGCTTGTCATGGGTTGTTTATTGGTATCCAAAGCTGCCATAATACGTAATATTCGTGGGTTCTAGGAATATGACATTATCTGAAGCAAGAATGCAAGAATAAGTAAAACCGTTAATACTAAATTTTCAGGTTGTTTATATTATGAAAGTAAAAGAAACTATGTCTGTCTATTACTGCTAGACTACTTGTGATGATTTTGTACGCATGCAATAGTCTGAAAAATATGGGCATTATTGATAAAACACGGACAAAACCACGGTTACCCATAAATATTAAAGTGACTTAATAAATTTCAACGCAATACAATATTAGTTTAAATTGTTATAACTGGAAAAGTGAAACTAAAGCTAATGACCATGGCTTAAATTAATAATTTGCTTGTATTTCAATATTTTTTTTTAAATAAAATTGTTTTTAAACGAAATGTAATAATATCGAAGTATTCTATTGTATAGAATCGAAGAAAGAAGGAGGCTAAAGGACAGGTATAACACAAACTACGCAGAATTTAGTCAACTCAGTAAAACAATAAACAAAGAAATCCGAAAAGACATACGGCAACATAACATGAGAGAGGTGACAAGGGTGATAGAGAAAAATAGAAGTCTGAAAGTTCTAAGACACAACATGTCCACAGGAAAAAAGAACATACATAAGTTTAGAAATAAACAACACGACATTGTGACTGATAAGGAAGAAATAGTGAAAACAGTGGAAGACTTCTACAGACAATTCTATGAAACAAGTGAATCCGATGAAAGACGCCCCTTACCAAAGATAGAGAATCAAGGCTCAGAATTAATGCCGAACATAACTGTTGACGAAATTAAAAATGCACTTCGGGTGATGAAGAACAATAAATCCCCATGTGAAGACAGGATTATGACCGAAAGCCTAAAACTAGGAGGAAATAAGCTCTTACTGACACTTGCTAAACTGTTTAATAATGTATGTGCGAAGCGATAACACCGACGCAGTGGAACAACGCGGAAATCATCTTACTTCATAAGAAGGGAAATATCAGCGACCTTAGAAACTACCGCCCCATTAGCTTGTTGTCACAAGTATATAAGTTATTTACAAGAGTTATTACCAACAGGCTAGGAAGTAAGTTGGATTTCTATCAGCCAAGAGAACAAGCAGGTTTTAGAGCAGGATATGAAACGAATGATCATTTACAAGTAATTAAGAACTTAATAGAAAAGAGTGTTGAATATAACAAGCCATTAGTTACGATATTTGTTGACTACGAAAAAGCTTTCGACACACTAAGTCATCAAAAGATGTTAAAAGCCTTAACAGAGTGCCGTATAGATCATCGCTATATAAACATGATAAAATACATCTATCAAAATGGGACGGCAAGTGTGAAACTGGCAGATAAAAAGACCAACATATTTAAAATAAAACGGGGAGTGCGACAGGGAGACACAATTTCGCCAAAATTGTTTACAACATTATTAGACCATATGTTTAAGAACGCAAATCTAAGTGAAAAAGGAATTAATGGAGAAATGCTTAGTCATTTGAGGTTTGCTGACAATATTGTCCTTTTTGCTGACAGAATCGATGATGCAGTATCGCAACTGGAGAAACTATACCTAGCCTCCCTACAAGTAGGATTAAAAATCAACCACACAAAAACACAAATTATGACAAATCTTGTGTTAAGCGAAAAGATTTCAGTAAATGGCATGCATATTGAAGAAACCACCTCATATAAGTACTTAGGACATACGATACGCATAGGAAGAGATAATAAAACGTGCGAACTAAGCCGCCGCATAGGACTCACTTGGGTGGCATTCGGCAAGCTAAGCTATGTTCTTAAATCAGAACTGCCTATGTGTCTTAAAAGAAAAGTCTTTAATCAGTGCGTGTTGCCAGTACTTACATATGGTGCAGAGACATTAACACTGTCTAACCAAGAAAGTAAGAAATAAAATTTGTGTTACCCAAAGAGCCATGGAACGATCGATGTTAGGCATTTCTCGTAGGGATCGGATCACGAACAAGGAAATAAGACGGAGAACAGGAGTGACAGATGCCATAGAAAGAATTATGACCCTTAAGTGGAACTGGGCGGGGCACATAGCTAGAATGTCGGATAACAGTTGGACACAGCGAATAATACAGTGGCGACCGAGACAAGAAGCACATCTAAGTAGAGGTTGTCCACCAACAAGATGGTCTGATGACATAAAACGGATCGACAAAAATTGGATGCAAACAGCACAAAACAGAAATACATGGAAAAAACTGAGGGAGACCTATATCCAGCAGTGGATAGATCCGGGTTAAATGATGATGATGAATAGTATATCTTTAAAATTTTAGTACATAACTTCATAGTGTGGAGTTGTAAACTGCAACTAACCTAAAGGTCTCACTAATGAATTTAACACTATTGGTAACTCTACGTAAAAGAAAAGAGTGACTAAAGGAATAGTAACACTTCAGTGATAAACATTAGTGTACAGATTCCTACCATTTTAAAAATAAATCGTGGATATACTGAAAGTAACATTTTTTGGATGATATTATAGTTAGCATTGTAAAATTTGTTCAAATGAAAACTGTGATTAAACAAAATGTTACATTTTACGAATTAAAAGTTTCAAATTACATACCTCGTCCATTCGTTCAGCCGTGTTTATACAAATAATCACACTTTTGTTTTAAAATTCTGTGTTCACTTCTCAGAATACGTGTCACAACTAGTATAGTCACACTGTTTTATTTAGCATGTCAATCATATATTTTGTTTGGTACCCGAAAAAAAAACCATCATATAGATTTTAGGATAAGAATTTCATAGGTGAGTCAAATTCATCAGATAGCTTATAAAATTTTAAGATAGTAGATGGCATTGATAACTCAATTCTTTAAAAATTTTGTTTAGTAACGGTTTATGTTTAAAGCTGCGATTTGTTTTTCGGGATCGAAGCGAAGTGTGAATTCTCTTTCTCCTCTCATAGTAGCTATAAATCTTTGTTCTACGCATGCCACACTCTACTTTAGTTATTCAATTGAGTTCCTAGGTAGGTAATATGGATTGTCTAACTAATATTAATTATAAAAGATTATTCGTGTTTAAATTATAATTTGTAGTAAGGGACAAACGTTACATATCTGTGTTTCTGTGTTTCAGATGAAGATAAATACACTAAGAATGTTTATGTACAAGTTTAACTGTCTTGCAAAGACATTTCACATAAAACACCTTTCGATATTATACCACACAATGATTACTATATAAAATTTTATATAAAATATATAAAAAATAAAAATACTATTTTTTTATATATAAAAATTTAATGTTTTTGACTACGATTTTTCATAACTGAAATTAGAGAAAAATTATCTAATAGATAGGAAAATAATTAATTATATTTTATTTTAATAACCCTACATTTCTCAGATAATTTTAAGACGATTTAACTCAATTCACCTAGTCCAAAAATGCTTCTTAAGGGAGCTAGAGCTCTTTGAAGATGCACCTTGTAAGTAGTTTTTTTAGAATACCTCCAGAACCCTTCTATTTAAAAAACAAAAACTGGTGCGATTATTTATCCTTCAGAGGTGAATCGATTCCATTAATTGTGAATTTCTAGTACCGTTCATAGGCAGTCGTTTCCGGTAGGTCAACGGTTATTTTAACGCATAACTTTTTTGTCTTTAACTTTTAAGCATTTCTGATACTAGATTATTAAATTTTTAGATATTTTAAAACTACAAGGTACTCTTACTTGAAGTCTGTAGGATACACCGTTTTTTAGAAAAATCGATTTAAAAAATTTGTCGTTTTTTCCTCATAAAAGTTAAATTAATAGGTACCTTTTAAAAATTACCATTTGTTTAATTACCTAATTAAATTTATAAATTACCATTTGTTTCAATAAATGCTTCACACAATTCGTGAAAAAAGTTTGGGAAAAGAAGCAAACAATCAATTTGAAACAAAATTCTATTTAAAGGTTTTTAAAAACAAAGTATTTATTACGATTTAACGAAACTACGAGTAATACAAAAGAACAAGTATCAATAGTAGATAGTACCAAAATGCTCGAGTGTTAGACCTCATTTGCAATAAACTAAATTCGCGTAATACGCTAAAGCGTATTCCTCATTAAAAAAACCATTTTTTTCAATTTAAATTGTTGGGTTTGAATGCCACAAAGTAAAAAAAAGAGAAACTTCACGAACTGACAACAATTTGACAATGAAAAAAGTAGGTTATACTTCTATTGACATTTCGAAGCCAACTAATGCAAAAAATATTAATTTAACTTTCATAATGAAAAAACGAAAAATTTTCAAATCGATTTTCCTCGAAAACGGTGTATCCTACCGACTTCAAATAGGAGTATCTTTTAGTACTAGAATACGTCAAAATCTAATAATCGAGTATCACAAATGCTTAAAAGTTAAAAACAAAAAATATATGAGTTAAAATAACCATTGACCTAGCCAAAACGGACGCCTATGACCGGTACTAGAAATTAGCAATTAACGGAATCGATTCAACTCTGGTAGATAAATAATCGTACCAGTTTTCGTTTTTCTAAATAAAAGTGTTCTTCTTCTTCTTCAAGTGCCCTGTCCGTTGCGAACGTTGGCTATTAACATGGCAATTCTGATCTTATTTGCGGCGCTTCTGAATAGATCGACCGATGTGAGCCCGAACCACTTCCTCAGATTTTGGAGCCACGAGTGTCTTCTCCTGCCTGGCCCTCGCTTACTGTCTATTTTTCCCTGGACAATCAATTGCAGTAGACGGTACTTATCGTGTCTCAATATGTGGCCTAGATATTCAAGCTTTCTTTGTTTAATTGTATTCACGATTTCTTTCTCCTTTCCGATTCTTTGGATTACCTCTGTGTTGGTGACATGTTCGGTCCAGGATATACGAAGAATGCGTCGGTACACCCACATTTCGAATGCTTCTAGTTTTCTCGTGAGCGTCTCCGTCAGCGTCCAGGCCTCCACACCATACAGTAAGATCGGAAAAATGTAGCATTTAACTAGACGTAGTTTTAGGGGAAGAGACAAATCCCTGCTTATGAGGAGCTTTTTCATATTGCTAAATGCTGCTCTAGCTCGTTCTATTCTCGCCTTAATTTCTGTGGCCTGTTCCCATTTTGCATTTACGTTGGTGCCAAGGTACACATAAGATGTTCTAGAAAAAGTGTTCTAGAAGTATTTAAAAAAAACTAATTGTAAGCAACCATCTTCAAAGAACTCTAACTCCCTTAGGAAGCATTTTCGGTCTAGGTGAATTGGGTTAAATTGTCTTAAAATTACCTGAAGAATCTTCGGTCTCCGTTTGTTAGGAGAGTTTCTCTACACCCTGTATATATATATATATATATATATATATATATATATATATATATATATATATATATATATATATATATATTTATATATATATATATATATATATCTAAATATATATATATATATATATATATATATATATATATATATATATATATATATATATATACATATACATATGTATATGCATTGGGTGATCAAAATATTAGAGCCACCTAGTAAAATTAATGTTTTTTTAGAAAAGGGATAGTGTGCAGTGTTAGTGATGTCCAGTCTAGCTTGCAACTGGTGTGCATATTATTTTATATTGTTGGTGTTTAGAGTTATAATAAAGTTTTCATTGGTCTCTCTAGTGATATTCTGATAACCGTATACTATTTTTTCTGAATTTAGCAAACATTGCATTTCAGGGGTACAAGAACATCATGGGAAAAGCCAAAGACAAATTTTTTTCAGAACATCAGTGAAATAAAAAGAGTTTTTGACAAAGAAAGTGTAGCAAAATACTGGGGTGTGTGAGGAGAGAGGTATAAGAAGAGTGGTCTATATATATGATATAAAATAGATAACAATTAAGTAAAGAAGTATGAAAAAAAAAATATTTAACGGAATGTGGCTAGGCTAGCAATGCAGGCAAGAGAATGACCACTAGAAACTCAAGGATGGATACGGCCAATTTGCATGCCTTTTAAAGACAGTAAATCAGGAAAATATGTATGATGGATAGAAAAGAAGATATGAAAAATAAATAGATATAATGAAAATTAACAAAGAAAACAAATTGAGGGCGCCAGAAGAGGGATACTACTCTAAAAAGAGTAACAGTCACTCTTCCAGGTATCGTATACTGCTAATATTAATTAAAGTTGACTTAATAAACAATAATGCTGTAAATGTAAAAAGGTAAGGAAATATTAATAAAAAAATTATATGCAAAACAAATTCAAGTTTATTAAATATAACTTCTTAGATTCTGAAAATCTCTAAGTTACCAAAAAGTATATGAAAATTTCACAATATAATATTAAAAAAAATGTTGAAAACAACTATAATAAAAAGTGGAAAATTACACAGAATAACTCTGATTCTTACAACCTACATCTAGGTTAAAAAACAACCTTAAACAAAAAATAATGCTAACGTTGGAAGAACGTATAGCCAAGTAAATATATCATACTAACCTACAATATGACCAACAATATTGTTAAACACCTCTAAATTCACATACAAACAAAATAATATATATAAATGGGAACAAGCCAAATTAAACAATTGAAACGGTATATTATCCTGAAGGGATAATAACCGGAGTTAATAACGCAAGATGAAATATAAAAAATTAGTTAAGTAGACAAATAATGAAATAATTAAAGTTAATAATGAAATAATTAAAGTTAATAAAGAAATAATTAAAGTTAATAAAGAAATAAATGGTTAATACAAAAAACAATGGAAGATAATCTCTGGGTAGAATTTGAGCTCAAAACTGAACCTTTAGGTTATTAAGGGAAGTGGAAAAATGGCTCTTCTTGGTTAATTAACGAGACTTTGATTTTTACTTTGAGTCATCTGAGTTTGTGGTGTCTGGCGCCATGACCATTCTTTTTTTTTTCACGTGATCTTTAGTTTGTGGTTATTTTTTTTGTGTAAACTTACGGATCAACGTGGAATGTTAGGCCAGTACACTTAGTTATTGATACTTTAATTTTATGAAAAAAAATTTTGACTAAAATTTTTTTTTTCCCGACTAGTAGGGGAATGTAACAGTCGTTACTTTTATTACAATTTGTATTTAAATAATAAACAATTTATATGAAAATAATTTCAGAGATGTAGTATGGGTTGCCTAACTTTAAGTGTTCATTTGCCCATTAAGTGTGTATTGTTAATAATTTAAGTTGTCACTCTGATCTAATTTGGTACCATTGCAAACCAGAGATATGACAGGAGATTAGGAGGGAGTGGAAACTGGCTTTAGGTTAACTTGGTTAACAAACTAGGAATTACTTTTCACTTTTGATCGAGAGTTTGGAGTGGTACATACAAGGTGGCAGTTAGCGAAAGAAAATCCAACTAATGCATAGAATTTCCTTCACTTCAAGAAGTTAAATATTCTAAGTATACCATAACGATTTAATTGACGGTGTTTTCGCAAACTCGGGAGGTGAAGTGAGATTTCTAGCACGGAATTGATTAGCTATCTGGTAAATAATAATTTTTTATATTATAAACATTAGAGTATTTTATCTATATCCTATTATTCAGATTCATTATTTCATATTTTAATATAGTATTTTGTCCAAGGCCATTATATTTTTACTCTATGTGAAGCAAGGTCACGCTACATCCGATTGGATGGGTTTTTTTTTATCTACCATAATTATCTTTTTGCTCCGGTTTCTTATGCTGAAAGAAACTTTCCTCACTTCTTCTTTGATTTCTTTTTATCAATGTTGAGATTAGAAGTAACGGGGAATTGTTTTCAGCCACCTACCATGGAATTATAAATTTCCCTCAGAACATCCGAGGGAGAGTACCACTTCAACTCTATTAGAATCAGGGTCATTGGGACAAGCCACAGGGAGTATTATCTACTCCACCCTCATTTTTTCTCCAGCCTGCACCTAGAGGTAGGGCAGGACAGTCATCATCGAACTAAGCCAATTAGCACCAGCTCCGTGCTAATTTCGGACCTCAAGGAGGACTTCGCTGGGACACCGAAACCATTCGGGAGTATCCTTCCAGACAGCTGTAGGAGGACAGTTGGTTTTTACTTCAGAACTATATATATATATATATATATATATATATATATCTTGTTTCGCCAGTTATAGGTTTTTTTTATAACATATATATATATATATATATATATATATATATATATATATATATATATATATATATATATATATATTAATTAATATAACTCCCCTTGGTGTAAGGTATCGGTAAGTTTGAGCTCAAATTCTACCCAGACCTTACACCAAGGGGAGTTATATTAATTAATATATATATATATATATATATATATATATATATATATATATATATATATATATATATATATATATATATATATTATAAAAAAAACCTATAACTGGCGAAACAAGATATATATATATATATAGTTCTGAAGTAAAAACCAACTGTCCTCCTACAGCTGTCTGGAAGGATACTCCCGAATGGTTTCGGTGTCCCAGCGAAGTCCTCCTTGAGGTCCGAAATTAGCACGGAGCTGGTGCTAATTGGCTTAGTTCGATGATGACTGTCCTGCCCTACCTCTAGGTGCAGGCTGGAGAAAAAATGAGGGTGGAGTAGATAATACTCCCTGTGGCTTGTCCCAATGACCCTGATTCTAATAGAGTTGAAGTGGTACTCTCCCTCGGATGTTCTGAGGGAAATTTATAATTCCATGGTAGGTGGCTGAAAACAATTCCCCGTTACTTCTAATCTCAACATTGATAAAAAGAAATCAAAGAAGAAGTGAGGAAAGTTTCTTTCAGCATAAGAAACCGGAGCAAAAAGATAATTATGGTAGATAAAAAAAAAACCCATCCAATCGGATGTAGCGTGACCTTGCTTCACATAGAGTAAAAATATAATGGCCTTGGACAAAATACTATATTAAAATATGAAATAATGAATCTGAATAATAGGATATAGATAAAATACTCTAATGTTTATAATATAAAAAATTATTATTTACCAGATAGCTAATCAATTCCGTGCTAGAAATCTCACTTCACCTCCCGAGTTTGCGAAAACACCGTCAATTAAATCGTTATGGTATACTTAGAATATTTAACTTCTTGAAGTGAAGGAAATTCTATGCATTAGTTGGATTTTCTTTCGCTAACTGCCACCTTGTATGTACCACTCCAAACTCTCGATCAAAAGTGAAAAGTAATTCCTAGTTTGTTAACCAAGTTAACCTAAAGCCAGTTTCCACTCCCTCCTAATCTCCTGTCATATCTCTGGTTTGCAATGGTACCAAATTAGATCAGAGTGACAACTTAAATTATTAACAATACACACTTAATGGGCAAATGAACACTTAAAGTTAGGCAACCCATACTACATCTCTGAAATTATTTTCATATAAATTGTTTATTATTTAAATACAAATTGTAATAAAAGTAACGACTGTTACATTCCCCTACTAGTCGGGAAAAAAAAAATTTTAGTCAAAATTTTTTTTCATAAAATTAAAGTATCAATAACTAAGTGTACTGGCCTAACATTCCACGTTGATCCGTAAGTTTACACAAAAAAAATAACCACAAACTAAAGATCACGTGAAAAAAAAAAAGAATGGTCATGGCGCCAGACACCACAAACTCAGATGACTCAAAGTAAAAATCAAAGTCTCAATCGACAATATGCTTAAAAGCCAAATATTAACTAAATATACCAACTAAATTCTTGCTGACAAATAAATGTCGAATTGGGCACTAAATCCAAAATTGAACTATCCATGGACATCAGATCTATAAGACTAAGTATATCCAAGGACGAACAACCAGGCAAATGTATGAGCCAATTCAACCAATATCTCACCCGGAGATATACTAAACTAAGATCAAAGAAATCATAAACTAAATAGGTTAAGAATTGAACACTTAATCCAAAATTGAACTAACAATGGACACCAGATTCATAGTAATATATCCAGAGAAGAACAATCAGGAAGATTTATGGAGCAATTCGCACCAAACCAAATAACACAAATAGTAATCTAAATCGTAAACATACCAAAGTATATCAAATACGTAATAACCAACATAAATGTGAAATAGGACGCTTAATCCAAAGTCAGACTATCAATGGACACCAAATTCATAAAAGCATATCCAATGAAGAACGACCAGGAAGATTTATGGACCCATTCACACCAATACTAAATCTCAAAACTAAATGAGGTCTACGTACACCCACATCTGGTGATACGAACCTACATATCCAAATAAACCAAATAAGTGAGGAATCGGACACTAAATCCAAAATCGGACTATCGATGGACACCAGATTTATAAATAGAGCATATCCAAAGAAGAACGATCAGGAAAGGACCAATTCTCACTAATGCTAATAACTAAATTAGCTCTTACCTTCATCCGGTAATATGAGCCAATGCCAACTAAGTAATTACAATAAAGCAAAATTTCCTAAAGTGTGAAGCAGCATTGTCACACTTATTCAGACTAAGTAATGTAATATGTAACTGAACTAAACCAAAGATAAAGATAAATACCTAAAGTCTAAAGTCTAAAATGGACTAAAGGAATTCAGAGGCTAAATAAATTTTGAGGGTGCTGGTATTCGCTAACTATAGCATGGGGCTACAACAGATGTATGAGAATAACCAGACACCGATAAAATTCCAATAGAAATCCTAAGAAAATATAAGTGGTGGACTTTTCCTATAATACCATTACTAACGATAGAAAAAAAATATGTCGAGAACAAGCAACCAATTTTGAACAAAACTGTAGATTTATAACAAGTTCTCGCAGCATGGAATTATCCGGGAATAGTCCTAAATCTAAACAGCAATTTATGTCTAAGGAAAGAAGTGGGATTACACTAAGAGGACAACTCATTTGTCTAAACTCTTAAATAGTGAAAATGACTAACTTGACATGTGTAGGGATAGTTAAAGATAAAAAACATAACCTGAAGTAAGATAACTAATATGAACTAATTAAACTTCCCTATCAAGTTGTGAAAAGGTAACTGGAATATTTGGACAATCACACAAGAATGGTTAGGACATGTCGCGAGCATTTCCTGACCAGAAATATTATGAGGCATAAACATCTGCCTACTCTGCAATAAACACATATAGTACGAACCTAATTGAGCAGCAATGATCAGTTGCTGAGCAACAATCTCGAACCCACGTATTCACTAAAGCTGAGTATTGGCAGATTCATTGACAGAAAATTCAGAAGAATAAATAAGAAGAAATAAGAAGGACACCGGTCATCCTTACCTACTTCAAAATTCCAAACTAATTCCAGAACCATCCTGTATATGGAATCAGGACATAAATTATTGTAGAGTATTTAAGATTTTCATGACAAGTGAGAATAAAGCAGACCAAATATAAAAAAAAAATCACATCTTTCCAAATTGGCAAATATTGAACAAATATATCAAAACAAATACTAAGGAATCTAATATCAAAAATATAACACACAATATATGATCCAGTAGTGTAACAACATAGTTCCATAGTTCCTTATCAGTAATAGGATTAACTATAAGTATAAATCTAAATATGTAAATATATACTAAACAACCCTCGTATCATAAGAGGTTATAAGGAGTAATTCTCCTGGGAAGATTAGTACTTAAGAATATTAATTCATTATGAAGTGCATCATTTATAATATAAAAAAAATGTAAGCCATACATACTAATTATCTAATAAGTTATAGAAGTCACTAACCAATGCCAAAAGATACAAAAAATAGCGGTGTACCTACGTTATCTGGTGATTAAGAAAATCTTAGACTAAAATGCAAAATATAATCAAAATAAGCTAAAGACAAACAGAGAAAGAGATTAGCTTAAACGAAAGTGTTAAGTTAGTCTTCTTCTGAGGATGAAGAACTAACCTCGTCGATGGTGTTATCAGGCAGTAAATCCTTTACATGAAATTGACCAATTCGTTTGTTGGACGAATTGTCCCTTAATTCATATACCAAAGGAGATATTACCCTTACAACCGTACACGGAATGTATTTCTGGCAAAATTTTGCCGAAATAGCATCACCTTTACTTGATTTTACAAAGTTTCTCTTTAAAACTCTATCGCCAACAAAGAATCGCAAATCTAAAGTATTTGATTGGTTATAAATATTATATGGTACAACCATAGACATATCATCATCATCAACAAACCTAAAAGTTGATACTGATAATGGAACTATTTCACTACTGTAATCATTAGAATTGTGTTTAACGCTACTGGGTAAAGAAGAATTGGTAGTTGACCATCTGTGATCACTTAAAACAGGCGGATTCAACGTTTCATGATTAGTAGTTAATTTCGGGACTGATTTGTGAAAAAAATGTGGCCAAGTTATTAGCAACACACCACCAAGATCAAAATAGCCAGCAAAAATAATATATATATATATATATATATATATATATATATATATAATCAAATAGATACCTTAGTTATCTTACTAAAATACTCAAAATAATTTCTAGTTATATGTAAATTATAACTATTCTAAACCAAATATGAATATATATGCAACAATTAATAGTACCTATAAGTATAATACTGTTGGCTGTAGGAATAAAAGTTTATATAATATACGATATAAGTATGTGTAGGTAAGTAAGTAAATATAAGTTCTCAATAAAAATACAAAATTCAACCTAGAATGTAAGTTGTACTACTATAACCTATCACTGAGGCCTCAAAATATTAATAACTAATAAATCTAATAAATAAAACTAATAAATCAATACAGCAGTATAAGTATACCTGTTTAGTATTAATAAAAAATTTAAAGATAGAATAAATCAGCAATAATATGAGTAAAAAAAAAGAAAAAGCAAAAATACAAAAACTCAAGTAAGAAAAAAAAAAGAAATCAGCTAAAAGCTACTGTCTTAAAACCAAAAACTTGGAAAAGGCCCCACGTTGGGCGCCAATGTAGCAAAATACTGGGGTGTGTGAGGAGAGAGGTATAAGAAGAGTGGTCTATATATATGGGATAAAATAGATAACAATTAAGTAAAGAAGTATGAAAAAAAAAATATTGAACGGAATGTGGCTAGGCTAGCAATGCAGGCAAGAGAATGACCACTAGAAACTCAAGGATGGATACGGCCAATTTGCATGCCTTTTAAAGACAGTAAATCAGGAAAATATGTATGATGGATAGAAAAGAAGATATGAAAAATAAATAGATATAATGAAAATTAACAAAGAAAACAAATTGAGGGCGCCAGAAGAGGGATACTACTCTAAAAAGAGTAACAGTCACTCTTCCAGGTATCGTATACTGCTAATATTAATTAAAGTTGACTTAATAAACAATAATGCTGTAAATGTAAAAAGGTAAGGAAATATTAATAAAAAAATTATATGCAAAACAAATTCAAGTTTATTAAATATAACTTCTTAGATTCTGAAAATCTCTAAGTTACCAAAAAGTATATGAAAATTTCACAATATAATATTAAAAAAAATGTTGAAAACAACTATAATAAAAAGTGGAAAATTACACAGAATAACTCTGATATAGAGTGTACAACCTACATCTAGGTTAAAAAACAACCTTAAACAAAAAATAATGCTAACGTTGGAAGAACGTATAGCCAAGTAAATATATCATACTAACCTACAATATGACCAACAATATTGTTAAACACCTCTAAATTCACATACAAACAAAATAATATATATAAATGGGAACAAGCCAAACTAAACAATTGAAACGGTATATTATCCTGAAGGGATAATAACCGGAGTTAATAACGCAAGATGAAATATAAAAAATTAGTTAAGTAGACAAATAATGAAATAATTAAAGTTAATAATGAAATAATTAAAGTTAATAAAGAAATAATTAAAGTTAATAAAGAAATAAATGGTTAATACAAAAAACAATGGAAGATAATCTCTGGGTAGAATTTGAGCTCAAACTTACCGATACCTTACACCAAGGGGAGTTATATTAATTAATATATATATATATATATATATATATATATATATATATGTTATAAAAAAAACCTATAACTGGCGAAACAAGATATATATATATATATATATATATATATATATATATATATATATATATATATATATATATATATAGTTCTGAAGTAAAAACCAACTGTCCTCCTACAGCTGTCTGGAAGGATACTCCCGAATGGTTTCGGTGTCCCAGCGAAGTCCTCCTTGAGGTCCGAAATTAGCACGGAGCTGGTGCTAATTGGCTTAGTTCGATGATGACTGTCCTGCCCTACCTCTAGGTGCAGGCTGGAGAAAAAATGAGGGTGGAGTAGATAATACTCCCTGTGGCTTGTCCCAATGACCCTGATTCTAATAGAGTTGAAGTGGTACTCTCCCTCGGATGTTCTGAGGGAAATTTATAATTCCATGGTAGGTGGCTGAAAACAATTCCCCGTTACTTCTAATCTCAACATTGATAAAAAGAAATCAAAGAAGAAGTGAGGAAAGTTTCTTTCAGCATAAGAAACCGGAGCAAAAAGATAATTATGGTAGATAAAAAAAAACCCATCCAATCGGATGTAGCGTGACCTTGCTTCACATAGAGTAAAAATATAATGGCCTTGGACAAAATACTATATTAAAATATGAAATAATGAATCTGAATAATAGGATATAGATAAAATACTCTAATGTTTATAATATAAAAAATTATTATTTACCAGATAGCTAATCAATTCCGTGCTAGAAATCTCACTTCACCTCCCGAGTTTGCGAAAACACCGTCAATTAAATCGTTATGGTATACTTAGAATATTTAACTTCTTGAAGTGAAGGAAATTCTATGCATTAGTTGGATTTTCTTTCGCTAACTGCCACCTTGTATGTACCACTCCAAACTCTCGATCAAAAGTGAAAAGTAATTCCTAGTTTGTTAACCAAGTTAACCTAAAGCCAGTTTCCACTCCCTCCTAATCTCCTGTCATATCTCTGGTTTGCAATGGTACCAAATTAGATCAGAGTGACAACTTAAATTATTAACAATACACACTTAATGGGCAAATGAACACTTAAAGTTAGGCAACCCATACTACATCTCTGAAATTATTTTCATATAAATTGTTTATTATTTAAATACAAATTGTAATAAAAGTAACGACTGTTAGAAAAGGGGCGTTTTTGGCTGATGGTTTGAAGGGTAAAGCGAGATGTTTTGCCAATTTCTGAGTAGGGCAGTTGTATGCACTGACGATGAGTCTTAGGAGAACACTGGACTTATGGATTTTTCAAAGGCCGTGTATCTTTGAAATTTAGGATGATTTTTCTCTGGATATTAGAGATTTTTTAATGTCTGGAGGTAGAGTAGACTTATTTACAATGGATTTGGTCGTTTTTCCAGATATGTGGTGGAATCGTTTGGGACTCATTTGTATTCTATGAAATTGAGCAGTTCGAACATTTTTTCGAAATAACTAGAATAGTTGAAATAAGGACGGTGACAATATGGGACACTTTCGATTGTATTTCTAACCAAAAAGCCCAACACATTTCTGACAATAAAACCCAAACCCAGAAACACAAACTGGACCAACTTATCTCTCAGCAAAATCCACAGCCCATTTCGTATTAACAACCTTCTACTGTTATTCGCAATTTCTCAGATATTCACATATCCGATTTAGTTACTATTTAACTGGGATTAAGCCACAATTAAAGGTTAAAATACGTTTATTGACGTTTCAATTTCCACTTCGGAAATCGTTCTCAAAATACAAATATTAGTATTACTATTATATTACTAATGTTTGTATTTTGAGAACGATTTCCGAAGTGGAAATTGAAACGTCAATAAACGTATTTTAACCTTTAATTGTGGCTTATTCCCAGTTAAATAGTAATTAATTTAAAATGCCACAAGAAAATAGCTTCAGAACAATATCCGATTTAGCTAACAAAACTCTGTCAAAAGGCTTCAATTTTTCTGTCACTTCTCTTTCCATCCCAACTGCGAAAATTATTTGTCAAACCCAAAAAACTATTTCCCATCTTATAGCTAAAATGAAGCTACTTTATATATATATATATATATATATATATATATATATATATATATATATATATATATATACATATATATATATATATATATATATATATATATATATATATATATATATATATATATATATATATATATATATATATATATTGTAAAGAAAGGGTAGTATTAGAGTTTTTTAAATTGATGGTTGTATGGGACACCCTCGTTTTCAATTCAAAGCTGCAGTTAGAGCAAAAAGCTGGGCTGAAAAAGAAATGGCAAATCCTTACTAGTGTCGTTTCGACGACAGGCAGCATTTGTCTTGCAATTTCTTTCCCAGGGTGCACCTAGTTATACCTCTTTCATTTAAGCTTTGGACAAAATATGGCCAGCAGCATCTAAAGCAAGTTTTTCAACGTAAGCTGAAAGTTCAATATTAAAAACATAAAATCCTTAAAAATTTAAAGCTGACATTAAAAGATTATTGCATATAGCTTATCCTTAGGCACTTAAAAATTTTCTGGAACAAATTGGTATACAGGTATGCCTAAATGGACTACAGGATGTTGAAATGGATGCAATCCAACAAGCTTTCCAATTATATCACAAATGCTAGATGAAGCACTAATCTCAGCCCAGGTATGAAAAGGGGCAAAAAGCATTTCCAGATTTAGGTCAAAATTAAAAGAAGAAAGCTTTCTAGAAAATGAAGATGTCGCAACCGCAGATAACCAGCAATATAACCTATTTTATCCCAGATGTTGAGCTTCCTGGAGAATCTTTAACAAAAATCTCAAAATCAAAACAGATTTAATTGTGAAAGGTTAGAGCCTTTGCAAAATAATTGCAGAAGCTGATTACAGAAATGGACAAAAGAACCAAATAATAAAGCAGAAGGTTGCCCAGATTGAAATTTACTATCGACACATTATCTCGACTGCAGAAGCTTAAAACATACTCTGGATTATAAAGTTATTATTTGGAGAATGAATAATTACAAAAACTTCAAGATGCTTTACAGATCGAATTACAGGTTTAAAGTCAGTGTCATCTTAAAGAAAAAGGGAATTTTATAGAACAAGTATGTCTCTGGAGGACCACAGTTTAACAGGAAGAAGATAACGAACATACGTAAAGAGTTAAAAGAAAGATAATGACTTAGAAGTCATACAATAATAGGCTAAAAATGGAATAAGGCCTATTTAGCACGAAACAATCAATTACAATAGAACTAGAAAGGCGTACTGGACTCAATGGGAGTCTCTATATTTTTCCAATGTTCTATCATATAGGAAGTATAAAAGTCCCGATGAAGTACGTATAATTCAACAAGCGATACAACCAAAATCACAATTTAAAAGTGTGTTTCAAGACCTATATATCAGATTTTCTGGTAGATGTTTTGTTGAAAGACATAATATAACCATTTTTCAATACCTTTTAACGTTTATAGCTGATAATAGAAAAGATTGGGAAACTTTAATTCCACTATTTCTGTTAATTTATAAAAGTTCCGTACATGTAGCAACTGGATACTCTGCATCGATGGTGATCACCGGAACAAAAATAAAGCTTTCTCAAGATCTTATATCTATAACATTGCTTCCCTGTTAACAAGAATGTTTATCTCTAACATATATTGAAAATTTAAAAGAAAAATTGGGAAAAGTCTACGAATTTGCTCGTAAAAGTTTAAAGCTTTAAAGTGTTAAAGCCATGGCCAGGCGTAACATGCATGCTGCAAGTACAACTTTTGAAAGAGGTAACGCAGTATATTTATACAAACCCACACGTAAGAAATGACTTTGTCCAAAATTTTAACGAAATTGGAAAGGCCCGTACACCATCCTATATAACCTAAACGATCTAATCTACCACATCCAGTTTTCAGCTAGAAGTAAACCAAACAGAGTTCATATTGAGATTAGACAGTTTAGAATATTAGACAAAAGTTAAAGTGCGTGAATAGCAAAAACTTATAACAACATATGCTACACAAAAAAGAAGATTATCTGCATCTGACGACGAAAACTGGTGCGGCCAGATTTATTTGTGATAGCTAAATCAGTGTACTGAAAAAAAGGTATTTAGGTATTTATTTATTTTTTACGAATTATTTGCCTAACAGACTTAAAGATTTATTTAATTTTAATTCTATTAATATAAATCAATTAACATCAGTAACGAATAATGCAGGATATCTCTCAGTTATTTTCTAAACAAGCGTTTGAACAAAATAAGATAGTGTTTCATACTTTTATACTCCCAGCAGAGAAATCCTTTAGGGTCATTTTAAGAAATATTCACCACAGTACTTCAACTCAGGAAATCCAAAGAGCCCTTGCAGACGAAGAACACTCAGTTACAAAAACATGAATGTTTATTACAAGGAAAGCAAACAACTCACAAATCTATTCTTTATCGATCTAAATCGTAATTAAAACAGCAAAGACATCTTGGAGATAACCAATTTACTATATACTGAAGTACACTTCGGAGGCACTCCCCAAAAAAACCCACATAATACAGTGTAAACGTTGCCAAAACTACATTTACTTAGAAAACAAATGCACATTACCGTATAGATGTGTTAAATGTACTGAAAATCGTAATTACCGGAATTGCGAAAAACATAAAAAAAAATGATGGGAAAACAGCATGATGTACCTTATGTGGAGGTGCCCATCCATCCAATTATAAAAAATGCCAGGCTTATCTTGAGATACAAGCTAGAAGATATCCACATAAAAATGTAAAATCATTACAAACAAACGACACCCCTCAAATGCATGCCCTAATCAGTGATACCAACCACAACAAAAACACGCACCCAAATCTTTGAGGTCCACAAAGGGGAAGTAAAATCTTAAGGGAATAGGATGATCGACGATGCCCTCTTCTTTTCCTTGGTCGTCTCCTGTTTGGGTCGTTCCCAAAAAAGTGGACTCTTCTGGAGAACAAAAATGGCGAGTAGTAATACCGCAAGCTCAATGAATGTACCATTGATGATAAATAATTTCTCTTCCTAATATATCGGATCTCTGAGACCAGCTTGGAAATATTTCACAACTCTCAATCTTGCCTCCGGATTTGATTAGATCGAAATCGATCCCAAACGCATTCCTAAACAGCCTTCTGCATCGAAAACGGACACTATGAATTTACTCGTATGCCCTTTGGATTAAAAAATGCACTATCCACATTCCAGCGTGTCATGGACAATATTCTTTTAGGTATTTTGAATGAACGATGTCTTGTCTACATGCAGGACAGTATAGTATACTCCCCTACCATTCACGAGCACATTTCTCGCCTTACTGAAGTCTTCAAACGTCTTCGAAAGGCTAATCTTAAAATCCAGCTTGATAAATGTAAATTTGTCAGGAAAGAGGTGGTGTATCTTGGACATCTCATTATTAAAGATGGCGTCAAGCCTAACCCTTCAAAAGGCGATTGTATCTAACGATTTCGTGAACCGAAAACACCGAAAGAGATAAAATATTTCCTACGTCTAGCCGGTTACTATCGTCGTTATATTCAAAATTTTGTCGAACCCTCCAAAACTGTCACTAGACTAGTCCAAAAACACGTTGCTTTTAATTTTGATCCAGATTGCAGGCAAGCCTTTGAAGATTTGAACAACGTTTTAATTTCTGACCCGATTCTGACCTATCCAAACTTTGAGGAACCATTTGTTCTCACAACCGATGCAAGTGCATTGGCCATCGGCACTATATTATCCCAAGGCCCCATTGGAAAAGATCTACCTATAGCATATGCTTCACGTACCCTGTATAATGCTGAAACACGATATTCAACCATTGAGCGAGAGCTCCTTGCCATCGTATGGATTGTAAAACATTTCCAACCCTATCTGTTTGAAAGAAAATTCAAGCTACTAATTGATCACCGTCCGGTTACCTGGTTATTTTCTATAGAAGACCCTGGAACCAAACTAGCTAGATGGCGCCTTAAGGTTGGGGAGTTCAATTATAAAATCATTTATAAACCGGAAAAAACCAACAAAAATACGGACATACTTTCTCTAATAAAAATCAATCATTTTAAAGAATATGCAAATTTCCATAAGCAAATATCCATATTAGCTTCGAATAATACTGAATTTGACGAAGAGCTGAATGAAATTGGTGAAGAAGCAATCACTGAACATTTCAATATATTTGACGAACTGTAAAACAAAATGTCTCATTAATTATTCTAAAATTGAAATATTCAATGATCAATTACTAGACAAATCGCATAAAAACATAATCATCTTTCTTAGACAAAATAAAATGGAATAGATAGATCACAAAATATTAGACGACGTCTTCGACGAAAACAATATAGATTTTAACTTGTCAAAGATTAACGTATTGGGTAGTAAAACTGTCAAAAATCGGAAATATTTTATCATTCCACTTCTTTTTGATCCCGAAACGGTAGTACAACACCTATTCTATATTGTTTATGTCGCACAAAATGAACTTAACCTATCGCAAATCTATTACGTCGAAAATCAACTCGAATTACTAATTCTAGAAATATTTTCTTTTATCTTTGCCGATAAAGAAATAAAGCTGATAATCTGTCAAGATGTCATTTAAACTCCGGAACAGGATGAAATACCCCAACTATTAGATCATTATCACCATGGTAAAAGCAATATCCATCGGGGCATAAATGAGACTATACGAAAAATAATGGAAAAGTATAATATTCAAGGCATCACAAAGGATGTAGAAAATTTTATAAAAACTGCGAAATCTGTCAAAAAGTAACCCGTTAGTCATCACCGAAACATCTAAAACACCGTTCGAAAGAATTAAAATAGATCTTTTCGAATACCCTAGTAGAAATTACGCCTTAACTATTATAGACGAGTTCAGTAAACTCACACAGGTGTATCCCCTTGAAGACAAAATAGCTAAATCAGTCGTCAACAATCTTATTGTCTCTTTCCAACACTATGACACACCATTACGCATACACTGTGACTATGGACGTGAATTCAACAATGCTTTGATAAAAGATCTTTGTGAATTGTACGACATAAAACTAACCATCTTAAGTGTGGGCTATCCACACACTAACAGTTTTATCGAAAGATTCACGCAACCCTAAGCGAACTGATAAGAGCTAATCAAGCTGAAAATCCTTTCAATGTTCTACTCTACGCAGTTATTTGCTACAATAATTCAAAAAACAACACCCACGGATTTAGACCGTACGAACTTATTTTTGGACATACTTCTTTTAGATCACTCAAAATACTTTACAATGAGAAAAAGCTTATATCATAGTAAGTTGGGGATTTAAGTAATCTTATGCAATATTTCTATAAAGTGGCACGAGCCAAGACGAAACGACAAAAACAAAAGGCTTAAGAAAGATTCGATCAACACGTGTCATCAAACCCTCCAGAATATAAAATAGGCGATAAGGTTTACGTCAAGACATCGCAAATTAAAGACAAAGCCCAAAATAAGTTTAATGGCCTTTATGAAATCCAAGAAATTCACGTAAATTCTGCTACTTTATTAAATACTCAAACCAATAAAGAATGAAAGTCAATTTTGACTAATTACTTTTAAATGGGAATAAGCCAAGATTAAAGGTTAAAGTACGTTTATTTAAGTAACTATTAATTAACCTTTAATTGTGGCCTATTCCCATTTAAATATACTTTAACATGCCACAAGAAAATAGCTTCAGAACAATATCAATTTTGACTATCATGAGTAATTTTCTTTCAGATTCCTCGGACTGATTCCAATCACCCACTGCTAGTATACGTTAACCCTAATCAGCAACACGATTGGAATTATTTTTCATGAAGAAAACAATCTCAAAATTTCAAACGACAAATGGACCCTCCTTGTATATAAAGACATGCAACCAATCAGATACGTTATCGACAAAAATGACAAATTCTTAAAAAATTGATTGGATATCATTAAAGAAGATGTACCTTTAATGCTGGCATTCAAATCCGAAATCCAAACTCACATACTTCTTCTTAAACACATCCCTAGTTCTGTTAATCTCAAATATACAGAAACAATGGCTAATACGAAACAATACACATTCAGAGAGAAACGTGGGCTTATTAACGGAATAGGTTTGTAAAGATAAGACTACCAAAGAGAATTGAAATACTATTATAAAAATAATACCTCAATCAACCATGGGAGCTTTTCGTCTATGCTTCGCCTAGCTCAATATCTCAAGTGTGAGTTCGTATTGTCTTAAACTAGGAATTTAACCATAAACCCCTAGCTGATAGCAAATAAAACAATTATCTAATCATATTCATTAAAAATGTGACGAACAAACAACCAACCCTGCCAATGCTTTACAAAAAATAAATTTGGTGATACTTATGGCATCTATGGGCTGCTTGCTACCAAATATCTGTGGCCTCCCAATCCGGTGGTTTGGTCCTCCTGACAGCTGCAGTTATTCCATAAATTGTTTCATAAAATATTTTAGGAATGTCCCGTTATTCCGTATTCTCCAATAGTGTTTCAATAAACTCTCCAATACAGCCAATAACATCTAGAATACGGCCAATAAAACAGCCAATAAAACAGCCAATAAACTAAAATACAACACCAGCTTGTATAAGAGACACATCAAAGGGGGTTTAACTTCCTTGTCATTTTACCAAATTATAACTAAACAAATAGCAGATGGCAAGGATAAAACGAAATATAATTATTATTAAACTTAGTTAAATTCTTTGTTAAGATTCCTACTGCACAAGAAAAACGTGGTTTAAAAGAAGTAAGGTTATGAATATTGAGAATTCTGTCAGAATTACAGAATATAGATTACAATGAAAGTACTCACCTCAAGAGAATTCTGCAGACCATAAAATGAAGCTTATAATAATTCCTACCTTTTCTTTTAAATTTTAATTACAGACAAAAAATAATCTCACTACCTAAGAAAAGGTGATTGACAGAAAGTAGGAAGAGACTGAAATGAAGTTAGCACATATGACATAGGACATATGTCTAGGATGGAATTAGCTCTTGTATCAACATAGAACAGAATATTTAGTCTACCGGGCAGAAAGAGAGAGGGCAAATATATATTCTACGGGAAAGAAAGGGAGAGAGAATAGAAAGAGAGAGGGCGCCAACTACTTTTTGAATAAAAAATAGTAAAAAAGAAACTGAAGGTTAAGGAATTAATAAAATATTAAAGGATCCGGCCCTGAATGTCAGGCATTAAAGTCGACTTAATTTTAAGCTCCACAACTTTTATAGTTTTTTAATAGAAAAAGTATAAATTTAAATAATTAAAAGTGATATATCAAAGAAGTTTACAGTGATTTGTTAAGTGCCGTAAGTACTTCTTTCCAGTTAATCATAGTTTGATTAGAAATATCACTTTTAAGCATTAATAACATATTCTCATCAATAATTGTAGTTACAAATTAACCAAAAAACTAGTTGTACTCTTATCGTTATTCAGCTAATTTGGTAATTACCAGCCGATCAACTAGTTTTAAAATAAACAGAGTCGGACTTTATTTGATTTAATCTATATATAAAATAAAGTCCTGTTAAAATCGCATATAGAGAATTCATCATGTCCGTAACATCAGATGGAAGTTCCAACGTAATTAACTCTGTACCACAACATACCAACACAGTTAAATCCTACTCAAAAGTTCTAAGCCAACATACATATCCTAGTCCTGAACAAGCGATTGTTTTCTCTTCAAAGGATGGATTACGCCTACAGGACTACCTCATACCACTAGGAGCACTTATACAGCCCAAAAACATCTTATTTTCTTCAAGGCTCTCCAATAATCGAGTATGCATGTATCTAGCGAGCAAAGAAATTGTGGATAACTTTATGCAGGTATATGATGGTATAATACTAATAAATGGTGAACCAGTTCAAGCTAGAAAATATATTACTCCAGCGGATAGGTTAGTTCTATCGAATGTATGCCCCTCAATTCCCCATGATATTCTTATTCACGAATTAGAAAACCTAGGTCTCAAGCCAGTGTCATCAATGACCTTTCTTCGTATTAGCTCTACCTTACCGGAATTCAATCATATTTACAGTTTTAGAAGACAAGTTTTTATCAACCCTGTTATAAATCCTTTACCAGATTCTTTTTTGATTAATTACGATAACAAATCCTATCGAATTTTCTTATCGCAAGATAATCAGTTATGCTTTAACTGCAAACAGCAAGGACATAATGCTAATAATTGTAAAAATCCCACAAACTCTCAACAAACACCCACACCTCAAACTACTTCAACATCGTTAAATACTCCTTCACAAATGGACACCATACAAAAACTTCCCAATCAGCAATCCACTTCCTTAACAAACAGTACAAATCCTGAACATGTCGAACCAAAAGCATCCTCAGTTAGCAATACCATTACACCTCCAGAAAATAACAGCGCTATATTACTAGATATTACTCAACAGACAAGCCGTAAGCGTGACGTAGATGAAATTCTATCACCTTCACCAACATATACACCAGCTCTGTCAGATAAAGATAAACAAACAGAAATAAATTTTAGGAAACCTACACAAAAACCCAACAAAAAACCCAAGAAAAGTTCTGATACTGACCTAAAAACAATAATAAATGAACATTCACCACCATATATCCTTAATCACGACCAATTTATAGATCTGTTAGAAAACGCACCAGGTTCTCCAAATATTATCACCACTATAACTAATTATACACATGATTTTACTGGATTACTAGCAATGATTATTAACTTATATGCTCACATAACAGATAGATCTCTTAAAATCAAATGCACCAAACTTAGAAAAAAAATCACAAAACACCTAAATGATGAACTTTCTTCTACCGACAACGAAAATGACATTTTACTTGACACAGACCCAGAGTCCTAATAAAATTAAAACTTTTTTATAACTAGAAAGTAAAAATGGCGTCGTTTAATTCAATTATTCAGTGGAATATAAACGGATACTATAATAACTTATCGATGTTAAAAATTCTACAATCAGAGTATCTACCAGATATTATTTGTCTTCAAGAAACGAACCTTAAGAGTAACCAAGAATCTTGTTTACATAATTATCAAAGTTTTTCAAAAAATAGAGTAAACCAAAGAATAGCAAGCGGTGGAGTGACAATTTTTGTAAATAACAAATTAACCGCAAGTAGGTTACCCCTACAAACACATTTAGAAGCTGTAGCTATTTCTCTAGAAGGGACCACAAAAATAAATATTTGCACGATTTACTTACCCCCAGGACAACCAATTGATAAACAGGACCTTTTTAACCTCGTGAGACAAATACCTTCTCCGCGTATTTTAACAGGTGATTTTAATGCTTACAACAGTATTTTGGCTCTACATATGACGACAAAAGAGGACTTATTATTGAAGAATTAATAGATCAGTATAACTTATCACTGTTGAATGATAGACGCCCTACAAGATTCAATATACAAACAGGCGAATCAACGCCCTTGGACTTAACGATAGCGGATAATAACTTCTCTGCATTAATGACATGGAACAGATTAGACTACACTTATAACAGTGACCATTACCCAATAATAATCACCAATAACTTGTTCAAGCCCAAAAATGGAAAGCACGCCCCTAGGTGGAAAACGAAGGAAGCAAATTGGACATTATTTGAAGATATTATAGAAAAACATGTCACAAACTGTAAAATATCCAACAGTATTGACACAGACATTGAAACCTTCTTCAGCATCATATTAAAAGCAGCCGAGGAAACCATTAAGAAAACTGCACCTATTACAAAACATAAACCAGTCCCTTGGAGACACGATAAGTACCGTCTACTGCAATTGATTGTCCAGGGAAAAATAGACAGTAAGCGAGGGCCAGGCAGGAGAAGACACTCGTGGCTCCAAAATCTGAGGAAGTGGTTCGGGCTCACATCGGTCGAACTATTCAGAAGCGCCGCAAATAAGATCAGAATTGCCATGTTAATAGCCAACGTTCGCAACGGACAGGGCACTTGAAGAAGAAGAAGAAGTCCCTTGGTGGAATGAACAATGTAAGACATCGATCGAAGCTTCCAAAAAAGCCTTTAACAAATACAAAAGACATAAAACACTTAACAATAAAATAGAATTTCAAAAACTTAAAGCTAAAGCTTAGTTAGTAGTAAAAACTTCAAAAAGAAATTCGTGGGCTCAATTTGTGTCCAGTATAAACAGTAGGACTCCTATGTCTGAAATGTGGAAGAATGTCAAAAAAATATCTGGAATACCGGCTTATAACAAAATCACTCAACTAAAGAAAGATAATCAAATAATCACAGATGACCTAGAAATAGCAGAAGAATTTGCTAATACGTATAAAAATAGATCTAATACAAGCAATTATAATAATAATTTTATCAACTTTAAACAGAACGAAGAATGCAATGTAATTATACCGTTTGTAGATGACACAGATGCTTTAAACACCAAATTTAGTATAAATGAATACAAAGATGCATTAAACTCATTTAAAGAGACTAGTGAGGGTCCAGATAACATCCCAATGGTTTTTCTTAAACATTTACCTGAGAATGCACACAATCATCTTCTTAATATATTTAATATTATTTGGACAGAACAGAAATTTCCAACAGCATGGAGAGATTCTATTATAATACCTATATTAAAACCAAAATGCTCCAAAACAGATCCTGAGTCTTATAGACCAATTGCGCTAACATGTACTGCATGCAAACTGTTAGAAAAAATGGTCAACCGTCGTCTCCTCTGGACACTTGAAGATCGAAATATTATTATTCCTGAACAAAGTGGTTTCCGACAAAATAGATCAACTCTAGACAATATTATAGACCTAGAAAGCAGTGTACATGAAGCCTTCTCCCTTAATCAAAAATGTATTGGAATATTCTTCGATATTGAAAGAGCCTTTGATACAGCTTGGCGCCACCGTATCATCAGATTACTGTATGATTTAGAAATCAAAGGACATTGCCTTGCATTTATAAAAAACTTTTTATATAAAAGATATATCCAAGTTAGAGTGAATGGTAATTTGTCGTCAAAAGTGGAATTGTAAAATGGAATTCCTCAGGGATCTGTTATAAGTCCTACGCTATTTTTAATTGCCATAAATGATGTTCTACGAAATTTAAAACTTCCACTTAAAGGCCGCTTATATGCTGACGATCTCGTAATATTTGGTCAAAGCAAAAACTTAAACAACCTCTCACAACTTGCACAGAGTTTCTTGTTAGATATTGACAAATGGTCAAAGGAAACTGGATTTATCTTTTCAACAACTAAAACTAAATATATAGTATTTTCTAAAAACAAAGTCAGTACACCAATCTCATTATATCTATACAACTAATCACTACAACAAAAAGATTCGCTAAAATTGCTAGGAGTTACTTTTGACAGAAAGTTGAATTGGAAAGAACATGTCAATAATCTAGCATGTAAATGTTACAGAAGATTAAATTAACTAAAAATTCTAGCACACAAGAATTGGGGTTCAGACAGGAGTACATTGCTAATTATATACAGAACTATTATACGATCACAGCTAGACTACGTGGCTATAGCTTACGATCAGCATCGAAATCAGTACTTAAAAAGCTCGATACTATTCATAACACAGCACTCAGAATATGCCTGGGAGCCTTTTGTACAACACCGATTGAAAGTTTACTTTGCGAAGCAAATGAATTGTCGTTAAATGATAGAAGAGCTTACCTTAGTCTAACATATGCAACAAAAATTAAGGATAATGCAAAAAATCCTGTCTATAGAAATACTTTTACTGATAATTACCCAAACCTTAATGCAAATCACCGTTCTAATAAACCTTTCTATAAAAGAATAAAAGACCATTTGCATCTGTTTGATATTGTCATACCTGAATGTCTTCCATACACATATGATCATAATCCACCTTGGATTCAAAACATACCATCATATAACTTTGAACTTACGTCATTTGATAAAAACTCCACTAATCCTGATCTAATTATTTCCCATTTTAGAAAAATCATTAGTCGTTATAAAAATCATACCCAGATATACACTGATGTTTCAAAATCATCCGAAGGTGTGGGAGCGTCTGTAGTAACTCCAGAGAAGGTCCTTAAATTCAAACTATCTAATGTTAGTACTATCTATACAGCTGAACTGTATGCTCTCTATCACGCCATAGAACTAATCAATCTGACAACAAACTCCAAATATATTATCTTAACAGACTCACTTAGTGCCATACAAAGCATCCGACAACTGTATCCAAAAAACCCGCTTTTAAAAAAAATTAAAACAGTCCTTCTTCAGGCTTATATCAATCATAATGAGATAAATTTCATCTGGATCCCATCCCATATAGGAATAAAAGGCAATGAAACTGCTGACCATAGTGCGAAAGACGCGATAGTGAGTGACGTTTCCGAGATCGTAAACACATCAGTATCAACGGATATAAAAGCTTATATAAAAAAATCAATCTTAAGTGCGTGGAAAAATAAATGGAATGTGTCGAATTCAAAATTAAAACAAGTGAAACCCAGCATAGAGGCATGGAATGTGTTACCTAAGTCAAGAAGCCAAGAAATAATAATAACGCGCCTCAGACTCGGACATACTAGGTTAACGCATGATTACTTAATTAAAAAGTGCGAACCGCCGCGATGTGAAACGTGTAATACGACACTAACAATAATGCACCTACTATGTGAATGTCCCCTCTACAATCAACAACGAAGGAATAACAAGATACCAGGAACACTTATAGAAGCTCTAGGTGCAGACTGTAACTTTAACAATACTCTGAATTTCTTGAAAGACATTAATAATTACCACAATATTTAATAAACCAAATTGTAATGAAGTAATTGTACCTAATGTAATCCACTAATTTTTCGCTAATGGCCATTTGGTCGATGCGATTTTCTAAATAAAAAAAAATATATTAAAGGAAATAAAATAAAATAATTATTTAAATATAAATTAATAAAGATGTGACGTTTATAGTGTTACAGGTTCGATATGGAAATCAATTACCTGGAACTTAGACTGGTCAGATGGCTAATATTTCAATGAATGTATAAATAAAATAACCCGCGATGAGTATCAAATCGAAAACCTATTGAAAAATTAAATATCGGTTAACACTTCTGTTATTAAGAACTTATATTCGTTTAACTGATACAGAACAATATATTTTATATCATGTCTATCCAATACCAATACTTAATAATCGTACAAGTCTTCATTCAATATTAACAACAACACATAAATACATTACGCGAAACGATGATTCACTGTTATACCTTACAATAAATAGTCTTATGTTATGCAAAACTTTGCGAGCTCGGACCAAGATCTGTTACAACACACTTTCATAACAGATCGACAGCGATGCCATATGCGAAGCCCAACTTCTGAAATGACAAGAACGCCTTCCCAGAACATGTCACACTTCCGTAGTATTTGCTAAAATTACAACGTCCAGAAAATCAATATGAACCTGTGGCTCATAACAGTTTCTGAACCACTACCTATTATCATCAAATGCCAGTCCAGAGATGTCAAATCGGAGATCATCCACACCAACCATGTACTCAAACGACAACCCACGTGCGATGCCTTTATTGGTAGTACAAGAGTACACTCTTAGAAATTGATCAATGTTCATGACAATGTTATTTACAGTAGTCACCCAGTCCAAATACCATTTAACTGCTGCAAACTCTTCCCAAATAAGATCCAACTTCTCGACTTAAAACCACTAAAGCTTAGCAAGATCAATACTGAGGACCTCGAGATAGTCCATCACAAACTTAATCAGTATTCTGAAGAACTCGACAAATATAATCAATGAACCATTCGTCAACAAACCTCTGAGCTGGTTTGCGATCTTAACAATAGTCGTCATTGTGACTCGTGTTGTTCTTTACGTCATATGTTAATACAGATCCAAGAGAAGATACAAAATGGGAATTGGCAATACCAATGACAATGACCATCTGCCTTCTCGACCAAGACACCCAGAGACTTCCAAGACGAAGACCCAGTATCCACTTAAGTGACTCCATAGACGAAGAAGAGCAGATCTAACTGAATACCAACAAACTGACAGTCTAAAAGTTGCTGCCACGCATCAACTTTTATCTTAAACAGGGAGCTGTTATATGCATGGTACACAAATTAGTTACTTGAACAAAATCGTGACGAATTTACTTATTTAAAAGAAACTTTTGGAATCTATATAGCAAGGTATTTTAATATATATCAATCAGCTTTTAAAGAAATATACCACTATTTTTTTCTTAAATATGCTAAATATTTCTTAAGAATGTTTAACGTAACACAACCTCAAAAACTAAAAAGAAAATATTATTAATTAATATTATTAATTTTTGAGTTTTTGTCAGTTCTTCTTCTATCAGGCGCGGCCCACTGCGAATGGGGGATGCTCTCTGGGTATTCTTAGAACCGATACCCAGAGGGTAGCAGGGATACCTGCCGTGGAACAAAAACTGACACCTGGCAGTAGGTATAAAATGCACACCCATGAAAATGGAGAATAATAATTTATGTTTAGGGTCGCTGCCTGGGGATCGCCAGGGCACGTCTGGAGCCGGCACTGGACGTGACAGCATGCGGGACGTCGGTGGCAGGGTGTTGAGGAGGCTGGCCCCTGTCATACAATCAGCTACAGCCCAACAACAAGAAGAACCACAAATGAGCCAAACAACAACAAGAGTTCCACTCGCTGAAGGTGCTGCGCTGGAATATCAGCCGGCGTTCACTCAAGCGGGACGACCGAGGCAGCGCATGAAATGGACTGTGTCCATAAACGAAAATATTTTGCGCTTTTATTATAAGGTGACAAACCTCGGTCAAGAAACGATTGGCTATCGACAACAACTGTATGCCGAATTTTACAGGAAGTACCCAGAAATCCAAGTATCTGAACAAAGAGTAGCAGACCAATACCGGGTAATTTTAAGAAACAATCTTATCCCAGAGACTAGACATCATCATCATCAAAAGCGAAATCGAACGGTAGATAAATAACCAAGAGCAAGTTGCAGACCAAGTCCCTAATGAAATCCCTAATGAACAGATTCCTGAGCTTCTCATACAAGAAACTCAACCTAATAATACACAGCAGGACAATAACGAGTTGCACGATAGTTTGGTAAACGAGATGGCATGCGCCGTACAAGAGTTTAGTGGAACAAACCCACTTAGCAGACCACCGCTACCAAAAATAAACTCTTCTAAGAAACTAGGAGCGCTGTTACAAATTGTAAACACTGAAGTCCTACCCAATTATATCGTGGAAGCTCATACATTAGAATATTTGCATATGGTGATTTACTGTGCAGCAACAGCAATTGCTAATGTTATGGGCAACAGAATAGCACCCTGGGAAAAACGACTGCTGAGGAAGATTGAATTACTGCGTAGGGACATTGGACAAATAACAGAATACATAAGAGGTGTAAGAAGTAGAAAGATCATTAAGAGAGCTAAAGAAATATTGTTTAACACTCTAAGACACTCACGACATGATCCAGAAAACAACACACCTCAACAATGTCTGGACACATTAAAACAAAAACTATCTGTTTACTCAGGTCCCTGAGGAGATACAAAGTTAGTAACAACCGGAAATGTGACAATATACTTTTTGAGCAAGCAGAGAAGGATTTTTATAGGAAACTTAATTCCACTGTAGAAAATGTAAATAAATCCTACCTAAGCCAAGAAGAAATTCATGAGTTTTGAGGAAACCAACTTTCGACGTCAGCTACTCATAACAACAATGCTGGATGGATTAAAGAAAAGACGAACAACTGTCAACACTACAGTAATGTTCCCTATGAACCTTTCACCGCTGACGAGGTCTCGAACATTATCAAAGAGCTTCATAACTGGAAATCTCCTGGACCAGACGGAGATTTAAAACTTCAAAACTTCTTACTAAAGAAGCTTTGGAGTGTTCATGACCTTTTAACAGTATTGATTAATAATATTATTTCTAATTCACAGGAAATACCATCATTTCTTACTCAGGGAACCACTTATCTAATACCGAAGGATCAAAATAAGACCCAAGATGCAGCCAAGTACCGCCCAATTACCTGTCTTCCAACTTTGTACAAATTGGTCACATCCTGTGTGGCCCGGCGTATCTACCAACACTGTGCTCTGAACAATATCATAGAGCCTCAACAGAAAGGATGCGCTAAGGGCTCCATGGGCTGCAAAGAACAACTTATTATCGACTCAGTCATTTCTAACCAGGCATACACCAAAAAAAGAAACATTTTTACTGCCTTCATTGACTACAAGAAGGCTTTTGATTCAGTGCCGCATGAATGGCTTATAGATATATTGAAAATATATAAAGACGATGATAATAAAGTGACCTTTTTAAAGCATATAATGACGGAGTGGAGGACTAAAATTCA
The DNA here is from genome assembly GCF_040954645.1 of Diabrotica undecimpunctata. Lineage (NCBI taxonomy): Eukaryota > Metazoa > Arthropoda > Insecta > Coleoptera > Chrysomelidae > Diabrotica > Diabrotica undecimpunctata. Next base: position 87,281,310 of record NC_092807.1, on the reverse strand, counting down.
CCTTCAAATACCCGGTGAAAACAACATCGAAACTGAAGATATCCCAATTAACCGGGGCCTTTTCCAGGGGGACTCGTTGAGTCCTCTTTGGTTCTGTTTAGCGATGAACCCACTATCTCAGCTACTGAACTCCACTGACTCAGGTTTTAGCATCAAAAATAACAATACTGTTGTGGAGAAGCTTAATCATTTGTTGTATATGGATGATTTGAAATTAATGGCTTCCACTCGAAACCACTTAGATCAGATGCTCAAACTGTAGAAAATTTCTCAAATGATATTAGTATGCATTTGGGACTAGACAAGTACCGTATACTAAATATAATCAGAGGAAAGGTTCAGCCCGGAGGTTTTGATATGCAAGATGGCCAAAACATCAAGGCAATGGGTGAAAATGATATTTACAAATATCTCGGAATAAAATAAGCGCGGAAAATTGACCATAAACAAATGAAAACTGAACTAACTTCGGAGTTCGTCGGAAGAGTAAGACAACTAAATCGGTCATATCTTAATAGTAAAAATTTGTTTAAGGCATTAAATATGTACGCCTGTTCCGCGCTGAGCTACTCATTTGGTATTATAAAGTGGTCAAAAACGGATATAGAGGGTCTTCAGCGAAAAGTAAGAACACTTCTCACAAAGGCGCAAAAACATCATCCACGCAGTGCAGTAGAGAGAACAACATTGCCACGGTATCAAGGGGGAAGAGAACTTATGGATATAGGTGAGTAATTGGATAAACAAATTGCTAATTTAAGAACTTATTTTCAATCAAATCATATATGCCAGAATTTACAAGAAAATGTCGGTGAAATGCAATTCGGATTCCGCAATTCCATGGGTACACGTAAAGCACTTTTCACCTTATAAGTCCTACTTCAGAGATGCCGCGATGTCAGTTGTGATGTCTATATTTGTTTTATTGACTACGCCAAGGCATTTGACCGTTGTCAGCACCAGAAGATGGTCACCGCACTACAAAGAGTAGTATTGGATCGGCTCATCATGAATTTATACTGGAACCAGCATGCTCAAGTCAAGGTCGAAGACCAGCTGACCGACCAAGTAAAGATCATGCGAGGAGTAAGGCAAGGATGTGTGCTATCGCCGACTCTTTTCAATATATACTCTGAGGAGATTTTTAATGAAGCCCTCACAAACCTAGACATGGGAATCCGAGTGAATGGTGAATACATCAATAATATCCGCTACGCCGATGACACTGTGTTACTAGCAACCAGCCTAAACAATCTGCAGGTCTTACTAGACCGAGTGCGAACCGTGAGCGTAACATACGGACTAAACCTCAATATTAAGAAAACTAAATTCATGGTTGTCAGCCGTAAAAATTTAGATCCCGGGGCACTAATGGCAGGTAGCGAAGAAATCCAGAGAGTCGACAGATTTACTTACCTCGGAACTACCCTCAACGTACAATGGGACTACGCTTAAGAGATTATATCCAGAATTAAAATGGCACGGTCTACATTTATTAAGTTGAGATCCTTGCTGTGCTGCAGTGATCTCAGTTTGGGAACCAAGATGCGGATAGTGAGGTGCTACGTTCTTCCAGTGTTACTATATGGAGTTGAAGCCTGGACACTGACGCAAGCCACTGAAAAACGAATCAAAGCCTTCGAGATGTGGATATACAGAAGGATACTAAAAATATCTTATGTGGACCATGTCACCAACGTTGAGGTCCTACAGCGCATGACAAAAGAAAAAGAAGTACTTAATTTAATTAAACCACGCAAGCTTGAGTACCTCGGCCACGTGATGCGGAACGAAGAAAAATATTGAATTCTTCAACTCGTTATGCGGGGTAAAGTATTTGGCAGAAGTGGACCGGGACGCCGTCGTATCTCGTGGTTGAAAAATCTCCGACAATGGTTTGGGATGACCTCAGCGGAGCTGTTTCGCAGAGCAGTCAACAAAACCATGATAGCCGTGATGATCTGAACATGAAGCACTGGGCACTGAAGAAGAAAAAGAAGATGATACAACGCCGCTTAAACTGAGGGAACAAGAAATGCGCTTAAACCAACTGACTAAGCAAGAAAAAATGCGCACTTGGATGAGTAAACCTCTCCATGGGCGACATCTTAATGAGATCAGCCAAGAATATATCGACACTACAGCGTCGACCTATTGGTTGACATCAGGAAGGATGTTTCCCGAGACTGAGGGTTTCCTACTTGCCATTCAGGATCAGGTTATTCCAACAAAAAATTACCTGAAATATATTATTAAAGATCCTCAAGTCCAAAATGACAAATGCCGATATGGATGTCAAGCCCAAGAAACCATCCAACATCTTACCGGTGGCTGTTAGGCATTTGTCGGTACTGATTATAAAGAACGCCATGACTCAGTAGGAAAGATTATCCACCAAAAACTAGCTGACAAACTGGGACTTCTCCAAACCGAGCATCTTCCTTATTATCAATACGTCCCTGACAGAATGCTTGAAAATGACAACTATAAGCTATACTGGGACCGCACTGTGCTCACAGACCAATCAGTGGCGGATAATAGACCGGATCTCATACTAGTTAATAAACTTACTAAGAAAACAACACTTATTGATGTGGCGATACCCAACACCAATAATTTAAGTGTTAAATACAACGAAAAGATCGCCAAGTACAGAGATCTAGAAATACAAATCAGGAGACCATGAAGAATGGAAAGTACCCAGACAGTACCCATTATTCTATCTACTACTGGTGTTATTCCCAAAAACCTAGAGAACATAAAACAGCTCGGTCTAAATAAACATCACCATAAGGCCATGCAGATAGCTGTACTCCGCGCGACGTCCAGATGTGTACGAACATTTTTGGGAGATGCTCCAACATACCAAGTCACCTAGGGCTCGATAACATGGAAAGAGTCCCTCCAGAGCTCAATTCTTTTGATACCGTAAGTATCTGGGATGAGTGAATTTTCCCCTTAGAGGGAGTGTAAGCTGTATGGCTAAATCTGGTTAATAATAAAACAATAAGAATTTTATTAATTAGAACTTTATATATTATGAGATTTTCTATGACAAAAATGTATTTAGAAGTTAATAAATCAACGTTTTTACAAAAAAAATTGCACAAGTCATGTTTTTGAATAAAATCCTCTTTACATCTAATCTCTTATCTTTAAAAAATTAACTATGTTCGCATGTTTAATGCAATCTCCATGTTTCATAAATTTGCAATTTTTTCATTGATCAATGTAAGATGGAATTACTTTTTTCAAGTAATTAAAGCCAATAGCTTTAAATTGTATCTAACGATTTATAAAAACTTATAATGGAATAGTTCTCGGGAGGCATATTTACACATGCTCCTATACGTCGGCTCCAGGATGCTGAAATCAATGAGCTTTTGATACACACTATTACGCTACAAATGCTACTTGATTTCCGCACCCATGCATACATGAAGGTGGCTGTAAGCAAATTTGGCGGTATCTGTATCGTACCTACTTTCGCGAGGCCGCTTGTTTTGGTCTGTTATGTTAGGTATAATTATTATTGTCAGTGTAAAGTACACGTGTTTGTTGTTACTTACATAATATCACAATCGAGAAGGAATATGCGGAAACTATTAAGTCCGTTTTAAAGGGTATTGACCCAGTATGCACGATTATGTTAGGCAACGTGATAAACAAAGATAAATATACTGTGAAAGTAAAAACAAAATTTTCTGATGACTTTAAAAAAGAATGCAGAAACTGGATAAAGAAATACTCGATAGAAGCACATACTGACTGGATAGCATCAAATACATTTTTAAATTTAAAAAAAACTTACTTTTCGCAAAGATTTTGTGTGCCAACATTCTAGGAAAAAAAGTCCCGAAATAGTAATCGAGTTCAAAATAGAAACTTTAATTGTAAAGGTACACTGGTCGTAAAGATACGTAAAATCACAAAGAATACAAGAAAAAAGAATTTGTTGATAAGAGAAGGTTTTAAAACATCGATAAAGGTAAGAAATGTAGGTATCAACCAGTGATGTAACAAATATTCACATTCGCGAAATTTGTGCGAATGTTTTGCAAATATGAAGTAAAAAAAAATAATTTTTAAGTTAAGGTGACTTAATCTCGTATAATCACATTATCAGCCTTCACTTTATTTTATTATTTGGTATTATATGTAATCATAAATGTAAATATTGTAATAATAAATGTAAAAAGTACAATAAATGCTTATATTATTTATGAGTTTTTAAAAATAATACTCATTTAGAAAGTCCAATTTTATTGAAAACTGTCAGTTTAACTTATCCAACCTCAGCTGAACAGAAGACTAGAAAGTTCCTCTTTACCGAGAAAACTAAAGTTGAGCATATCCGAGATACTGGGTATAGATGAACCTCAACGGCGTCCAGAAGTAAGAGTGGAAAAATTAGAAAAAAGAAAGGACTGTTCTTACTGTCATTATAAAAATAAAAGAAGGATAGCTTATGTATGCTTTCATTGTCAAAAACCAATTTGCTTGGAATGTGCGAAAACAATTTATTTGGAGTGCGCTACACCCTACCAAATTTAGTGACTATCAGTTTTTTTTGTGTTAACATTTTTTAAACATCTTATTATTTTAATGTTTCTTACTCTTTGCTTAACCCGACTATAAATTTTTATAAAAATTCTTTAAGTTGTTTAATTTTTATCACACTTTTTTCAGGCGTAAAAATGTACATAAAAAATCGATCCATTCTTGTTATAATGTTTTTTATTTTAATAAATACAGATAAACTATATTAATTACTGTGTTTTTTAGATAACTAATACTTTCAGTAAGTCATCGTAATATTTTTTTGAATCAAAATATATAACAAAAAAAAATATCCACTAAAATGTTAAACCCGTCTGTCAGGCGGTTAGTTAGTTTTTACGTCATCTATTTAAGATGTTAGTACTTAAAGGTTAAAGGAAAACTCTACTCTAAAAAGTTTTATGACACTGAAAAAATACCATCGATAGGGTTGTTTTAGGTAAATAGTAGAGAGGATAAAATTAAGGAAAAACTATATTACATAATTTATAAAATATACAGAAAAATAATAAAACTCTCTTAGTTGTTGAAATCATAGAGAAATGTTCCATTATTATTTTTAATGAGATAAAATAACAACCCTGAATAATTTTGCAATCAACAGCACCCCATTACGTTGAAGCCTTCGCATCTGTTTTTAAGATTGTTTCATTTATACCCGCTTAATCGGGTATAAATTCGAATTGAAGTTATAGAACTCCAAATGGAAGTTATATACACATTGACGGCCGTAGTAATTTCGTTTTTGAAAAAGGATCTAACAAAGTCGTATTTATGCGACTGGCTGCTAAATTAATGTTTGGAAATTTGAAACAAATCGATCCAAAGTTTAGGAAAAGATTAACGATATTATGTGGTATTATGCTCAGCAAGAAAGTAATTGATGCTGAACAAACCTTCTATTATTCATATTAATCACTTGAACGGCGTATACAGTATATTATCGACGATAAATTTAAAATTACAGAAAATATTTTAGTTAAAACTTTTCGATATGGAACTCAGATTGATAACTTTGCAACACAACATTTACTTTCTAAACAGCTGCTTTGAATTACGAAGTAAAATTTTTATAATAAATTGACGACGCTTTTATTTTTGTTTTCCTTCATTGTTCTACACTAGATAATTGTCTTTATTCAGATGATTAATTCATCTTAGACATATATTCAAAAGATAGAGAAGCGTTTAAAGAAGTGATCGTCAAAAACGGTACAATAACAGGAAGATATATTAAAAAATTATATGTATACCCTTTGTGAAAACATATCCTAGAACTAATATTTAATAATACTGTAAGTCGCTTGTCGGGACAACACAAGTTAAATTAAAATAAGTTTGGCATACAAATAATATAAAACTCGACAAGGTACGCTTAAAAACAAAAATCAGAAAGAAAAAATAGAAATGTATATACGAGAAAAGGGAAACAAACAAGCGAAAACCACTGAAGGGCAGCTTAAAAGTCTATAAGGCGATGTCGAGTCTATTTTTGATCAATATCTACGACCAAAAGAAAAACGAAAGTATGAATGACAGACAAAATTCTAATTATAATGGAAAAAAACGCAATACTGAAGGTACTGCAAACTACAACACTCTCACATAATAAATAGGACGCTGAATGGACGGAAATCTGAAACACCGCAAAAGCATTAACGAGACCCTGTAATGGGACACGATAAAGAGAAAACAACAGAAGTAAAAATTTGAAGATATATCTATAATCAAGAGGCACAAAGTGGATAGTATACATGACAGACGAAATCATAGTTATGATAAAAAAAACGCAATCAAAAAAACAACGATATTAAATAAGGCAAACAAAAATACCTGAGGAAAAGCTGTAAAGAACTGAAAGGGAAAGGAAAAACAGGACACGATTAATGTACACAAAAATATTAAAGATCTCTACAGCTCTAAAAAATATGTATGGCTAACAGATAATTAGGAGAAACCATCAATAAAATGAAGAAGAGAAAATAATCTTCTGGAACAAATACGTAGAAAAAAACCTTAATAAAATTCCAAAGTTACCTTAGAGTGAAGAACATGATTTATTTTTACAATTAAAGAAATAAGAAACGTCATTATATAGAACTGAGGATAGCAGGGCTACAGGTCTCAATAATGTTTAGAAGAAGGGTGGGCAAAGTGTCCCTGGTAAGAAATATTTTTTTTATATTAAAGAAAATAAATAAAAAATACACTATATTATTAACATACGATATCCTATAGCCTAACCCTAACCGGGTGAGGCAACCCGAGCATAAGGTGGCCACTTTGCCCTGCGGGATGAGGCAAACCCGCCATGAGGTGGCCACTTCGCCCGATGTAAAACACAAAATTTAAACTGAATTTGTATACTAAATGAAAGTGTATTTTGAAAATAAAAACATTATTGCCATCGTAGAAAAAGAAATTTTCACACCGAGTTTATTTAAAAACGTCACAAATGAAGTCCTTGTCTTCTTCTTCATACCCAGCACAAGTTTCATGTGGCCATCGTAAACAGCTCGAACACTTTATCCATCTTTCATTTCCCCTTACATGGAATATAAGTCCCCGCAGAAAAGGCAATACGTATCACTCACGTCACTGTTCGAGTCATTAAATAAAGCACGCTTCGCTGATTTTGATTTCGTTTTCTGCTTTCCTTTAAATTTTTCTTTGCTTCCTTTATTCCTCTTGTTACTCTGCTTTCCTTTTTTCAGTTCCAGCTTTATTTTATTAAGCCTTTCCTTTTCTTATTTTTCTGCTTTTGCGGCTACTAGTTCCATCTTGAAAGGGCTTGAGGTCAAAACTGCAGATGTTCCTGTTTTCCGCTCATTTTTTCGTTTGGTAATATTTGCTTTAGGGATTGGACCAATATCCTGTGGGCTTACAATAAAAGTATAGTGCTCCTTGCCCTTAAAGCTGCTGATTAAATCACATGAAGTACTGAAATAAGACAGTGGACTGGGCTGGAATGTTAAAGTACTTGGCTTTGGCGAGTCTTTGAGATTAGAATGAATGTAGAATTTGGATCTTCAGATCATACAGTAACATTTTGTCTGTGATCATTGAAAAATATGGAAACTGAAGCGTTAAGTGCAGAGGTTGCTGGTCAAAAATCTATCTCTTCAGAAGACGGGTTCTCTTTACTTGTAAGTGGTGTCTCTTAACGTCGAGGAGTATTTTGTTACGAATCTGCCAAATATTTTTCTGGTACTACAGCAGAAGTTCTTTCTTGGTACTTAACACTCAGTTCTTCATTTTTTTCTTGAAGAACGATAGAATCTTTTACAGAATCTTTTGTAGTCGTGGCTGCAGGAAAATCCGCGTTAGTAAACTTCTGTGTGTCTATAGGAACTGTGCCACATTTTCAAACCCCTTTACCGCAATAGTTGCAGTACCTGCAAATGGAAATGCCTCTTCAAGAAGTTTAGATAACTGATACTGTGTCACTAATCTACCAGGATTATTACGCAAGAATCTTTCGATCGCTTGGACTTAATAAGTATTGAAGGGCCCCATAAAAGAAATATCGAGTGGCTGCAGCTTATGACTACAGTGGAGGAGAATGCAAACTACAGTTGTGTGATTTTCTCTAGCTCTTTCAATAAAATCTAAATTTTTTGTATGGATGGAATGTCCATCAAGTATAAGCAAAACTGGGTCGTCTTCGGATTGCTTCGCAAACTTCAAGAAATTGTCAATTCATTGTGTGAAAATCTTAGTTTGCATCCACTCAGAAGGAGAACAAGCGCCCTCTTGAAGTTAGCCCTCAGCTGACATAGAAATTACAAATGAGCTGAGAACACCTCTATCTGCAGATTATAAGAGATATGACTGGCTGTCGCCCTTTTAAAGCAAAAATCTTGGAAGACTTTGACTGGACAGTCATAAGTCGTCCAGTTTTATCAACATTGTAAACCTTATGAGGAGTTGGTTAAATTCGTTTTGTTAAATGCTTGCACCCTTGCTGCTGAAGTCGCCTCAGGTTTTCTAAACACAAGCTCAGGATGGCACTTTATGAACCTAGTTACCCATTCTTTTCCTGCTAATTTTGTTTCTTTATTGAAACCATGGGAGATGTTATTTCGTTCAGCCAGTCGGTAAGCAAGGCTGCGTAAATCAGCTACAGTAATTCCAAAAAAACGTACTTCTCCAAGAGATAATTTACCAACTGCTGTTTTTGTTCTTCATTGAAAATAGCTCGAAAATGGCCTAATACTTTTTTATTGTCAGTATCGTCTTGATTTTTATTTAGTACGCGACGTTTTAGTGTGTTCCTAGGCACGTTGTAAGTTTTAGCAGCTGTTTGATAAGGCATTCCGTCTTTCTTCACAAGAATTTCCATTATTTTTTTGCGTCGCTGCGGGGTCCCATGACTGCTGATGACTCTTCCTCTGATATTTTAACATAATCGCTACACCTGAAAAAAAAACTTTTTTGTATTACATGTTAAATAGCATTAAAATATGAAAGTAACACGGCGTTTCCCCTTAAATAAAGCTACAATAATCGTATATATTAATGTTAATTTATTGTATCATGTAAATACATCTTATATACTAAAACGCTAAGCCCTTTTCTTGTCCACCACTTTACTCAAAAACCATATTAGATAATTAAAATATTTTTTCGGAATATTATTAGTATTACGTATGAGATTGTCAAGATATACTTTTGGTACAAAAATTCACTTCCGGTTTTGAGATGACCGGAAGTTAAAATTTACTTTAAGTTTTAGACCCCACAATGTATATATGGATCGAAAGGGCTCGTCGAGACGAATCTAAATATGTACTTCCGGTTGCGATCCGACACCAAAAGTGACCCGAAACGCGCATAAAACGTCAAGATATAGCAAATCTGACACCGGATTCGTGATCAGCATGCAAAATAAACTGCTAAATGATATCCATGTCGACGTTTGATGAACTAAAAATTGCATTCCGGTTTTGAGGTCGACTTTGGTTTCGTTTTTATTAGTCAAATCAATAGAGAATTCAACGTAGAGTTCAAAAATGTAAGTTCACGAAATTATCATTTATAGTTTTTAAGTTATTAATAAAAATATTTTTACTTCCGGTCATTGTATATATTGTATATTTTTCTCGCAAAATAAAAATTTCATTTAAAAAACTCGATGCCGAGTTGGTCCGCTAGTAGTACAATACTTTAGTAAGAATCCGTAAGATTTCAAATAAAACACACGCTATTATGCTGTTTGAAATGCTCAATAGTTTTGTAAACAACATAAAATACTATTATTTTTCAATGAAAATATATTTTACTTTATGCCAGGCATAGTGGCCACAGACGTGGCTACTTTGAGCAATACAAGGCGTTACACAGACAAGACTATTGAGCAAGGCGTTACACAGACACATCGTTTTGTAGCCTAAATCTCCGTCTCTTTTAAGACATTACTATAATTTTCCTGTATTATGAATGAATTTTTGGTTGTAATAATTAATTAAATACGCTTACCTTATATCAGGATGTTGAAGAACACGAAAACTTTCAATACCTTTTAAACAAATGATAGAACAGCTTACACCTTTACATCTAAGATGGCGTTCAAATAAAAGAGTTGACGGACCCGTCGCTGTGTATCAACACCATACTGTGCAGTAACAACCAGTGACCACTATGCCCGCAGTGACCACTATGCCCACCCTTCCCCTACTTAGAATTTATAAAATAATAATTAACAGTAAATAAATAAAAAGTATTATTTGGTAATATCTAAAATACAAGTTGCCATACGTTTGGTTAATTATAAGAAAGCTTTTGATCGAGTACAGCACGCCAAGATAATGCAAATTCTCAAAAGAAGCAGAAATTAACATAATAGAATCAGAATAGAATAGAATCAGAGTGCAACGATCAGAATTAAAGGTGAACACACCGAATAAGTAAAAATCATGCGTGGACAGGTGCAACGCTGTATTTTCTCTCCTCTATTCTTCAACTTTTACTCTAAAATAATGTTTAGCAAAGTTTAGCAAGAACTTTTAAAAAAATATTTGACTAAACGGATACCAGTTAAAAATCATGTATGTGTAGATGACTCCATAGTATTTTCGGACAATCTAAAAGAGCTACAAGTCCTTATGAACAAGATCACTTATAATATGATAGTCAATGATAATATGATATAAGATAACAGTCAATAATATAAACTTAATATAAACGTAAAAAAGACAAAGCTCATGACAATTAGCAAGAACAGAAAGTCAACTCTATTTTAGCCAAACCGCAGTAGAAATAGTAATGCACTACAACTACCTTGGCACTATAATAAATAAAGAATGTATCAACAAACAGGGGATAAAAGTGCGCACCGAGAAAGTACAAACAAACAGATCGACCATAGATCAGATTTTTGCTCAAAGGCAGTTACTTGAAAAATGATGGAAATTCAATATATATATATATATATATATATATATATATATATATATATATATATATATATATATATTATATATATATATATATATATATATATATATATATATACATACTAATCTCTTGTAATCTCTTCATAGATTTCTGACCAGCATGCGTCAGGAATAAACGGGATTAGATGTGAAATACAAAAAAAGAACTTTCAGTCAAAAAAAAAACTTATCAGCTCTTTAAAATATGTGTAAATGGCTGTAGGTCTAAAGTACGGATACGTAACAAACCTTCAGAAAACCTTAAAAAACAGTGCCTGGCAACAGGGAACGCGCTGTTCATCTTTAATATAATCCTGGGTAAAGTATATAATCGCAGAGAACGATTTTATCACAGAAATAAAAGGAAGGGAGCAAACAAATGTATGTATAGCCTACGCGATACTATTTAATAAAAGAGCCGGATAGTTAAAGTGCCTGTACGCAAAAAGTAAAAAAGTTTATGATACTCTCCCCAAACTTTGAATATCGCTTTGTTAGATTTGGCACGGTTTCCCTCTGTGACTCTGTTTTAAGAGTATAGGATTAATATATTTTGTACCAGAGAATGCCCTTATATTGGTAATTTGTAATTTCAGCTTTTAGTTCGCCGTACCGCACACCTCAGGATGCGTAGTAAATTGTAGGACTGCGAAACCAGTCGTCCGCGGTAGAATTAATCGGTTTCAAATCATTTTAATTCATTTCTCTTTACCTAAGTTAAAATTGACTCACTTTATGTAACATCTTTAACATTTAAATAAGATACTAATTCACGAAAAGAATGTAAAAAAGAGATGAAAAAGTACTTTATTAAATTAAGACATTCTATTGAATTGGAAATTTAGGAGAAAACCAAAATAATAAATCAGAAAGTAGTTAGAAAACTTTAAAAAATAACGAAGGGAGACCCAAGAATAAATTGGCTTATAGGTTTTTTAATATAATTATGGAATTTGGACAAATGCCAGACGAATGAAGAGGCAGTTTGTTAGTATCTTTTAACAAAAATAAGGGTGAGATACGACAATGTACAAACTACAGGGTCATAAAATTGCTGATATATTTGCACCATACAAATATGGGAAATAATTATTGATAGACGGATACGTGAAGAAACCGAAATATCCGACAATCAGTTTGGATTTACTACAGACAGATTAACAACAGATGCATCTTCCATTATAAGGCGGTTGGTGAAAAATGCAGGAATAAAGAAAGAAACACTTATACGTTATACATTGCTCTCGAGACAGCATATGATAGAGTTCTTCGAGATATTCTTTGGTGATATTTATAAGACCAGATGATGATGTACCAAACTTAATATTTGGCAGTTAAAAAAAAGAGACAAAAGAATAAAATTAAGAATGGGTGTAGTATTTTAAGTCTAGGGGTAGAAGCAATTGATGCGAAAATGAGAATTCATAGGTTAAGATGGTTTGGTAATGCCCAACGTCGAGACGTAAATTACCTTATACAAAGATTTGCTGATCTGCGGGCTCCTGGAAGAAGGAGACCAGAGAAGACCTGGGGGAGACGCTTAGGCAGGACATGTCGCTAAAGAGGATTTATATTGATATGACCCAAAATAGAAACTTATAAAGAAATGTAATTAAGAAAGCCAACCTTGCATATGGATAAAGCCAAAGATTTATTTATCGTATGGTACTTGACACATTTGCATTTAAATTTACATATATTTTGTATAAAACATTATATATATGTTTATAAACGAACATCTAACTTATTTATATATTCTATCGACTCTGGAGTCGCCACTAGGAAATCCTTTGACCTGCCTTGATAGGATCTTGTGGGACACTGTTCTGTAATGTGACAGATGGTTTGGGGTTGTCCGCAGTCACAGAGTGGGGATGGTTGTTTACCCTATTTGTGCATCATGTAACCGCATCTGTCGTGTTGGGTACTGATTCGGTTCAGCATAGTCCATGTGTTGCGCGGTAAGTCAAAACCTGGTGGTTTTTGTGTGATGCAGGGTAAGCTGCAATTTTTTTGTTCCATCCATTCTCTAGTCCAAGTGGTCGTTAAGTTAAACTCATTTTCCACAGCAAGCTGTGTTGTTTTTATTGGCGGTCGTCTGGAGCGTAAACGGTTAGCGTTGGCAGCATCTATATCTTGATGAATTGGCAGGATCTCGTTACTAAGTATCTTTTTGTACTCACTAGTGAGGGAGTGTATGCGTCGTAGTTTGGGTGGTGGAATGTGGCTCAGTACTGGGAGCCATTGTGTAGGGGTGGATTTGATAACACCAGCAATCATTCTCATTGTACTGTTTAATTGGGCATCTACTTTGTGTATATGTGGGCTGTTAAGCCAGGCTGAAGAGCAGTATTCTGCGGTTGAGAAAACAAGGCCAGGGCAGATGATCGCAAGGTGGAAGCCGATGCTCCCCATGGTGTGCCGCACAGCTTCTGGATGATGTTGTTTCTGGATTTCAGTTGTTCCGCTGTTTTTGAGAGATGTTCCTTGAAAGATAGGGTTCTGTCAAGAGTCACCCCAAGGTACTTTGGTGTTTTATTGTAAGCGAGTGTGGTGTTTTCGAATTGGAAGTTCAGTGTTCTTCGAGCCTCCATTTACGGAAATACTTTCCCACTGTGTCTAAGTCTGCCGTAAGGATTTCTGCTGTTTGTTCACATGATTTACACCTTACTGCAAGTACCCAGTCGTCGGCATAACCAAACTTCCTTGATCTGGTTTCTGGTATATCGGCGATGTGCAGGCTAAAGAGAAGAGGAGCTAGGACAGATCCCTGAGGCAGTCCATTTTTCAGTTTTCTTGGAGTGCTGATGTCGGTTTCTATGACTACTTGAATCGTTCGGTCGGCTAGCATGCTGCAGATTATTCGAGCGGTGGATTTACAGGAGATTGTAAGGAGGAGCTTATATATCATGCCTTCTCTTCAGACTCTATCGTAGGCCACTGTTAGATCTATGAATGTTTTAAGTTTTAGGTTTTCTCTGGAACCCTGCCTCAATAAATGTGGTAAGTGAAAGAACCTGATCTGTGCAGCCTCTTTTCGGTCGGAAAGCGAAAGAGAATGATAACGATAATATAGCTATAGAAAATTGCGATTAAATAAGGTAGAGAAAATATATTTTTTATAGAAAAAGATTTTACTTCCCTTACTATGAAACAGAAGGGTATAAAATTAAAATAAAAAATTTAAATGAACATTCAAATATTTCGAATTTGGTGCTGCGGTCGGATTTTAAAGATTATATGGGTGGTTAAAATGATAAAATGATAAATATTACAATTATACACCGGATAAAAAAAAGCGAAAACAAAATTGATTCTTGAATGCGTATACGAACAAATTGGTACCTTACTAATCTGAAACCTTAAACGTCAAATATAAAGTTTATTTTAAAATATATACTTAAAAGTATACCAATTAATCCACACTGCTCAGAAAGTTTATAAAAAAACGCAAGCAAACCTAACTACTAACCTGAACAGTACACAACCGGAATGAAAAGAAAAACGGAAGTTAATTTTTGGAAAAATGACAGCTACGATCCTTATATACCAACTTAAAAATTATTTCTAAAAGAACAAAAGTACAAAGAAATATAAAAGTTGTTATACGACAAATTTTATTCTTTCATGAACGGTTTGAGAAGCTTGTGGCTGCTGTGTTTCATTCTCCTATTTTAGTTTAAAAATAACATCCCGTTTCACAAAATTCGAAGGTAGAGAAATATGTTTGTCAGCCTGTGTTTGTTTACAAGTCCTTTGGAGCTCAGCACGGAATAACATATCCTCTTCAAATATTTATTTTTATCGCCGTACGATACATTCGTAAATTTATTCTAAATTCAGGAAAGATTGGCAGAAAATCAAAAAATAAATTGGCTTTGAGGTTAAGGAACTTATTTTTTATTTTAATTTAGTTGATTTTGGTGTATTATCTTTGTTTATCATTACCTAGAGAAAGTTAGGCCAAATTCAGTTGTTTTAGATCTCTGAGAGATGGCGCTTAATATCCCAAGGTAAAACAAAAACTAAATTTAGTTGAAACTTTAGTAAGAATATATTAAAATAATGATATTTTTATTATACCATTTTCTATGATATTTTATAATATTTTATAATTTTTTATAATATTTTATAATATTTTATAATATTTTATAATATTTTATAATATTTTATAATATTTTATAATATATAATATAATTTTATTTCTATATCTATTCATTTATTCAATTTATCTTAGCTTCGGGCTTTCTCTTTTTCTTTTTTCTACTGGCACTTCTTTGCTTATTTTGTGTGGTATTTCGCCTTTTTCAATAAATTTAAGTGCTTTAAAAAGAAATCAAAGAACAGATCAGACCAGAAGGAGATTCCTGGAATAGACCAAAACCTAAAAAGGTTTATCAAGCCAATGACGATGATGATTAGCTATACCTAGTATTTAACCTTTTATTTACCTATATAATTTAAAGGAACTTATTTATATTAAAATTATCATATTGTTCCATATTGTTAAAATCTATGCTAAAATATGTTTTCAACAATGTATTTTAATATATAAAAAATTTTTGGAGTAGTTGTCATTAGTATTTTTTTCGAGTTGGCTCTCAACACTCGGCAATATATGTAAGTGTTAGATATTACTGTAGAACTTCTGTTAACGGACCCTTCTCCACAACGGAAACCTCTGCGGAACAGACAGTTTTTAGGTCACCGAACATTTCATATGTGGTTAAATAGGAAGACACCTCCGAATAACGGGCCCTCTTCACGATGACTCCGGACAAAATTTTCCTTCAATTTTTCTTATAATTTATTGTAATTTTACCTGGCAACCACGGACAGGCTAGTAAAGGCGATTAAAAGATTAATATTGGGGCTCCGGAAATTCAAATATGTATATAACCTACGGTAGCCATAAAACTAATTATATAAGTGGTCATAAAACTAGTTACTTTAGGTATATCGAGTTTGATTGGGAAAAACTCATTTAAGAATTTATTCATCCTTTTACACATTTCTAATTTCGTTGCGATATGAGCAATGTCTTCGACTAAAATTAAGTTTAAAGGTTTGAAGAAAAAATATCGGTGATAGAAGCATCTAAAAAAAATAAGTATTCTAGTTATTATAGTGTTCTAGTTTTCAAGTTTCAAATAGGAAAAACTCAAGTTAGCGATATTTTAAAGCAAACAGTGGTATAGTGAAAGTGGAAATATTCAAAATAAAAAAAAGGTGATTAAAACTGAAGGTGTTGCCATCGATACTATAGTGTACGATTCGTCTTGTTAAGTGAGAAGTAAGAAGATTCCATTGTCTGGGCCGATAATAAAAGAAAGAGCCTAAGAAGTGGCGAAAGCAATCAATTTAAATATTAATACTTTTGCTTAAGACATAACATTAAATTTCGAGCAATTTCTGCAGAAGCTGCAAATGTTATCCTTAACGACGTTTCAAAGTAGCAAAGAAAACTGCCAAATTTGTTAAGTGGATCGGAACTCTGACGAGACTGGTCTGTATTATCGAACCTTACCAAGTTAAACTTTTACATTAAGTTATGAAAAGTACATTGGCGGTATATCTGCTAATAACAGGCTGTCCGTGTTATGTTTTGTAAATTTAAAAGGGGAAAAAGAAAAACCTTTGGTGATTGGTAAAAGTAAAAATCCTTGATGTTTTAAAAATTTTCATGTTGATAAACTCTAAGTCGACTACTACTACAACAAGAATGTCTGGATAACCAGAGATATTATGAAAAAATAAGCTGCACAAATTTGATAGAAAAATGCAACGCCAAAAAAAGAAATATTCCCTTACTCCTAGACAACGCAACATCTCATCCGGATATATAGTTATCTAACATATCGATAATATTTTTGCCACCTAATACTACAGCATATTGTCAACCGTTAGACAAAGAAATAAATAAAAACTAAAAATCCCTGTATAGAAAGTCTTTGATGAGAAGAATGATCAGAAATGGCTGAACTAAAAAAGTCCATAACGATTGCTAACTCCATAATTTGGATTGTGGCATCATGTAGAGATGTTTCACCAAAACAATTGACACATGTTTTATTAGGTGCAGTTTTTAAAAAACCATGGCTAAGGAATTGTGAAAAATCTGAAGCTAAAAAACCTGGCAGATGATTTGCGATTGTTAATCTTTTAGTCGAGTGCGAGTCAGTGCGAGTCATTAAAAAATAGTTAAAAATTAGTTAAAAATTTCTTGAACTGCCTAGAGATTGATGCATCCCTATTGACGGAAAATCCTGAAGTAAACTTAGCTAGTTATGTTATTGATTTTATGAAAACGAACAGGTGTTTAATGTATCCAACAATGAGAGTGACGACAAACTAAAAATTACTACAACTGTAAGTAATTTAAATGATGCTTACCTAAAATTAAGAAACTTTTTTTTTAATTAAGAAATATTTTTTATATATAAAGGTGATGCAAGAGTAAGTCAAAAAATATCCGATGTATTTCTTAATGTTGAGTCAGAAATTTTAAAAAATAATATTCAAAACATAAAACAAACCAAAATTGATGATTTTTTTTAATTGTACCTTTTTTTTTACATTAGTATTTTATTTATTTTATTTGTGTTTATGCTTATGCATTTTTTTTGTATGGTGTGGAGACATGGACTTTAAATAAATAATGCCTCAATAAATTGGAAGCCTTTGAAATGTGGACATATCGAAAAATGCTGAGAATCTCCTGGACAGACAGAATAACCAATGAAGAATTACTAAGAAGAATAGAGAACAGCAGGGAGATACTGGATTCCATTAAAATAAGAAAACTACAATATCTGGGTCAGTCATATAACACGTAGAGATAGATAGGAATCCATAAAACTAATAATGTAGGGAAAAATTCAAGGAAAGCGCAGAATAGTAGAAGAAGAATGTCCTGGCTGAGAAACCTCAGAGAATGGATTCGATGCAGCTCAACTGAACTCTTTCGGGCTGTAGTGTCAAAAGTTAGAATACCAGTGATGATTGCCGTTTTAATTTCAATTGATTAAGCGATAACTCTACGCAACTCTACACAAAGGACAATTATTTTCCCTTCCTTGGTGTCTGTTATGAAAAAGTTTCACTGTAATATCCACTAATTTGCGTATAAGAACGGGAGTTTCTTTTAACTGTTGCTCCAGCTATTTTCCTAATAATTTCTTATACCATGCTGACAGGCACAAAGCTAGTAATAGTAGATGGGAATTTATGCCAGGATTTTTTTCTATTTGCTTTTGTAATGTATTTAGTTTGGGCCCACAATTTCTTGTATACAACGAAGTTTTCTAGAGTTTTGATTTTATTTAATGAGTTTTTATATTGTTTAATAATTTTATTACTTTGATTTCCACCATGAAAGGAAATTTTTGTTTTTTTAGGGTTTGGTAATTTCATTGAATATATATTGCTTTAAATAAAGGCCAATCAGTTTTCTTTATGTTCCATTTGGAAGTCGGAGATGTACTGTTTTCTACGTTGTTAATTGTGAAAGATACTTCACCATATAAAAACGGTATTAATTCCAACAAAACCTTTGGAGATAACACAAGGTCACATAATGATAAATCAATAGCTGAACAATAGCCCATTTGTATATTGTAATGGGTTGATTAATTATTATTTAGCAAGTTTAAGTTTTTTTAGTTATTAGGTTTTTCAAAAACTTTATCTTTAGAGTTTATTCCAAGATATCCTTATTTTTCCTCTGACGTCCTTGGCTTTTATGCAGTTTATTAATTAGAGTTTGTGTTTCATTTGTTAATGAGGCATTACCATATTTGAGCAGACTATTATTAATATTATCAAGTCCAATTAACAAGTGTTAATTGTTGTTGTAGATGAGTATGATTTAGACAGTTGTATAATTCTATTACTGTTTATTATTTAATTATTAGCTACACATCTAACTTATGCCTTGCAGTTTATATACTTTGTCTATACTTCTTGAATAATGCACATGTCTGAATGATATTGATCTTCAACTTGATTAGTATTTCTTGTTCTCTATTGGTTAACGATGTGAGCTTATAATTGTGAGCGTGTCTTTGATCTTTTTTTCTCAGTCAGGTTGCTGGTCTTACCCGGGAACCTCCTTTGCAGAACATCATTTCTATTTTATTTGTCGGCCCTAACCGTATCTACCACTGGAATTGGTTACTCGATCTCAGGTAGGATTGCCCAGGTTTACCAGGATTTACTCGTATAGTTAGGCCACACTACTTCTTGGAGGTGTTGATGGTAATTTAGTAGGAGAGGTTTAAAGTATTATCTGCATGTATTTACTGAAATGTTAAAAACACAATATAGAAAAGTGAAATATACAAAAAAAGGTAATAGAAAACAGAGATTATACCAGAATAACAAATGTTATTGCAGAGCCTCTTGTTGATTTTTAAAAAGTTTTTTTACCGTTACTGCATATTAAGTTAGGTTTGATTAAAAGGTTTCTTAAGAAATAATTGCCTAAAGCATATTTATATTTAAAATCAAAATTTCCTTCTCGTAGTGATGTCAAAATAAAAATATGTATAAATCTGTATTCGTTGGCCCTAATACTAATACCAAAAACTTTAAGAAAACAAGCAATAGCAATTATTTTTGATTCAATTGAAAATACCAAACTAGATGATTAGTTGTCAGCTCTAAGTCTTCTGATACAACCAACCCACATCATCTTCTGTTCAAAATTATCAAATAATAGAGTATGTATGTATTTAGCAAACGAAAAACTAGCTGAGGATTTTATAAACAAAAATGAAAAAATTCAAATAAACCAACAACTCTTACAAGCTCGTAGACTATTTAGCCCCAGTCAGCGATTGGTATTGTCCAGTGTCTGTCCCTCAATCCCACACTCAGTCCTAATATCTGCATTAAAATCACCACAATTCCAGCATATTTTGAGTTTCAGACGCCAAACATACATATCTACATTAAATAACCAGCCCCTACCTGATTCTTTTCTTATTACACATGAGAAAACGATATATTGGATTTACCTATCATTAGATAACCAAGCTTGCCAAACATGTAAGCAAATCAACCACTTAACAAAAAACTGCCCAATGCCTACTGCGATTACAACAGATAATTCCTCATCAAATAATCCAGTTCCAAATATAGACCCAATTAAAAACACAACTAATCTATCAATTCAAAAAACCCAGACAAACACTAAACAACAACAACCAAAAGAAGAAAGCACACAACAAGAAACCCAACCAAAAACTACCCAACAACAAAAACCACACATGCAGCCAACCAAAGAAGATTCACAAACAACAAACGACTCAAAAATAGATCTAAAAAATAAGGCAATACATATAATCACAGGCAAAGCACAAAACAAACGCACAATAAAATGTCAAACCACAAAAAACACTAGAAGAAATGCTAAGATACTGTAACACTTTATTTGATAACCCAAACTACAACTACCCTATAATTTACAAACAGTTATTAGACTTTTTCGAAAACTGTGAGAACTCACCAGACCCGTTGAGTATCGCCAAAATGTATACAAAAGAAACAGCAGAGGTCACAGATCTATTAATATGTCATTTTCAAGTCTTTAATTCAATGGGTATTATACCCATTTAGAAATGTTAAAATTATTAATTTCAAAACATAAACCTAGTTTGATATGTTTACAAGAAACCAACTTTAAAAACAACAAAGCTCATGACTTAAAAAATTTTAATTGTTTCGTTGGAAATCGAGAAAATGAGAAAATTGCAAGCGGAGGGGTAGCAATCAACATAAAAGATAACTTTGACGCTAAACCAATAAAATTTACAAAAACTATCAAAGTAATTGAAATTAGAGTCAGAGACACAATTTCTTTTTCAAATTGCAATATTTACATTCCCCCCAATAAAGAACCCGATTTAAAAGAAATTTCAAACCTATTAAATCAACTACCTGCTCGACGGATATTAATTGGAGATTTCAATGCACATAAGCCGTTATGGGGTTCAGAAAAACTAACATCACTAGGTCAAAAAATGGAAAAAATAATAGAAGACGTCAACTTAAATATTCTTAACGACGTACAACGTACGCGCTTTGACATAAGAACAGGTGAAGGCTCGAGTAGATCTATGTATTTGCGAACCATCAATTACACATACTCTTACGTGGGTTGTGTTATCAGATCTATATGGTAGTGATCACTGCCCTATCATAATAAGCAACTAACTACAATCAACTACCTCGCGACAACTAAAATGGAACTTAAAAGCGCAAATTGGACAGAATTTCAAAATTACGTTGAAAACAATCTGCAAAACCTTCATATAGGTTTTGCAGATAGATATAGACATAATATAGATATAGACAAAATAATATACTATCTGACAAACGTAATCACAGAATCAGCAAATAAGTACGTTGGACTAATTAAGTACGATCACAAACATTAGTCCGTACCTTGGTGGGACAAACGACACAAAACTCAAGAAAACTCTAAAAAATTTAAAAAATTAAGAGCAGTCGCTAGGTATACCATTAAAAAAGCCAAACGTGACTCTTGGAGAGAATAGGTCACCACAATACATAGTTCAACTCCTATAACAACTATATCGAAAAAAGTCAACAAAACGTCTAGATCCAAAACCCATAAATCAAAATAACACTATTTATAGAAGCCCAGAAAAAATATCCAATATACTAGCATCTACTTAAAAAATCCTATAGAATATTACGATCAAAACAATAACGATCTAAATATACCAATAACAGAGGAAGAACTAGAAAATGTATTTCAGAATTGTACGAACACTTGTCCTGGTCCCGACAATATATGGTTTATATTTCTTAAAAATGTAGGCCCTTAATCTAAAGAACATCTACTCAAAATCTATAATATAATCTTATCCAGAAAAGTGTTTCCTAAATCATGGAAAAATTCAGTCGTAATACCTATCCTTTTAGACAAAACACTGAAAGAGACTTACTACTATTTTAGTCAACTTCAAGGCAAAGGTAGGAAAATGTAGAAATGGAGAAGAAGTAAGTGAATATGGACTAGTAACACGTAATGAGAGAGGAGAGAGGCTAGTTCAGTTTTTTAAGGACAATGAACCTATTATCAAAAACGGATGGTAAAAACTACCAATCCGAAGAAAGTATACCTGGAAAACCCTTAAAGAAGACGGTGGCAACATAGTAAAAAACTAGATTTCCTATATCATTATAAAACAAAGGTTCCGTAACGCTATCGTATCGACTAAAGCTTACCCAGCGGCAGTTATAGAAAGTAATCACAACCTGATTTTAGCAGACATGAAACTTAAATTAAAAGAAAACAAAAACAGCTACCAAAACACCTAGAAGTAATCTAAGAGGACTAGAATTAATTGTCTTTGGTACCAGTTCTCCTTAATATAAATATCAGTTTATAATATTTTTCTCTATTAACTACTTTCTGATACTGGACCAAACATATTTCTATATTAGAGCTTTCTATTTTCTATATTTCTATTTCTATCTCTGCCGCTCTGAAATAAAAATTTTGTAGCAAAAATTCTGTTTACGTGTCAGCTGTTCTTCGCACTTTTCAAAGATTCTTTTGTAAATTCTTTTGGATTGAGTAAATAATTAAGTAGTCGAATGAATAATATACTTCTCCTCAACTTTTTTGCATCAGGTTACTTCGGTAGGGCAACGAAGGTATATTTTAGTCACTTTTGTTGTACTTTTCCCGTATTATCTGTTTCGTGATCTATCTGCATTAAAAGAAAACAGGAAAATGAAACGCAATCATTTAATCGCAAGGAAAAACAAAATAGCTTGCCTTAGAAATTTTTATATTTCAAAGTCATTCTTAGAATTAACGTTAAGCTTAAACGCTATTAAGTTCTTACTTATAATCACAAATATCTATTGATTTTAGGTAGACATTATATAAATGTTTTAGCTGCACGTCTTACGAATTATCATTTAACGTTTTTCTACGGTGGATTCCAACTTGTGTCTACTATTAGTAGAAAGTGTTTTTTGTCATTTATGGTAAAATGACAAAAAACTAATAATTTGCAAGTACTACAATTGTATGTTATTAACTTATAGTTATTTACTTAATATTCGCTGAAATAAGATTTGATTAGGCAGGTCCAATCATGGTTATGCCCTCTAAGGGAAGAGAAGTAACATACATAAAGGTATGCATAGTTTGCATTTCAGTTTATTTGGTTATAAAAAAATATCCACGTTAAATATTCTGTATCTGATATACCTACCAAAACCTTCGTGACTGCCTTCGGTTAGACTTAAAATAGACGTAACCTTCTAGACTACAACCCATGGGATATTTTTAATGGGTCATTTGACGCAGCATAAATCACCTATAAAACAATACTACAATTACAATATTTAATAACAACTTTAGAAACTATGCCTTTAGAACTAGTCACTGGTCAACGAGGGGAAGACTGTTTGGCCAAACTTTTTAACTTAGGTAGGAAATACAGCATTATTGACCTGTGACCTATGCCGTACAAAAATAATTATTACCAGAAGCAGGGGAAATTTTGTATTTTCGGAAAACTTTTGTCCCATTTTTAGCAACTTTTGACACAGCACGTCATACACAAAATTTTGGATCGGTAAATGGATTAATTTTTTGCCATATATTTTGGCTGGAACAAGGGTGAGAAATATGAGGCGCAACCCTTAATTTCAACTCCCATGCTTTGAGTACTGATAAGAATGGTATATCATGATCATTTTATTCTGCATGGACTATAGTTTGAGGCTGTGTGGGGGTCCTATTTAAAGTCATATAAACACAACTCTAAAAATATTGTAGTTTAATTGTTACTCATCTATAAAGAATTTTCAACTTTTTAAATTTAAGCCCTCTGTGCTCAGTCAGTGTTGATAGAATACAGATAATAACTAATAATTTTGACCTTACCTTGAGACAACAAAAAACGAAAGTCATTATTCAAGTAATACAAAAATGACCAAGTAACATTTTTCGAAGAAAAATAATCTTAATTTAGGCAATATTGTGATTTTAAAAGTATGATCAACTCTTACAACTTTTGGCTATAAGATAAAGTTGTGTAAATCGATATTAAGACAACATGACTTGTAAGGGTTAAAATGCAATATATAGCACTTGAGTGATTCTTACTGACTGGCTGGCTTAAGTCCGTCTTTAAAGTCCGATTAATTAGCCTAATGAGCCATACTCTTCTCGAACCTCTAGAGGAAGATTTTGAAGAAACCCAATTTGATTCTACAAATGCTATGGAAATTAGGGAGTCACTTTTTGCGCTAAATATCATATTACACAATACCGTAATTAAATAAAAGATACCTTTACCTGCTTTGTGGATTTCGGAAAGGCATTCTATAAAATACTGCATGTAAAATTAATATAGGTGCCAAAAAATATAGAAATATTATAATAAAGATATTTGTGTCATTAAGAAGATGTACGTGAATCAAACCGCCAAAATAAAAATTAGTGATAGTTACATCGACGAAGTCCCTATACAAGGAGGAATCAGACAAGATTACATTTTTTTTCAATATTGTCCAATGTTTACTCCTACCATTTATTAAAAAAAAAAAACACTAGAAAGACAGCATATGGTAAAAACATTCATGGGGAATTACTTGATGTAATTAGATATGTGGATGATATAGTAATTCTGTTTCTGTAGTTCTGCAAAAAAATTTTCGTCCAAATTCTGCTTGATCCTATTCATGAAGTAGAAGAGGAAATGGGCACTAAAAGAATCTTAAACAACATGTTTGGTCTTTAGTCGTAATTTTTATTTTTATTTCTTCATATTGTTTATATAGGCAACTTGTTTTCTCTATTCATTTGATCTTCCACTTCTGTTTTGATCTTTCGCTCAAATTTCGCTTATGCTCTAATTTACATGTTAGTAGATTTGCTGTTATAACCATACATTTTGTAGCAGAAGTTGTAAATCATCTTACTTTGATATACATAGCAGATATCCTTACTTTGGCTATTAAATTAAGGTGTTTAATAAATTAATTTCTCTGTAATTCTGCGGGACCGATTTGTCCCCCTTTTTAAAGAGGGGTAGAATGCTTGAATTCCATTCTTGTGATATTTTGTTTTGTTCTATTATTTTTTGGATTAGCTTTAGTAGTTGTTTTGTGAGGCCTGGTCCTCCGTACTTTGGGAGTGCATTTGGTATTCTGTCCTCTTCTGATAATTTTCTATTTTTTAGTTTCCCTAATGCTTCCTTTACTTTCCCTCCTCATTACCTTTCACAAATAGGGATCGAAAGTAGTCTGGCCA
This sequence comes from Diabrotica undecimpunctata, assembly GCF_040954645.1. NCBI lineage: Eukaryota > Metazoa > Arthropoda > Insecta > Coleoptera > Chrysomelidae > Diabrotica > Diabrotica undecimpunctata. The sequence goes on along the minus strand of NC_092807.1, from coordinate 87,256,011 downwards.
GGTTTATTTCTGAATATACTTTGTTTTTATTAGTTCATTTATCTTCTTTGTCCTCTGGTCATTATAGATATTTCTTATTGTGTTTCTTGAAGTCGTGTTCTATCTGTTTGGAGAAGCTCTGTCAGTATTCCCTTTTTATTTGTCTGACCAAAGTATTCGCTGCATTTATAATTCATTTATAGGTGGTTATATGCCTGTGGTGTGTGTTATATTCTGTATTGTAAAATTGCTTTCTTTTTTTATTCAAATATTGTCTTTACTTTTTTTTTTCAAAGCATGGAGTTTTCTTTTTTGATATGTTATTTTTCGTTACTTTCCTTCACAACTTTTCGTTATCGTTTTCTAATATTTCCTAATTAGCAATCTTCCCTAACATTTTATATTTGTATAAGTATTCCATAGATTTCGTATAAAGTCCTTCTGTGATTTTTGTTTGTGTCGGTGCTGATTTCTTGGCTGTGAAGTATTATTTGGTGATTTTTCTTTTACATGGTACTAGGCTATGATAGCTACCTAGATCTGCTCAGTTAGGGTATCCTACGTCAATTATTTTTGACGGTTATATAAATATCTGTTGGATCATAATCGATCATAGATCTTTGTCCACAGGTGTTATTAAATGTATATTTCTATCAATCTTTGGGGTAAAAAGATGTGTGGTAGATTCTGTAGATATAGATAGAAAAAGTTGGTTGGATATTTAAGTTGATCATCAATTTTTTATTTCTTAGTTGCCCATTCAAGCGTTTAAATCCCCCAGTGTTATCATCTTCACTCTGATATGATCTACTACTTGTTGTAATTCGTCATAAAATGTTTCCCTTCATGTTTGAGGTTTGTTATTTTCTTGGTCGTATACTCCGATGATGTTTGGGTCTTCCTTTTTCATTCTGATCTTTGCCTTTACAATCCGTTCTGATCTGTGTTGACAAACTTTAATGTGATTTTTTTCTCCACTGTGGATTAGTATATATTTACCTAATTTTGATTGTGCCTTTTTTACTGTAAAGAGCATAATATGTCTATTTGTTTCTCTTTCAGTACTTGTACTCCAGTCACTGTGGAGAAAAAGAGGTCAATACCTCTAAATTTTTTATAACTGAATCGCTTTTGCTAAAAATTTGGAATTAGGCTTATCTTACCTCCCTCTTCAAAAGTTATATATGCGCTATGTGAGCTTTTTATTTTTAAGGGGTGAAATCATTACAGTTGATACAAGAGATGATAATTTAATTGCACTATTTTTAGTTGTGGCTTTTATAAAGGATTCGTATCGCATTTGTTCAAGTAATGATGAATAATCTTCGACCTTATTCATTTTGTTCATGTGGGTGTCTTTGGCAAGGCCATACAGCAAAATTGTACAGTATCTCCCAGCTTCTAAAATGTCTTCGAGATCTAAAGCATTCCTGTCATTGGCACTCATTGGCGGTTTGCCCACGCAACTTCAAAGGAGTGTCGCTTCTCTGTGTTCGTTAGTTCTCTGAAGCAGATGTTCAGTTTAGAGATGCCTATATTATATACATAACATATATATATATATATATATATATATATATATATATATATATATATATATATATATATATATATATATATATATATATATATATATATATATATATATATATTGTTATGATGTGTTTTTTGTTTGAATGATGAGCAATGAGTATTTTTAATAATATAATATATAGGGTTTTTATCGCGGTTCTCAAAGAATTAGCTTGTAAGTACTTTTTTAAATTATCTTTATTATAACTATTATGAAACACATATATATATATAACCTAGTCAATGTAAATTTAAAATAAACTATCTTTAAACTGATATTCTTATAAAACTAATTAAATTCTATAGACAATCTAAAATTTAAACAAAACTATCTTCAAAATTGAAATTGTTATGACACTAACTAAATTATATTAACAAAATTTTGTACCTTTCTTTCACTGAATGCCTAAATGAACTATTTTCCACTAAGTATATAGATTCTAATCACCACTGAATGTCTTCGTACTTCAGTTATCCTTGTTTTTTGTGAAATTACTTTTTTCAATTATCAGCTTCTACCAATTTAAGATATATTTTTCTTCACCAGCATCTATACACCACCAACCAAACCAGCAAACAGCATTTATATTTATTCTTCTTTTCAATATACCAATATCCAATTATTATAAGTTGATTTATATTAATCTCCAACCATAATATAATTTAATTTCTTCCAATATACTTTTATAATCTCCAATAATTATTTGTGTATAATTATAAATGTGCATTAAATTATATGCATAATTTTTAATCTTCATTTAACTCACTATATTAAACTATTGGACTATTTGTACTTGATTCACTGACTCTAACTAACTTTCATAATAAACTGCTTGACTTCTGACTAAAAACTTCTAAAAACTGCCATAAACTCTTCTGACTGCACTATCTACAACTTTTCTGACTAAAAACTTTCAAAAACTGCCATAAACTGCCATCTTGAATCCAAATCACGGGTATTTATATGTTTTTGGATTTTCTAGAACTATCTCGTAAGATATCATGTTCCAATTTGTTCTATTAACTACTTGTCTGAATTTTCTGGAACAAACCATTTCGCAAACATGGCCATCTCCGGAGATCCAGAGAATTCTATTCTTTTCTATTAATAATTTTGTTTACATTTAGGCTTTTCAGATCAGAATATATAATTAAATTAGTAACTTAACATTCTAATTTAATAAAATACACATTTCAAACAATATATTATTATAACCCACTTTATATTCGTAAATATTTTTAAACGTCACTTCAGAGTATAAATATCTGTCAATCTCCGAGAGTATTTTTGGTTGCCTAAGCACATGGCTCACTTATATATATTTACAATATTAAAATACAACTTTTTACAATTATTATGCTAATTTATTAAAAATGCCCTCACATAAATATATTTTTATTAAATTCTCTAGTATATAACTTATTTAAAACAACCAAATATCTAATATTATGTAGTATATAACTTATAAATTATTTTCTATAAACCTTAATCGTCACAATACCCCAAAAATAATATTTAAAATAAATAATTTACTTATTATTTTTTTAAATATTAATTTTCTCATACCTTATTAAATTTAATAAATCAAAATTTTTTTTATTTAAAATGTGTTAAATACATCCCTGTTCGCTGTCTATGTCAAAACAGAGAACAACGCTGCACAGTTCGGCTATTCTATGGTCAAACTGTCATGTCAAATAGAGAGAATAAAATATAACCTTAATTAAAATATAATGGATATTGTGTTCTGTTTATTTATAAACAAAATCTAGGAATTATTTCCATTCAACAGGCTTTTATCCATATGAATTGGTAAGTTTTACACTTTTTATAAAGACATTTACACAATCAATTCTGTATCTAACCCCAAATTATGATTTTTAGGGTACCAAACAATTTCCATATGTACAAAATTCAACAAGTATGATGTCAAATTGATTCAAAATAATGAAATCTACCATCTATTTAACAAATCAAGTCTATTGAATAAAATGGATATATCAGTAAGTTATTAGTGTTAAGTTTATAACCTAAATATATCACTACTTTTTGAAAAATTGTACATTTTTCTTGATTTATTTTTAGTCCAACTTTGTCTAATCTATTTATTATAATTTTTAGGTGTTTCTCATGATCTTCAGCAGTTTTAGAAAAATTAATATATCATCAATGTAGTGAATTACAAAATGTTCATATTGATCCAAAATATCATGAAGACATCTACATAGAACACTGCAAGATGATTGAAGTCCAAATGGTACTAGTTTGAATTGATATACTACTCCATCTATCTGAAATCCTGTATACTGTCTACTTTTTCTTTCTAGAGGTATTAACCAAAAGCTATGCTGTAAATCAATTTTAGTGAAAAATGACATTCCTGTAATTCTTCCTAATATTCCATCTATACTCATTGGTGCTTCAAATTGCTTTTCAGTAATCTTGTTAATATTCCTTGCATCCAAACATAACCTGATTTCACCTGATCTTTTTCGTACTACTACTATGGGGTTAATAAAACGTGTGTCTGCCTTCTCAATGATCCCATCTTCTAACATATTATTAATTGTTTTGTTTACTTCTTCTCTGTATTTATATGGTATTGGGTATGATTTTGTTTTAAAATCTTTTTCTTCTTTAACTTTTATACTATGGATATAATTTTGTGCAATTCTATTTTCTTTATTGACAAGTCCCTTGTGTTGCTGCAATATGGAAATGACTATTGATTTATATTCTTCAGGGCAATTTAAAACTTTTATCACATCTTCTTCTTTACAAATAAAATTATTCTTCATTATGTACTCATTATTCCTTGCTTCCAATTTTACGCACTCCGCCTCGTAGGCATCCATCTGCTTAAAATTTCCATTCCTTAAATATTCACTACAATAATTATTCTTTACATTCTTTTGGGACATTTCCCTATCATCAAAATACATTTCTTCTTCATAAACATCATTATTTTCTTTTAATAATATCCTATCAACTCTTATTCCTTCTTCCACCTCATCTTTCTGCATAAATTTAATTATTTGCCCTTCCAAAGTTACCATTTTCTCTTCAAAATCTATCTTTACTTTCTTCTTTTCCAATTCATCATTTCCCATTAATATATCAACACATAAATCCTTGACAATAAATCCTTGCATATTAATTTCTTTATTAAGAATATTAATTTTAAAATTGGCTAGTTTATCAATTTCACCCAACTTCTTATTATTTGCACCAATAATTTTAATTTTTGGAATCTTTATTATATCTGATAGTTTTAATGTATTAAAAATAAAATTCTCCGAGACTAAAGTACTTTCTGAACCAGTATCTATCATAATTTTAATCATTTTATTTTTGGCCAAAGCATTTATATAAATTAAATTAATAGATTCAATAATTTTCTCTTCATCTAAAGAAATAAATTCAGAAGGTTTTTCATAATAGCAATGGCCTAACTTGTAATTCAGAAAGTTTACTGCACAAAATTTTGATTATTAGAATTGTCAGATTGTATCTGACCACTTGGATCTGATGTCCTATGTCTTTCCCTACTATGACTTCTACTCATATTTTCCTGCCTTGTACTACTTCGTTCCCTGTCTTCGCAGCTTCTATTCCTTCGAACACAATTTACCTGTCTGTTATAGTTAGGTCGCTCTGTATTTCTTCTATTATTAAAATCTTGTCTATTATTATTAGTACTGTTATTAAAATGTTGTCTATTATAATTAGTATTATTATTAAAATTTTGTCTATTATAACTAGTATTATTATTAAAGTTCTGTCTATTTGGATTACTGTTATTATTATTAAAATTTTGCAAACTATCACCATACCTAGTATTATTGTTATATGATTGTCTGTATTGTTGATTATCATTTTTATTATATTGAAAGTTATTATTGTTTTTTCTGTTGTTATTATTATTACTTGTCATATTACCTCTTTGTATTCTTTGAATAAAATTAATAAAACTATCTATTGTTTGAATATTTTGTACAGTTACGGTTTGCACAACATCAGCATCAAAATGTCTAGATACATTTAAGACTGTTTCATCCTCTCTAAGTGGTGGTTCTAAATATTTTGCAACTGTTATCAATTTCAATGCATAATCTACCATATTTGATTTTAAATTTTGATTATACTTTCCAAAATATAGAATTTCTCTAAACTTTGCTTGCTCTAATTCACCCCAATAATAATTTAAAAATTTATTTTCAAATGTTTGAAAATTATCTAAATCATTCTCAATACTAGCAAACCAAGTTGCTGCATTGTCATTTAATGTCATTCTAATATAATCTTTAATATCATTAATATTATTCACAAATCTTAATTTATGTTTTAAACTATTTATGTATACTCTAGGATGCAAATTTTTTATATTACCAGAGAATTTAATCCCAGTCTCATTTGTTAAATTTAAGTAAGGTCTCCCTATGTCTCTCATTTGTGAAATATCATCTATTCTCTGTTCCACATTTCTTATTTGATTACAATTTATTTGGATATTTTGTTGTATATCGTCTAATTTTTCTTCTGTGTTTCTCCTGTCTTCGTTAATTTTTACTTCTAAGTTACATTTCTGTAACTCTATTTTCTGTTCTATATCTATCTTATTATCTTGAATAATCCTCTTTACTTCTGTCCTCTCATTGTCTATCCTTTTCTTGTAGTCATTCCGTATACTTTTTATTTCATTTGCTACTTTTTTCTCTGCAGCTTCAAGTTTTTTATCCATTTGTTTTACAATTTTATTATTATTATCTTCTATTTTCTTTTCTAATTTTCTATAATTCTCTTCCAATTTCTGTTCCATTTTTTTCATGTCTTCTTTGACTTCTTTTGAATTCTCTTCCAATTTTTTCGTATTCTCTTCCATTTTCTGTTCCATTTTTTTCATGTCTTCTTTGATTTCTTTTGAATTCTCTTCCATTGTCTTGTTCATCTGCATCATTAATGACATCAAAGCTGCCATATTGACATTTTCCTCTCTTTCTGGATTCATTTCTGCAGTATCTTGTGGAACTTGAACTAAACTCTCCTCTTGTATAGGTTGTGTTTCTACTTCTACATCTTCTTCATTCTTTTTGCTTCTTGTACCTTTCTTTCCTTGAGACATTTTGAGACTTTACTTGTTCAAATATAATTAAAATTAAAATCTATACTTTTTCTTTCTACTGATAATTAATTTAATTATATGAGAGCACTTATCTTCCCAAACTAATTCTTTTAAATAGAGAGCCACCGCGTTGGGTGCCAAATTGTTATGATGTGTTTTTTGTTTGAATGATGAGCAATGAGTATTTTTAATAATATAATATATAGGGTTTTTATCGCGGTTCTCAAAGAATTAGCTTGTAAGTACTTTTTTAAATTATCTTTATTATAACTATTATGAAACACATATATATATATATATATAACCTAGTCAATGTAAATTTAAAATAAACTATCTTTAAACTGATATTCTTATAAAACTAATTAAATTCTATAGACAATCTAAAATTTAAACAAAACTATCTTCAAAATTGAAATTGTTATGACACTAACTAAATTATATTAACAAAATTTTGTACCTTTCTTTCACTGAATGCCTAAATGAACTATTTTCCACTAAGTATATAGATTCTAATCACCACTGAATGTCTTCGTACTTCAGTTATCCTTGTTTTTTGTGAAATTACTTTTTTCAATTATCAGCTTCTACCAATTTAAGATATATTTTTCTTCACCAGCATCTATACACCACCAACCAAACCAGCAAACAGCATTTATATTTATTCTTCTTTTCAATATACCAATATCCAATTATTATAAGTTGATTTATATTAATCTCCAACCATAATATAATTTAATTTCTTCCAATATACTTTTATAATCTCCAATAATTATTTGTGTATAATTATAAATGTGCATTAAATTATATGCATAATTTTTAATCTTCATTTAACTCACTATATTAAACTATTGGACTATTTGTACTTGATTCACTGACTCTAACTAACTTTCATAATAAACTGCTTGACTTCTGACTAAAAACTTCTAAAAACTGCCATAAACTCTTCTGACTGCACTATCTACAACTTTTCTGACTAAAAACTTTCAAAAACTGCCATAAACTGCCATCTTGAATCCAAATCACGGGTATTTATATGTTTTTGGATTTTCTAGAACTATCTCGTAAGATATCATGTTCCAATTTGTTCTATTAACTACTTGTCTGAATTTTCTGGAACAAACCATTTCGCAAACATGGCCATCTCCGGAGATCCAGAGAATTCTATTCTTTTCTATTAATAATTTTGTTTACATTTAGGCTTTTCAGATCAGAATATATAATTAAATTAGTAACTTAACATTCTAATTTAATAAAATACACATTTCAAACAATATATTATTATAACCCACTTTATATTCGTAAATATTTTTAAACGTCACTTCAGAGTATAAATATCTGTCAATCTCCGAGAGTATTTTTGGTTGCCTAAGCACATGGCTCACTTATATATATTTACAATATTAAAATACAACTTTTTACAATTATTATGCTAATTTATTAAAAATGCCCTCACATAAATATATTTTTATTAAATTCTCTAGTATATAACTTATTTAAAACAACCAAATATCTAATATTATGTAGTATATAACTTATAAATTATTTTCTATAAACCTTAATCGTCACAATATATATATATATATATATATATATATATATATATATATATATATATATATATATATATGGAAAAGGATAATGCGAGTGAATAATAAAAGTAAAAAGTAATGGCATGTCTCGCAAAACAGAAAACCAAAAATGGTATATCGATGGAAGGCAACCGTATATACGTATTTCTGACTATTGGTCGTCTTCAGTACGGTGCAGCCAAGTTAGAAAAGGAGCATATTAACTTGGGAAAGGATCACTACAGGAGCAATGCAACCAATTTGTGGCATTAGAGTTAGAAGACCCTGATGGTTTCCAGGGCAACAATGTGGTACCCACTGTAAAAATTTCAGATAAATCGATGCAGTTATAAAAAATTTAAAGGAAAAATGCCACAGTAACTGGACTATTGGGTTATTTCCTGGTAACTTGTAATGATGAATCTGATGTTTTATGTATTAATTTTGATCTGGGTTTTGGATATTTTTCACTTGGCCTTTTTTTTGCCGGGTTCGTCTTCATAGTATCAATACTGTTCCAAGGCTTCACATTATTCCTTTAAGCAGTATATGTTTTTACGATTGGTAGGTTGCTAACCTTCCCAATCACCATTCACGTCTAGTAACCGTAGAACTACTCGATCTAACCCGTAATTATTCCAGGCAGTGCTCAATACAAAAAAAAATTACTTCTACCAACAGATAAGTATGTCAAAAAGATTTACCATTCTTTTTTAATCTGTTACATTATTAATACCCTCAGATAATTTAACTTGCACAATACAATTTTAACTTGCGCAATGCAACTGAAATCATAATGTACTTAATCTGTATTCATATATTTATAATTACTCTAAATTACTTGTTATTTTCCCTTAAACGTTACGTTATTTAATATCGTATTGCATATTCCTGCAAGGTGGGTAATGTGTTTGATTTTGAAGCTCCATCTTTCGGTATCGGTAGTTACCGGATATTTCGAAACGGTAGTTCTATCAGCTGTGGTATAGCTGCTGACGTTATTTCGGACTATAAAGCAACACTTATGAAAAAATAATACAAACCTCAGATCGTTCTACAATTACCAATTATTTTTTTTATACCAATACAATAATTACAATAAATTATTCGTTTAGGTAAGGTAAGGGCGACGAACAATATTTGTTTATATCCTTTACTTACTCCAAACAATTAAGTAAACATCTGTAGCCTGTTTTGGTGCAAATTAAACAAAGTAAGAAATTATCTTTCGGCTGTATTAAGCCGTTAAGAGGTTTATTATCGCTAAATATTCCTGATAAAGTAGTAACTCAAATTTTCAAACAAGATCAAAAGGAACTTTCTGTCAGAAGTAAAATGTAAAATTTCGATTGAAATGTTAATTAATCAGTTTCCTGGGTCTCTGAGTTGTTGTACGCCTCAGGAATTCCAATACCGTAAAGACAGGAAACGGAAATCCCCTTCGTCACCGCCTCGACCTTGTCACCCGAACTTTGAGTGGAACAAATAGCTACTGATGTTTAATAAATGCCCAGTCTTTTACTTAACCTTGTAAAAGTTTTTGTTAAGTTCAAAATGTTTTATTACTTTTTTAGTCCTGTCTTGTTTTCTTTTAAAATAAGTGTGTAATGAAATGATCCATATCAAACATTTAAAACAACAAATTTCTATCCTAATGTTTCAATCGTATATTTTTTATCATTTTACTCCAAAAAACAAATAATATAATTATATTCGGCCAAGAATTAAACAGTTCCATTTTCTTGTAAACTTAATATTTCGCCAACTGATTGGTTTCATTAGAAGGTAATTTAAAACAGAGATGTCAGCTACATACAAATAACATTTAACATTACGTTATATATAAGTAAAATTACATTCCTATGTACTTACAGAGGAGAAATGTTCGCACTGATTGGCGTCTGCTATATAATTTATTACGTTTTTTCTTGTGATCAAGTAACACGAGAAACCCGCTGTTTTTATAATTATTTAGTCTGTAGAATTTCTACTCTATCATAGTAAAACTGGTGACCTGTGTTATTGAAATATTCGATAATAGCGCATGTATTTTTACATGGTAATTTATAGATTGTATAAGTTGTGTATGTCAATTACTGGTTTCTTGTCTCTATATGAAAAAATAAACTTGTTATTTATAGAGCTGTACATACCAATTCTTATGTTCGTATGTGGTTTTGAATGGAATATGAACTTTATTTGTTAGGTTTTTAACGAAGGGTAATACGTGATTTTTCACGGCAAGAACCAAACTGTAGTTCTGGTTTTGTGCGTGCAAGCAAAATTTAGAAATATATACCTGATGCTGTAGGTTTTTATATCAAAATAGTTAGATATGAATGACTTGAGGAGTAGGTAGGTACTTAAGTGTCCAAGAATAGTACGCTGTTGTTGGTTTCTCTTTCAACAGATTGTTATATATATATATATATATATATATATATATATATATATATATATATATATATTAATATAGAAAAATTATGGACGCCTGAATTGCTACATACGCAATATTCCTTGTTTTAATTGTAAAGAAACGAAATAATAAATGTTTGATTTCTGTCTCATTAAATTAGATACCATTATGAATAAAAATCGACATGTTTTGGTTTATTTAAACGCCCTTTATACAACCGAATAAGAAATACACAAGTCAACCTCATGAAAGTATAAGTTTTTATGGGCAAAACGGTGCTGGAAGTATGTTATATAATATAAAATCTGAATATTCTTACAACGAACCTTTCGCGGTTATAGTATTAAACCCATTCAGCATGCCTGAAGGCACTTTCCTGCAAGAACTTCAGAAGTCTTAATGGTTGTTTTGCATCAAATCCTTCTTAAAGAAGAGAAAATAGAGAACAAGGGGATCAGATTACAGTCCGAGAACAGACTTTATAAGTATTTCAAAGGGCATAAGCATCGTTCTGTGAAATAAAATCTCTACGTCTCGACTCTACGCTTCTCTGTGAGGCCATAATGAAACCCTTTCGTGTTTATATACAGAGAAATTTTATAAAAATAATTATATAAAATATCATATAATATATACTAAACGCAGCATTTGTCAGAAAGGTATAGAAATACTAAATAGAGTTTATTAATCGTTGATGTTAAAGTATTATAATGGAATTATTAAATATAAATTCCAGTATTTTGATAAAATGTAGCTGTTGAGCTCTCTAAAAATAAAATAACTTAAATATCAGTAGATTACAATATTGTGAGAAAGTAAAGAGTTGCTAATGAAAGATAAGAAAATATCGAACCATAACTTAATTTTATGTAAGGACAAGGGTAACTATTTGAATTTAAAACCTTTTTACTTTTAAATTACTGTAATTTTAGAACATGGCACTTATAATGACAAAGTTAGATCTTCTCTAAATGATACCCATTTTACTTCTTTGACATCTTAGTTGATACTTACAAAATATTCATATACAAACTTAACGACAATATTACAAACTTAAAGATAATATTAAAACATTTTCTGTTTCCTTTCATCGTGACGCACCAGATAGAAAAATTCCCAGTAAGCTGTTAAACCCCAGGTTGAATGGGTTGCCTAAGATACACAAAGTTGACCTTCGTATTTATCCCGTTGTCAGTTTCATTATTACTCCAGTGTCTATTTGATCTACATTTATCCTCAACACTATTGAAATCTTGATTAACTTCACTTCACAGTTCTTAGTATTAAACTCTTGCTCTTAAATCACTCTTAAATAACAAGTCCATGCAGTCCTTTATTATTATTCCATGTTAGACATTCTACAAATATGTCTATTACAAGATTTATTTATGTTCAACAATATATTTTACAAACAACCTGATGATTTAGCAATGCTTATCTCCATTCCTAGCTGATGTCTTTATGTATCACTTTCCATTCAATCCAATTACATCATAAAAAATCCTTAAATATTACATTGGTTTCGATACATTGATTGTTGTTTGATCTTCATCTTAGATAATCATGACTCATCACTTACTGTTTAAAATTAACCAAGTTCACTCAAATTTTAAATTTACCGTGGAACTAGAATTGTATAATGCTATAAATTTTTTAGACTTGTATTTTACCAAAATCAAACCAGTTCAACGTTGGTATTTACCGTAAATCCAATCAAACTGATCACGTTATTTATGCTACATCAATCATCCCCTTTCTCATAAACATTCTGCTTTTAAAAATTTTGTTAATAGACTGCATATTAACCTTTTTCCTACATGAATTTAATTAGGAATTAAATGTAACCAAATAAATAGAAACTAACAATGGTTACAATTCAAATATTATCGACAAACTCATTCGAAAAAAACAGTCTAAACTTCTTCAGCAATCAGCATTTATTTCAAACTTATTAATTGCACCTATAGCTCTTTTGCATTTTTATAATTTTATCATTTCAGAAAAGATAAAACGCATGTTGTTGAGCACTATATAATAAGTGAGAAAATAATAGTGAATATAATAGTACTAACATTTATATCTCTTTTAAAGTTAACAATAACCTTAATAAATTTTTAACGAATACCAAAGATCCAATTCACTACATAAACCGCAGTGGTATGTGTGGATTGTTATACTCTGATTGTTATGCCTCCTATATCGGAGGTACGGTCATTATCCACCAGATCAGCAGAACATTCTGAACGATACAATATTTCTGCCTTTTCCCATAGTCTATGAGTATATTAGAGTCTATGAGATAGAAAACATAGCCCCGATTGTACCTATCGTCACTATTATTTTAATCGTGACTTCACCTCCGTATACCGGCTACTGTTTTTCCAATCTTCCATTATATTTCTTACAATTCATTCTCTCTCTCATTATTATTTTTCTTGTTACCTTTCTTTTTCATTAGCATTTCTGGCTTTCTGCCTTTTTGTCTTTTGTGACTATATCTAATTTATTTAATTCTTATTCTTTGCCTCCTCACTACGTTTACTAATTATTTTCACATTTTAACCAAAACAATTTTTCATTTACCCCCTACTCCTTCAATTTTCTTCGACAGTTCTCAATGTAGCTTCTTTCAGTATTTTCAGTCTATTCTACCACAATTTTAAGTTGTTTAGACAGAACCATACTTAACTTAATACTTATTTTATTTCTTTACTTATACAATACTTCTTCTTCTTCTTCAGCCTTAAGTAATCTAACTTTGGACATAGGCCTCCCCCAAATCAATCCAGTGTCTTCTATTTTGCGCCACTTGCGCCAGTTGTTTCCTCCGATCTTCTTAATTTCATCAGCCCATCTCATTTGTGGTCTTCCTTCACTTCTCTTTCCTAACCATGGCCTCCACTGTTGTATTTAGTGGTTCCATCTCTTATCCTTCAGTCGGGCATTGTGTCCTGCGAAGCTCCATTTTAATTTGACAGCATGTTCTCCTGCGTCTTTTACTTTGGTTTTGCTTCTAATACATTTGTTTATTTTTTTGTCTATAAGTCTCACCCCGAGCATTGATCTTTCCATCGCTCTTTGTGCTTTTACTATTTTATCTATATTGGACTTGGTGAGTGTCCACGTCTGTGAACCATACGTGAGTATAGGGAGAATACACTGATCGTAAATTCTGGTTTTCAAATACTGTTCTATTTTAGTGCTTTTCAAGATCCAACTCAGTTTTCCAAATCCTGCCCACGCTAACCTTATTGTTCTGGTAATTTCGGCAGTTCGATTTTCTTTGTTAATTTTCATTATCTGTCCCAGGTAGATGTATTCGCTTACTGTTTCTAAATTTATATCGTTCAATGTTATTTCTGGAGAGTTCGGTGTATTTGTCATTATTTTTGTTTTTTCCAAGTTTATCTTAAGACCTAATTTTTCCAAGCTTGAAATAGTTGCATCATTATGGTCTGTAGTTCTTTGAAACTTGTAGCGAATATTACAATGTCATCAGTGTATCTTAAATGTACAATATACAATACTACAATTTAAGTTTATTATTAATTCACCAATGTACATATCATAAAATAAAATTTTTTTCAAACCACAACTTGTTGTTTAGTAAGCTGTAAGTTAACTCTTCCAGTTTTACTGGAAGTTTATTTCTGCTCAATAAACTTTAAAATTTATTCTGTATCCCTTGCACTATGCACACGTTATAATAACACTTACGTCTTATCTCTATGGCCTAGTGTCATATTAATTATAAAAATTTACTAGTTTAATTATGTAATTTTAGGCTCATTTGATCTTGTTATGTGGCTAGTTTCAACTACTATAACCGTAAGCATTTACCACATGTTTAAGTTTTTTTTTTTATTTCAATTAACGTGTCTAGACTACTCGACTATTCTTTACAAATTTAACTGTTACACATAATTATTTAAATTCACAGTTTACTAAGCACTTAAATGTCTTTTAAATATTTAAACAGATTTACAAATTTCTGAGTTTCACTCAACATTTCTTTAATTATCTCCCAACTGGTGTTGTTTTCTTTTAGCAGAAAGATGCGGACATTCTTTAAGGAAATGTCTGACTGTTAAGGGACTGCTGCAATGGCCGCATGCACGTGGATCGGTAGATGCCATTAGAAAGCCATGTGTAAGACGAGTCCAAGTCTTAATCTTCTTAGAATAACCTTGTGTCTTCTGGGCATAGGTGGTAGCTCTAAGGAAGGTATAACTGGTTGTATATTGTGTAAGTGACTCAGAGTTGTGTTTTAATTAGCTTGCCATTTGTCATATATACGATTTTTAAACATTTTTTGAATATCATTATGCAACTGGATATTTGATATAGGTATATCCAAAGTAGAAGCGTAAAGCCTTTCGCGGCTGCATCTGCAGCCTCATTTCCTACAACTCCTACATGTGAAGGTACGCAGACAATAGTGACAATTACTCCATGATCCGTAAGTTTATTATATATGCCATGTATTAAATTTACGAGAGGATGATCTGAGAACATGTTTTTAATTACTTGTATTAATGATAAGTAGTCTGTGCAAATCGCTACATTGCGGTCAGTTGGTTCCAACATACGAAAAGCCTCGACGATACCGTATAGTTCTGCAGTGTATACACTACACACGGCAGAAAGTTTGATTAGTTTTGTAGTGCTGAAAGAGGAAACAACAGCACTACCCATCCCTACATCATTTTTAGAGGCATCTGTTTAAAGAACTTTATGAAACTGATTTCGATTAAGTATGTCTAGAAACAATTGTTTAATTATAGCTTTAGGAGTGTCATGTTTATTGAAAGAGCAAAGGGAGGTGTTGAAATTCGTAAGTTGCTTATACCACGGAGGATGTGTAGAGATATGAAAGGGTGAAGTTGCAGAAGGATAAAAACCGCCGAGAATAGAATTTAGTATACAAGAGAGGGGTTGTGCAGCTCTAGTGGTCTGAGAATGATTAATGAGATTATTTGGTTGTATAAGTAGTTGATAGACTGGATTTTGTGAATTGGCTGATAAGCTAGCTGCATATGACAAAAGAAGATGTTGTCTCCTTAACGATGAGTGGTGGTTCGTTAGCTTCACAGTACATACTTTGAGCTGAACTAGATCTGAAGGCACCTAAGCAATACCTAAGACCTGTATTGTGTACGGAGTCAAGAGCTTTCAGATGTGACTTGGAGGCAGACATATAGACAAAACTACCATAGTCTATTTTGGAGCGAGTAATGAATCTGTAAACTGTAAGCAATACCTCTTCATCGGCTCCCCATTGAAAATATGCTAGACTTTTTAGGATATTAATATTTTTTAAACAGTTGCCTTTCGTTTTCTGTATGTGTGTATTCCAAGTAAGTCTGGAGTCGAAGGTTAGTCCTAAGACTTTATGATGATCAATAACATCTAGTAATACTACGTTGTATGTCAAAATTGGATTATCTTTTGTCGTTTGTCTGCTAAATTTCATGATTTTAGTTTTTTTGAGATGAAAAGGAAAGCCCAATATGCCTCGACCACCTTTCTATATTATCAATGGCTGTTTGCATTAGTCGACAGGTTGTTTCGATATTCTTTCCTCTGCAAAAGAGTACAAGGTCGTCATAATGTGTGTTTAACTGGAAGATAAATACTTTTGCCTACATCATTAAATGCCAAACTAAACAGAGTTGTGCTTATAACAGAACCTTGTGGTACTCCATTATGTTGAATACGAGTAGATGACAGCTTTCCGTTTAAAATAACTTTAAAAGTTCTATCATCTAAAAAATTCTGCACAAAGTAGTATATGTTTTCACCAAGTCCACATTGTTGAAGATTTTGAAGTATTACAGATTTTTGAACAGTGTCAAAGGCTCCTTCTACATAAAAAAAGGCTGCTAATAAATCTTGTTTACAGGCCATAGAGTCGGAAATATGTAATTGTAAAATTACCAAATTATCTGATGTAGAACGATGAGATCTAAAACCGGATTGTGCCGGTGAAATAACTCTATTTTTTTCCAAAAACCGGACCAATCTTTTGTTTACCATTTTCTCCATTAATTTGCACATGGTGCACGTTAGCGATATTGGCCTATATGAATTAGATAAACTTTGTGTTTGGTTATGAACTTTTTTAATTGATATAATATATAATTCTCGCCACCGCTTAGGAAAATTATAACTGTTCCAAATACCGTTGTAAAATTTTAATAAAACAATGATGCAAGGAGTCGATAATTTCTTTAAGAATATGAAAGGAATGTCATGTGGACCAGAGGCTGTGTTTTTACACAAATCGAGTGCCGTCATTAGTTCCTCTAAGGTAAATGAAGTGTTAATAGGATCGATTTCTTGTACAGTTTTTATTGTGGAGACCTTTCCAGTTAATGTGCCTGATGATATGTTATATGTCTTTTTGTTCAAACGTATCAGCTAGTAAATTAGTAATGCGTTGTGTGTCATTGATAACGATGTTTTGATAACTTATACTTTGAATACCAAAACTTGTCTTACGGCCCTGCATTTGTCGTATTTTCGTCCATACTTGGGCAGAAGGTGTGTTGGTTTTTAGTGAAGAAGTATATTCTCTCCATGAACTTTTTTTAGCACGTATTTTGCTCTGGCCTTTAGTTTTTTAAATTGCACAAAATCTTCGTTATTTCGAGTTCTTCGATATCTGTTTAATGCTTTTTAATATTATTATGTGCATTGAAATCACCCACAAGAAGATAAGGAGTGGGGAGTTGATGGATTAGATTATACAGTTCCTCTTCTGAAAGTTTGTAATTAGGTGGTACGTAAATGCTACATACTGTAATTTTGCTGGGGCACCAGATGGAGACTGCGATTGCTTCAATGCCAGTAGTGAGTATGTGATGTGTAGAAATGTGATGTGTTATCATTCGTAGACAATGATAACCTTCGTAATTTTTAAGTTGTCCAATATTGGTATCTTTAAAGTTTGTCTATTCTAAACATATAAAATCTGGTTCTGTTTCTGCGATCAATTGTTGGATTCTTTCATATCTCGGATAGAATCCGTCACAATTCCATTGAATTAATTTGATAAGTAACTAAGTACTTAAAAGGTATATTTTTGGGACTTTTGTGATGTATCTGAAATATAATCGTCGTCAGGTGATGATTGTGATACTTCAGCGTTGCTATTATCTGTGGTTAAATACTTCTTTAATTTTTTCGTTGTTCTAGTAACTCTACCCTTAACAGATCTTTCTGTTAAAGAAGGATATATCTTATACATATCGTTCAACAGGACCTGTATATCTGTAGTAATTTGCAGAGCTTCGATTATTGGGTTGCCGTTGCCAAATGAGTTCTCGAGAAATGCAATAATCTAATCAGCTGTTAACGAATAGTCATTCGGATTTGTGTCACAGAAATTTTGTATAATTATCTTTGTGTTGTCTGATAGAATAACTTCGTTTATGGACTGCATCCTAGGTTTCTTCTTAACTAATTTTGGTTTGTCAGTGGAGGAGGAGTGCTCAGGAGGGGGCATTACATCAACGTCGGATGTCTGGTCTTCAAGAGAATTTATGTCATTAGTTGATGAATGCAGTCGTTTGACACCTGGTCCTGGTAATAATGTAGTTGCTTGAAGATTCTCAGAATTTGTATCAACTATTGTAGTTGTTGACAATGTTGATGATAAACTATTTGATTGCGGCAATGAGGTTGTTTGTGTATTTGTGTTAGGACATTTGCTTGCTGTATGTCCAGGCTCTTTACAAAGGAAACATTCCATACGATCTATAGACAAGAATATTCTATATGCGATATTCTCATGCTGTATTAAAAGTGACGTTTGAAGCTCGTAGTTCTCCGTAGCTGGAATAACGTAGACTTGACGTCTGAAACTCATAATATGCGAGTACTAATCTCCTGGGATATCTGCCTTTAATAATAATATAGGCGACACCATTTAAAGTCCGAAATCTTTGTGTGTCTGTTCTGACCTCATTAGGTATGGATGGACAGACATTTGATATTAATATTCTCTTAGCTGGAGAAATTAGTCTTTTTATACTTAGCTCAACGGAATTTACAGTTACAGTGGAATGCTTTAATATAAGCTGGTCTACAAGTTCGGTTCTTGATAAGTAAATATACACTCGGTTGTTTGATATTTTCGATTCAAAGCAAACATTTTTGCGATTAACGATGTTTCCATCTGCTTTAACGTAGTCCAATAACACAAGATTGGGATGAGAATGTATGATAATTCCTTGTTGTTTTTTTGGAAAAATAAGTTTGGGTCTTGTTTTGGGTGCAGCAACATATGAAGTTGTAGGTTTATTGTTTGAAGTAGTTTGTTCAATTTTGTTACCCTTCTAGTCAAAAGCAACAGGTTTAGGGTTATCCATAGTAGTTGTAATTATTGGCCAGTATCTAGATAACAACAACACACCATGTCGTATTACTGGGTGCCTATAAAATTGGCGTAAAACGAAAGGCGATTTGAAATATATTAGTGTTTCACTAATGAGCATAAAAAAGTTCAAAGATAAACAAAATAAACAGTTTAATGCAAAATTATAGTCAGATATTAAATAATACCTTTACACTTACTCGTAGGCAAGAGTTAACAGCAGTTTCCAATACACTACACCTTTAGGTTTATATGTCCAAAATTTAGTAAATTTTCAATCCAAATATTCACTTTAAAACTTAAATAACGATTCTCAACATACAGAACGACCTTCACGCGTTCAGACACCTCAAAATATCAAGGAAAGCCACATATTTAAGTTAAAACTCAAAACTTTACCTATTTGCGTTAAATTTTACCGAATTAATTTCAATTTTTTTTTGATGAGGGTGGTCGTATAGGACAGAACGTGTGAAACTTTATAAATCCATTTTGGATATTTTTAAAAATTTTAATAAATTTATTACATTTTACACACGAAGTTTTTACTTTTTGTTTTTTTTTTTTTTTTTTTTTTTTCTTTTTACCATCAGTTTCTTTTAGGACTATATTTGAATGATTCAAATATAGTCCTAAAAAAAACTGATGGTAAAAAGAGAAAAATCAAAGAAGCGGCTCTAATTATGCTAAATGAGACCAATTGCGTCGCGAATTCCTCGGCAGAATGTAGTAGGATCTGGTTACCCATATTGAAAGAGGAAGTTATTAAAAGGAAAATACCAGTATTGGTAAGTCAGTAACATATAGAGAATACATCATTTATATTTTTTTAAATAACAAACATATAAAATCGGAATTTGGTATTTATTGAAGGTAAACTAAATGCAAGATCAAATACTTACCATGTCGGGATAGTATTATGAGGTTTTTTCCTGGTTTTTCCCTCATAATTTACTATGGAATCACTAACGGGAGAATTTTACTGTCATCATGGCATGTATTTGTCTTTTTAAAGACGAATTACATGTTATGATTTTTTCTGACGGATATTCTCACGTTAAAGTTGGTTTCATGTAATCGAATGAACTATCTTATAAGTAAAGTCGTCCCAGGAACGCAACTCAACAATATTGGCAATATCATTTTAAAGTCGTCTACTTTAAAATGTATAATGTATGTCTGAATTGTCAATATAGATGAGTCAGATAAAATTAAATTATTAGAAGAATTTTTCACTAAGTAACAAAAACAAAATTTGTTTAATTTACTAATGTTTGTATTTTGAGAACGATTTCCGAAGTGGAAATTGAAACGTCAATAAATGTATTTTAACCTTTAATTGTGGCTTATTCCCATTTAAATATTAATTACCTTAAATGCCCCTGAAATTGTAATATTTGTAGGCTTTCTCGGTAATCCAAGTTTATGACATAAATTTGAACTAATAAAGTTCGACTGGCTCCCTGGATCTAAAAGTGTTCTGCAGTCATGACGATTTCCCTTTGTATCAACAACCTCTAATAAAACAGTAGATAAAAGTACTTGTTTCGAACTTAAACTGAATGTGAAGAGAGACTGTTGTGCATGTGTCTCAGATGTAGAAGGTTTTGTATCAAGCAACAGAGAATGATGCTTCACAGTGCATTTTTTGCAATGACCAAAATTGCAACTGTTTAATTGATGCCCACGATTTAGACAGTTAATGCACAAATTGGACTTTTTTACTAAATCGATTCGTTCAGGTACAGACAACTTTAGAAATTTTGTACATGTATAAATTTTGTGATTTGGAGCATTGCATGATGAACAGGTATGGTTTGAAGTATGAAAACTTCTCTGAACATGAGAATTTAATCTATTACTAGATACTGTTGGTGATTTGGATGGCTGTGCCCTTATGTTTTGGGTTGAATTCGCCTCTATATGTTTGTCCTCCATTTTTTTGAGCATTTTTGACTTTTGCTTTAAAAATGAAAGAAAAACTTCTAAATTGGGTGAATCGTTCATTGAATCTTTAGATTCCCATTCTTTAATTGTAATTGGATCGAGCTTGGTATACACTAAATATATAATTAGAGTATCCCATGACTCTGTAGGCTGTCCTAATGACCTTAAAGATTTTAAGTGCATTTTTACGTGATCTACCAAGTGGCTTAAACCTTTTGAAGATTCCCTTTTTATTGGATGAATGTCGAATAAGGCCTTGGTATGTACATGTGACAATGCCCTTTTATCTGTATATTGGTCACACAATAAATCTCAAGCTATTGGAAAATTATCATGTGTGACCTGCATGTTTGCAATAATTTCGAATGCTTCGCCCTGTAAAGATCTCTTTAAATAATGAAACCGCTGTACATTACTAATTGAACTATTGTTATTTATCAAACTGTTAAATGAATCTCTAAATTGTAGCCAATCACCTGATTCGCCTGAAAATGTTGGCAAATTGATGGCTGGCAACTTTACTTCTGAAAAATCGAATTTATTGTTATTTTACTTCTCAATGGAACTTGCATTATCTGTGCTATTTTCCTTAATCAGGGCTTGCGCTTGTGCAAGTATCGAATAAAATTCATTTTCAAAGGTTTCGCGTGTTTTATATTCGTTTTGCAAGTCCTCTTCCTCTACCAAGCATTCAATCTCTACCTGCATAGCTGAATATTCAGCTAGTAGACTTTCAATATGTACAATTCTGTTTTTTAAGTCCCTATCGTCAAATGAATCAATTTGAGACATGCATTTATTTACATATGTCTGAAAATTTGTTAAACGAGCTTTCAAACCACCTCGCTTAACACAAAGTCTTTTTAAATCTTGTGCTAATTCCATTTTTATTAAAAACAAATAAGCAAATATTAAATAAATCAACAACAGCTTTGTGAGAATGCAAATAAAACTGGACTATTTATGTATTGAATATGCCTCTTTGTAATAATATTTGATAATAGTAAAATATATCCTAAAATAATACGAGAAATAAATAATTGACTATTTGTATTAAATATGTCTGCGTAATATTTAATATGATGGTAAAATATATACCGTGAAATCGTAAAATAATATGAAAACAAAGAATGCAAATTTTTAATTTTGGTATAGGAATGAAAGGTAGTAGGGAATATAGCTCTTATTGAATAAGTAATACGTTACAGTTTTGCTGCCAATATGATCGAGTGTATCGCCTTAAGTATTCTAGCGTTCTAGTCGCTGGAAGCCCAGATGAAGTTGTTGTCGTCCAGATGAATATCGATACAGCGCACCGCTCTTGAATGCTGAACCTTGAATTGGCTGATCGGCTGGAACTGGTTCTTCTTCTGGTTTTCGGCTTGGCGTCACTTCACAATCACTATGTATTATTGTATTTGTATTATTTATAAATTAATTAACTGTGGACGTGTGTATTATCCGGCTCGAAGGACCAAATATGTAGCTTACGCTTGAAATGTTCTGTATTTGCTGAATTAAAATAAAACTGCACTATAAATGCTTTGTATTTATTGCATTAAAGATAGCACAATGATTTTATATGTCTTTAGTTCTGAACGTGAACTCTGACTGCTGACTGAAGTGCGAAGCATCTATGCGCACCGAATTTAAAGTCAAGTAGGGGAGATTGGCGCGTACACACAGTACCTAATATTATTTAAAAACTCAAATACAAAAAACAACTAACTCACTATATAAATAACAAATGTCTCATTAATAATTATCGCATATCACTTTACCATATAAACACTTCGATAAACGCATGAAACCTAAACTTTAAGCGCTGGACCACCGCCTTAAATAATTAGATCGTAATTTTTAGATTTTGCACGTCTATTGCACTGAAAGCCGAGTCGGCGCTTTAAATCGAAATTTCAGAAAAATATTGCTAGTAAAGCATTGATACAACGCCAGGTAGAATTTTTGAGATATGCATTCTGAGTCACATAACATTGCCTCCTTCTGTCAGGCTGTTCGCCGCGAACATTACTAAATGGACCAGGTCGGTGGATTCTACCCTTCATAGGGACACAGTCGTCTCTATAGGTGGACGACTTTCGGCTTACTTCGTGGCGTTGGTGGCTTCCTATAAAGAACGTCGTTTATTTTTTAGTTACCAGGTACGGTCCCTCACAGGACCGCTGCAACTTAAGATTTAGACCTTTCCTTCTGGTTGGTTGATAGAGCCAAACTGCATCTCCTTCCTTAAAGTTAACGGGAGTGGATTTCTGATCGAACCTAACCTTCTTCCGGTTACTGGTGCAGAATTCATTCTGGAACTATCTTCTGCTATCAACATCTTTAGACAATTTTTCAAATTTTTAGAGGCATATTGTAGAATTTCTTCATCGCCGATGACATAGGTCCTGTTTCTGACAGGTACAATAAACCCATGTTCGGTCATGATGTCGACGCCCAGGATGACCTCATCCACGATATCAGCTATTAGGACCACTACTGCTATTTTGACGTGTCCCAGTTCTTTTTCGGATTTTTACACATATCTACCCTTAAACAGTAGTTATGTTTTCGCCTGTTGCTCTCTCTAGTATGAGAGGTTTTAGTATTGTACTTATAGTTACTTGTATCGACAGTAAAACTGCACCTGTGACCATTGAGAAGTTTATCGGCAGCAAAGCTGTCGCTATTTCATCTTATCGTGGATATTGAGAATCTGAGGGTTTGGGGCAGGGCAGACAACGTGTGCCCCTTGACGTTGGCTTCTTTTAGTTTTTCGAATTACCTTGCTATTGTAAAGTTTGCCTGCCAGTCGATTTTCTATACTCTGATCATGTGTCTGCTATCACGTTGAAGATGACCTACCAATCCACAATTGTATTACTTGAAGCGCCCTTGACGTTTTTGTTATAAAGAATGAGCTATTGGGCCGAGATATTTCTCGAATTGGGCGATCATAATCTGGGCAGCGTATTTATATCGCCTTCTTCTACTTCGACAACGCCTCTTACTTGATGGACTTTGTGTTAATGGTGGGACACATTCTTCACGGCTTCATATTCCAATGCTGCGACAATACCATCCTTTAATATTTGGTAGCGTCCTCTTCCTAGTCGTAATGTCTGCTGAAGATCTACATCGCGCAGGCTATCTAGAAATCATTGGATGGTGAATTGGTGTAGGAACTCTTCTGGGTCTTCGGGCCAAATGAGTGCTGTCATCTTTCACTTCCGCTCCGTATTCTTACACAGATTCGTTGGATCCTTGGATACGTACTTTTAGTGGACTGTAGTATACCTACCAAAATATTTAATTCCTGTATCCTACATGTACTTGCATATGGAGCTCAAACCTGGATATTCACTAAAATAAATATGGAGAAGATCAGAAAAACTCAGAGAGCTATGAAACGACAGATGTTGGGTATCTCATTTAAAGACCATAAAAGCAATGAAGGCATTCGTAATAGAACAAAAGTAAAAGATGCTGTCAAACAGGCAGCAAAACTGAAATGAAAATGGGCTGGACCTCACGAACGTCTTAAGGATGGCCGATGGAATAAAGAAATCGGGAATTGGAGGCTATATGATGCCAAAAGACTACGAGGAAGACGCAAATGCGCTGGAGCGACGATATTAAAAGAACTGAAGGATGAATGTGGAAACGTCTTACAAACAAGAAAGACGAAGGGCAAGAATTAGGAGAGACCTATATTCGGCAATACGAATAAAGAGAAGGGCTTAAAAAAAGGTATACCTACTTCAATCATTGGCTGCCGTATCTTAGTTCTAGAGTCGATAAGATGGTTTCATAGTTCTTTTGTGCTTTATCTGGGATATTTTGGTGGATTTCGACAGACTTACCCCAAAGTGCTAATATGAGAGCTGTTACCTTATGTTTATATGTCCACTTATTTTGTGCAGCGGCTTCGAATTTTTTCTGTACACTGGCCAGAAGGTCTCGCCGTCAAATTTAGGGAGCTTAATTATTCCGTTGCCAGGGGAACTAATCAGTTGTGTTTTATCTTCAGTTGCTTGGTCTTTTTAATTTCTAGACGGATATTTTCAAGGTTTCTCGTTATCTCATCATTTTTTTTTCTTTACTAAACCTCTTGTTACTACAACTTATTTAATCATGTCTTCTTTTATTTCTTCGATTTTTCTTTTCGTATTTTCTTTATTTACGTTTTAGTCCCCTATTTTTGATAAAAAACTCATGAGCGACTCTCTGGCTTCTTTACATTTTTCTTTAACTTCTTTTTCTTCCTAACGCCGTTTCTCTTTAGCTTCTTTTTCTTTCTGACGACGTCTCTTTTCAGATTCTTGTCAACGTTTTTGTTTTTCTTCTTGCAGTTTTTCGTCAGCCTCTTTTTTTTGACGATGTCAATATTCAGCTTTCTTTTCATTGTAGACGATGTTGTTCCATTGCGGCAATTATATCTTGAATTTTTTCCATATTGGTCTCGTTTCTTGTTTTTACCATATACATAAATTCTGGACAATAACTTCATTCACTTAATCCCATTTTCTTCTGGCACCAATTGTTACGTTTTTCTGTGGTTTTAGGACTAGTGAAATTGGTAGTTAATCTAATTTTATTTATATACCCAAATACAAAAAAAAACAACCAGCTTACTATATATATATATATATATATATATATATATATATATATATATATATATATATATATATATATATATATATATATATATATATATATATATATATATATATATATATATATATATATATATATATATATATATATATATATAGTATATAATATATAATATAATACCTAACTACTTTATATATATATATATATATATATATATATATATATATATATATATATATATATATATATATATATGACAAATGTTTTATATATGGTATATGGTCTTAAATATGGTATATCACTTTACTAGATAAACACTTTGCTAACTGCATGAAAACTTAACTTTAAAAGCTAGATCATAGCCTTAAATAATTAGATCGTTATTTCTAGATTTTGTAGAATCTTCGAGATTAGATAGAATTTTCGACATGTTACAGGACCGTAATTATTATAGTCACATAAGAACATATTAATTTTATTTTCATCTATATCCGTTTCTGGTGTGAGTTTGATCGTATAGATTTTTTCATACTTCTGTTTTAACTTATGGTTCCACTACTTTACTTTCATTTGGCAGATTTAAAGTTTTATAAATCTTTCTATTTTTTTGCACTTTTTAAATAGTTTTTGCTTCACTTTTTTTTCTCTGAAAGTTCATTTGACCATCTCTAGGTCACTTTAATCTCATTATTTTTACTGATGTTTTTCCAAGTATACTACTTGTAGTATATCCCTTTAAAGTATATAAGGACTTCTTTTTAAGTTTTAGCTATTACTTTCTTCCTCTTTTTTCTTCTTTCTATATTTTCCCCTGAATTTTTTTTTTCATATTCTAACATCCACTATAAACAGGAAAATTGAACAACAAGTTCCGCCTGACAATATAAACTTGTTTCTAGTGCTGTTAATGTAAGTATCCTAAAAAAAATTAAAGAATTAGCTGGTTATATATGAATTTTGTCACTTATGTTTCTCCGATATGTCTGAATCATCAGACGCGTTGAATGACCTATATTTATCATCAGACAATTTCATTTTCATGTTTATTTTTGTAAAATTTAATTAATTTAGTTAAAAGAATATATTGCCTGATAGAACCTGCTTTCCGATATTACTGTCCGACAAGTGAAAATTTTCAAGAAAGTTAGAGGGAAAAGGTCCACAGAACCAAAAAAGATGAAGAGGGAAATCGTGTCAGACTCGGCCTAATAAAGCAATACAAAAAGTTTGAAGAGAGTGTCTTTTTTGACAACTGGCACTCCAAATATAATTCTAACGTTTTTATTAGATTAGTTTTTAGATTTTTTGTTTAATGCGTGATTTTTGTCAAATCAATCAACGATTAAAGATCTTCATTAATATTGTCAATAGCTTTTTTACAGTCAGTCAGAAGAACGGATAGTAAATTAGTGTAGTCTAAATAATACTTTTTTCCATTTAAGAAAAATAGTCGTTAAAGACAAAGTAGACATTGTATAAGTTATATAAAGAATAATTAATAGGTAACATTCCTAACTTTTAGCCATATTAATCTAAAGCATTAGATTTTATGGTCTATAAAAATGTTTAAGTGACGGTTTTGGCCGTAACTTGATGAAAGTTCATTTTGTCAAGCAATAAAATAGTGAAAATTTTTGTCTTCAAAACTTTTATTATACAACATTTATTATAATTTATTATCACTACAGCTGTTTCGACAGTGTGCCTTTCTCAAGTGAGCTATTTTTCTTATGTGTCTTTATAGTCTTATATATCTCTAACTAAATAAGTTGAGAAGGGGAGAACTTTTTGTCTTAAGTTGGTCATTCAGAATTAGCTCTGTATTTTTTAATTTGCTTTATTTCCATAGATTCTAATATTGACAGCTTAAGACCTATATTTTAAATGTGAAAAATTTGAAACTGATTATTATAAGAATAATTATAATTTAGAAGGTGAGGTGCGTACGTAGAATCAGTTTCTCCATTATTAAAAGTCATTTTGTGTTCTGCTATCCGTTTGTTAGAGGTTCTACCCGTTTGACCAATGTAAATTTTTGAGCAGCCGCCACATGTAAGTTTGTATGTTTGGCTATTGTTGTTCTGAATATATTTGCTTAAGTTGTTGTTCTTCTGAAAGTTGGCGTTATATCTTTTTGTATGTGTTAGGCTATTTTTATTTATATCTTTCCTGTGTATGTAATCAAGCAGAAAGTACTGGGTTTTTTCTGTGTTGGTGAAAAGCCTAATGGCTTTGTTATGCAGGTTTTGGTTTAATATATATATATATATATATATATATATATATATAAATATATATATATATATATATATATATATATATATATATATATATATATATATATATAGGTAAAACTCACAAGCAATTTAATTTTACTACCAAAACGACCGGTTTCCCTTTCTACACTTTGCAAAGCATATTCAGGTCAAACGGTACAAAGTAAATTAAATGATGCCGGTACAAGATTAGTTAATGATTCGGGAAACATAGTTCAAACTATCCTGTATTACGGATGATGGGTGATCTTCGGTTTTTATTGTAACTGTTTTATAATTAGCAGGGAAGTTTCTTGAGGGGAGAGATGTTAACAAATGAAATAGGAATAAGGTATATGTGGTTGTTTGTTAAATGAATGAAATTAGATGTACAATTTTGTAAGTGTGCAATTTCTGTAACTTGTAATTATCAAATTTTTTATAAAGTAAATTTGATTTCTGTTTTGGCAGAAAAGTGTGATGTCAGATATGTTAAAATTATTAAAAATAAAGCAATTAATGACACTTAGGGACAAACAGAACACAATTAAAATGACAAAACAGACATTAAATTTTAAAAGGGGGTACTTATTGGCACTACATCATATTGTAGGAGAGGAACAGTTCCTCAGGAACTAAAGGAACAATTTATTGTAGTGGTGTATCGGGTATGCGGTCTATTATTTGAAAAAACTCTTTTTTCTTTTATTTCTCTATATTTCGCTAATTTTTTGTCAGCTTCATCAGGAGAACTAAAATATGGTTAAATGTGTATAATATGTATTAATAAGGTAAAAATAAATAATGAATTACGTACAGATTTAGATTTTAAAATATTTTAAAATGTTCTTATACATAATATGTTCAAAACAGTACTAACAATATTGGTTAAAAGCACCTAGATCACTAGTAATTAAATAAAAAGCAAACAGAAACAACCAAAAACAATTAAAGTACAATAAAATTACACATTAAAAATATACAGGGTGATTTAAAATATAATTGTAAACAGAAAAATTATTTTAACATACTAAGAATATTACAGTAGATATTGCTCAACTGTCCCTCGCCTGCCTTGTAATTTACTGCATATTTTTCTTTATTAATATGACACATTTCTAAAAACAATCTTTTTTTGTAATTATTCTCTTGCTGTAGAACTTTGATATTTGAGTAGTCAAATTGATGCCCAGTTTTTAAGTAATGTTCAACTGCTGCACATGTATTCTTCTTTTTTGTGCAGTCACTTTTGTGCTGTGTGACCCTTTGTTTTAGCCATTGAGAAGTTTGGCCAACATAACAATTATGGCAATCCAAACAAGGCAGTTTGTAGATAACATTAGTTTTATTTACAGTTGGTGTCTCGTCTTTTACTTTAGAAAACAGTTGTCTGTTTTCTAATTAATTATATTGGACAATTTTAATGTTGGTAAATTGTTTAAATAAACTAGTCACATAAGGTCTTAACTGTTTTATTAATGGTAGTTTTTTATATTGGATTGTCTGTGCTGCTCCAATATCAGTGGGACCGTCCGACCGTGTATTTCGATTGGGGTATTTTACTGCATAATGCCTTGCGGCTGCTGCACTATTTCCTTGACATTTACCTACGATATTCCTGATAGTTTATTAAAATCATAATTTAATCTTATCCAACTTACCTAAAAATAAATGCATATCTGCCATTTCCTGAAATGTGTAGGCCATTGTAATATCAAAATTTTTAATAGTAATCTTATTTACACAATAAATGATAGCTTTAAATTATTGACTATTATTGGTGGAACTGTTTGTAATTATTGTATACGTAGAAACTAATTGTAATTTTATGGCGACAGACGATTATTTCTGACTATTGATCGTCGTTTACGCGAAACAGGTACACCGCAAGTTGCTGGCAATAGTGGTCGTCCAATAATGGTTGCAACTGATAAAGACATTTTAGAAATCATTGAAGAAGTCTCTGAAACAAGTACAAGGTTAATAGCTGCTCAACTAAATGTTCCTTACGTAAGGGTTTGGAGGCGTTTGAAGGATCAGCTGCTTAAACCCTATCACTTAACAACGGTTCAAGAGTTATTGGTTGAAGATTATCCTAAAAGGATTGGATTTTGCTATTGGTTGTTAATGGAAAACAGTCGAAATGTTAATTTTATTAGAAATATTTTGTTAACCGACGAAGCTACCTTCAGTAGAAATGGAATAACAAACCATCATAACGAGCACGCACTGACGAAAATCCTACAACAAAAAAAACGACTTGTCACCAAAGAACTTTTAAAGTTAATGTTTGGGCAGGAATTGTGAATAACAATCTAATAGACCCAGAATTTCTTCCCGACAATTTAAATGGTGATAATTATTTGCAGTTCTTGGCAAACGATTTACAAGAGTATTTGGAAGAAGTGAATATTGCAATAAGGCAAAATATGTGGTTTCTACAAGATGACGCCTCACCGCATTACAGTAATGAAGTCCGGGAATACCTGTGCAGGCAGTATTCTGATCGGTGGATTGGAAGGGGTCGTGACGCACCTAATTCTTGGCCACCCAGAAGTTCAGGTCTTAACCCCATGGATTTTTGCTTTTTTGGATTTATGAAAGAGAAGGTGTATTCTGTAACAATAGAGGACGAACCACAATTGAGGGTTAGAATAATTGAAGCTGCAAATCAATTTCGTCAGAAAAATATGATTTTTCAGTGCATTCGGTTTTCCTTATCAAAACGATACCGAATGTGTATTGAAGAAAATGGGTCATTTTAAACATTTATTGAAATATATTTTTATAAAGATTATAGACATTTTTTATACTAGTTAATTCATTTAAGCCATTTATTTAGTTTCACGTAATTTTTTAATTATTAATGAAAAGAGCCGGCCGTAACTCAATAAAAACTGTTTTTAGAAAAAAGATTCAAAAAAAATTGAAAAATGTGTTAAACTAATGATGCCACATAATTCATTTGATTTGAACGTACTCAAAAGTTTGTGGGGATTTAGGGCTGCACACACCCCTTAAAATTTTTCTGTGCGCTTAGATTTTGTTGTTTCCTTTTTATGAAAAATGCTTTCAGAACAAGAAAGTAACGTGTCTATTTTTATTACAAAATGTCAAGTAGTTTAGGAGATAATGCAAAAAAAGAATTGTTATTTTGTAACTTTTTTTGTGTACACTTTTGTGCTAAGGTAAGTTGGATTTAATCAATTTATTTTTGTCCCCGGATTGCGTGATTTAATTTATGACATACCTTTTTGAAACACTCTTTATATATATACATTATATTAGTGTGTGTATGTGGGTGTAAGTATTTTACATGTAGAATGCTATTTTGTAACCTTTGTATCCTTCCCAGGACTATTTCATAATTCCATAGTTTATGGCATTCCTAAACAACCCTGTAGATACACGAATTCGCTTGTAAACTCTCATTCATATCATCAGACATATGGCCTAACGATCCTTTCAGAAATATGGTTATATGAGCAGCATCCTGAATCAGATTCTGCTTAACTAAGCAGAACAAAATTGCAATTGGTAACATGTAAAATACAATTCGCTAACTTTTGGCTGGATTCCTTCAATCATATCTTTCGAATACAGAGTTTGCCTCAAAAGTCAGGATAAAAATTCCTCATTGTATTTCAATGTTTCACAATAGGCAATCTGCCGGTATTAGCAGAAAATTTTGTCATGTTTGGGACGAAAATCATAGTGAGATATATATATGGTTAAAAACTTTTTAATTCTGTAAGAATGTATTTTTAAATTTATTTATCTTTGATTAAACCTTGTTGCTTTATTATATTCATTGCGTTTAAAACCTTAAAGTAAAACGTGTCGTAGGAAATCAATAAAAATTAATAATAAAAAAGATTGGTTTAAAGAAAAATTTTATTGCCCTATTTATTCAATGATTGTATTCATTAAGGACGATGTTGATAGTAAGAATCAATGATGAAAAGACGTCGATGGTAATAAATGGTGATTATTAGTTCCATAAAGTGCACAATCTTTAAATTCAACGATCGTTCCTAAAGTTTACGCTATTATTGCCGAGATGGAAAAAATGTTAAAAGGTTATGGTCTGACAATCAGGTAAGTGAGAAAAGTTGTCATATTGATTAAAACACAGTGTGCTCCCAAGATAAGCTGATTTTTGAGATATTGAAAAAATAACCTGAAGAGATCCCTAAAGATGAAAAGTTTAAAGCTAATAAGGGTTGGTTCAGCCGATTCAAAAGTCGCTGTAATTGGCATAGCTGTGTAGAGAAATTAAAAGTTATGATTAATGAATGTGCCAACACCAACCAAATCATATATTCCAAATAGATGAGCTGAATCTGGCTAGCCTGTGATTTGGAAGTATAATCGTAAAGCTTTGGTAACAGATTTTCTTTTTGAGAATTGGTTTAGTAATCATTTGATATCTAAGTCAAACGTTATTTTTAATTTAAACCAGTTCTATTTAAAGTAATCCTAATTATCGACAACGCACTATAGATAAAGTCACGTTGAGATGGCAGTGTACGGATATAGGATAACAGCGTTGCCAATTCTACTGCCATTGTAAGTTTTGCTACTTTTGTAAAATAAGCAGGGCCAAACTCACGGTAAACTAAGATATGTTTAGGTAAGCTAAAGTTGTTAATAGAAAATTCGTGAATGAAATAAATGGTAATAATTCCTAAAATGCTTTTATACATAATACCGCAGTTAATAGGGAAAAAAATATGAAAAATATTCTAAAGGTTTTTAATGTTCTAAACGGTAGATAAGGGATAACTGATGATAATTCCTTGAAGAATTACAGCCAATTCTGCTTTGTTTATTTTTTAAAGAAAGATGAAGTTTGGAAAAATCATTTTTTTGCCTATTTTGTTCCTCGTGCATTTTAGGGAAAAATGTTTCAAATAAATGTTGCAGATCTTAAACAGTTTTTTAATTTTTTAGTTTGTAAATTAAAATACATAAACAAAACTTTTTTTGTTTTCAAAACAAAATTTTTCAAAACTTTGTTTTTGGCAATTACACCCCTTATGTTCTAGGGGCCTTAATTGTGCACTAATTTATTAAATGTTCATAACTTTACTTTTTGCATAATGGCGTCTAATATAACTACTTGAAATTATGTCGATTAATGAGTTATTTAAGTTTGCTACATTTCAACCAGATCAACTAAATATTTTATTACCTTTACTGAGAAAAGAATACCCCCGAAAAACAATTTTCAATCATCTTCATTTTCATAATCTAGTTCATCTTCAGAGTCATCGTTTAATGAAATTCTAATAGGTTCAATGTCATCTTGAATGTTGTCTACTGTCCAAAAATTATTCTCCAATTTTATAACATGGTTGACGTAATTTTTCCAATGTCCATTGTTCTGTACTTTATCATAACCTTCATAAATCAATGTTTTAACGCCGTTTTGTTTGAAACTTGAATTCTTAGAGGACACGTACTGTTTCACTTCACTCCACACCATTTCTATTGGGTTCAGTTCACAGTGATAAGGCGGAAGTCTTAAGATATGTACATCTACGCGGCATTGTTCGTCACTGTGATTCCTGTATTTTTCACCAATACAATCAATTTTGTATTTGTCATAAATATTTTTAAATACATTAGCAGTTTCCAGAAGTTCATTTTTTAAGTAATCTTCTTCAAAATAAATGTCCTTTTCATAGAGCCACTCCTTTATTTGACGTTTCACCCAATATTGTTTGGGAAAATTTAATTTCCTAGAGTAATAAGATGCATTGTCCAAGATAATGACATTCTTTTTATTTTTTGGGAGATTCGGTATTAACATCTCTTCAAACCATTTTTCAAATAGATCTCCGTCCATCTCTTCATGGTAATCTTCAGCACCTTTTTTGGCAAGAAAAGTGATGTCAGCACCTTCAACAAATCCGTCTTTGTTTCCTGCATGGACTAAAACAAATCTTGGTCCTTTTCCGGTCGGAGTTTTTAAACCTGTGGTAAGTCCATTTACGAAAGCCTGTCGGCTATTTTTTATTGTTGTATCTTGCCATACTTGGCCATTGGTTATTCCAGTATTAACCCATGATTCGTCCATATAAATGATATTGGCTCCTTCGTTCCTCAGTTTCTTTATTTCCCGGAGATAGTGACGCCTCCAAGCGACTATTTCTTGTTTTTCTATTAATATTGAATTTCTACCTTGTTTGCCATATATAAAACCCATGTCGTGCAATAGTCTTCTCAACGTACTCTTAGAAAAATTCGGAAGATGCTCCATTTGCTTAATTTTTTCTAGTACCACGTCAAGGGTTGGAGGAATATTGTCCATAAAAAAACCGTGCACTACTTGTCTTATTCTAGACCGAGTTGCTTTATCATATCTATTCTCACGACTATTCAAATAACCGGTTCTTTTTTTTCTTATAGGAGTTACGAGTGGACCATTTTTACTTTCACTTCTATATCGGAATATCGTTCGCTCAGAGACTCCAGTCATAGCAGAAACTTCCCGCACTATTGTTGATACACTTTTATCATTATTACTGTTTGATAAATAGTTAAAAACATTTAACACTATTTTTTTGCATTCACCATTTAACAAATTACCGTTTTTGAATTTTATTACACTCGCGGCCATTTTGACACTGACAGGACACAAACGTCTGATATCAACTGAAAATTCTTTTAATGACTCTCAAGTATTTACCTGAATTTATAATTGCTGGCATTAGACAATAATTTTGAATTTATAAATAGGTATATTTTTTTAATTCTAAATTATTTTTTAATGTCTGTAACTGTAAATGCAGGTAGAGAAAGTGTGTCATTAAAAGGACATTAAGATCAAAAACGGATTATACAAATAATTATTTCATTTCCACGAATTGTAAACAATTTTGAACAGAAGATATAATTCCGAAAAGACCAGATTTCCGAAATATAACTTTCTATTTTTAAAATACCAACAGAAAAATTATATAATTAAAAAAATATTGTTCTGAAGCTATTTTCTTGTGGCGTTTTAAATTAATTAATATTTAAATGGGAATAAGCCACAATTAAAGGTTAAAATACATTTATTGACGTTTCAATTTCCACTTCGGAAATCGTTCTCAAAATACAAACATTAGTAAATTAAACAAAATGGTAAGTCAGTAACATATAGAGAATGCATCATTTATATTTTTTAAATAACAAACATATAAAATCGGAATTTGGTATTTATTGAAGGTAAACTAAATGCAAGATGAAATACTTACCATGTCGGGATAGTATTATGAGGTTTTTTTCCTGGTTTTTCCCTCATAATTTACTATGGAATCACTAACGGGAGAATTTTACTGTCATCATGGCATGTATTTGTCTTTTTAAAGACGAATTACATGTTATGATTTTTTCTGACGGATATTCTCACGTTAAAGTTGATTTCATGTAATCGAATGAACTATCTTATAAGTAAAGTCGTCCCAGGAACGCAACTCAACAATATTGGCAATATCATTTTAAAGTCGTCTACTTTAAAATGTATAATGTATGTCTGAATTGTCAATATAGATGAGTCAGATAAAATTAAATTATTAGAAGAATTTTTCACTAAGTAACAAAAACAAAATTTGTTTAATTTACTAATGTTTGTATTTTGAGAACGATTTCCGAAGTGGAAATTGAAACGTCAATAAATGTATTTTAACCTTTAATTGTGGCTTATTCCCATTTAAATATTAATTAATTAAAAAAATGTAGTATTTTTCCCGTTTCACATTCATAAATATTTCCGAAATTATAATTCTTTTATAGGAGCCGGCCCATAACGTACGATTGTAGGTACGATTAAAAACTGACAACAATGTAGTTATTTCTGGCATATAGAAAGTACAGGCCTAACTCTGGAACGCTGCCATCTGAATGTGAATTTATCTATAGGTCATCCTTCTGCAACTTTAACTAGTTTTGACCTATGTGTGAGTCAAATATTTACCTGATAATACAATCAGCTTATGTCAACCGATGGATCAGGAAGTCATTAAAACATTCAAAGCTTATTACACCAGACCATCATTAGCACACCTGTTTGAAGTTATAAGAAAAACAACTAACTCTCTGTTGAAGACTTTTCGAAATATTGTAGATGCAGTGAAAATCATTAAGATGAAGTTTCACAAAATTCCTTAAATAATTTTAGGAAAAACCGTCCTTTTTTCATTACTACTACTAAGGTGTAGTTGACGACAGATCCTGATGAAATTAGTAATGTGGCTAAATCAGTTGTTAATATCGCCATGCAAGTAAGTTTAGAAATAGATAGTGATGACGTTCAAGAACTGGTCAATTCTCACAATAAGTAGCTGACAGTTGATGATCTCATAGAAATGCAGAGCTTGATCGTTTGGATCCCGTTTAACTAAGGTTTAAATAACGGTTGGAAACTTGAGATAAAATGTCTATTGTAACTTAGACATCCTAGTATATAAGATCAAATAATGTAACTTAAATTCAATTTAACAACATTTAGCCGGTTTTTACCTAAGTATTTAGTGGCTCAAAACATGTACATCTAGATAACACTGATGATGGAATATTAGTTCCGAAAACGTTCTGTGATGTAGCCCGATAGGGTGTTTTAATTATATACCTTTTTTAATACACACAACACAAAAACGAGCGCATACCTTAATGTATGTGCTCTTTTTTCAACTTTTGCAACAGAGAACTTACGAATAATTAGATTCGAAAGTTTACCGTTGGGACTTATTAAGTTCTACACGTCCAAAAATACGAATATTGCACATCCGTGAGTTTGCTATAAAGAGAATTAATATTTTTATATAATTGGACGGACCGTAAAAAATGTAAATAAAACCACACCCATGCGTAAAACAATCCAACTTTCGGGGAATTAGTCACTTTAGTAGTTTAGTTCGTTTTATTGAGGTGTATTGTTGTTTATTATGTATCGGATTGCATTGTCTACTAACTATTGTTTTGGTAAGTACTTTATTTTTTTTGCTATACTTAAGTACCTATACGAAGTTTTAAATAGTTGTAGCTTATTGTTTTAAAAGTTTTAATAAAATTCAATTTAATGGGTATCGGTTAAATAACTAAAACGTGACGTTTTTGTTCTGATGAAAGTAATAAATATGAACCATCTGGAGATGATTCTTCTGATTCGGAAAGAAACAGTACATACACCACACAGAAATATATTTTCTATGTATGTTTTTTTTTAGGTTTTAGTACTAAAAATACCTAGTCTAATAAGTTTTCCACTCGTCGCTGCAAAAAGGTGATAAAATCAGATGATCAATCCAGCAATAAAATTGGAGGTACCAGCGTCCACCAAAATGTTTCTCTCGAAGACAGTGTCAATAGCAATAAAATTGGAGGTACCAGTGCTGAGCAAAATATTCCTCTTAAAGACACTGTCCATTTACTTGACCATCAAGGTAGTCCACAAGGTAAAAGAGAAGCTTCCTCGCCTGTAATCCGTAAAAAATTAAAACTGATTACTCAGTAAAGAAAAGAAAACAGAAAATTAAGAGGTTTAAAGGATAGGAATATTTCACCAGCAAAGGAAAAGTCATTACTGCGAGACCTTTGAAAGTACCGAGATGCTTGGGACGAAATAAACATAAATGTTTAATATTAATTCTTAAACTAGAAAAAGAATAAATTTATAAAGCATTTCGAAGTGTCTCTTTGAAAGAGCAGTGGTCAGTTTATTATAATTTATGTTACAATAAAACCACTAAACAGGACAACAAGAGCTGCACCATCAAGAAAATCAAGTACAAAATAATATTCTCTGACATCAAATGGAGAGAAGCACACTGTATGCAGAGAATTGTTTTTGATACAATAAATATTTCTGAGGGGCTAGTAAGGGAAGCTCTAAAAAATTATTTCCAGTGGTATACTTCTTCCAGATATGAGAGGAAAAAAGGCACCACAGAATAAAATTAAAAGAGAAGACGATACTTTCATTAAGGATCACATATATTCCTTTCCAAGTGTCGACTCCCATTACTGTCGTAAAAAAAGTATGTATAAATTCTTAGAATTAACATTGAATGTTACAATTATGTACAGTTTTTATAAGAAAAAGTGGTTGGAAGCTCAACGTACAGCAGTTTCTATTGAAAAATATCGAAAGATTTTTAGGGAATATAAACTTAAATTTCGTAAACCTAAGAAAGTGTGTTGTAAAGTATACGTTGCTATTTTATTTAAGTAAAACATCAAGGCCATTAAATGTTAGAATAACTGAACATCACTCTTATATTAAAAATAAAGAATTTGATAATATCTCAAGTATGTAAACACGCATGGGATAATGAACATAGGGTTCAATGGAATTATTTAGATATAGTCTTAGAAGACACGGATGGTAAAAAAAAAACAAATAAGTGGCTCTAATTATGCTAAATGAGACCAATTGTGTCGCAAATTCCTCGGCAGAATGTAGTAGGATCTGGTTACCCATATTAAAAAAGAAATTATTAAAAGGAAAATAACAGTATTAGTATCTCGGTAACATATAGAGAATAGAGAATTTTTTTTAAATAACAAACATATAAAATCAGAATTTGGTGTTTATTGAAAGTAAACTAAATGCACGACCAAATACTTACCATGTCAGGATAGTATTATGAGGTTTTTTTTTCCGGTTTTTCCCTCATAATTTACTATGGAATCACTAACAGGAGATTTTTACTGTAATCATGGCATGTGTTTGTCTTTTTAAAGACGAAATACATGCTATAATTTTTTTTCTGACGGATATTCTCAAGTGAAAGTTGATTTCGTGTAATCGAATGAACTATCTTACAAGAAGTCGTCCCAGAAACGCAACTCAACAATATTGGCAATATCATTTTAAAGTCGTCTACTTTAAAATGTATAATGTATGTCTGAATTGTCAATATAAATGTGTCAAATAAAATTAAATTAGTAGAAGAATTTTTCACCAAGTAACAAAAAAACAAAATCTGTTTAATTTACTAATATTTATATTTTAAGAACGATTTTCGAAGTGAAAATTGAAACGTCAATAAACGTACTTTAACCTTTAATTGTGGCTTATTCCCATTTAGTTAATAATTACTTTAATATGATACAAGAAAATAGCTTGAGAACAATATTGATTAAGGATATTGCAAAATGTCGTTTATTTAGGTTAATATCCTTTATTTTTCACATAAAACTTGAAATGTTTTTTAGCTCCCCTGTAAAATTTCATATTTGTAGATTCGTTACTTTACCACTCGAGGGACGATATATATATATATATATATATATATATATATATATATATATATATATATATACATATATATATATATATATATATATATATATATATATATATATATATATATATATATATATATATACATATATATATATATATATATATATATATATATATATATATATATATATGTGTGTGTGTGTGTGTGTGTGTGTGTGTGTTTCCGTAAAGTATGGAATAAATTCAATATTTCCTAAATGAAAAGCCGTTTTAAAAAATCTAAAACACGTCGATTTTTAAATTTAATGTTTTACATTTTACAATAAAATTTCATTATACAAGGTGATACACATTACAGTGATTACGTCATCGGATCATTTTTTAAATGTAACACCCTCTATTTTAGGACACTTTTAGATCGATAAAAATGGGCTGATTCCAAAAAAGTATAATACTGTGGGTCAAACGGATATAATTTGAAAGATATGCGCTTAGAAAATTATTTTTAATGCTTTATAATATTAATAAATTATAAAATTATAGATTATAATAAATAACTTGAAAGTAATCCAGTAATTATTGCATGACTTAATCTAAAATGTTCGAATTGTAGCCTTTGTTGTATTTGACAGTAACCCAAACGTTGTACAAATTCTTGTAGAACCTTGTTTAGCTTTCTTGAGAAATATTGTTTATTTCTTTACGAATTCTTCTTTTTAAGTCTTTAATATTTGCAGGTTTCGTTTTATAAACAATATTCTTTAAATGACCCCACATAAAATAATCCAAAGGATTGAGGTCTGGTGACCTCGCTGGTCATTCAATATGTCCACGTCTTCCAATGCACCTGTTCGGAAAAATTTCGTTTAGGTACCTTCGAATATCTAAAGCATAATGCGGAGGCACACCATCCTGTTGAAACCATAAACTTTTATCAAAACCTCCAAGGTTACTTGTACTGGGAAATAAATTAACTAAAGTAAAGGTATGCTGGCCCGTTTAAATTACCTTCGAAATAGTAAGGTCCAATGATTTTTGCAGGTATTGTGTATGATGTTCCCACATTTAGTTGGAGTTTTCTTTTGCCCAGTATCTACAGTTCTGACGGTTGACCGTGCCGTTTAATTTGAATGTAGCCTCATCAAATAGAATAATATTTTGAACCAAGAGAGTGTTTCGGTGGCTGTTATTCATCATTATTTCGCGAAATTGTATTCTTTTATCTGGATCATTCTCGATTAATTCCTGTACAACTGTGCATTTTACTTACTTTACTTACTTGTACGTACTTTGTGTACCGTTGTTTTGCAAACATCCAGATCACTACTAACCTTACGAACCTTACGACTCATTTGCCTGCATTTTCACCGTACCAGTTTCTCGAAATTTATTTTCAATCTTACTTACTGTTGACTGCTTGATCGGTATTTCTGTATATTTATCATTAAATAAATTACACACTTCAATCTGACTTTGCGATTTGTCTCGATACCCAATCAATCATGAGTATTTCAATTCTTTGCTATACACTCAAATTTATTTCTACTTAAAATTAATTCTAAGAAATATTACAGAACACTCACGAATTAATAGAATTATTGCACTACTTAATTTTTATTGAACGTTACTAAAAATAATTACAGTTTACCAAAAAATAGAAATAGGCTACTTTTTTGGAATTGATAATAAATAATTTATTTTCTCAACGCATATCTTTCAAATTATATCCATTAGACCCGAGTATTATACTTTTTTGAAATCAGCTCATTTTTATCGATCTACCTAAAATACAGGGTGTTATATTTAAAAAAGAGCCGATGACGTCATCACTGTAATGTGTATCACATTGTATAATGAAATTTTGTTGAAAAATGTAGAACATTAAATTTAAATCGACGTGTTTTAGATTATCCAACACCCTGATAGGGTAAAAGGAAGGGGAGAAAAAAAGTGTTTTAGATTTTTTAAAAAAGTCTTCATTTAGGAAATATCGAATTTATTCCATACTTTACGGACATACTGTATATATATAAATATATATATATATACATATATATATATATATATATATATATATATATATATATATATATATATATATACAGGGTGGTCCTTAAGTAGCCGCAGATTCTACACTTTAAAATATTACGATTTAAGCCAAATTGCTTTAATAAAATGTTGATATTAACAAAGATACAGGGTGTTAAAGTGGAAATTTAATATTTTATTTTTCGCTATAACTTTCATGTTTGTAAACATTTATGTATAAAAATGTACAACTGGATACTATTAAATATGAGAAATTATAATTTTATGCATACATTTGCACTTAAATTTTTCAATTATTCTATTATTTTGAGTAATTCTATTATTAATTATCCTTCTGATATATTTATTTTATTTAATATTTCGTTAACTAATAACTTCATTAAAGGTATTTTATAAAAAAATTCAGAAGTATTGATGTTTTTCTCCCAATTTCTTTCGTCGCCTGGGGCAATTGCGTTAAATCAGAATTACGCAGTTAATTTGTAAAATGCGATTATCTCGAAAACTGTTGAGTTTTAAAATTATTAACAAGTATACATTGTTTTTTGTTAAAATAATGTATCTTTATTATTTTTTTTTATCACAAATACCAGTAACTTAAAGAGCAAAAAAGTTAAGTGCAAATGAATGCCACATATGTGGCATATGTGGCGCCCTCTATCAGCTACATCAAAGTATGCACCTAATTATTATTCCTGATATTAAATAGTATCCAGTTGTAAATGTTTATACATAAATGTTAACAAACATAAAAGTTATAGCGAAAAATAAAATTTTTAATTTCCACTTTAACACCCTGTATCTTTGTTAATATCAACATTTTAATAAAGCAATTTGGCTTAAATCGTAATATTTTTAAGTGTAGAATCTACGGTTTCTTTTTGTACAATTACTTAAGGACCACCCTGTATATGTATATGTATATAAATATCATCCATAACTTCGATCCATTCACCATTTTGTATATCGAACTCTTCGGGCTAAACTGTTTCTGTGACTAACGCCTATTAATTTCATTCGAGAAAATTTTCACAATTTTAAATATCTGATTTAGGTGATTTCGGATGATAGTCATTAATTTCAAATTATCCATGAACAGCAGATGATTAAGCTTTGCTACTACAAATTTATTTTTTATGCTAAATTCTAAGTCGGTTGAATTCAGTAGCTGGGATTCAGTAGAGAGTTCTTCGGTATACAGACCTATAGTGGACTTAACGGTTTATCGTATAATATGTTCCATTGAGTGGAATATTTTCAGTGTCGATATTATTTTCTTCTGGTATTTAAAGGTGAATTTTTGTTTTTTATTCATGTACAGTCATGTAGCACTGACAAAAGATTTCTTTACTTGGTGTAGACCTCATAAGTCGATTATAAGTTGTTTTGCCAAGTACTTACATAAACGTATTAAGTGATATTATTTAAAACTTCACTTCTTTCTGAATAAAAAAAAGTAAACTCAGATAAACATTTTCTATCAGTACTTGTCTCTCGCACGCATAACTTTTAATTCCAGGAGGATTGTTCATTACGTTACTAGTACAAAAATTATCATGTTGCGGAGTGGGTTGTAAACCACAACGGTTATGTTTTACCATTTGAAAATATTTGAGAGTTTTCCTAGTCTTTATGATACATTATTCAAAGTCAGCAGCATTAAAATAATTAAACAGGAAGCAAAATTAGCCTCACGAACGAATGATTTTCATGCATATATAATAAAGAAGGCTCGTTTTATCTTTGAATAGAGCAAATAAGAGAGCTAATTAACTAAAGTTGCGGGCTATAATTTGCGGTTAATACAAAATTGGCTCTTTTCATGAAAGTGTCTACATTAATTATAGTCTTGTTCGTAAAATTTTATGTGCAGAACAATCAGTCCCGTACCAAGAATATTCTTGAAAAACACACCGTAAAATAATTCAAAAAAATTTAATCAATTAGTATATTTTTACAAACATAATAACACAGAAACGAGAGATATTTTAAAAAGTTTTATTTCAAAATCATTTATAAAAGGTGTATATTTAGAAAGACGTTAACCTCAAATTCTGACTTAAGTTAAAAAGCAATGTGGTTAAATACTCACCAGGTATACATAAGTCTAGCTACTTAATATATCGGTAAAAACCCTTAAAATCGTACAAAATTTATTATTTACTACATCTTTGTTAAAAAATGGGGGTTGTATGTGAAAGATTTTAACAGGTACTCTGCATGGCAACGTGAGACTCCCTATTGGGTTGCTGAGCCTGTATATAATCGCCTATATATAGGCGATTTTAGCTTTTTGAAAAATATCATTGATTGCCATAATGAAGGGGGTAGGACTTTAACCGAGCCTTGAGGAATACCATTTTCTGGATACATTATATTTGATGCTGTGTTGTTTTTCCCAACTCTGACAAGTTCTATTTTAAAGGAAGTTTTTAATAAAGTCGTGTCAGTGACCTTGGATGTTCTGATTATGTTATGTTATTTTTTTATCATATAATCGTACCAGGCTGTA
Organism: Diabrotica undecimpunctata; assembly: GCF_040954645.1. Taxonomy (NCBI): domain Eukaryota; kingdom Metazoa; phylum Arthropoda; class Insecta; order Coleoptera; family Chrysomelidae; genus Diabrotica; species Diabrotica undecimpunctata. The sequence continues at coordinate 87,212,354 of NC_092807.1, read as the reverse complement.
TCGAAAGCTCTTTATATGTTAAAGAAAACCGCTAGACATTTAATCCTTAGCGAGAATGCTTCAGAAGTGTCACTTTCCAAATCTCTGATATTATCTATGGTTGACCTTTGGTCTCTAAAACTACTTCGTTCTGGAATAATTAAATCTTGTCTGTCCAGGTGGCATCTTAGTCTATTATTAATTATTTTTGCTAGTAACTTACACATGGCGCATGTTAAAGATATTGGTCGGTATGACTCGGGAGGGACTTGTTTTAATACTGTTAGGTTTTAGTATAGGTGGAGCAGTACGGCAAGAGATAAAGGCTTGCGGCTTGGTGATACTCCTCCGCCCATCCCTACGGAAGGGCGTGGTGCCTAAATACCGGTATATATATATATATATATATATATATATATATATATATATATATATCGCACCTCCAGATCTATAGAGGCACAACTCAAAAATTCACCATTTTGAGTTAGGCCTTTATTTATATGTAGTTTTAAAAGATCTTTTTAATGGTAATATCGTTCTGTTTCTAATCTTGTCCATTAATTTTATTTTTGAGTTATACCCCTATTTTTTCTATGCGTCATGTTAGAGTTTTAAATTAATATAGAGGCACTTTTTTAAATGTGCCTTTTTAACAATATTTTATTGTTCCTTTGTACCGTAAACACAGGCACTTTTTGAGTTGTGCCCTTTGAAGTAATAGGTAAATAATTAAATTTTTAGTTGGGCCCGTATTACCACAAAGAAAGTTGATTAAAATATTATTTATATTTTAATATATTTATACCAAATTTATTTTATAATAACACCTGAAACAAAATTGAGAAGACTAAAGAAAAATGCTGTTCCATCAGCTAAATTGCCCCAACGGCATCATGAAGTTGTTAGTAGAAAACGTAAGGCGTAATTTACAAAATATAACGTGGTCAGCTCCAAAAACTGCCTCAGCCTCAACTAAATATCTCCCGATCTGCCGATCTTTTAACCATATAAATAATTAAGATAATGTAAATTTTACTTCCCGTGTTTCAGACATACTGTAGAAAAACAAACATTTAATTTTATTTTTATTTAGTTTTGGGAGTCAATTACTTTATGTATAAACTCCAATCTCAAACAAATAAACTTTGAAGAACGTACTTCAACTTTTACTTTGGCAAAACATACGTGTTGCAATGGTTGCAATGAGATTGAAAGCAGTGAAGAAGATATCTCTATTTCTGCTGCCCACATACTTAAAAGGCAAAAGATGGATGAAGGAAACCAAACTGAGACAAATGGTGAAATACCAGGAAATGTACCTGTTATTGACAATGAAACATATTATGAGGATTTGCATTCTCAAGGTAAGTTAATGAATTTGTCACTTAACAATTTCCAAACTGCATTCACTTGAATGAAAGTCATAGCCAAGTATTGGGTAGCACATGTAGCAAGACAAGACACCAACATATGGTCTCATAAAGTGACATTCTGGAGACCTCGAGAAACAAAAAGAAGCGTAAAAAGACCCAAAAAGAGATGGATAGACGATATAACAGCTGTAGCTGGAAAGCAGTGGATGAGAATTGCAAAAGATAGGGAAGCGTGGAAACAATTGGAGGAGGCCTATGTCCAACAATGGATGAATGAAGGCTGAAGAAGAAGAAGAGAATTATGTAGGACAAAACAAAAGCAAGTACTTGGCCAGTTTGTATTTGTATGCAGTTCAGGAGTTGGGCATCAAAAGTATTGCACATAAGTATTTGGAAGTAGGGCATACACAAAATGAAGGGGATATGATGCTTGCCCTAATTGAAAAGCAAAAACAAAGGCAATTAAAATCTGGTACTATCTTTGTTCCTTCCCAGTGGGTTACGGTACTGCAAAATGCAAAGAACACCGGCAGTCCATTTAAAATAACAGAAATAGTTACAGATAATGTATTTGATTTTAAAAGATTTTCAGGGCAGATTGGGAGTAACTTTTCAAAAAATTCAGAAAATGACAAAATAACATGGAATCAAATAAAAGTAATGCATGCTAAAAATAATGAACCATTTATTTTACTGTACAAAACTGAATATGACGAGGAATCAAATTTTTCTCAGTTTTTAAAAATAAATGTCAGATCACGTAATCGTGGCAAATTAAGTAACTTGGTGCTTGAAAAAGCATTCTCCCATCAACCCTCTATATCAGATGCAAAGAAAAATGATTTGCTATCACTCTGCGAAGCAAATCTTATTACAAAGCCCTACCATAATTTTTATAAAAATTTGAATTCATCAGCTTCTTAATGATTACGATGCAGATGATATTGAATGATGCAGTTGCATATGATCTTAATTTCACAAAAGTTAATTATCTTTTTAAATATTACTAAAGTAATTTACATTGTTTAAATACATAATAATTTTAATAGTACAAGTCCAATGATTACCAACATTGTATTAAATGTATTTTCATTATTTATGTCAATATAGTAATGCGAATAAGTTAGTAGAATAGAATTAAATAATTTTAGGCAGTAAGATTGTTTCTGATTCCAATTCAAGTATTATTGTATAATGAAATAAACATTTTAAATATTTTGTATTGTTTTATTAACAAACCTAAAGATGACCTATAGTGTCATATCCGTTTTATTAATGGCAAAACAGGCACTTTTGGGGTTGACATGCTTGAGATGTACATTTTTGAGTGGTAATATAGGCTTTTGACATATACATGTTAAAAAACAATTTAAATAGTTATTTTTAAGTTTTTTTAATAATACTGGTGTAAAATACTGGTGAATAATAATAGTTAGCTGTAGTAAAATTATTTGTATTTACATTTTATGTGATTTCATAGCATAAACTATTTTGTCTAAAACTTAAAAAGTGATTTACTCAAAACTATACTTTTTGAGTTGTGCCCTTATAGATCTGGAGGTGCGATATATATATATATATATATATATATATATATATATATATATATATATATATATATATATATATATACAGATTGAACGAATTTAAAACGGAACATACGAAATCAATGTATTTCGACTCAACTCCGCTCTAGGTGGTTGGCCAACAAAAGGTTGTCAAATAATTATATTATAAAAATCCAATACTTCAGCGGGCTGCTGGATTCTGAATTCATTCAAGAACAAGTCAAAACTTCACCCAAATAGGTTGCCTAGAATCACTGAAAAAACTAGACTACACAAGCAGTTATTATGCTGTCAAACCACTTATCGCTTCCTTATAGTCCAAGAGATAGAGCCGAAATTTTGAACTGATCAGTAATATGACATTTCTCTATTGGAATATATTCATTGTAACTGGGTTAAGACTTTGCCTTACAGGCGGACGCCCCTCATGGTACAGGGGGTGGCTATACAGGAATGAAGTTGTAATTTTTTTCGGAAAAAATAACGATCGATAATATGGCTGAAAATTTGCCCAGAGTAAGATCTTGGTATAACTAGACGAAATCCCAAAGGGCGGACGCGAGAGTGGATACATAAGGGGTGGCGGACAGGGGTGAAGTTGCAATTTTTTGGGGAAAAATTAACGATAAGTATAAGCTCATTATTTAGCCCCTAAAAACTCTAAATCCAGAAGGGCGGACAGCTGGGTTGGTACATAGAGCCATAAAACGGGGTCAAATGTACCACTTGCCTGCGCATTTTAGGTCTCGGTAACAATTTTCAAACTGATTTTATTATGATATTTTTATACCGATTGATTTGAAAATTTATATGCTCACTTCTGTTACTATTCTGAGAAGCGTCAAGTAGAGTTTTCCTCAAAATTTTCCAAAAAAAATTCCGTAAATGAAAATTTTCGTAATTTTTAAAGGTAAAATCTAATTTGTAGAATCCTTTCGATTTTCTGTATGTTTTTTTTACAAACTAAAGTCATATTTACTTTACAAATCACATTTTTTTCTTAAATATAAATATTTTACGAATTAATTTTTAATTGAATAAATGTTTGATATTTGATATTTTATTAAATTAAAGTAATTTTATAATGTTAACTATTAAATATTTTTAGTATAACAAATAGTAATTTTACTTATTTTTTATTACAATAAAAAGGTTTTCAAATTTATATTGCATAAATAATGGTTGTTCAGATATAAGAAAAATTTCATTTATTATTACATTAATAATCAAATACAAAATATATTATTTCTATTTATCAATAGGTAAAATTCAATTTGTAGAATTCCTTTAACATTTTACAAATAATTATTAATAAAAATCAATTTAATAGTAAAATTATCAATTTTTTAAGTTTTGAAATTTACTTTGTAGATATTTTTAATATTTTTTTTAACTTTTAAATTGATTGAATTTTTTTTTTCATTAGTTAATTATAATTTTACAAATTCTGTTTGAACATTAATTTTGCATCATTATTATTTTAAAATATTAAAATAATAATGATGCGCCTTCCATTTAGATCAGTAATTCTAGACGCATGCGCTAAATGTAATAAGTATCAAGATGCTTTTATCCAACTTGGTGAAACTGACTTCGATTGTAATGAAGTTTTTGAAACCTTAGAAACTTTCATATGTCACTTATATGGAACAGGACTGACGAGAACAATTCCAAAAAAAAAAGTAAACGATGTCAGATTTTCACTATTTAACCGGCAGTATAAGTTGCATGATGTAAACGAGCCTTTAAAAAAAAAAACTAAAAAATTTCGATGCTTAAAGCTTACCAACATGTCAAGATGAATTACACCAACATCTACTGCGAGCCCATTATATTTCAAAAATTGGGACAAATGCTCATAAAAAAGTACCAACAGAATTGATTGTTGAAGAACATGGTTGGGAGTTTGAAGATGAAACATATAAATTCAAATGGTTTAGTGGACCTCAGATGCCAGAATCAGTTCGAGAAGTAGTGATTGAAAATGAAGCAGATAATGAATGTGATATTATTGAAAGTGAAAGTGACGAAGATGATGAATGTGATGACATCAATGAGAGTGAGAAAAATGACGAAATTTTTCTAAATTTTTTTTTCTTATCGGAAAAATCGTTTGAAAATTTTTGGAAAAAAATCATGGCATAACTGACAGAAAATCGAAAGGATTCTACAAATTAGATTTTACCTCAAAAAATTACGAAAATTTTCATTTACGGAAATTTTTTTGGAAAATTTTGAGGAAAACTCTACTTGACGCTTTTCAGTATAGTAACAGAAGTGAGCATACAAATTTTCAAATCAATCGGTATAAAAATATCATAATAAAATCAGTTTGAAAATTGTTACCGAGACCTAAAATGCGCAGGCAAGTGGTACATTTGACCCCGTTTTATGGCTCTCTGTACCAACCCAGCTGTCCGCTCTTTTGGATTTAGAGTTTTTAGGGGCTAAATAATGAGCCATGAAAATGGCGGACATATTACTTATCGTTAATTTTTCCCCAAAAAATTGCAATTTCACCCCTGTCCGCCACCCCTTATGTATCCACTCTCGCGTCCGCCCTTTGGGATTTCGTCTAGTTATACCAACTTCATCCCTGTATAGCCACCCCCTGTACCACGAGGGGCGTCCGCCTGTAAGGCAAAGTCTTAACCCAGTTACAATGAATATATTCCAATAGAGAAATGTCATATTACTGATCATTCCAAAATTTCGGCTCTATCTCTCCGACTAATAGGCAAGCTCCTTTTTCCTTTAAAGGAGACAGATAGTTGAACGATATTTTATACAATGTCTATCACTGGGTATGGATTTATTTTTGTCCAAGTTTTATATTGGTCCACTATTTCAAATGCAGTTCAAAAAGACATATATTAAATTGTATGTTCCGTTTTAAATTCGTTCAATCTGTATATATATATATATATATATATATATATATATATATATATATATATATATATATATATATATATATATATATATATACAGATTGAACGAATTTAAAACGGAACATACAATTTAATATATGTCTTTTTGAACAATTTAAAATTTACAACTACAATTTAAAATTTTTGACATCAACAGAAGAATACAGAGGTCGTCCTCTAATAATAGGAATTTACTGCCCAGGTACGCAGAGCCGCGACCGCTGGATAAAAAAAAAATTGATGACATATGTAGTTTGTTAAAATACATCAACCCCGCCAGTCATCTTTTTTTTTCAATCTCTGAAAACTGCTGGTGATATGGAAAATGGAGAATCAGAAGATGATTTTGCTTAAGTTGATAATATGTGTGTACCTAGTGTAAATTATAATATGTTACGTTGGTTTCAATAATAAGTAATGTTTCAGTTATGTATCTTCTATACCTAATATTATAGAACAGAGAAAACAATGTTTTTTTTTAATTTTTAATAAAAAAATTGTTATTCTATAAATTTCTAATAATTGATTGTTTATATTTCATTACTGAGTCCAATACACTGCGGATTTTGACGAAAAAACACATTGACATTAACAACCAATGTCATCGGTTAAGGGGTTATTACTTATTTCATGTAGTAAATATTTCTATGCAATAACAACCAATGTCAATATTTTTTAACTAACCAAATAAAATAAATTAGGTTAAGACCCAGAAAAACAATCAGGTATGAATCACCTTAAAGTTGCCTAAATCACAAAGAGCCAAGTATAACTGAAGCGAAGTAAAACAATATGAAAGTTTTAGGCAAATCTTTAAACCTCAATTACTCAACACAAGAAATTTTGACATTGGTTGTTTTAGCACTAAGGTACAGATATATATATATATATATATATATATATATATATATATATATATATATATATATATATATATATATATATATATATATATATATATATATTATATCGAGAAAAGGAGTACGACCGTCAATCCAATATAAAATAAGGAACACTCGAAGAGTGGTGGGTTTTTCGGTCAAAGTGGAGAAATAAAAGACAAAGAAGGTGGCTACTTCATCTATTTATTGAAGACGTTTCGCTTTCTACTCAGAAAGCATCATCAGTTCATCTAAAAAGAACAATATGAAAAACCAAACATCCATAAAAAAGTTATAACATGTGTGTTACCTTAAAAAGATATAACAGTCTATCATTGACTATATATATATATATATATATATATATATATATATATATATATATATATATATATGTATATTATTGTGGATTTATGCCATTTTTCAGGAAAGTTGTTCAAGTAGCCAAAAAATATTAAACAGATCGAGAAGTTGTTTGTAAGCGCTAACTGGAAGGTGTTTGATAAAATACTAAGAATATTGTCCGGGCCAGCTCTAGTTTCTTTAAGATTTAATAATGCTTCTCTATACTCTAACTGAGTAAAGGGTAAATTTAACGGTTTAACAGGTATAATGCTAATTGTCTTATTCTCTTTTTGTTGTTTGCAATTATTAATGAAAGATTTTTTAAAATTAATATTACTGGATCGGTTATATATATATATATATATATATATATATATATATATATATATATATATATATATATAAGCAAGTATTTTGGCAATCTCCGTATTACTAGTAACCGCGTTTTCATTTTTCTCAAGGCTTTTAATATTCTGGTTGCTATTTAATCCATATATTCTTCGGACTGTATTCGATACTTCACTCATAGGATTTTTTGCATTTACCGTTAATACATATTGAGTCAATGACTGACGTTTGGCATTTCTAGTGGTTGTCTTTTCTGTAGCACGTTGTTTTGAGTATTTAATTTTATTCCAAACAGTTTTATAGCCCTTGTATTTTGCAATTGCATTCATAATTCCACCATGGGACATGGTTGCTTTGTTTTATGTATGTAGTCTTTCCTATTGCTCTTTCTGTTACTTTTGTGATAATGGTAACAAGGTTCTTCAGTGTCTGGTCTATATTTGAAGTGCTTTTAGATATGGTCATACTGTTTTAAATTAAATTTGAAAAAAGATTTTAGTTGGGGTTTTTTAAATTCCATTTTGAAGTTAATATCTGTCCACATTGGTTTTTGTTACTAGGGATAAAAAGTGGAGAGCTATAACTGTTATATAAGAAGTCAAGTCTATCCCAGATTAGCTGTGGGGTCAGACCTGGTTCGCATATCGCAAGGTATATTCATGAAGATTTACCATTCTGTATATTAAATCTTGTGGGCCTGCCGTTATTTAAGACTGAAAGGTTGGACTTCAAATATTTGTTCAAGCAGTCTTCCTCTAGTATTTATAGTAGAAGAGCTCGATAAAAAGTTGTGGGCATTAAAATCACCCAAAATAAGTCTTTATTGGGAATCTGTTATACGAGTTCAGTTAATACTTCTTAGTCTTCTTGCGTTGATAAAGGTGGAGAAATGTGGACTAAAGTTAAAATTAATAAAAATTGCTTCTAGAGTAGTTTGTAGAGAGATTACTGTGGTTTCAATTGACTTTTTTTTACAAAAATAGCTACTTCTCCACTGGCTTTTTCTTGGCTAGTTCGATTTTTGCAGTAATTTTTAAGTTGTTTTAAATACAGTATTTTTGTAATTTTAAAACTAGTTTGCTGAAGACAAATTATATCTGAATTGTATTTGGCCAGAGTTATTTAGAGCATCGGAAGGTTATTGCACAAAACCGTTAATGTTCCACTGCAAAATTGAAGAGAAGCCCGTGTCTAATAAATAAATACTTAAATTTGGGATTTTTACAGAAGTTAATGACTCGATACCTGAGATAACTCACTTTCAGTCTCTGATGCCTCAGTATCCGAGTAAGTCATCTGCAAATGTATTATAGTAGTTTTATAGTAGTTTTTTAACATATTTAAATAGATTAGATATTTGTATAAAATCAAGAATACATGGAGGGTTTTGCTCTAAGATGAATGACTTGGAGTTAGTTGGAGTGTTTTTCTTACTTCTTTTTTGGTTTTTTCTCAGACAAGTCGAGACTTGGGTCTTGTGAATCAGCGTCTTGCGCTGGGGGAGGTGTAACTATTTCTACCAAACTGCATTTTGAGCTATTTTTTAAGCTGGTTTGTATCTATATTGATGATTGGTTGCACGGTTGGAGTTTTTTAGGATTAGTTGGAAGTATTTGGGGAGGTGTGGAATGCGAAGATGTATTGGAGTAGGGGGTTTGGTTATCATTTTTAGAAACTGATTCTTGGGTTATTTTGCAATTAACTGCAGTATCTTGCCTTTCACATGAAACACATGCCAATCTTGTGACAAAAAAATCGTATGGTGGTGTTATTTTGATTAATTAATATGGATTCAGGTATTAAGGCATGCGGTGGCGTGTTAAAAATTCCGGCAAACGGAATTCAGTCACGTTCTTCTGTAGTCCCGTCAGTTGGATTTAACATTATTTTTTATAATTTAAAATTAAGTAAGACCTGAAATACCGATCTGCTTTAGAACAGGCGATTTTATCATGTCGTTATTGATGACAAATAAACTTGTGAAATAAATTGTACAATAAATTCCTGTGAAATGACTCTGTTTTATATAATTTTAAGGACAACTTACAGGATGGAAGTGAACGCACTCTTATGCACTTATATTAAGAAAATAACTGTTTTTGTTTGGAGCTAACAAATTCGCACCAACAAGTATACCTATCAGGACCGAACTGATGTTTAAATATTGTAAAACGATTGTGTGTATGTAGTAACTTTAAAAATTAATGAATCTGAAATTAGCAAGCATTAATATATGTGCCTAAATGAATATAGATAAAATAAAAAATTGGTAAGGCCCTATAAGTTTTAAATCAACATTTGCTATCTAAAAGTTAAATGGAAAATGTGTGTATGATGTATATTTGTTAATTAATGAAGACAGAGGAATAAACTGTATTATGTGTGGATAGAGTAAAACATTGAAAACCTATTTAAGAATAAGAATAAGAAAGAAAGAGTTGCATTGTAATGTGGGGTTCATGGGTAATGTAACTTAAAATATTAAGTTCGAAAATTATTTTATAAACGGAATGACTTAAAGAGAATATTTGGATTATAAGTAGGAAAACATTAATGCAAATAACTAATGTATCCAAGATAACTAAAATATTAATAAGTCCCTATATGTTTGTAATCAACATTTTTGGTACCTAAAAATTAAATGTTAGGTATGTATATGATGTTGAATTAATTACTGTTAATAACTGAGAGTTAAACTGTTCTATGTATGGAATTAATAAAAATAAAATCCTAATAAAAAGGAAATTATAATTTAATGTGGAGTATATATAATAGTTAATATATGCTTAGGAAAGATATTGGTCTACTAGTTTATACACAATAAATTGTCTAATTGAACTTTTATTTGATTCTGAAAGATTTAAGTATATTAGTGACAAATCAGGGTATGAATATATGTGTATGAGACTATGTATAGGTAAAAGGGTATTAAATAGTGAATGGGAAGGTATATGGCAAAAGTACTAGTGTTAATAAAATAGATTAGGTATTACTGTCATGTTAAAAGATATGATTTTAGAGTATGCTTGTACCCCTATGTATAAGGTTGTAGTTATAAAAACTAATTAAATGTAAAATTTGAATAATAATAAGACCCTTTATGTTTTAAGACAACATTTGGTAACTGGAAAATATTTTTAATTATAATGATGTGTGTAGATAGGATGTTACTGTAATATTTTTCAACATTTAATTAAAATGTTTTTGTGTGATTAGGGAGATTGCGAAGGAGGAGAATAAAGAAAACAGTTAAACGTATATACTTTAGGTGTTAGAAGATGTGAAATTGACTTTAATTAAAATTTAGGCATATTAGAAGATTTTTAAAAAAACGAAGAAGAAATGATTGAAAAGAGCTAGAAATAGAGAAGAATTGGTTTGCATAAGTTATGGGTTATGAGAATAGTTGACGATGTAGATAAAGAAAATCTCAGTGGAATGAGCTATGGCCATTAACGCAGTTAAGACTTCTTTGTTTTTCTTTTATTATTACCAAGTCTTCGTATAGGATTAATTTTAAAAAATTTAATTGTAGAATGTTGTGTATAAAAGATATATCTTCTAGGATACTGAGAGTGTGGTTATGTTGTTTTAAATGTTGAGAGAAACTGGAAGTCTTTTCTCTTTTGGTGTGGTTTATAGAGCGGGATAAGAGTAATCTACAGGTTCTTCCTATAAATGTAGCATAAATGTTAAAACATTTAAGTTTGTAAACAATACTCCGATTCATGTAGTTGATAGGGTCTTGCGAGTTTATTAGACATTGGCCCAGGTTATTGGGTACTTTAAAAGAAATTTGGATATTATGAACTGATTCTTTGATGACATTTCTAATATCTCCAGAAAGGGGCTCATGATGGTATAGTAAAAAAGGGTGAGTGGGTGTGGTGACCAGATATCTGTGGAACGCATTTTTCTGTAAGATTCTGATTTTTTTGCGAATGAGTTTGTTAATAATATTAGAACCATATCCATTATCTGCTATCTGTCTGAGGTTATTAAATTCTATGTTGTAGTTATTTTGGGATAAAGGGATGGTCTCTAAACGATTCGTCTTTGTTGACAGGTCACAAAAAAAAATGTGTGTTTTATGCTAAAGATTCATCAACATACCCTTGTACGATCGTTGATGACTTTAGACCGTCATGTTTTTTAGCGACAGTCACTTCCCTTGGTTCAACTAAAATTGTAGTAAATGCTATTCTAAATGAATGCACTGTATGTAAGTTGGAAATTTGAAGTTGAAAAAAAAGGCATTGTTTCAGTTACCGTATAGAACGCATTTCGATTTACCTTCGTATGCATTAAAACACCGAAAAAAACATCAGTCTTTTTGCGTCGCTGATATTGATCATATAAACATTTTTAGTTTGTTTATATAACACAGGGTATTTCTTTTGACATTGATGCCGCTTTAGGATATTTTGCGCGTGAAATAAACAGGAATCTTTTCGTTTACACTTTGTTTATACCAGGTAGGGCGAATAATATTACGATGAGACCGCTGCTAGGGCAAATGGTTTCATTGTTTAGTCCGAATTTTCTTTAAGTTCGGTATTGTTCTTCGTTCTTCGTTTTTTTGCCATTGCAAAAACAATTAGAGGAGATTGAGATTATTTGTGAAGAGATAATTTTTGGCATGCTGTGTTCACTAGGGTTAAAGAAGAAATTGAGTAGCCGATTTTTGAAGATTGCAGTTTGTTGTCATCCAGGATAACCCAAAGCCCGAATCAGTGTTTAACTTCCCAAGAATTGTCCATTATGTGTTTCATGGTCATCCTAGATTAATTCCAGTTTTTGTGGAACACAGTTGTGTGTTGTTTGCAACGTTTTGATTTAGTTCCAATCCCAAAAACTTTCTTAAAAAAAAAAATACATCAGCCACTCATACCAGAAAAGAAAAGCCTTTCTTTCTATCAGCATTCTTTTAAACGGGGTGCAAATTCAAATAGGTGTTTTGTTGCCCAGGAAATCTCTGTAAGTATTTTTTTTATTTCTTTCTTTGTAGTTACCCCTTCAGTCCCTCCTTTATTTTACTTACTTACGATCCAGCTCTCCATCCAAAACAAGAGCGGTCGTTCGTAAACCTTTCAGTTTGTTTACTTACCCTATCCCAGTCCAGTAATTGCTCACTTTCAACCCCCTGTAAGTGATACCCGTGTACATTTGGAAAAACTTATTGTTTTCTTCGGTAACTTCAGATCTCCTGTTGACATTATTCTTTATCTGCTTAATATTCACAATAAATAACGTTTATTTAACGTTATCCGGCTAATTTAACACATTCAACAGACTTTTGCAATCCCAAATGCAAAACCAGCCTTGGCTATTAAGTAACTTCATTAGGAACAATATATAAAAAACCATTAATTTGTGTACTCGTTATAATCTCAGCTCTCTTGAGGCTGTCCCCTTTCTAATTTTGTTTCAGAAATATACTTAGTGTTAAAATATTTTGGAATATCTAGATTATTATTAGATTGTAATATACTTTTACCTATTGAATAATTCTACCGCACTGTTGACGGATTATATTGTTGTCACAATTGCAAGAAATAAGCGAATAACCCTTTCTAAGAACTGCAAGTTTTTTTTATCTTTTATTTCATGAGTCTTGGTTTAGCAACTTTAAAATCCAATCACAAAATTAAATTGACAGATATTTGATTAATTTATTAAAAACAAAGTTCTAATTGTCGCTGTAAGTGCAACAGCCTTCAACAGTTTATTGAAGCATTTTCGAGGACTATCATGCTATAAAACATGGTATCGTAAAAAAAATTATTGAAATTTTTGTACAAAAAGCTATTAGGGTAACTCTAGTACATCACTTTGGTCACGCGATGGTTAAGCGGTTTTTTTTTCCTATTTTTTTAATGGGTTTTGATATGTTGTGTATTGTGTGACAAATTTAATATTTTAGCTATTTAATATTCGGTGTTGCCATCGTTTACGACTATTAATTTTATATGAGTTATATAATTTTTAATTACGTATTAAATATTTACCTATTAGATATGTTATAAATGTATTTCATACAATTTAATTAATATGTACGATACAACAAGATTTATTTTATTGTTTTGAGTATTTCTAAATTTATTAACGTTATTAGTTATTATACTACCTATTAGTTATTAAGTTAATAAAAAACTGATTTAAATTAATTTAATCGAAAACTAAATTTATATTGTAAATAACTTGCCATCGTGAAAAATATCGGGTGCTCTCAGTCTTCGACCAATCCGAACTTCACACCATGTTGTCTTCTTGTCTTGGAAATACCAATAATTCTTGAGAAAATCATCAGAATACGAGAAAAACACCGTGAATGTCGAGTCAAAAGTCAATTCTAGCATTCACTTGTACTCTAAAACTTTTAGGTTCGGTGTTTTGTTATTTGTTTTTTTTTTATTTTTTTCTAGGTACTTGTAATAAAACTACCAATTTTTATTAATAGTTAATCACTTAACAATATTATGGTTCTTTTTATTGTGCCGTCTTCAAACGAAGGTTTTGAAGCAACGTGAGTTTTCTGCAACGTGAAATATCTGTTGACAATTATTAAGGTTAGTCCAATCTTTGATATTCCTCAACCGAGATTTCTTCTTTTTTCTCAAGCCTTTTCTTCATTCTACTCTTTCTTGCATATTGACGCGTACAAGAAAGTATTTATCGTTTTAAAATAAGTAGCCCAAATACGATGTTTTTCTTGTTTTAATTGTGTTCATGACCAGATCGTCTTAACACTTGGTTTGAGACTTTTGCAGTCAAAGGAAACAGAATTTTAAGGATACGCCTATAAATATAGTCACATTTTGAATACATTCAATATTTTTACCGATTGGTGTTTCAGAGTCCAAGCTTCTACGCTTATAGCAGTTACATACATTTTGACGAACCTCAATCTGATAACCATACTCAATTTCTTTTTTTTGTAAACATTGACCTTTATCTCCCCACCTTGATCTAAACGTGAGTTTATAATAGCGTCGAGGTATTTATAATACTTTTCGACCCTCTAATGGTTTACCCTCCAACGTCAGATGTATGTTGTCAACAGGGATTTTAAAGATGACCATGTATTTGGTTTTATCTATATTCATTGTTAATGAAGTCTATAAGAATTTGTACATCTTCTTTATTTTCTGCCATGCAATTCTTATATTATTAATAATGCTCTATTCAATCCTTACTCTTACAATCTTTTTCCATAATGCCTCCTGAAATGTTAGTTGGAAGTACACATTAAATAATTGTGGCGACAGCACACATCTTCCACCCGTTTCAGGGTGTCTAAGTTGTGATGTTCGAGCTTTACACCTCATTTCGCCATACACTAAAGCATATTAGCGTATTCCTAGTTAGTAAAAACCATTTTTGTTGAATTGAAATTATTAGATTTGAATGCCACAAATTAAAAACATAAAGGATGACCACAAACTTCACGAAATGATCACAATTTGTCAATGAAAAACGTACTTATACTTCTGTTGACAGGTCACGGCCAACTAGTGCAAAAAATATTAAAATTCTCAAATCAATTTTTGTAGAAACCAGTGTATTCTATCGGCTAAGAGAAAGAGTACCTTTTAGTACTAGAATAACTGAAAATTTAATAATCTAGTATCACTAATGCTTAAAAGGCAAAGACAAAAAAGATATGTGTTAAAATAACCGTTGACCTAGCCAAAACGGACTCCTATGATCGGTACTAGAAATTCACAATTGGTGAAATCGATTCAACTCTAGAGGATAAATAAACGTACCAGTTTTCGTTTTTCTAAACATAAGCATTCTGAACGAGCTCTAACTCAATTAGGAAGCATTTTCGGACTAGGTGAATTGGGTTGAGTCATCTTAAAATTATCTGAGGAAGCTCCGGTTTTCGTTCGTTAGGAGAGTTTCTGGACACCTTGTATATATATATATATATATATATATATATATATATATATATATATATATATATATATATATATATATATATATATATATATATATATATATCAAGTGGTGATTCTTGAGGAGGCAGTCAGTTTATTTGGCCCACAAACTCTTTGACTTATTGTCAAGCTTTCGAATTTATTTTAATTTTTTTTAAGACATCTGTAAACAAATCAATATAAAAATTATCTAGTTATAATTAGTAATTGTTTTACTTACTAGTCGTGAGATTACAGTTTATGTTATACTTTATGAAACGAAACATAACACATATATTAAAATTTTTTAAAATTTTTTGCTTTCCATATAAAGTAGCTGTATATTCATTTATATTTGTATATTAATCAAACCAATATGACTGACAATGACACATATAGTGACAATATAGTTATTTTAAGAAAAATTTTTTTAAAAATTTTAATAATATGTGTAATGTTTCGTTTTATACAGTATAACATAAACTGTAATCTCACGACTAATAAGTAAGACAACTAATAATTATAACTAGATAATTTTTATATTGATTTGTTCACAGATGTCTTGAAAAAGAATTAAAATAAATTCGAAAGCTTGACAGTAAGTCAAAGAGTTTTTCTTTGTCTTGTGGGCCAAATAGACTGACTGCATCCTCAAGAATCACCACTTGATATTGAAATCAAGAGTCAATAATACCACCATCATATATATATATATATATATATATATATATATATATATATATATATATATATATATATAACTAAACTTGGAACACTCGGTATATCGTTTTTTAAAAAAGATTTATTTAAACAATTTTTACAAAGACAAGTTTCATTGAAGAGAACAGATTCTAAACTAAATTATAAAATTAATATTTACATGCATAACAACACAGAATGATAAAAAATGTAATTCTAGCTAACCGGAGATATGTTGAAACAGTAGACGCGGCTTGGGCAATGTCCTACAACTATTTGCATACACTGCTGGTTATTCACTATAACTTATATATATATATATATATATATATATATAAATATACATATATATATATATATACATATATATATATATATATATATATATATATATATATATATACATATATATATATATATATATATATATATATATATACATATATATATATATATATATATATATATATATATATATATATATATATATATATATATATATATATATATATATATATATATATATAGAGCTTTGAGGTTTATTGGGATTTGCAGCGGTGAAATAAGTGTACTCTTTTAACTAAGTTTCAAGCTTTCGAAAATGTTTATTTTCATCATCAGGAAAAACTGAAATAAAGTGCTACTGTTAGTAAAGCATCCTTGAAACCTATTAAGAATGTAAAAGGTTATAAAAACTTACGTTAATGAGATTTGTCTTTCGTGGATGTTCTACTCTACTAAATTGCATGGTGTAAAAGACCAAACTTGACAATTATATTTACTTTTAACACATAAGATAAAGACGATTACAACGATTTAAAACGGCCACGTGTGCCGGCCAACAGTGGAGTGTTAGGTTAAGAGTAGCTGTCATTCCTGGACATGGCAAATGACAGAACTTCTTCTTGTTTTCTTTGTCTTATGTAGTACTACTATATTACACATCAAAATTTAACAAAGATTGTATTTAGGTTGAAAGAACAATTTTTATTTGTATTAAGATAAAAAAATACTAAATAAAGAAACCTGGAAACTTTACAATGACTCAAATGTTGAAACATCATTGACATGTGAATGTGTATCCAAATATAATAGGTAGGAGTAAATGGAGCTTAACTGATTAATGTCACTCCTTTTGTTCATTGCGTTTGAGTTTTGAGCAATGAATGCCATTTCTAAGAAGATTCTTTTTTTGTAATTGGTTTCAGTAGCTAAAATTTTAACTGATTCATAATTCATTATGTGATGTTCTTTATTTACATGTTCTGCAAGGGCAGATCTTTCCGGATATAGTCTGCTATCGCTTCGATGACTGATTAAGCGACAACCTAGGCTACGCGTTGTTTGTCCCACATATACCAAATTACAATTGTTGCAAGGAATCTGGTACACAACGTTGGAACAATCTTTGATGTCACTTTTATCTTTGACTTTGGAATATATTGATCTCGCAGTTAATGAAGTTTTAAAGGCTATTTTTAAATTAATGAAATCTTTAAAAAGTCTTGTCGAAAAAGACTTCTTTTCCTTTTCTATATATATATATATATATATATATATATATATATATATATATATATATATATATATATATATATATATACATATATATATATATATATATATATATATATATATATATACATATGAGGCTAATTAATCGGTATACTCATCGCAAGATTTAGGATTACTTTTCTTGAGTAAGAGCAAAAAGATTGATTTTAACTATTCATTAGGAATTTGACCATCATGGTATATTTTAATAAATATTTTAGTTAGATCCTCTATATTTTTATCGCTGAAGATTTATTTCAAAAATTTCATCAGGACCTGAAGAAATTCCAAAAACCCTTCTTTAGTTTTTAATTGCCTATTTTACCTCTGATTTTAAAATATGTTTATTTTCATCAGTTTTTACCGTTTCATTTATTTCTTATCTATTACCTGTAAATATGTCCTTAATGTATTTCTACCTTGTATAGTATAATAATAAGCTATTTATCTGTTATCTCGTCGTTGAATCATATTTGGGGAATGGCTCTGCAATCAACCACTTGTACAAACAACAATAATTTCTAGCTATAAATATATGCATATATAGCATATATGATTTTATGTAGTAACAAACACGGTTATCCTACAAAAACACAACAAAAATCTTTGTTGAAAAGGACGTTGGTAAAATTACGTCAGGGGAACGTAGAGCAACAGTAACTGTTTGTTGTGCAATCAATGCAATTGGAAAACGTATACCACCTTTTATGGTTTTCCCTTGAAAACTTTGGCAAGATCGCATGATTGATAATAGCCTACCAGGGACCACCGGCGTAGTTTATAAAAGTAGATGTATGACCGCTTCTAATTTTATCAAATTTTTGGTACATTTCCAAAACATTTTCAAAAAGATGTAAAGGCGACTACCAACAATAAATTTTTAATCATAATGGACAATCCTGATAGCCACGTTACTTTCGAAGCCGTAACGTATGCCAAAGAACACGGAATAATTCTTCTTACCATACCACCAGACACGTCGCATAAGCTCCAGGCGTTAGACAGGAGTAGTGTATTTGGCCTTCTCAAGAGTTTCTATAATACTGCCTGTGATGATTGGATGGTGACCGACACAGGAAGAACAATTACAATATACGAAGTAGGAGGATGCTTAGCTTACGCTTTCCCGTTAGAATTTACTCCACGTAATATTGGAAGCGGATTCAGAGTTACGGGTATATGGCCTTTCAGTTCCAATATTTTTTACCGATGAAGATTTTATGTCGGCGTATGTTACTGATCGCAAAGATCCGGAAAATAATTCCACTTTATCTCAGTTTGATGTTGCAACACCAGCAATAGATAACAATAACAAACCCTCCACTTTTACTGGCACTTTCACCACCCCTGAAATAATTAAACCATCTTCCTCAACTGGATCGATTTCACATAATCAACAACTACGACGAACACTAATAGAGGACAAAAACCAGCCTTCTACTTCCACTGGTACTTTTATCACACCTTAAATAATTAGATCACATCCTGTAAATAGAGATACTTTACAAAATGATCAGCTACAACAAACATCAATGGAGCACAATAACCAGCTTTTTACTTCTGCCACTTTTAGTAGACCAGAAATGATCAGACCTCATCCTAAAGCCGGGCCCAGGACTTCAAAAAAGGGTAGAAAGCGAGCAACTACGAAAATTCTCACCAGTTAAAGAAGATAAGTTACAGTAAGAAACTAGTTAAAGAAGCAAAAAAATTAGAAAAAGAGCAAAAGGCCAAAGTAAGAGCACTTAAAAAAAAAGACTAAACAAAAACATAAGAATTTGAGGGAATCTTCAAGTTCGGGGGGCAGTGACATTATGCTACTATCGTCAGAGTCTGAATATGATCCTAATGATGAAATGCAAGTAGACACAGACACTGAATGTGAATCAGACGCAGAAGGTGACGAGTTTGAATTGAGTGTGCAAGATTGGGTAATTGTAAGCTTTATATCCGAAAAAAACTAAGTCCATCGTTACGTAGGACAGATAACGGGAAGAAAGAAAGAGGATTTTAAAATCAAATTTGCCCAAAAAAGAGATGACAAAACGTTTAAGTGGCCAGAAAAAGAAGACATGGGTGAAGTCGCACGTGACCAAATTTCAAAAAAGTTACCAAGCCCGTCTTTTAGGAGCTACAGTAAGCGCATAGGATGTTTTGTCTTTCCTAAATCACTGAGAATGTTCAATATTTAACAATAATTTTTTTTTCACTTTTATAACTTTTTGAAAATAATTTTCTGTCAGAAAGTGTTTCTATTTTTAATAATATTATTTGTTAGGTCATGAGTCATGACTGAGTAAAGTTAGTTTTTAGCATCCAATTTTTGGTTTGATTTTATTATTGTAAACCTGGGAAGCTATAATCAAGCCACCCATACACAAGGATCAATTCTCCCGAAGTAGGGGAAACATGATTAGTTATTCTCTATTACTAGATTCTACAAAAACTCGTTATTTATTAGCAGTAGTTATATTTTTCGGGTGTATAACACCCAAAACTGGATAAATTAGTAATGTTCCACTAAATTATCAAGGCTCTAGATCGGTTATACAAAAAGTTTTCTGAAAAAATGTAACGGTGGGATCAAGTCTCCCTCTTCTCAACTATATGTTTCGCGATTTTTGGCATTTTTTATAATTCTCATGAGATCATAAAATCTCTCACTTCCATCGATTGGTCGCTATGGAATTTCCATTAATGAAGCCCAATCTATAAAGCCCAGAACATAAAATTCTGAATTTGAGTTTTGGCAACAAATATGCAAA
This sequence comes from Diabrotica undecimpunctata, assembly GCF_040954645.1. Classification (NCBI taxonomy): domain Eukaryota; kingdom Metazoa; phylum Arthropoda; class Insecta; order Coleoptera; family Chrysomelidae; genus Diabrotica; species Diabrotica undecimpunctata. The sequence goes on along the minus strand of NC_092807.1, from coordinate 87,191,987 downwards.
TGGGCATTTAAAATATGCTTAAGAAACGCTGAATTAAAACTTTCACATTACAAAAGATATTGTGTGACGAGAAATGCTTCTGAATTGTATGTAATGTTCGAAAATGTAGCTGAATTTTTTTTAACGTACTTGTGAATTCAAAAAGAAGGATCATGAATGTGTTGCCTGTGTGAGTCCATTTCAAATAGGTAAAAAGAAATAAAATAAGATTTACTCACAATTAATTTAATTATACCATCAGCTAAACCGGTCGTTGGTGGTATAATTAAATTGATTGTGAGTAAGTCTTATTTTATTTCTTTTTACCTATTAAAAAAAAGGAGTTTTAAACGTTTTAGAGGTTTTGTAATGTTAAAGTTAAAATTCCACGGTTTTAGGCATATTTCAAATGCTCATATGTGTTGCAAGAACTTAAAATCAAAATTTAATAGATTTTAAAGATTAAGCTCCAGCAATATGAAAATAAACAATTGACAGGTAAGGAAATCTATGTATGGCGAAGGTCATTAAGAATATCATGAAGAGACAGAGTAAGACTAAAACAAATAAAATGATTAAATGACACAACAAAGAAAATAGTTAAAAAGACAATCGTTAAACAATAACAATTAAGACGGTACGGACATATAGTCTAAATAAATGATTCACAATTTACAAATACAAAATATAAAGTCGACGAGACAGGTTATTAACGATAGTATATAAGTACATTATCACAACACAGTATATATTAAAGTGTGAAACGTAAACCCTATCTGAAAAGTGAGGCTCCAGAAATTCTGATAAAGATTTTTGTAAGAGAGGTCGCAAGCTTTACAAAGTTCAACGAGCAACGAGGCAACAGCTAGATTGATCCATTATTTATTGTCATTATTTATGGCACTACAGCTCGTTATGAGCAGAAGCCTTCTCTAAAAAACTCCTTCATTTTCCGGCTAATAGGACGTTAGGTTCTCCATAATTTTTATACAAGTCAAAGTAGTAACGCCGATGAGAGGATAATCGTTCTTTTATTCTATCATATACTCTTAGAACTGTTCGCTTAAAGTGGTAAGCAATTTTTGGTCCTTTTCTCTCCAGGACCTGAAAGAAACCTTTGTAGAGTACTGAACAAAAGATATATCGAGCACTGGACGAAACAACGGAGGCCTGTATGTAGCAGTGTATAAAATAGTGGTTTCCTATGTAAAGCAGTGGATGTTCGATTAGTGAATAGAAGAAGGTACCATTAGACGAAGAAAAAACAAACGTCAGAAAAAATCTGGTGAAAAGATACGAAAAGAAGAAATGTGAGCGTGACGTCACTTGAACACTTGAGTAGGTGAAAAATCAAAGGCTGCCGCTTTTTCACAGGGTCGGTAAAATTTTCCAGCCTCAACCGCAGCAACCTCTACTCCATGCTTCATTTAATCAGTATGAACAGTAGATTATTTTAAATTTTTTAAAATTGTACACACAACCTCTACTCCATGCTCCATATTTTATCAGTATAAAAAGTAGATTAGTTTAAATTTTCTAAAATTTTACACAAAAAATTGTCGACCGATTATGGAAACACCTTTTGTTTCACTGCATTTTATCAAGAAAATAAAAAAAAATGATATAAAAGATTAAAACTCAAAACTATTCCTATAATAGTTTGTGAATATGTTGACGATACCTGGTTTTTTTATGTAGCTGAGAGGCGTTTGCCGTAATGCTCGATTCGGTTATCCTCTTCAGCTGCTGTAACAGAAATATGATCCTCGAGTGTATGTTTGCGCTTAAACTATCACCAGATAGGATTTTTGTTGTGTTTTTGTAGGATAACCGTGTTTGTTACTACATAAAATCATATATGCTATATATGCATATATTTATAGCTAGAAATTATTGTAGTTTGTACAAGTGGTTGATTGCAGAGCCATTCCCCAAATATGACTCAACGACGAGATAACAGGTAAATAGCTTATTATTATACTATACAAGGTAGAAATACATTAAGGACATATTTACAGGTAATAGAGAAGAAATAAATGAAATGTTAAAAACTGATGAAAATAAACATATTTTAATATCAGAGGTAAAATAGGCAATTAAAAACTAAAAAAGTGTTTTTGGAATTTCTTCAGGTCCTGATGAAATTCTTGAAATAAATCTTCAGCGATAAAAATATAGAGGATCTAACTAAAATATTTATTAAAATATACCATGATGGTCAAATTCCTAATGAATAGTTAAAATCAATCTTTTTGCTCTTACTCAAGAAAAGTAATCCTAAATCTTGCGATGAGTATACCGATTAATTAGCCCCATATGTATATATATATATATATATATATATATATATATATATATATATATATATATATATATAGAACTATTAATTTTGAAATACAATACTGTTATGTCTAATTGGCAAATTTTTTACATGTTTTGTTCATACGCTGGTATTTGTAAGTTCGAATCCCAATACGAATTTCCTTTTTTATTTTTTAAATATTTAAAAACCTCACGTTAATGTTATTAAATATATGTAATATACGCCAAAATGCTAAATTTTAAAATAAAATGAAAATTTACAACATAATCCGAGTTGTTGGTTTTTTATTTTTATCTTCGTAAAGTACGTTATGTATATTGGCAGTTTTAAATACTTATGAATATTGCATTTTAATTTGAATTGTATTATTATATTGAATTATGTTGCAGCGTATTGTATTGTAATTTTTATATTAATAACAAAATAAACAATGAATTTTACTGCAGAGTATGTGTAAAATTTTTTTTTTGCATTCAACTCCTTTTATACATATATGAAAATAAAAATATATATTTTCATTAAAATATTGATACAATCCTTCATTTACTATACTCCTATTATAGGTCAAATGTTTATATACAGCAAACGATGCACCATATACCTATATACCTAATTATTTTTCTCTTTCTGCTCTCTATTACCTATAGCATTACATATGTAATGATTGTGCAGATTGACTCCAATATAAATTTGTAACGGCGAACGCGTGTATAACGTATAACTATAATATATAAAGTATAACTTCTACCGGCAGTACCACTGGACTGCCACACCCGTTTTTTTTTATTAATATTATTATCATGGTAAATCAAACATATGCGTAAGTAAGTTATGTATATTGTCATTTTTAAATACTTATGAATATTGCATTTTAATTTGTATTTTATTATTATATTGAATTATGTTGCAGTGTATTGTATTGTATTTTTATATTAATAACAAAATAAACAATGAATTTTAGTGCAGATTATGTGTAAATTTTTTTTTATATTCAACTACTTTCATACATATATGGAAATAAAAATATACATTTTCATCAAAATATTGATTCAATCCTTCATTTACTATACTCCTATTACAGGTCAAATGTTGTTTATAAACAGCAAACAATGCACCATATACCTATATAACCTAATTTTGTTTCCCTTTCTGCTCTCTCTTACCTATAGCATTACATATGTAATGATTGTGCAGATTGACTCCTATATAACGCGTATATAGAAGTATAACTTCTACCGGCAGTCCCACTGGACTGCCACACTCGTTTTTTTTTCTACAGCGTATAGATTCTTGGTACATCGATGTGTCTTCCTCCCCCCCCCCCTCCAATGCCTTTGATAGATTTGCAGATTTGCTCGTGGTAGTCAATTTCCTCGGCCACCACGTAGCCCAGATTTTAATCCGTAAGATTTTGGTGTATTGAATGCAATGAAAAAGCGTGTCTACAAGTATCCTATAAACACTCCCAACCAACTTTGGAAAGAAATAAATTTAGCAGCAGTTTCTTTTAAACCATTGATGCTATTTAGTATAAGATGATCTTTTATGGAACGTATTGATAAATGCATTAAAGAAAATGGTAGACATAACGAACACTTATTTTGACAAAAAGTTAAGTGTTATTCAGTTTAACTGTTTTTTGATTTGGTTTGTAAATAAAATGTATTTTATTTTGACTTTAATTTAATATAAAACCTAAATTTTTTGATGCCAAATTCTATAACAATTTATTAATTATCCTACTAAAGTATGTAAAAGAATATTAGCTTATACTACTTTTTCTCTAATATCTCGCAAACTATTAACTTTAGTTATAGGTATTTTATACCAAAATTCAAAATTATTGGTGTTTTTGTCTATTTCTTCTTCGTTGTCTGGAGTAATTGTTTTAAATTAGCGTTGATTTGTAAAATGCGATTATCTTGAAAAGTTATAAAGTTATTAACAAGTATATCTTCTTTTATTGAAATAATGTATCTTTAATATTTTTTGACACAAATAGTGCTGACTTAAAGGACAAAAAAGTTTAGTGCAAATTTATGCCATAAATGTGGCATAAATCTCCAAAAACATGTAATTAATAAAAAAAAAATTATAAAGTTCAACTTTAGCCTGTATCCCTCTTAATATCAAAATTTTATTAAAGCAATGTTCTTGTATATGTATATATATATGTATATATATATATATATATATATATATATATATATATATATATATATATATATATATATATATATATATATATATATGTATATATATATGTATATATATATATATACATAATTACTCTGATAAATGAAAATAACATAATTTACAATAGACTCTATTTAAAGTTTTTTATTTTATTTCTACACTCAATTAATACATAATCTTAAATATAATAAACCTAGGTAAATTCAGCACATTATGTGCGAAATTCCACGTGGTCAGTGAAAAATACACCAGTTTTTCAGGTAAATAAGCTTTGGTTCACCCTTCTTGGGTTTCTAATTCGTTACAAGGGTCTGACTGATTTATAGTGTTCATTCGTTAAAGGAATGAAAAACTGCTTCATCACTTTTCTTTCTATTTTATTTATGTCTTCATATACGCACCTGGATGTGAGTTACCGACTACTCATTAGGGAATGCCATTTCGTTTTGTTTTGAGAAAGGTTCAATCGGCAAAAAAATTGGAGTGTTGTCTGCTTCAATCTCGATGTCTAATGTAGTAATGGATCGTATTTTCTCAAATTAGTGTAGCTAGGAATAGCTCTGTTAACTTGTTACTTTTAGTAATAATTGCGGTATATGTTAAATTACTATATAATTTTAAAAGATTTATTAGAAATTTGTTATTTAATGTAAACTAATTGTTCGTTGTATAAACTTTTATGGAAATATTAGGTATAATTATTTATCTTTAAGTTATTAAAGCTTATATAATAAAACAAAATATTAACAATAATTTGCGTCTTAAATAAAACAAAGCTAAATACAAAGATCTGAACATAGAAATAAGAAGAAAATGGAGAATGGAAAGGACCAAAACCTCATAGAAAACATAAAATAGCTGGGTCAGAGTGAACGTCGGATAATTATTATGATATGGCACGTGAAGCAGAAGATGGCTTAAATCCAGATAATAACCTTCTTATTATGGTGCCTATCCGTTACAGAAGTTAGACACTAAGTTGGCTATATTGACTTGACTGCTGCTTGACTGTTGACTGCTGCCCTAAATAATCCCATAGTAGTCAAATTAAACCATTTTCGTAGGTTATGATGTCAGAATAATCTTACTCTTCCTGGATCTCCTTTTCCATATGAATTACCTTGAAATATTGTCCAAAGTATAAGGATAAATAATATTAATGGCAAGAAAGAAAGGAATTATTTTCAAGGCACCTTTTTTTGTAATATTGCATTGTTTCCAGGTTTATAGACCGTGCTCTAAAACTACTTTTTCGTGTCATATTAATATTAATGTGGTTCACACATAAATCCATCACATACCGTCCAGCTAATTAAAGTAAGATTTAATTTAGCGATTCTTTGTATTGTTGACTATAACTCTTCTTATTATTTTTTTTTGAGCGTGTAACTACACACCACTTTTCAATAATCCAGAGTTTAATTCTCACAATTATTAGTAGAAACTCACTAGGGACAAGGCTTTAATCTACATACAAAGGTAGACGAGTTTTCTAGCAATAGATCAGTGAATAGTTGTCGCAGGTCGCTTAGTGGCGTCCTGGGTCCTTTGGATCCACTTTGGTCGGATAAGAGTTGAAAAAGCTTTTAGAGCCGTTGTTATACTTGTGACCCATATTTTAAGGCCTATATTAATGATATAGATGTGTAAGATAATAAGACAAATGTTAACGTCTTTACCAAATTTGCACAAATTCTTTAAACAAATTTACGATAGATTATCTAACGAGAAAAAGTTAACAGAAGAGTTTCTGCTTCCCATTTGAAAGAGAAAACGTCAAATAAAGAATTTAATTGAATTATATTGAAGTTCTAATTTATTATCAATAATATAAATGATAAGAAATCTTCTTTACAGATAAATTTTACAATTCTGTTGAGTTCACTCTTAAATTTTATCTACTTTTATTTGTTTAATAATTGTAAACACCGACAAGCAACGTATGGAATCTCCTAAGGAGTTCTCTAGTAGACAGTAGTATACCGTCTCTATGTCGTAGTGAGTGTGTGTGTGTTGATTAATTGCATTGTTACTAAAAACTAAAGGTTTTATTGTATCTACACAGAATCACTTATTATATTCGAACCTCGGAGATACCTCGAAACTAATCCGACAAAGAGAGTTTTTGATCAAGAGATCTTACAACTATGTTACCAAAGCAGTATAATACAGGATCATAAATAAAATATCAATTATCCTGATATAAATTTACAAGCACAAGCAAACAATCCAAAGAATTTACATTATTTTTAAATTCTATTTAATTCAGAACGCAATAATTCTTGTACCCCGTACTTAGTTATTTGTATTAGAGTTAAAGTTTAATTTAGTTAAAGAGAAATAATTAAAAAAACATTTACTCATAATCAATTTATTGTACCAGAGCTTGGACGGGCATGAACGTTCAAAAATTACTACTTTCGATTTAATAAATCATACCAAAAGTTTTATTTTCGGGACGGCTGCAGAAAAAGTACTTTTCTCATATTATTGAATGTTTATCAGGCTTTTATTATACGTGATTTGATCTCAGGTGTATAATTATTGTTTTCGGTTACGATTGTTTCCAAGTATGTATATCTGTCCACCTTTTAAATGAGTTCATCCCTACTCCACAACGTCACTTTTTGTGGTGTATTTGCAATTGTCATGAATTTTGTCTTTTTGATATTTAAAGTAAGTCCGGCCTCTTTGCTGCTATCTACAATCTTATTTATCTGAACCTGCAATCTTGCAACCGACTCTGCGATTACTAACGTTTCATCGGCGTATCGGATTTGTAGGTTCTTCGTTGACTTTATTTCCACTTGATGGTTCCTTTAGTGCTTTTTGAACTATCTCTTTTGAATATAGGTTAAAAACAACGAATCAAGTATGCATCCCTGCCTTACTCCTCGTTGTACTTCTATTTCTGTTGATAGTTCGATGAAAAGCTTCTGATATTATTCTTATTTTTTTTATATCCGTATTTTTATCTTGAACCATCGGTAGGAGGCGAATATATACGATTTTGTCCTTTGTTTTAATTAAGGAAATGGATATAAAGAGGTTGGTTAATATTCATACATTCATACTCAAATAAGTCCTATCTTATACCCATTGCGTTTCTGAAGCCAAACTGAGTGTTACTAATAGCTTGCTCCGGTTTTCTAAAAATCCTTTGATGTATAATTTTCAAGAATATCTTGAGATTATGGCTCATTAAGCTGATAGTTGGGTGGTCACAGTATTCTCTAGCGTTAGCTTTTTTTGGTAAAATTACGAACGTCAACTAAGTCATTCTTTTGGAATGACATCTACATTAATTGCGCTTTGCGATTAATTTATTAATTTCTGCTGGTATCTCGTCCGGACCTGTAGCTTTATTATCTTTTGCCTAATTTTACTGCACGCATGACTTCTTCTTTTGATATATCGGGCCAAATTTCTTCACTTAAATGGTTCTATTCCAAAAAAATGGAAGTCAGAATAGATGGACAAATTACAGAACCTATAGAAATAGGCAGCGGAATAAGACAAGGGGATTCATTAAGCCCCATGCTCTTCAATTTGATCATGGATGAAATCATCAAAACCGTTAACAAAGAAAGAGGATACAGAATGGGAAACAAAGAATTTGATATGACAATCACATTTCAGAAAACTAAAACAATAGTAATCAGCAAAGAACTAACCAGATGTAAAATAGAAATTGATGGCATCACTATTGAACAAGTTATGGAAATAAAATACCTGAGAATTACACTGTCTAGCCATAAAAACCTGAACATAGTGATAGATCAAGTACCAAAAAAAAAAAAAAACTGGCAGGATGTCTTAATAACACTATATGGCGAAACAGACACAATGACACTGAGGTGAAGTCAAGAATTTATAAAGCCAGTGTAAAACCAATAATGACATACACCTTAGAAACAAGACCTGACACAGCCGCAACGCAAAGGCTACTGAAAGCAGCAGAGATGAGAATACTAAGAAGAATTACAGGAAATACGTTGAGAGATCGAAAGAAAAGTAGAAGAAAATGTAACGTACACCTATAAATGAACGGACACAAAATAAAAAATGAAATAACCACATAAGCAGAGCGGAGGAGATTCGTGTCGTCAAAACAGCTAGAGATAAGTCACCAAAAGGCAGAAGAAGTATCGGACAACCGCGCAAAAGATGGAGTGACAACCTTCCATAGAGGTATTAATCCGCCAATGAACAAGAAGGATTGCTTATAAAGAGGAAGAAGAAGAAGAAAAAGAAGAAGAAGAATGGTGCTGTGTTTCCTGTTTGCCTCTCATTTTTAAAGAATTCCTTTATGTTTTGTCTTCATCGTTCTATTTTCTTGTTGTTGTCAGTGATAATTGTACGTTCTTCATCTAATAAGCTACTACTGTGGTTTGTTTTTTAGATGCCGGCCAGTTATTTTACCTTTCTATATAGGTTAAAGTCATGAGACCTTTCCAATAGTACTTATGTTTACTCACACGTGTTTGAATACTATTTTTGCTTGGCTTTTCTTATTTTATTTCATATTACACTAAACATGCCTTAAAACTTTTCGATGTTTACGTTCTGGTACAATCTTTTCTTTTCTATTAATTGCAGTCTCATTATTCATCCATGACTTTTTTTAGTATTATTGTAATTAATGTAATTTTTCTTGCCTTTAGGATATCCTTCGTTGGATTCAGCATTATGTTTTTAATTGTTTTCCATTTTTTGCTAAAATTAATTTTTTTAATTCGAAAGTATTTTCCTTTATCTCCTCGTTAATTTTTTTTGTCAAATGATCTCTTGCAAATAAACCAAATGGAACGAACTTTGTATTTGATTTTTATTGCAGCCGGATTATGGTATGTGGCGGCATCAGCCCCAGGGTAATTTTGACTGATTTACTCTTTAATTTTATTTCGAAACCTTTCTCTTATTAAAATATAATCGATCTGGTTTCTTAAAGTAAGTTTTTGTAATTAGCAGACTATTCTCTTGACAGAACTTCAGCAATCTGTCTCCCTTTTATTTCTTAAACTGAGATCGTATTTCCCAACAATATCTTCTACTTCTAGTTTTCCTACTTTTGAGTTAAAATCGCTAATAATATTCATTATATCTCTATGCTTTGTATTATCCAGGGCTTGTTGTACATCTTTATAGAACTGTTTGTTATATTTTATCGTCTACGTTGTCCTTACATTGACATTAAGCTTAAATAAAAAATATAACGTTATAATTATCAGGTTAAACATCACAGAAAAAGTATTGTTTTTTCTGTTGGTCCGAATTTATTTGCTTGTTTTGGTTAGTAATTGATAATTTGTAACTATTATGGTAATAAAAATTTATTTTGAAAGTAAAAATTTGTCAGTATTACAAAAAAGTTTTATTGGCATAGCACTAGAGGTCACCTCCACGGTCCAGCTGAGATATCTGTCATGTTTTGTTTTATTGAATTGGTAAGTTGTGCATCAAGTAAGCCTTGAGCAACACCACCTTATTATGGTTTCAAAGCATACAAAAATAATGTTTTTGTTTGCTAAACTTGCCGTAGCTGATAACAAAGGTAGGTAAAATAATAATTTACGTAACGTTACTTTAAAAATATGATAAAGTTTTCTACAAATACGCATATGCAGGTCATATTTGTTAAATTTAAGAATTAAGTTACTAATTTGAGTAATACTGCGATTACCTACACCTAGAAAACTAAATCCAATACTTACGACCGACCAACATTTTTGATCTGATTTAATGGAATATTAAAACTACCCTCCTGAATATTTATATATCGAAGATGTGATCCCAGTGGTTTAAAATGATCCTGTTTATATAAAAACAGTAGAAGACTCAATTAACATAGGTTCAAATTTTACAGAACTGAGACATCAGAAAATGAAGTTAGGAAAAATGAAAAGGTTGGAGCATTCCGCAAGGAATTCACCATTTTTTACCTACTTATCAGGACTCGAAGTAGCATTGGTCAATGAAAGCCCATTTCATTATTTTTCTACATTTAAAGATAACGATAATTTTGAGATTCAGAAAAAAATTCCTATTATTGTTATTCGCTCCGTGCGTGACCATGGTAGGGGTACCTTGAAACGATGCCAGCGTGCGTAGCGGCGAAATATGACAAAATTGGACACTATCTTTTTACGCATAAATTTTATCAAAAATGTGTGCAAATACATGTTGCGTATTTAGTTGTGCTAATAATAGCAAAAATAGTAAGTGTAGTTTTTATAGGTTCCCAAAGATTACATATAAATTAGAGAAAAGAAAAAGATGGATCCGTGCTATTAATATGAAAAAGGAAATATCACGTAACCTCATTTTTATGCAATTGAAATATTTAAATAATTAACCTTAAATGATATTTTATAAGACTTTAAGCTAACTGCAGAGTGCCTGATGACTTTAGCTTTTATAACATAACTTTTACTATTACTGTTTTTAATTATATGCTCTTTCACGTGAAAAACTTGATATGCCAGTTCTAGATTTTTAACTTTTCTTTTCCGTTTGGACTTAAAGAGATATATTATGATGAATTTTGAGAAACCCAGTTTTTAATACCACATTATTTTGTACATAAACTAAAAAATATAATTAAAAAGTTAATTATTAATAATTGTCAATTTCGCCTGTATTTAACAATGTCAAACATATTATGTCATTAATGTCATATGTTTAACCTGAAAATCGGTAGGTCCAAAACTGTCAGATGAAGGCGGTAGGTGTCACGTCAGTCACGCACGGAGCGAATATATTTCTGTATTTTTATATCTGGTACTGATGATAGAATAATTGCTTCTTCTTTAGATGCTAAATTGAAATTATTTACGGTATTATAGTAGGATATTGTTGATAATGTTGTAGATGAGGTTCACATTGAAGATAATTTTTGGTGACTGCTGTGTTAGTTTCAAGTTTACTATCCATTTTTAATTTTTATTTACTTCATTTGCAAGTTTTGGAGTAAAAGCCGCTACTGATTTTTGACAATTAGTTTGACTTACCGTCTTTTTTAAATCATAAAAATGGAACATTTGTTTATGTTAAAGCGATCTATTTCACATGATTTTTTATTGTAAATAATAAAAACTGTACTTACAATTTTCCTTCCCTCTAGTTAAAATTGTTTTTAATAGTTGACATAAACCCACAAAAAACGCTTTTTATTCGGAGCTAAAATTATTAACAGTTATCCCAAGAAAATATTTTGACAGTTATGTGCGTGTAATTGTTTTAAATAAAATTATATTTTATTGAATCAGCATCCTATGAGAATTTCGAGATTTTAAAAAATTTAGACACTAAAATTTATTATTCTCCTCTTGGTAAATTTCAAGGTGCTATATATTTTATAGCGCTTTTAACTCATTTGAAATACCTGAAATACCAACGATATTTGTAGACATGGATGACAGTAACCCTGTTAAAAAAACCAAAAAGAAAAACATTCCTTGGCTGGCTTTTCCATTCGAAATAAAATGAAATAATCGTCCGTTTTCAGTTTCGCAAGTTTATGCTCTTTATAAACGACAGGGAAAGAGAAAACCGTTGACGTCCGTAGAATTTTATTAAAGAAAGTTTGAATTTTTTATCTCGATGAATAATTAAATGCGGCGTAATGTTAACATTTTTTTATTCCAATTCAATTATTTTATAATAACCAAAATACTTATTATCTTTAAGATGTGGCCACCGAATTACCCTGTACATAGCTACTGAGCTATGCGGCCACTCCCCGAAATACTATTATTTTTTTTAGCTTATCTAAATAATCTAAACAAATTTAAAAAAGTCACTACGCAAAAGAACTTATCTCCATAAAACACCCAGAGGATACCAAATCCATGGACCAAAAATTAACATCGGAGATGACCTAACTGCCAAACTTATAAAAACCATAACAAATAAAAGAGCCTATGGACCAGAAGAAATCTTAGCTAAACTTTTGAAAAAAGCAACACCAGGCTTGTTAATATGCCGACAGAACTTTTTAATAGATACGTAAATGGAGATAATACACATGAAATCTGAAAGTAAGGATGAAATACACCGAATCATAAAAAAGGGGATAAGACAGACTGAAAAAACTGCCTCTGCATCTCGTTTACCAGTACGCTCAGTAGATTTTACGGAAAACCAGTCAAAAACGAATATGAACCACTTTAGCTAAAACAGTAAGCAGTATTTTAAACCAAAAAAGAATAATAAAGGATACATCAACTCATCTGTTATACAATGGACTTGACGAAAGCTTATGATACAGCACCCTTATGTAGACTATGGTAAGTACTGGAAAGCTCATCTATTAATATTAAACTTGTGAAAGTAATATCAAGATTAGTGTTGCCCAAAATCGATCTTGATCCTGCAGTCTAGGTCTTGTTCTTGCGTTTTTGCAAGACCAAGACCAAGACCAAGACCACCTAATTTTAGCAAGACCAAGACCACCTAATTTTAGCAAGACCAAGACCAAGATTGGCCGTGCAAGATTTAAGCAAGAACAAGACTAAGCCTGCGATACTCTTGCGTCTTGCAGTTAGGACTGAGTGTGGTTTTAGCGAGTATAGTAGTTCGGGTATATGCTTAAAGACTCTATGAGACCTAAAAAAATTAGTAATAAAAATTTGAAAAACAATACCATAAACATACATACCGAAGTAAAAAATTTATTAAAAGAACACATTTGAGGTCATAATTACAATATAAAAATAAAATATTTTGTACATTATTTTCCAGCAGACGACTTTTTCGTTCTGAAAATAATTGTCCATATTTTGAGAATAGCCGCCCTCTAATCATAAAAATAATCTTCTTGCATTGCGATGCTGACAGTGATATCGTATCGATAATTTTTAAAATATGTCACCTTAGCTAATAAAAAATATAATTGTTACGGACACCCACTTAATAATTCAATTTTTTTCCATTATAATTTAGTCAGGAAGAATCTAAATAAACAATGAACTATGAATTGTTTCTGCTGAGTGTGCGATGAGATCTTTTGGGTAAACAAAAATTCGCTGAACGAGCGCGGCTAATATTCAAAAGTAACGAGACAAATTAATAACAGATAATGTCGTCTACCGTGTAAACAAAACACCGAAATATTTAGAATAACGAAGTACATTAATTCTCGGTTTGTTATGAGATACTTAGAGTATTGGATAGTAACGAACATAAAGTAACAAGTAGTATAGTAGTTACTTTTTCGACTTCACTTAACTTCATTTCCAATTGAGCTTTCCTTTGAGTCTAATGTAATAATTGTTTTTCATCTAATCCTTGTTGTTCCCGGAGTGACAAGTTTACAATTTGATATGAGGGACAAAGATTCAAATAGTTCTAGTCGGAGTAGTGAGCGTTGGAGTTATAGATCTAAAAGACCTAACAGCAAATTTGATAAGTTTTTCAAAATAATTCATGCATACCAAATTGCTTTATGTAAATTGTGCCTACATAGAAAGGTTGAAATGAGAATGATCAACGGAAACACGTCAGATTTAAGTAAACATCTAATATCTTTTCACAAAAAAGAATTACAAATATTTCTTCCTGAAAACCCAAAATTCGGTGAAGATATCACAAGCTTTTTAATAACCGCTAGAAAAAGTGGACATGTAAAAAAATATACTTATTACCTTATTATTAATTACATATATTATCTACCTTTAATAAGTGGATTATAGTTTGTTATTGTATCACCTAAAAAATCTGTGCCCTTGATACATGTATGTGGATTTTTTGCCTATCATGTCTATCAATTTCTTTCTAGGCAGATAATGTTCTTTAAAATACAGGCATGCTTATGTCATCAATTTGTTTTTTTTTGTTTTTACCATGTTTTAGCACATGTAAGCTTAGTAAATGCAAACATTTATTAAGAAACAGGTTGACTTCCGTGGATCCTGGTAGATAGCTGAGTTATTTAGAGCATAGGCATGGATCGCTTAGATCGTGGATTCAAACCTCACCCGGTGTCAGTTGTTTTGACATTTATTAATTCGGTTAGTCTTTATTAGGGGTATGTTAATTCAAGCTTAAAATGTACTTGCTCCATGTACTTGACCAATAACAAAAAACAAGGAAGACCGAAAACAACATATCTTAATGGAGTCCAAAAGGCAATGTCAGCGAGAGATAAAACCAGCAGACTGAGTCGATAGACGTGAACGTCATATTGGGAACCGGAGTTAAGAATGAAAGGAAGGGTATAATTTTTCATATAATTGTTTGCATTATCAGTTAAGGGAATAATCAAGATGCCGATAATATTAGTAAGTGAGCTGATTTACATTTCTTAGTTTTTTGTTTATTCTAGGAGTAGAAAAAAAAGTTGGTTTGTTTTGAGGATGTTCTGAGACATGTGAAATATTTTCAATATCGTTGACTCATTGACGATGTTTATGTTCTTAATGGGGGTGTCTGTGCAATTCAGTATTTGTGTATATATTATTAAAAATAGACATTTCTTACCTTAAGAAAGTTTTTTTAGTTTTGATTGCTGCAAAACTATATTTGTTAGGCTAGATAATGGTTTTTAATTTAGATTAGGAGTTAGTTAACTTATAGTTTCGGAACACTGTGATGCCATGTGGCACGATTTTTTGTAGTTGTATGTGCCAGTTTATTTTGGGAAACAAATATTTTATGTGAACATGAAAATTATGTCTAAATAATTCTGATAATGGTATTTTGGGACCGATGCATATTTGTTCTAAAGCTTTTTTCTTCAGCAACACATCTTACAGAAAACGGCTACCACAGGGATCTGTTCTAAGTACTATACTACTCTATTCTTAATGAGCATAAACAATATTGGTACACTTCTTCAACCACCAGTCAAATATACAATATACGCAGACGATCTAGTAATTTTCTCTGAAGGCAAAACGATAACATCCACTTGCTCGTTAATTCAAACTGCTTTAAATGATATTAACAGGTAGTTAAAATGAACAAGATTTTAATTTTCATAAAAAAATCAAAAATAGTTCGTTTTGTAACAGTCGTTACTTATACTGTATTGATGAAAATAATTTCAGAGATGTAGTATGGGCTGCCTAACTTTAAGTGTTCATTTGCCCATTAAGTGTATATTTTTAATAATTTAAGTTGTCACTCTGATCTAATTTGGTACCATTGCGGACAAGAGAAATGACAGGAGACTAGGGGAAGTGGAAATTGGCTCTTCTTGGTTAATTAACTGTGAATTAAAATTCACTTTTGATCTAGAGTTTGGAGTGGTACACAAGTGGCAGTTAGCGAAAGAAAATCCAATTAATGCATAGAATTTCCTTCACTTCAAGAAGTTAAATATTCTAAGTATACCATAACAATTTAATTGACGGTGTTTTCGGTAACTCGGGAAGTTGAAGTGAGATTTCTAGCACGGAATCAAGTAGCTATCTGGTAAATAATAATTTTTTTATATAATAAACATTAGAGTATTTTATCTATATCCTATTATTTAGATTTATTATTTCATATTTTAATATAGTATTTTGTCCAAGGCCATTATATTTTTACTCTATGTGAAGCAAGGTCACGCTACATCCGATTGGATGGGTTTTTTTATCTACCATAATTATCTTTTTGCTCCGGTTTCTTATGCTGAAAGAAACTTTCCTCACTTCTTCTTTGATTTCTTTTTATGAATGTTGAGATTAGAAGTAACGGGGAATTGTTTTCAGCCACCTACCATGGAATTATAAATTTCCCTCAGAACATCCGAGGGAGAGTACCACTTCAACTCTAATAAGAATCAGGGTCATTTGGGACAAGCCAGGGAGTATTGTCTACTCCACCCTCATTTTTTCTCCAGCCTGCACCTAGAGGTAGGGCAGGACAGTCATCATCGAACTAAGCCAATTAGCACCAGCTCCGTGCTAATTTCGGACCTCAAGGAGGACTTCGCTGGGACACCGAAGCCATTCGGGAGTATCCTTCCAGACAACTGTTTCACCTAGGAGGACAGTTGGTTTTTGATTCAGAACTATATATATATCTTGTTTCACTAGTTATAGTTTTTTTATAACATATATATATATTAATTAATATAACTCCCCTTGGTGTAAGGTATCGGTAAGTTTGAGCTCAAATTCGACCCAGAGATTATCTTCCATTGTTTTTTTGTATTAACCATTTATTTCATTATTAACTTTAATTATTTTATTATTTGTTTATTTAACTAATTTTTTATATTTCATCTTGCGTTATTAACTCCGGTTATTATCCCTTCAGGATAATATACCGTTTCAATTGTTTAACTTGGCTTGTTCCCATTTATGTATTATTTGTTTATATTTGAACTTAGAGTTGTTTAACAATATTGTTGGTCATATTGTAGGTAAGTTTGATATATTTACTTGGCTATACGTTCTTCCAACGTTAGCATTATTTTTTTTTTAGGTTGTTTTTAACCTAGATGTAGGTTGTACACTCTATATCAGAGTTATTCTGTGTAGTTTTCAACTTTTTATTATAGTTGTTTTCAACATTTCTTTTTTTTTAAATATTATATTGTGAAATTTTCATATACTTTTTGGTAACTTAGAGATTGTCAGAATCTAAGAAGTTATATTTAATAAACTTGAATTTGTTTTGCATATAATTTTTTTTATTAATATTTCCTTACCTTTTTACATTTACAGCATTTTTGTTTATTAGATCAACTTTAATTAATTTTAGCAGTATACGATACCTGGAAGAGTGACCGTTACTCTTTTTAAAGTAGTATCCCTCTTCTGGCGTCCTCAATTTGTTTTCTTTGTTAATTTTCATTATATCTATTCATTTTTCATATCTTCTTTTCTATCCATCATACATATTTTCCTGATTTACTGTCTTTAAAAGGCATGCAAATTGGCCGTATCCATCCTTGAGTTTCTAGTGGTCATTCTCTTGCCTACATTGCTAGCCTAGCCACATTCCGTTCAATATTTTTTTTCCTACTTCTTTACTTAATTGTTATCTATTTTATCCCATATATATAGACCACTCTTCTTATACCTCTCTCCTCCTACACACCCCAGTATTTTGCTACATCGGCGTCCCAACGCGGTGCCTTTTCCAAGTTTTTGGTTTTAAGACAGTAGCTTTTAGCTGATTTCTTTTTTTTTTCTTACTTGAGTTTTTGAATTTTTGCTTTTTCTTTTTTTTTACTCATATTATTGCTGATTTATTCTATCTTTAAATTTTTTATTAATACTAAACAGGTATACTTATACTGCTGTATTGATTTATTAGTTTTATTTATTAGATTTATTAGTTATTAATATTTTGAGACCTCAGTGATAGGTTATAGTAGTACAACTTACATTCTAGGTTGAATTTTGTATTTATATTGAGAACTTATATTTACTTACTTACCTACACATACTTATATCGTATATTATATAAACTTTTATTCCTACAGCCAACAGTATTATACATAGGTACTATTAATTGTTGCATATATATTAATATTTGGTTTAGAATAGTTATAATTTGCATATAACTAGGAATTATTTTGAGTATTTTAGTAAGATAACTAAGGTATTTATTTGATTATATATATATTATTTTTGCTGGCTATTTTGATCTTGGTGGTGTGTTGCTAATATCTTGGCCACATTTTTTTTCACAAATCAGTCCCGAAATTAACTACTAATCATGAAACGTTGAATCCGCCTGTTTTAAGTGATCACAGATGGTCAACTACCAATTCTTCTTTACCCAGTAGCGTTAAACACAATTCTAATGATTACAGTAGTGAAATAGTTCCATTATCAGTATCAACTTTTAGGTTTGTTGATGATGATGATATGTCTATGGTTGTACCATATAATATTTATAACCAATCAAATACTTTAGATTTGCGATTCTTTGTTGGCGATAGAGTTTTAAAGAGAAACTTTGTAAAATCAAGTAAAGGTGATGCTATTTCGGCAAAATTTTGCCAGAAATACATTCCGTGTACGGTTGTAAGGGTAATATCTCCTTTGGTATATGAATTAAGGGACAATTCGTCCAACAAACGAATTGGTCAATTTCATGTAAAGGATTTACTGCCTGATAACACCATCGACGAGGTTAGTTCTTCATCCTCAGAAGAAGACTAACTTAACACTTTCGATTAAGCTAATCTCTTTCTCTGTTTGTCTTTAGCTTATTTTGATTATATTTTGCATTTTAGTCTAAGATTTTCTTAATCTCCAGATAACGTAGGTACACCGCTATTTTTTGTATCTTTTGGCATTGGTTAATGACTTCTATAACTTATTAGATAATTAGTATGTATGACTTATCCATTTTTTTTTTTGTATTATAAATGATGCACTTTA
The DNA here is from genome assembly GCF_040954645.1 of Diabrotica undecimpunctata. Classification (NCBI taxonomy): domain Eukaryota; kingdom Metazoa; phylum Arthropoda; class Insecta; order Coleoptera; family Chrysomelidae; genus Diabrotica; species Diabrotica undecimpunctata. Next base: position 87,173,162 of record NC_092807.1, on the reverse strand, counting down.
TAATGAATTAATATTCTTAAGTACTAATCTTCCCAGGAGAATTACTCCTTTTAACCTCATATGATACGAGGGTTGTTTAGTATATATTTACATATTTAGATTTATACTTATAGCTAATCCTATTACTGATAAGGAACTATGGAACTATGCTGTTACATTACTGGATCATATATTGTGTGTTATATTTTTGATATTTGATTCCTTAGTATTTGTTTTGATATATTTGTTCAATATTTGCCAATTTGGAAAGATGTTGTGATTTTTTTTTATCTTTGTCTGCTTTATTCTCACTTGTCACGAAAATCTTAAATACTCTACAATAATTTATGTCCTGATTCCATATACAGGATGGTTCTGGAATTAGTTTGGAATTTTGAAGTAGGTAAGGATGACCGGCGCGGCGTCCTTCTTATTTCTTCTTATTTATTCTTCTGAATTTTCTGTCAATGAATCTGTCAATACTCAGCTTTAGTGAATACGTGGGTTCGAGATTGTTGCTCAGCAACTGATCACTGCTGCTCAATTAGGTTCGTACTATATGTGTTTATTGCAGAGTAGGCAGATGTTTATGCCTCATAATATTTCTGGTCAGGAAATGCTCGCGACATGTCCTAACCATTCTTGTGTGATTGTCCAAATATTCCAGTTACCTTTTCACAACTTGATAGGGAAGTTTAATTAGTTCATATTAGTTATCTTACTTCAGGTTATGTTTTTTTCTTTAACTATCCCTACACATGTCAAGTTAGTCATTTTCATTATTTAAGAGTTTAGACAAATGAGTTGTCCTCTTAGTGTAATCCCACTTCTTTCCTTAGGCATAAATTGCTGTTTAGATTTAGGACTATTCCCGGATAATTCCATGCTGCGAGAACTTGTTATAAATCTACAGTTTTGTTCAAAATTGGTTGCTTGTTCTCGACATATTTTTTTCTATCGTTAGTAATGGTATTATAGGAAAAGTCCACCACTTATATTTTCTTAGGATTTCTATTGGGATTCTATCGGTGTCTGGTTATTCTCATACATCTGTTGTAGCCACATGCTATAGTTAGCGAATACCAGCACACTCAAAATTTATTTAGCCTCTGAATTCCTTTAGTCCATTTTAGATTTTAGACTTTAGGTATTTATCTTTATCTTTGGTTTAGTTCAGTTACATATTACATTACTTAGTCTGAATAAGTGTGACAATGCTGCTTCACACTTTAGGAAATTTTGCTTTATTGTAATTACTTAGTTGGCATTGGCTCATATTACCGGATGAGGGTAAGAGCTAATTTAGTTATTAGCATTAGTGAGAATTGGCCCTTTCCTGATCGTTCTTCTTTGGATATGCTCTATTTATAAATCTGGTGTCCATCGATAGTCCGATTTTGGATTCAGTGTCTGATTCCTCACTTATTTGGTTTATTTGGTTATGTAGGTTCGTATCACCAGATGTGGGTGTACGTAGACCTCATTTAGTTTTGAGATTTAGTATTGGTGTGAATAGGTCCATAAATCTTCCTGGTCGTTCTTCTTTGGATATGCTTTTATGAATCTGGTGTCCATTGATAGTCTGACTTTGGATTAAGCGTCCTATTTCACATTTATTTTGGTTATTACGTCTTTGATATACTTTGGTATGTTTACGATTTAGATTACTATTTGTGTTATTTGGTTTGGTGAGAATTGCTCCATAAATCTTCCCGATTGTTCTTCTCTGGATATATTACTATGAATCTGGTGTCCATTGTTAGTTCAATTTTGGATTAAGTGTTCAATTCTTAACCTATTTAGTTTATGATTTCTTTGATCTTAGTTTAGTATATCTCCGGGTGAGATATTGGTTGAATTGGCTCATACATTTGCCTGGTTGTTCGTCCTTGGATATACTTAGTCTTATAGATCTGATGTCCATGGATAGTTCAATTTTGGATTTAGTGCCCAATTCGACATTTATTTGTCAGCAAGAATTTAGTTGGTATATTTAGTTAATATTTGGCTTTTAAGCATATTGTCGATTGAGACTTTGATTTTTACTTTGAGTTATCTGAGTTTGTGGTGTCTGGCGCCATGACCATTCTTTTTTTTCGTGATCTTTAGTTCGTGGTTATTTTTTTTTTTGTGTAAACTTACGGATCAACGTGGAATGTTAGGCCAGTACACTTAGTTATTGATACTTTAATTCTATGAAAAAAAATTTTTTGAATAAAATTTTTTTTTTCCCGACTAGTAGGGGAATGTAACAGTCGTTACTTATACTGTATTGATGAAAATAATTTCAGAGATGTAGTATGGGCTGCCTAACTTTAAGTGTTCATTTGCCCATTAAGTGTATATTTTTAATAATTTAAGTTGTCACTCTGATCTAATTTGGTACCATTGCGGACAAGAGAAATGACAGGAGACTAGGGGAAGTGGAAATTGGCTCTTCTTGGTTAATTAACTGTGAATTAAAATTCACTTTTGATCTAGAGTTTGGAGTGGTACACAAGTGGCAGTTAGCGAAAGAAAATCCAATTAATGCATAGAATTTCCTTCACTTCAAGAAGTTAAATATTCTAAGTATACCATAACAATTTAATTGACGGTGTTTTCGGTAACTCGGGAAGTTGAAGTGAGATTTCTAGCACGGAATCAAGTAGCTATCTGGTAAATAATAATTTTTTTATATAATAAACATTAGAGTATTTTATCTATATCCTATTATTTAGATTTATTATTTCATATTTTAATATAGTATTTTGTCCAAGGCCATTATATTTTTACTCTATGTGAAGCAAGGTCACGCTACATCCGATTGGATGGGTTTTTTTATCTACCATAATTATCTTTTTGCTCCGGTTTCTTATGCTGAAAGAAACTTTCCTCACTTCTTCTTTGATTTCTTTTTATGAATGTTGAGATTAGAAGTAACGGGGAATTGTTTTCAGCCACCTACCATGGAATTATAAATTTCCCTCAGAACATCCGAGGGAGAGTACCACTTCAACTCTAATAAGAATCAGGGTCATTTGGGACAAGCCAGGGAGTATTGTCTACTCCACCCTCATTTTTTCTCCAGCCTGCACCTAGAGGTAGGGCAGGACAGTCATCATCGAACTAAGCCAATTAGCACCAGGTCCGTGCTAATTTCGGACCTCAAGGAGGACTTCGCTGGGACACCGAAGCCATTCGGGAGTATCCTTCCAGACAACTGTTTCACCTAGGAGGACAGTTGGTTTTTGATTCAGAACTATATATATATCTTGTTTCACTAGTTATAGTTTTTTTATAACATATATATATATTAATTAATATAACTCCCCTTGGTGTAAGGTATCGGTAAGTTTGAGCTCAAATTCGACCCAGAGATTATCTTCCATTGTTTTTTTGTATTAACCATTTATTTCATTATTAACTTTAATTATTTTATTATTTGTTTATTTAACTAATTTTTTATATTTCATCTTGCGTTATTAACTCCGGTTATTATCCCTTCAGGATAATATACCGTTTCAATTGTTTAACTTGGCTTGTTCCCATTTATGTATTATTTGTTTATATTTGAACTTAGAGTTGTTTAACAATATTGTTGGTCATATTGTAGGTAAGTTTGATATATTTACTTGGCTATACGTTCTTCCAACGTTAGCATTATTTTTTTTTAGGTTGTTTTTAACCTAGATGTAGGTTGTACACTCTATATCAGAGTTATTCTGTGTAGTTTTCAACTTTTTATTATAGTTGTTTTCAACATTTCTTTTTTTTTAAATATTATATTGTGAAATTTTCATATACTTTTTGGTAACTTAGAGATTGTCAGAATCTAAGAAGTTATATTTAATAAACTTGAATTTGTTTTGCATATAATTTTTTTTATTAATATTTCCTTACCTTTTTACATTTACAGCATTTTTGTTTATTAGATCAACTTTAATTAATTTTAGCAGTATACGATACCTGGAAGAGTGACCGTTACTCTTTTTAAAGTAGTATCCCTCTTCTGGCGTCCTCAATTTGTTTTCTTTGTTAATTTTCATTATATCTATTCATTTTTCATATCTTCTTTTCTATCCATCATACATATTTTCCTGATTTACTGTCTTTAAAAGGCATGCAAATTGGCCGTATCCATCCTTGAGTTTCTAGTGGTCATTCTCTTGCCTACATTGCTGGCCTAGCCACATTCCGTTCAATATTTTTTTTCCTACTTCTTTACTTAATTGTTATCTATTTTATCCCATATATATAGACCACTCTTCTTATACCTCTCTCCTCCTACACACCCCAGTATTTTGCTACAGTTTTAGTAAAAAACATAATCCCAACTTAATTAATTTAACCTTAAATGAAATACCCCTACAAGTAGTACATTAACAAAAGTTTTTTGGATAAAAAGTTACCTTGGAAATATCATATTCTAGAATTAAAGGGTATTTGTCTCAAAAGAATAAATATCTTAAAATCATTTGCGCACCATCAATGGGGAACAGACGAAGATATGTTGCTGAGAATTTACCGATCTTTAATTCGTTTGAAAATGGATTATGGTAGTATACTATACATGTCAGCTCCCAACTCACAACTAAATTGCCTCAATGTCATTCAGAACACCGTTCTTCGAATATATCGTGGTGCTTTTAGATCTAGTCTCACAGAAAGTAGTCAAATCAAAGCCAACGAACCACCAACCAATATTCGCCGTCAGCGACTTATTTTGTCCTACTTTGTCAACGGGTTAATCAACATTACCAAACCAATAACAGTAAATAAACCCAGAGCAGTAAAACCAGCTACATAATTTCTTAAAGAACTAATAGGTAATATAGATTTACAAAGTACTACTCCAATATAATCCTCTAATACTCCACCATTGACAATAACGTTGCCCACTATAAACACAATTCTTTCAACATATAACAAAAAACAATCTCCTAGTTCCGTCCTGAAGTCATTATTTCTAAAATTCATTCAAACCAAACAGTATGACTTAATCATGTACACAGACGCTTCGAAAGTTGAAGATCTGGTTGATTCTTCTGTTACTACCACCAAAGGAGTTATAGCTACCTTCAGCATTCCATGTCACTGTAGCATCTATACAGCCAAACTAAATGCTATCATAAAAGCACTTAATTGTCTAATCGACAGAAGCAAAAACATCGCAATCTGCACTAACTCATTATCGTCAATTCTATCCATCAATAATATTTCAACCCAAACCCAGTAATACAAAGTATCTACAACGCATGCCACCCATTAAATGATAGGAACGTATCGGTTAGCATTATTTGGAATCCATCACACGTGGATACTGCAGGAAATAAAAATGCAGATCAAGCAGCTAAAGAGGCAGCTCGTTCTGATGTATTTATAGAAAGTATTCAACAAGGTCGATTTGAAACATACAGTAAAACAAATGTGTGTGAGAGCCTGGCAAAACCTGTGAGATAGAACGAGCTCAGACCTTGATATTATCCAACCGAGAATTTCTTCCCTAAACTACCAGCACTTTCTAGAAGAGACAATGTTATTATAAGAAGATTAAAAGTTAGACATTGCTTCTTATAAATGGGTACCATATGAGTCAGGATGATCCTCCTTGGTGCCATACCTGCAATACCCGTGTCACCGTCAAGCACATATTAGTTGAGTGCCAGCTATATACCAACACACGAAAACAAAATAAACTGGATAAAGACATAACGGCCAATCTTAGTTGTAATAGTAACTTAAACAATGTGATAATGTTTCTTAAGAACTGTCCAATATACTGCGCCATATAGATATTGTTCTTTTTACCATTTTGCTGACATTGTAGTTTTATTTTAATATACTATATTTCTTACTTTTGTAACCGTGTCAATGGCCTTTGTTGCGGAGACACGTTAATTTAACTAAAGAAAAATTTACCTGAAGAATTTGTTTATGGGGAGCGTGTTTGATTTTAACATATTTCAACGGTAGAACACTAGATCAACAAGAAAGTAAGTCCCTTGCCACTTGCTTATTAGTATTTAGTAAAATATATGACCATACTAATAATAAACGAGATTGATTATTGACATTACAACCAAATTATCGCAATTTAGTCGATTTTACAAAAGTTTTGACTTTAAGTACAGAGTTTATGCAATTATGGTTTATGAAGGTATCTTACACAAATTCACAATATTTAAAACTAAGTTACTAGTTTAATACTGGAAAATATTCAAGGTCCACAATAAAGCTGTGCTTTAAAGCCTTCATCAGGTATGAACTGCCAAGGAAAATACACTAAAATCGAACAACTTACTTCCATATCAAATTAAACTTCCAATTAATTCGCTTCCATAGTGTTTATGCCTAATTCTATCTAATTTTGATATATCGATCACAATGCAACATAAAATTTTATTTAGAAATTTTGTTAATACCAAAACCCTCATGAATTGTCTTTGATGCATAATTACCACATTTTAAAATAAATCGATCAAAAACTTCAATAATGTCAATATTTGTTAGTTATAAACACTAAACTATTAAATTTTTCCAATAATTAAAACTTTTCAAATTTTAACATAAGTAATAATACTAGAGTAATTTAACTACATAGATCCAAAACTTGAAAGCATGTAGTCTTGTTCATTTGGAAGTGTGTTACTCAATCGCCATTGAATTGTGTTTGCTTATTGCGGCTAATTTCACACTAATCCGACAATTCAGTTCATTGTAACTTCGATTCGACAGGGTCTCCACTAATCGAAATTAGATTTTGGTAGAGAGTGCGAGATCAACCGCAAATCTATTTCACCTCTCCGAAATTTACTCCTAAAGCTGTTAGTTTTCTCTGACCATTATTTTTGGTTACCACCTAATAGCGTGTAGTTTAGATTTGGGTTTATTTAAACAAAAGAAGAATTAAATTCAGAATAATCTGAAACAGCAAATAAAGACAAAACGTTATTTTTTTACACAAATACCGACGTTGTGAAGAATGACAGTAGATGAAAAGGGAGGTTGAGGCTAATTGGGTATGCAGCTGATTGAAAGTCAAGTGTACTCTGTTCAACAGTTCATTATATTTCGCCAATTTTCATTGGCATCATCAGATGAGAGCTACAAACATTTAAAACGTGGTAATATACAATTTGATAATTGTTTAATATTTATATTTTACTTGATTGAGGTTAATGAGAGTGTGATTTTTTAATAACATCAAGTACAATTTATTGTTTGTGGATGCAATGTGGATTGCAGCTATATTCGACATGTAACATTTAGTTTAAAAGGTTGTATAATTTACTTGAACATTTAAAATATAAGCACAAACATAATTCAAACTAAAAACAAAACAAACACAAAAACGTTTAGTTGAGTATCTGTCATTAAGGTTAAGTACCGGAAATACCAAATATCGAATGTTACTGATTGAATTATGCCAGAAGATAATTAGTTCCATGTCGTTGATGTCGTAGCAGTTTGTTTGATGAAGATTTACTGTATAGGTGTGTTGTAGTTAAACAATTTAAAATTGTATTTTATGTTATATTATTTATTTAATAGTTATGTTAGTTTATTTATAATGTTTGCTTTTCAATGTGTAGTAAATAAGCATAAAATCACTCAGATGCTCAACATCTGATTTCTTATTTATTAAATTGTCCATTTGAATGGTAAATGCCATCTCGAGAAAAAGTCTTTTATGGACATTATCCGGTAAATATAAGATAAAACACCTACGGACCAATTATCCAATACATTCTATCGTATTTCTTGCGAAAGTTGCAACAAACAATATATTGGCCAAATCAACAGACACCTAAAAAGTCGCATAACTTCCCACAAGAGTGACAGCAGATTATATCGTGATATATGTTCTCTTGCAAAACACGTACATGATGAACACCATATATTGAATTACAGCGAAACAAAGATTCTTGCAATGGAAAATAATTTCAATAAAAGACTCTTCCTTGAGATGGCAGTTATCACTCAAATGAACAATTTAATAAATAAGAAATCAGATGTTGAGCGTTTGTGTGAGATTTATGCTTATTTACTACAAATTGAAAAGCAAACATTATAAATAAACATACATAACTATTAAATAATTATTATAACACAAAATGTAATTTTATATTTTTCAATTAAAACACACCTTTACAGTAAATCTCAATCAAACAAACAGCTACGACATCAACGACATGGAACTAATTATCTTCTGGCATAATTCAATCAGTAACATTGAATTTGGTATTTCTGGTACTTAACCTTAATGACAGTCGTTCAACTAAACGTTTTTGTGTTTGTTTTGTTTTTAATTTGAATTGTGTTTTATGCTTATATTTTAAATGTTAAAGTAAATTATACATTTTAAAATAAATGTTACATGTCGAATATAGCTGCAATCTATAGCTGCCGCTAACCTCAATCAAGTAACATTTAAATAACAAACAATTAACAAATTGTATTTTACAATGTTTTAAATGTTTGTAGCTCTCATCTGATGATGCCAATGAAAACATTATTAGAAATTCTCGAAACAGGTTAATTTTTGATTTTATTTTACTATTTTTTCAAATTATAATTTAATACACAGGGTGAACCACCTTGTCGTCATCATTATTTTTTTAAAATGCAACCACCATTTTTTTTTCAACTTATGGATTTTCCTTGCTGAGCTAATTCCAAAAATGTATAACACGTTGCTTTAAATTGGTACAGTAAACACATTAAATGAAATTTCATATTGTTGTACAACTACTTTAATAAACTATTAAAAACACCTTGCATTATTTTTAACATTGCCTCTAACAGATTTTATTAATGATTCAAGACCCTGAAGGATAAAAATATTTTTAGTGTTTTCCATTTTTTTTATTTGATGTTGAAAAACTGTCAGAAATATTAACGTACAAATTTGTATTGTTTACGCTTTATTTTATTTACATTAAATAGATGTATATAAACGTAAGTCTTTTAACTAATTTATTACATGGTCACTGTTTATGGTTAAAGTGGTTTTGATGTCATCTGAGATTCCATATTTTCTTCTTGTTTCTTCGTGGTACTGGCAGTCAATCAGAATATGCTTCACCGTCAATGGAAGAGAACAGTTTCTGCAGGTTGGAGAAGATTCTTTGTTGATTAAGAATTTATGGGTCTATGTAGTGTGTCCAATTCTTAGTCGATTAGTTATTACTTGATCCCTTTTATTGGATGGATTATTCAAAATGGTCTTGACAAGGGGATAAATCTTATATAGTTTGGTTCCTGAATCTTTCCAGTAGTTTTGCCATATGTTTATACAGTGGTCTTTAATTAGGTTTTTGAGATAGGAGTATGAGTAATTTCTTGATTTGGTTGTGTATTGTGAGTTTATTCGACTTGTGTTTGCTAGGTTGTCCACTTTCTCATGTCCAGCTATTCCTACATGCGACGGTACCCAGATAAATGCTACTTCTTTTCGAGTTGATTACATTATATTTATCTCATTTTTATAGCCCGAAATATTGGATTTGTAGGGTATATTTATTTTACACCTAATATAGCATTTAATGAGTCAGTCATGATGACACATTTATTCTCACACGCGTTTTGAAGAAAATTAAGGCTTCCAAAATGACTGTGGTCTCGCCTGTGAGGATGCAGCAGTTTGTAGGTATGGATATAGTGTGAGTAGTGTATTTACAGTAGTTTGCAGCAGCGTGTCCGTCATGACCTTTAGAGGCATCACTGAAAATTTGGAGATGATTAGGATAATGAGATATCACTTCGGAGTACAAGTGTTTAATGAAAATCGGATATGCCGTGAACACCGTAAGATATGCAACCGTAATCTAATTTACTTCTAATAAGTGATTTGTAAAGGTTAATTAATGTTTTACAGTCGGCACCCCAAAATTTACTAGATAATATTTTAAGTATGTTTAACAGATTTTCACATGCTTGTTGTAATTTATTAATATGCCCATTCCAATTTAATTTTTTATCGAAAGTTAGGCCTAAAAAACTTACTTCTGTTGACTGCTTTATGGGTAAATCAGTTAATGTTAAATTAATTGTATGGTGAGTGTTATTTTTACTAAAAATTACGTTTTGAGTTTTTTCTGCAGAAAAATTGAATCCGGTTTGTAATGCCCAGTTTTGAAGTCGATTTAACATAAGTGGTAATATATTTGTTGCTGAAACTAGGTTATTATATTTGGTGTAAATAACAATATCATCCGCGTAAATGCTAGCTTTAATAGGAGCTCTGATTACATTTATGATGCTATTAAAAGCCACTAAAAATAGGGTTGGACTTAAAATGGATCTTTGAGGGATTCCATTATCTAGCATTTTTGGAGAACTTGTGATTCCATTTATTCTAATTTGTATAAAACGAATACTTAAGAAATTTTTTATAAAAGCACGCATATTACCTTAAATTGCATAATTATTAAGTGTTGCTAATATAGAGTGTTTCCATGTCCTATCAAAAGCCTGGGTTAAGTCAAAGAATATTACAATCAACTTCTGATTGTTTGCAAAGGCTTCATTGATTGAGGTTGTGAAATATGATTATCTAATGTAGACCGTCCCCTGCAAAAACCACTCTAAAATGGGGTAAGGAGATCTTTTGTTTCTAAATACCATGTTAGACGGAGATTAAGAATTTTCTCCAGTATTTTGCACATGCTGCATGTGAGAGAAATAGGACGGTACGATGAGGGTATATCTTTGGGCTTATTGGGTTTAATAATGGGAATAGTTATTGCCTGAGACCAGAGTTCTGGAAATTTATAATTTAAAAAACATGTACTGAATAAATCTAACAATATTATTTTTGCTTTCAAAGGTATGTGTTTTATGAATATTGGTGGAATATCATCTTGTCCTGGGTTTTTGGGTTTACAATAGAGTATTCTAGTTCTTGAAGAGTTATGGTAGGATTTAATGGATCACCAGATTCTTTATCAACGATTTCGAATGATTCTATATTTTGCTTATGTAATAATAATTGCGGCGTTATATTTGGTCGCTAGAATTTTCATGGCAAACTTCGGCTAAAGTTTCACCAATAGCTTTTTTACAGGCGATGATCTTATTATTATATGTTACTGCATTGATATACCTAAAGGAGTTGGTATCTTTAAGTTTCCGAATTTTAGACTATATAACCTGTGAAGGTGTTGATGAATTTATGGACGATACGTAGTCTTTCCAAGTATCTTGTTTGCTGTTTTTCATAAGATATCTTGATTCAGCTCTGAGTTTTTTAAAATTAAGTAAGTTTTTGTCTTTATTATGTTTTTTAAACATAATAAAGATATGTGCTTTTGCTATTTCACTATTCCACCAAGGTACGGGTTGCCTTTTACAGGGTTTTGTCTTTCCCATATTTTCTTAAGCTGCTTCTATATGAATATTATTTAAAGAGGTGATATCATGGTTTATATTTTTGCTTAAATGAAAGTTTTTAAGTTTATTATTGATATAGGATTGATAGGATGCCCAATTTGCATTTTTTAATTTCCAGGACTGATATATTGGGAAATCAAGGGAATGAATGTGATCTGATGTTATAGAAATTGGAAAGTGGTCACTATTATATAATCAGTTCAAAGTGTTTCATGACAATGTAGTTGAGAGTGATTGACTGCATAAGGATATATCAATGGCGGAAAAGGAGCCGTCATAAGAATTAAATCTAGTTGGATTCCCTGTATTAAGTAACAATAAATCAGAACAATCAATTTTTCAATAAGTTACCGTATTTATTAGTTTTGTGACTTCCCCATGCCGGTTGGTGGCAGTTCATATCTCCTAAAATTAATTTATGAAGTGGAATTTGGTCTATCGGACTATTTAATTCATGCATATCTAGATTACTTGGGTGTGGTAAATAAATGTTACATTGTGTTAATCTTTTTATGATAGGTAATAGAGACTGATACAGCTTCAATACTGGTACTTAGCGCGATCGGTTTAGCTTCCAAATCAGCTCTGGTGAAAATAGCTACTCCACCACCAGTTTGTTGAGCTATTCGATTTTTTTTAAAACATTAAAATTTTTTAAATTTATCTTATTTTCTTTGAAGTTGGAACTGTTAACTGTTGGAAAAGAAAAAAGCAAAAAATAGAGATATACACTTGGCATTTGTGGACCTGAGAAAGGCGTATGACTCTGTACCAAGGTCAGAACTATGGGAGGCAATATACAAATTAGAAATACAGACGAAGCTCATAGAAGCTACAAAAGCTCTGTATAAAGAAAATAAAGTGTCCATTAAAATGGGAACAAGAATCATAGGAGACTTCACCACAACAAAAGGGCTCCTGCAGGGTTGTTCCACATCTCCAACCCTATTCAATATATACTTAGAAAAAGCCTTGACTACATGGAAAAGAAAATGCGAAGGCATGGAAGTACCGGTACGGAACGAATACCTATATACGTTAAGCTTTGCAGACGATCAGGTAGTGATTGCACAAGACCAAGACGACCTCAGCTACATGATAAAGAAACTACAAGAAGAATATACCAAGGCTGGCCTAGATATTAACCTCGCGAAAACAGAGTACCTATCTACAAGTGAAGAAGACATAGAAGATCTACAGATTGATGACAACGTAACAATCAAAGGAAAGGATAAATTCGAATACCTGGGGTAAATAATCACAAAAAAGGCAACAACAGAGGAAGAAATTACACAAAGATTAGGACAAACAAGAACAGCAATCCGACAACTTAACTCAGTATGGTGGGATAGACACCTAAATATGAAGACAAAAACGCAGATTTATAAAACATTAGTGCGAAGTATTATGACATATGGGGCTGAAAATTGGATCATAAACAAGAAAAACAGCAGTAAGATAGTAGCAACAGAGATGGAATGCCTGCGAAGATGTTGCAGAGTAACAATAATGGATAGGAGAAGTAATGACGAAATAAAGCAAAGAACATCAATAGAAACAGACATACTAACATATATAGAACAAAAAAGATTAAAGTAGTATGGACATGTAAGAAGAACTAGCGACAGCAGATGGATAAAGAGAATAACCGAATGGAGCCCCATAGGAAGGAGGAAAAGAGGACGACCCCGAAAATCCTGGAGGAACGAAGTAGACGACGCCATGAGTAAGAGAGGCCTAAACGATGGAGAATGGAACAACAGAGAGAGATGAAAACGGTTGAGCGGGGGAAGGCAGTGAATACTGTAGAATCCCTAAATATATATATATATATATATATATATATATATATATATATATATATATATATATTCTTAAAGACAAAGAATTAAAGGGGAAAGCTCGCCGATTAGTAGTTTTAACTGTTCATAATGGGTATAAAACACATTTATGTTCCATTGCACTATAAATGAATTAGTCATCCCTTGATTTAGGGATGGCGGTTTTTGACAAAACACCGGTTTTCGGTTATACCGGTTTTTTTTGCTTACGGTTTAACCTGGCGGTTATAACCGGCCAAAAAAAACCAGTTTTTCCAAAAACCGGTTTTCGGTTTTTTTAATCAAAGAGGTTACAAGTTTGCACTTTCAGTTTGCTTCTGTATTTATAAAGTAAAATAAAATTTGAATTATGGTTTTGTTTGGAAAAATTACTTACGAATAATAATTATGATTGGGATCCAAAATAATACCTAACTTAATCCTAATCACCGTAAAAACCTAATAACCGGTTTTTACTTTAAAAATATAAAACCGGTTATAACCAGGACAACAAAACAACCGATAAAACCGGTTATTGCGAAGTAAAAAAACCGGTTTTCGGTTAAAACCGGTAGGTTTTTCCCATCCCTACCTTGATTATCTTTCAACTAGTGATGATTCGTCAGTTTCGTCATATGAAGAAGGGTTAGGGTTTATTTTTTTCTTTAGTCGGGTGATATTATTTCTCAACCTAGAATTTTGTGTGTAACAATAAACAAAATTAAGGATCTGCATTAGTTTCTCTGGTTCATTGGAGTGATCTTTAGAAGGTAATTCAGGGTTATGAGAGTTTAAAACATTTTCCATAAAATCACATATTTCATTGAAAATTAGTATAAATAGGTGATCTATTTTCGATTTTGTCTTTGATGGATTTTAGGGAATGAATGACATCTTCACGGGGGGTTTAGTGTTATTTACAGCTGGTGCTGTTGTTTTGGATGAAGAAGACGAACTGTTTGGATTATCTTTAGACATGTTTTGGATGAGGTCGATTTCTGTAGTATTTTCAGTGTTATTTACAGCTGGTGATGTTGTTATGGAAAAAGACGACGAAGTGTTTGAATTATCTGTAGATATGTTTAGGATGAGGTCGGTTTCCGTAGATTGATATATTTTATCATTAGGTTCATTAGGTTTAGATAATGACGATGTGATATGAGTTGAATCTGAGAGGGGAGTTGAAGGGGTATCATTAGGTTCATGAGGTTTAGATAATGATGATGTGGTTTGGGTTGAATCTAAGAGGGTACTTGAATTATTTTGGTTTGAAATGTAAGCACATTCTGATTATTAATGACCAATGGTTTTACATTTGGAGCAACTGAGTCTGTCTAAGAAGAGAAATACCCGGTAGGAAACATGATCGTGAGTTATGGTAAATGAGTCAGGAATATACATGTTTTCCAGAGGTGTAATGAATGATTGCCTTCTAAAGCTCAGAACATGACTGTACTCACTTTCAGACATACCTACTCGAAGAAAAGTCATTATAGATACAGTGTGACTACCAAGTTTTTGTAATTCTTGTTCAATTATTTCGTTCGGGATTGTGGGACATGCATTAGATATTAGAAGACATCCATTTATTTCGAAATTTTTATAAGAACGAATAAGAGCATCAACAGTGTGTTTTGAAGAGAGGTATATGCATATCCTATTGTTAGCAATTCTGGAGGCAAAAAGTACATTAATTGGAACCACTAGTGATCCAACAGCTACGACGTAATCATAGATTTTTGTACCTTCAATGTGGAAAATGGCTATTGCTTGTTGTTTTATTGGATGTTTAAAATAATTTACGACATCTGAGTAACTGTTTTTAGCGGAGTTGTGTGTAGAATTATTATTGTATAAAGTCATTTTATTATTTTCTTGATCAGAATCTCTCGAAAGAAAGCAAGGATGAGGAAGACCAAAAATATCTACCTCTCATGAAGATCGTAAGCTTTGAAGAGATTAGAAGAGAATCTTTTGAAGATACGAAAACTGCAAGAATTATGCCACAGTTTCCAGGAAGAAAGACAACAATATGGCGCAGAATTAAAGTATCGCGTCTTGGAACCTCTCATTATATGTCCGAAATACTCCAGATTTCTCTGCTTAATGCTTTTTATGATCTCAGTAGTCTTGCTGAGACGTTCTAGTATTGTGGAGTTTCGAATCTTCTCTACCCAGCAAACTTTTAAAATTCTTCTATAGCACCACAATTCGAAAGCCTCAAGGCGATTTAGATCGATTTTATTCACAGTCCAGAACTCGACAGCATAAAGTAAGACCGAGAACACGTAGCAGCGAAGTAGGCGGATCCTCAATGCCAATTTTAGGTCTCTGTTACATAACACCTTGGACATACTTCTAAAAGCCGCTTTAGCCTGCTCTGTCCTAGATCTAATTTCGCCGTGACTTTCTGCGTTACAATTTAAATGCTGTCCAAGGTAAACGATTTTATCAACTTGCTCAAGTTTGGTATTATTTACATATATAGACGGTTTTATATGCTGTTGTTTACTAATTACGAGTATTTTGGTTTTCCGTATGTTCAGATCCAGACCTGCCTCCCTACAACTCTCAACGACACTATCAAGTAGTTTTTGCAGATCTTCTTGACTAGAAGCTAGGAGTACTGTATCGTCCGCATATCGCAAATTATTCATGACTTCACCGTTCACAAGTATTCCTTCTTGTTTTTCAGAAAGTGCTTTTCCGAAAATACTTTCGTAGTAAACGTTGAAAAGCAGGAGTGACAAGAGGCATCCCTACCGTACTTTTCTTTTAATATTAAGAGCCTGTGATTCCACACCATCTACTAAAACTAATGTTGTTTGATTCCAATATAAATTTGCAATTATTCTAGATGTCTACAGATATATCTCGACATCTTTGAGCAAGTACGTTCATTGCAAACAGTGCCTTTCTCGTTCCAAATCCATTACGGAAACCAAACTGTGTGTCATTTAGGTATTCCTCGCATTTATTGTAGATACAACCATGTATTACCTTCAGAAAAATTTTCAATAAGTGGTTTAACAAATTGATGGTTCTATATTCAGCACAGGTTTTTGCTGTTGTCTTCTTAGGCAGAGCTATAAACAGTGAATTAGACCAACCATTAGGTAGTTGTCCGCTGTTATAAATGGTATTGAAAAACGAAGTTATAACCTCTAAAACATTGGTATCATTTATAAGCTTGTATATTTCAGTTGGAATTTCATCAGGACCAGTCGCTCTGCCATCTTTTGATGACTGTATGGCTTTTATAACCTCAGAGCGTGTTATTAGGGGTCCGTCGCAGTTAGTAATATCGGGAGGTGAACTACTCCTATCGTCTTCGAATAGGTTCGTGACGTAATTTTCCCATTTTTTAAGTCTGTCCTCTACTTCAAATATTACTTTACCATGTTCATCCTGTAGCAATGCAGTTTGTTTCTTATTGAAGATACCAGCCGCTTCTTTGACTTTTTTATATATGTTAAACGTGTGGTATCTCTTTTCAAGTTCTTCAATGTCATGACACTGTTTGGCTAGATGTTGACTCTTTGCTTCTCGTATTTTACGTCGAATTTCTTTTTGTATGCTGTTAGAAAGTGTTTCGTTGTTTTTCGCTAGTCGTCGTTGTTTTATTAAATCCAATATGTCATCTGTCAGTCAAGCCTGCTTTTTATCTTTGACCTGCCTTGTAAATTTCTCACACAGATTTCTTTTACTGTTGTTACGCTTTTATTTAAGCCCTCATCGACATTTTCACCAATATTTTCCCAAAGTAAATTTTCATTCAGTTGTCTTTGAACTGATTCCGTAACTTTCTCGTCTTGTAATTGGGTTGTATCAATATTTTTGCGAGACTTCTTTTTGATTACCTTTTTTAATTTTAATTGGCTTATAGCTACTATGGGATTGTGATCAGACCCAATGTCAGCACCTGGATAAGTTTTAACTGATTCGATGCCCTTTCTAAATCAATTTTTTATTAGAATGAAGTCGATTTGGTTCCTAATAATTTTGTCCTTTGATTCTGTATTTGACTTCCAGGTGTAGAGTCTTCTCGGTGGTAGTTTAAAGTGAGTATTCGATATAATGAAATCGTGTTCTTGACAGAACTGGACAAGTCGATCTCCACGTTCGTTTCTGTTTCCCAAGCTTTAATCCCCCACAATGTTCAAACAGCGTCCTTTGCCAACTTTAACGTTAAAATCTCCGAGGACTATGGTATTTACCTGTTCAAACTGCAAATATAATAAACCAGTGGTTCCAGAATAACAATATCGAAATTTTACCAGGGGTGAGCTACAGTCCAGATTTAAACATAATTAAGCATATGTGGGGGGTTAATAAATTGTATCGGCGAAATTTTATACCTTAAAATGCTGAAGAGCTGTGGCACGGCATACAACAGGTTTGGAAAGAGCTCTCTGAAGAAGACAATGTCATAGTTCCTTTCACGCACATGTACCGAAGACTACAAGCTATTATTAATGCTGGTGGAGATATTACAAAATATTAATTTTATTTTTACATACCTAAATTTAGTATAGTTTTGGTCTTCCAGACCCTTATTTCTTTTCGAAAGTTTCTTATTCTCTCCATTTTTTAATAAAAAAACTATGGTTCTGCTTATATTAAAATGTTTTGCTGCCTCTTATAGTGCCCAGTTATCTTTTAATTTGGTTACAATGCTTGCTTTAATATATTGTTGAGTTAAGTCGTTTGTTTTATTTCTTTATAATAATAAAAATAATAAAAATAACTTTATTTTACGTAAAAACTATCATCTATATACTCATTATTTGCAGGAGTTCAAAATAATATTAAAATTTAGTCAATAATTACAATTTATGAACTAACACGTAATTAATTGTTTATTGTTTTGTTTATTTTATTATTTTGTCTGTCATAATAAATATAATATAATGTCAGACCAATGAAATACACCGCTCAAAATGATGCAAAAAGAGTCGTATCAGTTTTTTTAGAAATCTATACGTCTATACGTCTTATTCATGAATTGACTGAAGACGACTTTGACAAAAGAATTGAATTCTGCGAGTATATGATGAACCAACCTAACAATTTCATTGATAACGTTTTATTTTCGGACGAGGTAACGTTTTATTTGAACGGTCATGTTAACCGACAACACACCTGTTATTGGTATGATGAAAATCCACACTGGATGCAAGTGTCTCATACGCAAAGACCCCAAAAAACGAACGTATGGGCTGATATTGTGAGAAATAGAATTATTGGTCCATATTTTTTTGATAAAGATTTAACAGGAACATTATATCTGGATTTCCTACAAAATACATTAATTCCTGATCTGATCCAACTTTTCCTGAAATTCAATAGGTACCCACTAATTTAGACCTCAGAATCTGGTTTCAACAAGATGGTGCACTGCCACATTTTCAGACTCTGCGCGCGAATTTTTAAACAGAACTTTTCCACAACAGTGGATATGAAGAAGGACACCAGTAGAATGGCCTCCTAGATCACCTGATTTGAACCTATTATATTTCTTTGAATGATTTTATTTAAAATCTTAAGTCTACAAAACAGACCTGATAATATCCGTCAACTACAAGACCGAATTAGACAAGAAATAAAGAACCTAACACCCGCTATGCTACAGAATGTTAAGGACGAAAGTAGTGACCGGTTCAGTCATTGTCTCACGATCAATGGAGAACAAATTGAACATTTACTGTAAATTTTTGTTTGTTTATGTTTGGTAGTGTATCACATAAATTGCATAATAATAAAGTAAATGTATAACAATATCCAATTTAATTTAATGTGTTTATTACGTTTATCTTTAATGTATTATTTTGTAGGCTTTGTAGGAATATTTGCAGTTTTGCTACCCTGTACCAGTTTGTAGCAACGTTTTATATATTTTTGTAATCAGCTCAGCAAGGGAAATCTATAAATTGAAAAAAAATGGGATGACGTCACCATTCAGTGATCCACACTGTATATTAAATTATAATTTGCAAAAACGGTAAATTAAAATCAAAAATCCATCTGTTTTGGAAATTTCTAATACTGTTGTTTATTTATTTAGGTAACTTCAAGCATCAGCAAGAAGCGCTAGTACGTGACTTGAAATGGCAAGTGCGGCCTTACCGAAACGTGGGCAAAATAATGGCTTTTATCAAAACCAAAATTATTATATATAAATATATTATATATATATATATATATATATATATATATATATATATATATACATATATATATATACATATATATATATATATATATATATATATATATATATATATATATATATATATATATATATATATATATATATATATATATATATATATATATATATATATATATATCGATGGCCTAGAATGAAAAAGTCATAAGTCGATATTTTTCGATATTGAGATTTTTATACCGATGTATTGTGTGTAACAGGCCTCACACATTACAATTGAGAGAGAGAGAGAGAAAAATAATCTCCTGCTGCCACCTGGCGAAAAATGAAAATGTTGTCAGTCTTGAATTGTATATTCACCAGTGAAGTTGTCGTATCTCGAGTGAAACGTGCCGATAAATAATATTTTGATTTGTGCAAAGAACTCAATTTATTTGGAAAATGGGTAAGTTTATTACATTTTTGTACTCTTTATTTCCTATTTGCTATTGTTTTTCCTTAATTATTTGGCTTAATATTTAGTGTTTATTGCGTTTAAAAAAGGAATAAAATGATTAAAATTTCAATGAAAACGTTGTAAGTCGAGAGAATGCTTATTATACTTCAGTGAAAATGTCATATGTCTTGACTTACGACTTTTTCACTGGAGTTTTTAGATCGTGCCTTATTTGTTTACTCCCAAGTCCCAGTTGCTTAGGTCAGACTTACGCGGTTTTCATTCTAAAATGGACACATATGGCAACAGAATTTTTCTTTAGAATCAATGGTGATATTTTTAGACATTATCATACTCACATCTCACCAGCACAAAGACGCTTGCTTTATTTATTTGAATTTATTTTGTTACAGATCGTATACTATCACAAACCAATCAATCTCGAGGAGCTAGAATGGTAAAATCCGTTCTGCAACCAAAGTCTCATTGCAAGAATATCGAGACAGAATCTCCTGTGGATCAAAAGCTACATACAGAACCGATCCAATGTAGTGTAAATATCAAGCAAGATATTATCAATGCAGACGAAAACCTACACGAAACTACCTCAAATCTACCAGTTTCACCTCTAGAGCTAAGTGTATCTAATGATACGAGTATAATATTTACAATGAATAGTTTTCCTGTAGTTAAAAGTTCTCTAAATTTCTTAGTCCAAGAAGATGGTTCTTTGCAATTGGAAATGAATACCCCTGGACTTGTTGGTGACAAAAGTTGTACTTCAGATTCAAGTAAACCAATTTTGGAAAACATCAATACAGATTTAAATGAAAGAACCAACACTGATGCAAATCTTGCAACTATACATCATGATCCAACCAATGCTAGTAGTTCGATTGTAATTTCTGCATAAAATGATGACGTGAATGATGCTTCCAATTCAAGTGAACAAATCTTGGAAAACATTGGTACAGATGAGCCTATCAATTCTGATAGTTCCATGGAAATTTCTTTAGAAAATATAAGAAAACGAGCACGAAAAGGTAAACCGAGAAAGGGAGAGTGGATCCAAAAGTCAAACAAAGATAAGAGAATGAGAGGACAAAATTACTTGGGAAGAGAAGGAAATTCGTTTACTACTGGGCGAGAAGCAAGAAAATTAAAAGTACATTGTGGTTGCAAAAAAGGTAAACTTGGAAAGAAACTCAAATGTGCTTTGTTTGATGAATCCAAAAGACAAAAAATATTTGCTCAGTTTTGGGATATGAATTGGGATGAAAAAAAAATGTTTGTTGCTCAATCTGTCAATATTGTTAGCGTCAAGGAAAGAAAATATAAAAACAAGAAAAAATTCAGAAGACAGACTACTTATGAATACTACCTAAAACTTAGGTAGTAGTACAGTAGGTAGGTAGTAGGAGTACAGCTGAAGAAAAGTACAAAGTTTGTAAGAAACTTTTTTTAAATACATTGGCAATTGGAGAGAGATGTGTATTTGACTGGGTAGGAAAGTACAAAAACTCTTTGAATAGTACAAGGGAGTCCGAAATTGAAGAGGAAGAAGCTTCTGCTTTGGATTCTTCACAAGCCAATGAAGAAAAAAATGTGCAGGCTCAACCTAAAGCTGGCTCAAATAAAGCTGAGGATTCTAGAAAGTGTATTAATAATTTTTTGGATGCTCTTCCCAAAGTAGAGTCGCATTATTGTCGAAAATCAACAAAAAAAGTTATATTTGGAACCAATGTGGTCTTCAAAGGCAGCTCTTTATCGTGAATATATAACATACTGCAATGCAATGAATCAAAAACCGGCTTCATCTTTCACATTTGATGATGTTTTTGAGAGCAAAAATTTATCATTGTTTAGTCCTCGAAAAGATCAATGTGATCTTTGCACCGCTTACAAATTAGGAAATGAAAGTGAAGAAAATTATATGATACACCAAAATAACAAGACACTAGCAAGGAATGAAAAAAATGCAGATAAATTCTCTGACAACAGTAAAATTGTATTAACAATGGACTTACAAGCAGTACTTTTATGTCCCGTATTAAAGGCATCAGCACTCTATTACAGAACCAAGCTAAAAGTCCACAATTTTACAATATTCGATATAAAATCGTCTGAAGGATATTGTTTTTTGTGGGATGAAAGTGAAGGAGGAGTAAATGCTGACGAATTCTGTTCTATAATATTTCATTTAATCTGTACAAAACTTGATTTGTCACCACCCGTGAACGAAATAATAATTTTTAGTGACGGTTGTAATTACCAGAATAGGAATTCAATTTTGGCAAATACATTCTTGCTTGCGTCTGTCAAAACAGGAATAAAAATTACTCAAAAAATTTTAGAGAAGGGCCATACACAAATGGAATGTGATGCTATGCATGCCACTATTGAGAGAAAATTGCAGAACCGAGAAATTTATTCTCCAAGTAATTACATAGAAATATGTAGAACTGCCAGAATTAAACCGAAACCATATAATGTTGAATGGCTTGAGTATACTTTTTTCAAGAAATTTAGTAGTTTAAACTATGTCTCGTCTCTGAGACCGGGTAACAAAGCAGGCGATCCTGTAGTGACAGACATAAAATGTATTCAATATTGCCCAAATGGGGAGCTAAAGGTAAAGACAAGTTATGAAGATGAGTATTCTAATATTCCACGCAGAATTAAAATGCCTCTTGTAGAAGACTTGGAACGAATCACACCTTTATATCAAAACAAACCGAAGATTACAGCTATAAAATTTAGACACGTGCAAGAAATGAAACGTGTCCTTCCAAAAGAGGTGCACAATTTCTATGATTCATTACCACACGAGTAAAATAAATTCTTTTCTAAAGCTATAGAACATAATCATTATATTTTATTAGTTTTATTTTGTACTGAAACTTTGTAATAATTTCTTAATAAATGTATTTAATATGATGTTGAGGCTGGCTTCTTTAATTTTGATATCTGAAAATATCTTAAGTCAGGTAATTTCTAGAATTTTGTTATCTGAAAAAGTGGTAAGTCCAAAAAAATTTGGTTTTCTCCATAATGCCTACTCATTAAGATTTTTTTAATATCAATTTCATTGTATTAGTCTAAAAACTAATATGGTACCAAAAAGTTTTTCATTAAAACCATTATTGGTCAAAATAACCAGTTTTTTGTTCCTCCTGTATAATTTGTAAAAACCTACTTACGACTTTTTCATTCTAGGACATCGATATATATATATATATATATATATATATATATATATACATATATACAGGGTGGTCCTTAAGTAATTGTACAAACAGAAACAGTAGATTCTGCGCTTTAAAATATTACGATTTAAGCCATTTTGCTTTAATAAAATGTTGATATTAAGAAAGATACAGGGTGTTAAAGTGGAAATTTTAAATTTTATTTTTCGCTATAACTTTTACGTTTCTAAATATTTTTGGACAAAAATTTAATTTGTAGTTGGATGCTTTTGAGTAGGATAAATGATAATTCTATACACACTTTAATTTAACTAATAGAGCCACATACATATGCCACATGTGTGGCATAAACTTGCCCTTAACTTTTTTGCTCTTTAAGTTAGCTCTATTTGTGTTAAAAAATATTAAAGATACATTATGTTTACAAAGAAAAGGTATACTAGATAATCATAATTCATGGTTTATTCTTATTAAAACAACTCACAGATGATAATGTAACATCACAAAATGCTAAATGTCTTATTGGAGAAAAGATTCTTTATCTTCTTGTTTAGGTGCCGTGTCCGTATTCAGACGCTGGCCGTCATCATGTTTACAATTTCCCTTTTCTATTGCTTCTTAAGTTTCCATTGTATTACTTTTTCTCTATTGTAAAATGCTAAAAACACAGCATTACCTAGAGCACAGGTATTGAATAACACATATGTGTCTTGTTTCATAATACTTTTGCTACAAATCTAACCTTAAAGACTAAGCATTTTTACAAAAAACATCATCGTTGGCCTAATAACCGATATTGTTATAAATATATAAATATAGTAAACACATAGGCAATTTAGTTCAGCATAATATTAGTTCGTTAGTAAATCACAATAGTTCATTTGTTCGAGATGTGATTATAGTTACTCGTAAGCTGTAACGTAATCATATAAATGACCAATGTCATCGATAGGTTATTCCGTGTGTATATAGGTACATAACTAATGAACTAAATACATCACAGTTTCATACATTATTTAACCTCCGCGACAAATAAGATAAAGTTCCATAATATACCATCAGATTTGGATATGTATCCAAAAGAATATATTCATCCATTAAACATTACAGCCACCACGTAGCCCAGAATTTAATCCGCTTGATCTTGGTGTATGGTGCGCACTAAAATAACGTGTCTATTAGAATAACATAAACATTCGCAACCAACTATGGGAAGAAATAAATACGGCATCAGTTTGTTTAGAACCAATGATGCTATTTAATATGAGACGATCTTTTATGGAATATATTGGAAAATGAATTAAAGAAAATGGTGGACCTACCGAACACTTACTTTGACAAAAAGTTGTGTTACTTAGTTTAACTATTTCTTAATTTGGTTTGTAAACAAAATGTTTCGATTATGACTATAATTTAACATAAAACGTAAAATGTTTGATGTAAAATCCTATTATTCTATTATTTTGGCAAATCTTATTATTAATTATCCTGCTCATTTTTTTATTGTATTATGATATTGTTATTTTATACCAAAACTCAAAAATAAAAATGTTTTTGTTTATTTTTTTTTTCGTTGCCTGAAGTAATTGCTCAGAATTATGCAGCTGGTTTGTAAAATGCGATTATCTCGAAAACTGTTGAGTTTTGAAGTTATTAAGAGGTATACCTTTTTTTTTTTGTTAAAATTATGTATCTGTAATATTTTTTGTCCCAAATACAGGTTACTTAAAGAGCAAAAAACTTTAATTGCAAATTTATACCACATATGTGGCATATGTGAACCCTGTATCAGTTACATTAAAGTGTGCATCAAATTATTATTTCTCTTGTTTAAAAGTACCCAGTTGTAAATTTTTATACATAAAGGTTTACAAACATGAAAGTTATAGCGAAAAATAAAATTTTAAATTTGCACTTTAACACCCTGTATCTTTCTTAATATCAACATTCGATTAAATCAATTTGGCTTTAATCGTAATATTTTAAAGTGTAGAATCTACTGTTTGTTTTTGTACAATTACTTAAGGACCACCCTGTATATGTATGTATATATATATATATATATATATATATATATATATATATATATATATATATATATATATATATATGTATATTATTATAAAATATTGTTATATATTCTTAATTTTGTATATTTTGGTATGGTATCTGTAAGTAGCCTTAGTCTGATCTTCAGATTGCGATTTCAGTTTTTTATTTAAGTAAGAAAAGATATTTGTTTATAGTATTAATATTATTGAGTGCTTGTAACATTGCATATAATTCTGCTGTAAATATATAAAATATGCAATGATTTTTTTCCTTTTCTTTAAATTTCTTTAAGAAGCACCATCAAAATAAAATGATTAAAGTCTCATTTGTAGTTATAACAAAGTGTAAGGTTAATATCAGAAGCTTTGATTAACCAAGCAGTGGTGAGTGGATTTTATTTTGCTTAAGGTGAAGGGGTCAGGAAATTCTAATTGCAATGCCACCAAAATTCATTAACGTCTTTTATAGATGGGCGGATCTAAACCCTTTGAATAACAGTTTGCAAATATATTTCCAAAAACTAAGTGAGATTTAGTTATTTAGGCTTTGTAATTTAACGTCGTTGATTTTAAAATATTTGAAGAAAACTAAGCTTAAAAGATATACACTTCTTTTTCCAGGAGACAATATCGATAAGCGACGATGACAACATTAACTATATTTACGACATAATTACTAATACAATCCACTGAAATAAAGAGTTTAAAATGACCTTCCTGCTAATAAAAATCAACTAATCATGCCTTCTACTACAGGATATGAAATATCGTAAGCAAAATAAGACGCATTACTTTTTATTTGCTTTAACTATATTCTACTTTATTTTCATTTTAAAAACTTTTAAAATCCGTCTACATTTTATTTTAAGATTTTAATAACCGCGTTTCTTTATTTTGTGGCTTCTACTTAGCTGATTTAAACCAACGAATTTTATGCTGATTATATACGGAAATTAGCTTAACAGTGACGTATTTCCATTTTAACTGAAATTTTCAGTACATTATAGCCTAATGTATAAAAATACATTATAAATGGATGTATATCATTTCGCAAAAAGTATTCACTAAATATTCCCCATAATATCGACGGTTTATTGCGATGCTACGTTACTTCTACTTTGGAAGTCAATATGCGGTCTCATATTTCTCACATTATGCTCGTCGCTAGTCACATGGAGAAATTTCCCCCTTGTGAAAACGAGCGCTCACTCACATTTATAATCCCTTAGGAAAAAATAAAAACTCAGAAAAGCTTACGCGCCAAGGCAAAAACAGGGACGAACTTCACTCTAAACAGGAATTATGTAAATTTATAGCTCAAATCCGCAGTTGTTTCTTTTCATCAATTTATAATTGGCAACCCTAAATTCTATCTTCGCGTTTTTTAGGATACAGCCATGGATTTAAGGACCGCATCTTGAACGGTTCTTATAACGCACTCAGTATGATTTTAACTTATGTAAATAATTTTGGATGTATACTATATAAAAAAGTACTAATGATATTTTAAAGTCTAATATTTGATTGATCAGAAATATCACGGTGACTGAAAGTATTTTCGAATGTTTTTCGATAATTGATGTCAGCATGTTAAATTGTAGTTATAGCTTCTTCCATGGATTTGTTGATAGTTAGTAGCTCTGAGATGTTAGCGTCTTAGGATATCATTGCAATATATTGGCTGCCTTCCTCCTGTAGTGATTGTTTTTCAAGGTACTGTTATCATATACCGATAATGAGCCAGGAGTAAAAATTACTTATTTCAGATTTCCTTCCACCTTTAATACTTATTTTTATCTTTAATTCTTGAGCGTATTTCTTATACACATACATACATAGATACGTATATATATATATATATATATATATATATATATATATATATATATATATATATATATATATATATATATATATATAACAGTTTATTGGATTGGTGTGTCGGGTATGCGGTCTGTTATTTAAAAAAAACTCTTTTTTCTTTTATTACTCTATATTTAGCTGATTTTTTGTCAGCTTCATCAGAATACAACTGAAATATGGTTAAAATATACATAAATATCAGGTGAAAATAAACAATGATTTACTTACACATTTAGAGTTAAAAATATTTAAAAATGTTGTACATAATATATTCAAAACAGTACTGACAATATTGGTTAAAGCACCTAGTCACTAGTAATTAAATTAAAAAATTTTTTTTGCAAAAAAAAACTAAGAAACAATTAAAACACATTATGCATTATTTGCTGGATGTCATTATTCCACAATTACCTTTCCCTTTACCCTTCATCAAAAATTTTGTAGACGATCTTATATATTATGTTCCTACTTCACAAATTCAAAACACCTTGAACATTTTCAATAACTTTAACAAACATATCCAATTTACTAAAAATTGAAAATGATTGTTAGATATCACTTCTGGACACCAAACTAATAAGAACTGAACAAAAAAAAATAGTGATAGATTAGTATCAAAAGCCAACACATTCTGGAAGATATTTAAACTTTTTTTCAAATCATCCTACTCATCAAAAGTTTAATACAGTGATTGCAATAAAAAATAGGGTAAGGCATATTAGTGATGATAAATTCATAAACAGAAACTTAAATTTGCTGTTAAACATCTTTGAAAATAATGGATACCCAAAACATATCCTTAAAAAATTGATATTTAGCTCAGACATTTTTGACGTTCCCACTGATATCGGAGCTGTTAAAACCATTCAATATAAAACACTACCATTAATAAAACAGTTAACACCTTCTGTGACCAGTTTATTTAAACAATTTACTAACATTAAAATTGTCTAATATAATTTATTAGAAAAGCGACAACTCTTTTCTTAAGTAAAAGGCAAGACACCAACTGTAAATAAAACTAATGATCTACAAACTGCCTCGTTTGGATTGCCAGAGCTGTTATGTTGGCCAAACTTCTCAATGGCTAAAACAAAGGGTCACACAACACAAAAGTGATTGCAGAAAGAAGAAGAATACATGTGCGGCAGTTGACCGTTACTTAAAAACTGGGCATCAATTTGACTACTCAAATGTCAGGGTTCTACAGCAAGAGAACAATTACAAAAAAAGTTGTTTTTAGAAATGTGTCATATTAATAAAGAAAAATATGCAGTAAATTATAAGGCAGACACGGGACAGTTGAGCAATATCTACTGCAATATTCTTAGTATGTTCAAATAATTTTTGTTTACACTTTCCTGTATATTTTTAATGTGTAATTTTATTGTGTTTTAATTGTTTTTTAGTTTTTTTTTGCTAAAAAAATAAAAAAAATTTTTTTTTTTAATTTAATTACTAGTAAGTGACAAGGTGCTTTAACCAATATTGTCAGTACTGTTTTGAATATCAGTAAATCATTTTGTTTATTTTTACCTGATATTTATATATATTTTATCCATATTTCAGTTGTCTCCTGATGAAGCTGACAAAAAAGTCCAATAAATTATTATTTACGTTACATATATATATATATATATATATATATATATATATATATATATATATATATATATATATATATAAATATATATATATATATATATATATATATAAATATATATATATATATATATATATATATATATATATAAATATATATATATATATATATATATATATATACATACATATATATATATATATATATATATATATATATATATATATATCATACCTGCCATGTATCTTCATACATGGCCTGCTAAAATAAAAAAAAATAAATATCATACCTTTAATTAATTACAATAACACAATTATCCCCAAAAGTATTAACTGTAGGTGTATAAATACCTATAGACCGAGACATAAATACTGTTTAATAATTTAAAATACAATTGATGTTAATTCGATTTTGTTGTAAATTCGTGAAAAAACTTTACCGCCTATTTTTTTGTGTAAAAGTTTTCAAGAAATTATGTTTGTAAATGCATGATCTATTAACTTATTTATTTCTAGAGATATTTTTAGTATACAGTTTTTGATAAAATATAAATAACGTAAAAAATATAAATTACAACATTTTTATAATACCTTGCACAAATTTTATTTACACTTTTACGCAGAATGTGAAGATGCAATAATATATTGGGTGTAATATTTAAAATAACAAAGCTGTTATTCACTTCTGGTATATCCCAAAGGGGCATGTCTGTCAAAATAAGTTCATCATAACTTAAAATCCCCACATGAAAGTCAGAAAAATGTCTTCCAAATTAAAATGCATCTTTTTAAATACGCCCTTTGCAGTAGTAAAAAATAACTAAAAGTATAAAAGATCTTTTTTTCTGTATACCTCAAAAACTTCTTAAAAAGTAAGAAATATTTCTGTATACCTAGAAATGAATTATGACCAGAAATATAGTTTTTTTTGTTTAATATTTAAAAACAAAAGAATAATCTGATTTTTTTTTTAATTTAGAAAGTGAAAGTCCCCTCAAATTTTCGCGATTTACAATCCGACACAGTGTAAATATTGCTTTGTCGCAAAAAATACAGCAAAACAGACAATGCATATTTCCCTGTATTCATATACAGACAAATTCGAATGTAATTATAATTTCGAATTATTTCTAATTCCCAGTGTCTGATTCTTCTCAATCGACGATGATAAAATAAAATTTTTAAGTCGTAGAGTAAAATATAGTTTTATTGACAGCTACTGAATTATTACACTCTAGCTTTTATTGAGGTAAAAATATATAATAGTCCCAAACTAGTCCCAAAGCTTTATTTATAATCTTACTAAAAAGCTATGATTCATCAAATAAGTGTATTGCACTCTGTATAGAACAAAAGCTTTTGACTTTTAAAAGCTGGCAAATATAATTTTAACCTAGGAAATGATTGCAGGCATTTCCCAATACATATTAGGCAATCTATAGTTTGCAGGAAGTTGAACAAACTGTAATTAAGCTACTAATCGATATTTTTCACAATTATACACAGTGCACCTATACAAATTCAGAAAATTAAGAATTATGTGAGATTACAAATTAATGGACTAATTTGAGATTGAACAATATATGGGTAAATACGAAGACACCTCCGAACAACAGACCCACTTCACAACGACTTCGGACAAAAATTTCCTTCAGTTTTTCTAAGAAACTATTATAATTTTACCTGCCAACCAGGTACAGCCAGGTAAAAGCGATTAAAAGATTAAAATTGGGACTCCGAAAACCAATATGTACATACAATGTATGTATTTTTGTTTTTTTTTTGTTTTTGTAATTTAGTGTGGGCATAAAACTTACTATATAAGTAGGTACTTATGGTCATAAAACTAGGTACTTTAGGTACCTTACTTTTAAACTTTATTGATGCTACACATTTATTGATCCTAAACTTTATTGATGTGTAATTCTACATATTTTAAAATCCAGTTGTGGTATTTTGATATTGATATTTTAAGTTTGAAAAAAAAATATCGATGATAAAAGCATCTAAAAACAATAATTATAGTGTTCCAGTTTTAGTTGAAAAGATTTAATTTTTTTTTTATTAAATTTGCAAATTTACAATCTGCTATTACAAGCTATTAGTAAATGTGAGTATTGCAAATACATGCGAGGAGAAATTATCCACTGATAACACTCCCAATACTAACACTAACAAATAAAATTAGTGTAGGATTATAATTTGAAACTAGAATTGAAATGGAAATTAAAATTAAAATTAAAATTAGTGAATAAAGTCTGTTGGCCACTGTCTCTTCAATCTTCGTCTGACTTCTGGTTGTAGGTGTAGTTGTCTTGCTTCCTCGTTGGGGTGGGCTGGCAGATGTTCTAAATAATTTCTTGTTAGTCTGCTGATTTCGTCTTCAACGAACGGTATACCAGGGTCATCATGTAGTGTTTTATTACTAACGTACCACGGCGCATTGAAAATCATTCTGAGTTTTTTGGATTGGATCCTCTGAATGATTTTGGTATTAGAAGGCTTTGCACAGCCCCATAGTTGCACCCCATATGTCCATATAGGCTTTATTATGCACTTATACAAGAGAAGTTTATTATCTGTAGATAACTGTGATTTTCGGCCTATTAACCAATTCATTTGACGTATTTTCATGTTGATTTGGATTTTTTTTGCCAAGATGTGTGCTTTCCAAGTGAGCTTTTGATCAAGTGTCATTCCCAGGTATTTGACTTCTGTTTTTACTGGTAGTAATATGTTGTTCAGTCTAATTCTTGGACATATGATGTTCCTGTTGGTGAATGTAATTTGATTAGACTTAGTATGGTTAACTTTGATTTTCCATCTATTCATCCAGTCTTGTAGTAGGTTCATGTGTATTTGAAGGTTTCCTGATGCTACTTGGGGGTCATCATCGATGGATATTATGGCGGTGTCATCTGCGAACATGGCTACTGTGGTCGTATTTGTTGTTGGAATATCAGCAGTGTATATAAGGTACAGGAGGGGACCCAGGACACTTCCTTGAGGGACACCGGATTTTATGGGATAGTAATGAGAGGTTTCTGTAAGGAATCTGACTTGAAAGTGACGTTCTGTGAGGTATGATTTTAAGAGCAGATAGTGAGGAGTGGGAAAGGATGACTTAAGTTTATACAGGAGACCATCATGCCAAACACGGTCGAAGGCTTGTTCTATATCCAGGAAGGCAGCAGTGCAAATTTTTTTCTCTTCGAGACATACATTAATGTTTTTAACAATCCTATGACACTGTTGTAGAGTTGAATGGGCTTCGCGGAAACCAAACTGGTGTGTGGGGATCACTGAATTAATTTCGATGTCTTCTGAGAATCTTTGGAGCAGAAGTCTTTCTAAGATTTTTGACATTATTGGAAGTAAGCTGATTGGTCTATATGAAGTAGTAATATTTGGTGGTTTATTTGGTTTACTAATCATAATTATTTGTGCGAACTTCCAATTAATCGGGTAGTAGGCTAATCTTATGATACTATTATATATCATTGTTAGTAGGACAATTGCTTTTCTCGGTAATTTTTTTAATATTAGCCCAGTGATCATGTCAAAGCCTGGTGCTTTGTAGTTATTGCATCTAGAAATTTGTTCTTTGACATTATTAGGAGTAAAGAATTTAATTGGTAGCATCATTGGGCATGGAGCGTCTAAGAAGTTTTTAACTTGTTCTTCGTTATTATTGTTATTAAAATCAGGTGCACCAAAAACGTGTGAGAGATGTTCAGCAAAGATTTTTGCCTTTTCTTGTTCAGTTTTTCCCCAGCTTCCATCGGCTTTTCTTAGAGGTGGTATGTGCTGTGTAGGTGTCTTGAATGATTTCGTTGCTTTCCAGATGCTGTGGTTGTCTTTTGACAGGCTGTTGATGAATAGTTCAAATGTATCATTCCTCGCGTCTTGTAGAGCAGTTTTAAGTTGCCGTGTTAATCTATTGTATTTATTTTTATCTATAGGATTGCGACTTCTTTGCCATATGCGCCTGGCTCTTCTTTTTTGAGCAACAAGACGTTTTATATATACGGGTATGTTGGTGTCACTTGGTTCTTTGTCATTCTGAGGGGGTGTAGCTATTTCAGCGGCTGCATGTATAGTTTGGGTGAGAAGAAGCACAGCATTATCGATATCGTCTGGTTGCTTTAATCTTATATTTAAATTTAAATTTTCATTTATGTAAGACTCGAATATATTCCAGTTGGTTTTTGATGTTGTCAACTTAGGGATATTCGGACGTTTTATAATTTGCGTAGATAGTGTCACAATTATGGGAGTATGGTCGGTGGACACATCCCAGGATGCTTGTATGTCAAAATAATTTAAGGCCATGTTATGGAGGATAAAGAAGTCAAGTAAATCTGAGATTTTGTTTGGATCTGATGGCCAGTAGGTGGGTTGCCCTGTAGATATGTAAGAGCTGTTTGTGTTAGCTATGGCTTGTCTGAGATTTTTTTCACTTTGTCGTACATAGTCTTGATCCCCAGTCTGTATGCTTGGCATTCCAGTCACCTCCAATTACGAATTTGTTTGATAGATGTTTGAAGAAGTCTTCATAGTCTGCTGTGGTGATATTATGCCTTGGAGGGCTGTACATTGCCGCAATGTCAAAAGACCATGGTTGAGAACTGATACAGATTACTGCAGCTTGTATTTTTTCCGTCTGATACATTATTTCCTCATAGTGTGGTATAGTGTTACGTACAATAATAGCAGCGCCACCGTGTGCTGTTCCATCAGGATAGTTGGTGTTGTAAATAGAATAATGAGGGATCTTGAACATCGTTCTGTCAGTGAAATGAGTTTCCGATATGAGTAGAATATCAATTTTGATATGTTTAAGAAAGTTAGTAACTTCTGTGTTATGGTTGCCTAGGCCGTTGGCATTTCATTGTGCAATTCGTAGTGACTTAAGTTCCATTACTAATTTTATTTATTACTGTGGAAAGCATGTTTAAGATCACGCTATTTTGATTAATTAGTTGTGAAAACATAGCTTTGAATTCGTTAAGGAAACTCTTCATCATCTCTCCAATGTCACTGTTTGTATTACTTACATGTGTTCCACTTGTTATTTGAGCGTAAGTTGCATGATTCTGGTTGTATGAGTTCGTATTTTTATGGACATTATTTACATTTGTTCCACCCGTTGCTTGTGTGTAAGTCGCGTGATTTTGATTGTTTAAGTGCGGATTATTCTGTACTGTATTTCTGTTATATTGTAGTTGATTGTTCGCTGGAGTGTGCGATGATACTCCTCTTGCTCTGTTTCTACTGCTAATTAACTCTTTATATACCATGCATCCTTTGTAATTTGCGGTGTGTGCTCCATTGCAGAGAGCACATATGTCAGGTGTGTCTCTAGGTTTTTTACAATCAGCTGACATATGGTTGCCTCCACATTTGACACAGTGATAAGGTCTATTACAGTATGTCTTAGAGTGTCTATACAATTGGCATCTGGTACACTGGACAATATTATTCTTTTTATACGGTGGCTCAATAACTACTTTCGCATTTTTTATAAATTGAATTTCATATATTTTTTTATTATTTCGATTAGGTTCTATATCGACGTAGAACATCATTAGAGGGTCCTTACTTACTCTGTGTTTTATATTTACAATATTGCGTACTAAATGCCCATGGTTTTCTATTTCGCTTTTTATTATATTAATGGGCACTGTATGATGTTGATTACGAATTACAACTCTGTATTCTCTATCCTCTTTCATTTGGTACGTATGATGCACAATTTTTTTGCTGTTTAAATGTCTTACCAGTTTTCGGTATGTTTCTGAGTCACGGGAATTTATTTTTATTGTGTTGTTCTTTAATGCTGTACAATAGAATGTCTCTATTTTTGTTACTTCCGATAGGCTATTAACCATTTTATTGTATTCAGTAACACCATAAATAAAAATTGGTGGGGCTTTAGAGGTTGCTGGAGTTTCGTTGGTATTTTCTGTACTGTTATTGTTGTCGTTTTCGTTATCATTTTGTAGAATCTGAAATTTATTGCTATTTACTACTGTGTCTTCGTTTTCTGTTGGTGTCGGAGGATTAATTTTGCGTTTTTTGTTACTATGTTGTATAGTTTGCCATTCGTGGATGTCCGATGACTCAATGTCGCTGATTTCCCCTGAAGATTCTTCACTTTGTAATGTACGTGTCAGCTCAATCGAATCGTAAGCTTTATTTTGAGGTGAAGATAATGTGGGATTTATTTTAGGATTGTATTGACAGTTTGAGGAAGATTGTGATAGTACTTGGTTAGGAACATAATATATTGTTGTTGGTGGGTTGTTTAAAATTTGTGCTGAATTTCGTTGTAAATTTTGTGGAAAAAGGACATTTGGGCATTCTGGTTGAATTTGCTGTTGCTGATATTGAGTATTTATTATTTGACCATTAACAGTAGCAGTATAAAAAGGAACACTCACCGATAAATCTGGTGGAGCACTCATTTTAATTGTTAAAACTGTATATTTTAATTTTTAAATAGTTTATAAATAGTATATCCACTTGATACACGATAATGACGGTAAAAACGCGGCCGGAGCCCGTTTTTAATCACCACTATAAACTTTCGCCTAATTCGTATCGATGTTTACAGGTCGAGAGTCAAATGAATATTGAAAAGATTTAAATAGGAAAAAATCTGGTTAGTGACATTTTAAAGAAAAAGGTCGATTTAAAAAAAAGTGGTATAGTGAAACTGGAAATGTTAAAAAAAAGAGTATAAAACCTATAAGTGTTTTTATTCGCTCCGTGCGTGACCATAGTAGGGGTACCTTGAAACGATGCCAGCGTGCGTAGCGGCGAAATATGACAAAATTGGAATCTTTTTAGATATTTTAAAATAAATTTTATTAAAAATGTGTGCAAATACATGTTGCGTATTTAATTGTGCTAATAATAGCAAAAATAGTAAGTGTAGTTTTTATAGGTTCCCAAAGATTACATATAAATTAGGGCAAAGAAAAAGATGGATCCGTGCTTTTAATACGAAAAAGTAAATATCACATTACCTCATTTTTATGCAATTGAAATAGGAAATATTTAAATAATTTACCTTAAATGATATTTTATAAGGCTTCAAGCTAACTGCAGAGTGTCTGATGGCTTAAGCTTTTATATCATAACTTTTACTATTACTGCTTTTAATTATATGCGCTTTCACGTGAAAAACTTGATTTGCCAGTAATAGATTTTTCCCTTTCTTTTCCGTTTGGGGTTAAAAAGATATATTATGATGAATTTTGAGAAACCCAGTTTTTAATACTACATTTATTTTGTACATAAACTGAAAAAATATAATTAAAAAGTTAATTATTAATAATTGTCAATTTCGCCTGTATTTAACAATGTCAAACATATGTCATATGTTTAACCTATAAATTGGTAGGTCCAAAACTGTCAGATGAAGGAGGTAGGTGTCGCGTCAGTCACGCACAGAGCGAATAGATACTATAGTGTACGAATTGTTTTGTAAAGTGAGAAGTAAGAACATTCCATTATCTGGACCGATAATAAAAGAAAGAGCTTTAGAGACGGCGAAAGAACTCAATTTGAATTTTAAAACATCCAATGATTGGCTTGACAAGTTTTGCTTAAGAAATAAAACAATTTCTGAAGAAACAACATTAAATTTAGAACAGTTTCTGGAGAATCTGCAATTGATAACCTTGACGACGTTTCAGAGTGGCAAAGAAGACTGCCAAATTTATTAAGTGGTTATTTATCTAAAGATATTTATAACGCTGACTAGGGTCGTCTGTATTATCGAGCCTAACCAAGTAAAACTTTTACATTTCGTAATGAAAAGTGCACTTAGGGTAAATCTGCTATATGTAAAGTCTGGCTGTATTATTATGTGCAAATTTTAATGAGGAAAAAGAAAAACCTTTGGTTATTGGTAGAAACAAAAATCCACAATTTTTTAAAAATTTTCATGTTGATATACTTTAAGTCGACTGGTACTACAACAAGAATTACAACAAGAAGGCCTGGATGACAGATTGGCTGCATAAATTTAACAGAAAAATGCCGCGATAATAAAGAAAAAAATTTTATTTCTAGACAACAAGTTATCTAACATATCGATAATATTTCTGCCACCTAATACTACATTATCAACGGCTAGAACTTACTAAAACTGTAGGTAATTTATATGATTCTTACCTAAAATTAAGAGACTTCGAATTAATTTTTATATATAAAGGTGATTCAAGAGTAAGTCAAAAAATATCTGAATTTTAAATGTTGAGGCAGAAATTATGAAAATAATATTCAAAACAAAAAAACAAACCAAAATTAATGATTTAATTTAGAAGTATT
Organism: Diabrotica undecimpunctata; assembly: GCF_040954645.1. NCBI lineage: Eukaryota > Metazoa > Arthropoda > Insecta > Coleoptera > Chrysomelidae > Diabrotica > Diabrotica undecimpunctata. The sequence goes on along the minus strand of NC_092807.1, from coordinate 87,136,323 downwards.
ACCTACCTTTTTAACATTATTATTTTATTTGTTTTATTGGTGTATATGCTTCTGCAAATATGTACAAAAATGTATAATTAAAGATCACTCAAATCGAAACACCTTTTTTATTTAAATTAAAACACTACACAAGGGCCAATTATTTTTTCCCGTTGGTGTCCGTTATGGAGAAGTTTCACTATATCTTACTAACAAAATAAGCGTCAGTTACAATTTTATTCATCATTACCTCACTAAACTGTAATTTACGTTCGCAGTTATCTTTATTTAATTCTTGCATTTCAGCATTTAATCTAACATTTTATTGTAATAATTTATAACAGTTTTTGGTCTAACTGTTTGAATGCCATCCCTTATTCGTCAACTTTCCTCAAAGCGTATTAAAAAATTTTGAACCGTCGCCTTCTGGATAGGAGAACGGTTTGGGGAAATATCGTTAAACAAGTTGGTTACTTCACTATAAGATCTTTGTTTTCGTTCTTTTTCAATAAAAACAATCTTTATTGTAGAGCGTTTAAAAACACATAAAACGACAGTCAGCTTTAGTTAATAATACGATTCATTTGACAAAACATTTCAATAAACGTCAAGCTAGTGGTATTTTTATGAATTAATGTCAAAATAGCAGCATTCCATATTTACTGTATTAATTAAAAACTATTAGGTACTGAGAAGATGTATTTATTTAAGAGCTTCGTGACTAGATAAAATACCAAGTGTTGAACTCATATTGAAGTGAGGATTCCAATTTAAAAAACCAAAGTGACTAATGATACCAGAAAAGTGATAAATATGGCAACCTTGCAAATATCAAACCAGTATTTAGACTTCTGGTCTGTTCTGTATATTAAATATATGTATATAATTATATAGTATTGATATATATATATATATATATATATATATATATATATATACATATTAATATAAAGTTATTATTAATATTATTGACTGACACGTTATGTAAACTATAGTTTTATTTTAAAGTTGCAGTCATTAATAGGGCAGGATAAGTAAAACTCTTTGCTCTTTTATCTAGCTTTCGCAAAATTTATTTGTATAATTATTTTATTAGTAAATACAATGAAATTAAATTAAAAAAACATTATATAAAACAAGCACAAAAACTTACAACGTGTGGTTAATCCATTAAATTTTGAAACTCACAAAACATTAAACTTAACTTATTAAAGTTATCAAAGTATATATTATGTATTTACAATATTTTCATTTTATTTAATTTTGTAGGAATCATGATTGATAATAATTATTATTTTGATGTTTGACTTATGTCAGAAAGTCACCCGTTTCTGCTTATTATATTTTTCATATATTTTATATTTTTGTTTATTATAATAAAATTTATTTATAGAATGTAATATCAAAAATTAATACATTAGAATCAAAAATAAATTCTAAAGTGCTTAACCTTCCTACTCTCCCGAAGTAAATGTTACATTCTTTGTCTATGGGTATGGGCGGACCCCGTGGATAAAGCTCATACCTGTTGTGAATTAAATTCCAATTTTTTTTTTAATAATTTGTAGAAGCTTTTGTAATTTCATGTTATCAATGTATCAAAACTAAAAACATTTTTTTTGTAATAAGAAATATAATAAAACTTTATATTCAATTAAAATTATATATTTATTCAATGCAACTTTTAGAAAAGATATTTGAATGAACTAAAAACATTTTTTTGTAATAAAAAATATAATGAAACTTTCTATTTATTTAAAATTATATATATTTATTCAATGCATCTTTTACAAAAGATATTTGAATAAACTAAAAACATTTTTCTTTGTAATAAAAAATATAATGAAACTTTATATTCAATTAAAATTATATATTTATCCAATGCAACTTTTAGAAAAAAAATTTGAATGATCAGGACAAATAAACCTCTTATATGCTTGACATCTTGTACAAGATTTTCTGTTTTTTTCCCATTAGCAGTCCTTACACCTTCCACGTTTTGGACTTTCATTTGCATTTCCACTTGTTCCAGCTACTGAATGTAAATTTATTTGGATTTTTTGTGGAACGTTTGTTGTCATTCGGGTGGTTCGGCATTTTTCTGTTAAATTGTATGCCAATTTTTATAAAAAGCCTTCTTTTATGTATTTTGTTCCTATTATATTGAGGATTTACATGCATATATAACACATATGCGTTAATTACCGTCAAATCTAAAATATTATAAAATAAGCAAAGTGGCCACCTTTTAGTTCCTCTTTTGCAGGTATAAGCTGACGCTAATTTATCTGTTGTATCTACACCTCCTTTGGTTATATTATATTCTAAAATAATCTCTGGTTTCTTATGTTCTTGCAATGATACCTGGTCATCTAAATGCATCGAGGACAAAAGAATAACAGATTTACCTATTTTAAGACTATATGAAACTAAAGTCATATTCTTCTGAAACTCAAAAATTGATGATTGGGCTTCTTTTCTTTTATTTGGTAGAAATTCAACTGGAATAAAAGTTTTGTTCTTTCGTAATGTTCCAACGAGTGTTAGATTACGTTTTAATAATTCAGTCGCTAAATGTTAGACACTAAAAAAATTATCCATGGTTATGTTTCGCCCAGAATTCTGAACATCTTTTATAAGTCGTAAAACTACATTTCTGCCCTGATGTATGTTACGGGGCTGTTTTTCTGCTTTTCCTGTATACACTTACACATACGTAGTTTTGATATCAGATAAAAGCCATAATTTAATTCAATATTTCCCACGTGGTTTTGTTGGAATATACTGTCTGAAGGGACACTTACCTCTAAATGATACAAGTTGTTCGTCGACAGTGAGGTTTTCATATGGAACAAATATTTTGGGAAGTTGTGCTACAAATAAATAAAAAAAAATTCTAATTGGAGCTAACTTGTCGTGCCTCCGTCAAATAGGTCTATTCTCTTTTTTATCAAATCGCAAAAAGCGGCTGATGTTACTAAATCGTTTCAGAGACATAGTAGCTCTAAAAATTGGCCTACTATCAGAATTTCTCCAAAGTTCCTGCAGAGATTATCCTGCACTTTTATGAACACCAGTCAGAAGAAGTAAACCTTGAATAAAAATACAAAATTTCAAGTTAATTTATTTTATAACTGTAATGAAAGTATTTACCTATAAAAGCAACTCTTCTAGTGATATTTCTATTACAGTTCAGTTAACATTTTTTCATTACATATAAAAGATGTTCTCTGTTAGTTTCCACTAAGAGTAAATTGAGCATTTCATCAGTGAAAAACAATCTCATTGAAGATATAGGTTCATCGATAATTCGTTGAGAGGCCTGACACAAGATTTAATATTATGATGGATCTAAACAATATACAACGCAATTAGTAAAACCCACAAATTTAGTAAGAATATACGTGTAGCATTTGAGCCACCACTTACCTTACACATGACTGAGGTGGTGGATATTTGTTCCAAACTGTCCCATCGCGAGCAGTATATTGTAAATCTTCTTATTCAGGAACTTCTATTTCATTTTCCGAATTTTCGCTTTCATATTTGTCATCATTAACTGTAGATACATGATCTTCTTTATCTATTAACTCTTCATCACTAGTGACGGTTTCTAAATTGGTAGATTCATCTTAATTTTCTGAGTTTTCTTCAAGGATTTTTCTGTTGTGTGGGTTTATCTTTGATAGGGACTAAGTATATTAATGATGGTTTACTAGTATTTAAAATAATATTGAGAAATAAATAAAATATATTAGTTTTTTGACATTTATGAGAAAAACAATATTTTAACCTAGCTCTGAAAATTTTGGCACGGTTCAAATTAAGCAGATGTTTCGTGCATTTTTGACAAAATCTTAATATATATTGGGGTAAAAACTGGACTCTAGTACGCGTTTTTGAGCATTTTACACTTAAAATACTTGGTCCTCCTTTTTCTTACATCAACATAGTATGAAATTTGTGTTAGAAAAATAACCAACGGATACAAGGAAATGTTGGTCAAAATATTACAAAAGATAGAAGCTCATCGAACCAGTAGCTATAAAGCTAGTAAACATTACAAAATTATATTAAATTCCCATCAACCATATGAGATATATACTGTGATTTTAATTTAAGATAAAAAGATCTTTCTAACGGATTGTAAGCCCTAATAAAATATGGATTTGGTTTATACAGTAAGAAATTGTTGCTTGTTTTGGCCAGTGAAAATAACTCTTGAAAATTATATTTACACTCGTAATATGTAAATTAAGTTTTAGGTTTAAAAGAACTTATTTTTAATGAAAGCAGAAGAGAAGCTGTAATCCATATAAAATTTAGAATTGTTTCAATTTATATGAATCTGCTATTAAGGAGCTGAAACTAGAAAATAATTCTACTAAAATATATAGAATTTAAATAAAATGAGGTTTTGTACTATTAGTAAGAATTCCTGTCAACAAAAAAGTTTATGATAAACTCTCTTCATACTTTGAATATCGTTTCATTATGCCAAGTTTGACACGGTTTCCCTTTGCAACTTTTTTTGGTCTGGAGCGTCGCTTTAAGTTTCTTGAAACATTTCACCCGTCAGATAGGAAAATTTAGAAATAAGTTCCACTAGACAATAAAGAAAGTTGTTTTTACTATTGGTAATAATCTTATCCTAAAAAATTAGCTGGTTATCTACATATCCATAAATTTCCTCATAGTAAGTTTTTCGACATTACTTTGCCTGAAATAGATGAAAACGCTCAAGAGCCGCCCCCACCGAAGAAGAAATTAGAGAAGCCATTTCAAAACAGAAAAATAACAAAGGTCCCGGTTTGGACAATCTTCCTGCCGAACTCTTTAATAATGATGGTGACACCCTTTTTAAACACATGCATAAATTAGTAACCAAAATCTGGCAACGGAAGGAAACGCCCGCGGACTGGAAATTAGGTGTAATGCACCCTCTACAGAAAAAAGAAGATATGGTGGTGTGTGATAATTATAGAGGCATCACCCTACTTAACGTGGCATATAAAGTATTGTCCAACGTATTGTACAGAAGATTGATCCCCTACGCTGAACAAATAGTTGGGAACTATCAGTGCGGTTTCCGACCGAATAAATCAACAACGGATCAAATATTCACAGTCAGGCAGATTCTTGAGAAAAGGCTTGGCGTAGAGAGTGTAGTCAGAATCACAAACGACTTTTCCGGACCATTTCATTGTAAAAATGGACTGAGACAGGGAGATGGACTGTCGTGTCTCTTATTTAACCTTGCACTAGAAAAAGTAATTCGAGAGTGCCATATTAATACGAATGGCACCATCTTTAATAAATCTGTACAAGTGGTTGGGTATGCCGATGACATAGACATTATTGCTAGGTTCACAGAATCTCTGATCGAAGCATTGTGATCACTAAGCGCGTCTGCACTTAAAATGGGACTAAAAATAAACGCACAAAAAACCAAGTATATGTATTGTACTAAATCAGGCAACCAGATACCTAGACTATTAATTGATGATCTGGAACTGGAAGGTGTGGACATCTTCGTCTACCTGGGCTCGCTGCTGACCAAAGACAACAATGTCAGCGAAGAAATTAAAAGAAGAATAGTACTTGCCAATAAGTGTTATTATGGCTTGAGGAAATATATGGCCCCAAAACTACCCAGAAAAATTAAAGTTACCATATATAAAACACTAATAAGGCCAGTGTTAACATAAGGGTCTGAAACGTGGTCACTTACACAGAACGACCAAAAATTGCTTAAACGTTTCAAAATACAAATTCTACGGAAAATATATGGAGGAATCCAAGAACAAGGTTTGTGGCGTAGGCGCTACAACTTTGAGTTATATAGAAGTTTTGGGGAACCTGACGTTGTAAAATGTATTAAATTAGCACGCCTTCGATGGGTAGGACATGTAATTAGGCGAGATGAAGATGCAACGATCAGAAACATTTTCGACCGAAGAGGACCAGTGGGAAGACGAGCCAGAGGAAGACCAGAACTTAGGTATCAAGATAACATAGAGGATGATCTAAAATCCATCGGAATTAAAGCATGGAGAAGAGTTGCCAGAGACAGGGGCGACTGAAAGATTGTTCTGAAGAAGGCTTTGGCTCATAACGAGCTGTAATGCCACTGATGATGATGAAGTTTTTCGACATATTTATATTTCGAAGTTTTATAGTCGTGAAAATCGTTGAATGACCTATATTTATTGTTTTGAAACTATGTTTTTGTAACATTTTAAAGTAATTACTCTTTTAATGGAAATAAGCCCCAATTGAAGCTTCAAATAAGTTTATTGACGTTCCAATTTCCACGTCAGAAATCGTTCTCAAAATGCTACAAATGGAACCTAAATTATTATATTCTTTTAAACGAAAAATATTTATATTATTTTCATATTACATTCATGCAATTTTCTATGTTTATCATCAGACAATTTAATTTTTGTGTTTTCTTATAATTTTTAATCTATTTAATAATTAAAAAAATATATGGTTTACGGAACTTGTTTTTCGATTTTATTGGCTGACGGGTGAAATGTTCCGGGAAAATTAGAGAAAAAACGCCCCACATCCAAAAAAAGGTGCAGAAGGAAACCGTGTTAGAGTCGGTCTAATGAAGCAATACACAAAGTATCCTAAACTTTTTTTTGCCGACAGACACAGTAACTATAAAAGTTTTAAACTTAAATATACGGTAGAAAAATCATGCCGTGCATTAGAAAAATTAGTGTACCTGAAAAAGAGATGTTTTGATGTCCGCGCTGCTTCAGGTCAAAAAGTTCCACCACTTAAGAATTTGTATGGGATAAAATATTTGGTATCAATCGTACGCAACGTAAAATATAGATTTTTAAACACATAGCGCATTTTAAAACAGATGAAAACGACTGTCTTTGAAAATTATTTCATTAAAAGATTTTTTAAATTTATTGATCCAGTCCGTCCTGTTTTACGATGTTGATGCAATGATGATTATACGATTAATAACTCTCAAACAAGCGGTTCTCTAAAAAATATCTCCGCATAAGACTCATATCTTGCAAGTTTTAGATATTAGCTTGTTTAAATTGTTAACACCTTCCTAAAATTAGTGGTTGGTTCTTTAACTAAGAAAGTCTAATGTAGAGGTTGTTAAAAAGTACTTTGCAAAAATTATTGGGAAAATGTGGTTTCATTTAAACATCAATATATTTCAGAACGATTTTTAAAATGATTATCAAAAACTAAAATGTATTCAGTTTTTAAAGAGGTGTTACCCGAGGTTGATTCGCTTAAACAATAGCAAGAGGCAAAACAAACTAAGGAGTATAAAAAATGTTATTAAATTTTATCCTGATAAAGACTTGTTTTTAACCCTTAACTGGTCCGGTACTGTAGCAGTAGCGTAACTGGTCCGGCGTAGTCTGCGAAACTACTGTTTTCAAGAAAGCAAAACAACACTCAAAAATAATTTTTTTATTAAGAAAAAATTATACAAAACATACCCTGATATATTTATATAAAAGTGAACGTATTAGATTTGGGCATTATTTGGGTTAAGAAAAAATATTAAAATAAAACTGACGTCCATACAAATATTTGTGAAAAAGTACATAGTTTTGTAAAGTAACTAAAAAAATATATAAAAAACACCATGAAAAAAAATGTATTCCTAGGATAAATGTTCAAACTGCTCACTAAACAAAAAACTAGGTAAAATAAAAATTGATCAAAAATGTTTGTTTCCAGCATCAGTCAAACTTTAGCATTTTTATATGCAATTTTTACATAGTGGTTTTGTACATCCCAAACAAACAGGCTTTTTGCAACGCAAGCAGAGGTATTTTGTCATCCTGCGATTTCTAATCGGACACAAACTGCAAATCTTTCATTTTTCTAAAATAAGAACATCCATCTGATTGTCCTTTTGTTCTTCTTGAACTCCAATTGACGTGGAATGTTCGTCATTGTTATTCGTCTTTTCATGTGATCTTGCACTAACTGCATAGCCAACTCCAAAACAAAAACACTTTTTTCTTTTATTACTGGTTTGTTTTTATAACATTGATGTAGAATATATTTATTTGCTATAGATTGCTATAGAAATTTGCTATAGAAATGTCCAATATGCGAAAAAAAATTGATAAGGGCCATCTTCGGGTTCGACGGCTTGAGGTGCTTTTGGAGTATTTCTCATCTAGGGAATCTACACCTCCCTTATTCTCATTATAATAAATAATAATTTTTGGTTTTTCAGTAGAGGGATCACTATAACGTCTACTATGCATTGAAGATTTAGGTACTGTAGCCTTTCCCACTTTTTCTACGTGAAACATTAAGAAAATTAAGTTACATTCTTCCCTAAATCCATAAATTGTTGACCCTTCAGGTCTGTTTCTGTTGGGCAGAAAAGATGGAGGTATTTCAGCCTTTTTTTAGTGTTCCCACATAAGCCAAGTTTTTTGTTTGTAAAATATCCACTAATTGAATATAAAAGTACCAATTATCAGCTGTGATATTTCGGTTGCTACCAAAGAGCGGTTCAGCTAAGCTTGTGCAGGCTTTAGGAATTTTTTGTACTCGTGACTGTTAGCAAAATCATCTGAGTCTTTTCCGCTGTAGATATAAGCATTATACGAGTACAAATAACTATTACATGTTTCCATAAGACACTGTATTTTGAGAACGTATTTAGCCGGTTTGTTAGGCATGTACATTTTAAACCGGCATTTACCTCGAAAACGAGCATTTTATCAATTGTGGCAGATTGACCAAGTCCGTATACACTTTGACAGTTTTCTATAAAGGTGTTGAATATAAATGAAATAGCTGCAGTTGGATCTTCTTTTTTGCGTTCCTCCCTGTCTTCAGGATTGTCGAATCGGATAGCAAGTAAAAGAACAGCAAATCTTTGTTTGTTCATGACTGCTTTGAAGATTTATCTTCCAGTTCCATCTGTTGCAAATAAACGGTCTATATTTTTGTGACTGGAGTTGAAAATGGCAGTATTAACAAGGAGTCCCAAAAACGCTTTTAACTCAATAACATCCATTTCTCTAAGATGATGGATAGAACTAGCAGAATATTTCTCAAGCATTGATCGTAATTTTGTGTTTTATTCTGCTTAATATGTTGTAGAATATTATCACTAAACAACATATTCCAAACAGACAAGGGTATCGCAGCCTTGCCAAGTATTTTTGCCTTTGTTTTTAGAATTGACACTTTTATGACAATGTTGTGTTTACGTGTTCTAGATGAGGGGATAACTTCTGACGTACACCACCTGTCGATTTTTATCATAAACATAGGTTTTGTCACTATCACTTACTGCTAATTTATTACAATCTGCAGGCTCGTCAGAATCAGAAAATTCCAAACATGTATTGCGTTCAGATTCAATGTTATGGTCTTCCAAAATATCATCTACATCACTGTCACTATCACATTACTCATTGTACCACTTTAAAAGAGTTGTCTTATAATCGTCATCGCCGAAACGCACTCGTTTTAATGGCCCGGCCATAATTTCTAAAAATGCACGACACACAAAAAAGTCACACCAACAGTCCGGCGTCGTCTGAGGAACTACTCTCGACCTAATTGTTGCGATAACTTTTTAGGAACTGAGAGAAACTTGTTTCAAATACACCTACTTGTTAAGCTCCAATAGTTTAAGGATTAGAAAGAAGGACTTGCCTGTGGGCGGTGCCAATTTCCAATAAAATATAATTAAAAATATGGAATCGTCTCTCAGACCACGCCGGACCAGTTAAGGGTTATGTGCTAAAGGAAGTTGTATAGCCAAATTTATTTGAAGATTACAATGTAGGTTAAAAATAAGGTGTTTAAATTTTGTGGCAATGCTAAGAACAAAAATTAAAGTTATCTACATCAAAAGAAGTCCAGTTAAGAATTACTCCATAGGACATATACCAATATTTTTGTTTAATAAATTATAATAATTTAGGTTCAATTTTTAGTAAATTCAATTTTTGTTGCTATACTGATACAAATCTTTGATTTAGTGTATTATTTGTACGCAGTGAGTACGCGAAACTTGCATTAAAGGTTCAAAGAAGAAGGACGTATCAAACCTCTTCAGTTAAAGTTTAAATGGCCGCGGTATATTGACCATAAAGGCTAATAAATATATAATCAACTTAATCAACATTCAATTAAAAATTGTATAATTATTAAACAGTTTATTTGAGTTAAGAAAATTGGGAAATTTATACTAATTCTGGTTTTACCTCAAGAACATAAATTTGGGTTTGCCAAAATTTGCGACATATTTGAATTTAATAGAAAACACTGTTTTATAGACTGTATTTTTTTTTAAATCAATAAGTATTTGCTAGGGTTATGTGTAGGTGGTTCTAGGCTTTTGTTGTACTAAATTTTTGACTTTAAATAACCCAATAAAATAATCTAATGGTGGTAAGCCACGCGATCTAGAGGGGCAATTATGATCACCAAAACGACAGATTTCAAGGGCTATACGGTATTTGGAAATCAAAGAAGCACTTCCAAGTTGGAAGTGCTTCTTTGATTTTCTTAGCTCTTCATTCTCTTTTTTAATGTTTTTTTTTAACTTATACATTTATATAAAATAACAAAACCACATGTTCTTAGAAGTGCTTCTTTGATTTTCTTAGTTCTTCATTCTCTTTTTTAATGTTTTTTTTAACTTATATATTTATATAAAAAAACAAAACCACATGTTCTTTTTGCTGTGCTTAGTTTGAACAAATTATATAACTTATCTAGTTCAATTTATTGTTTATACATCATAATCGTATAATGTCCATTTACTTAAGTGTCTTTACAAATTTGTTATCACTGACTGCTACATATCTTTTTAAGATGAACTGATGATGCTTTCTGATTATGAAAGCGAAACGTCTTCAATAAATAGATGAAGTAGCCATCAACTTTGTCTTTTTTCTTCACCTTTTGACCGAAAAAACCCATCACTCTTCTGAGTGATCCTTAATTTATATCTATATATATATATATATATATATATATATATATATATATATATATATATATATATATATATATATATATATGACTCGTTTGGAACAAATATATAACTGTTTTGGATGGGTTGGAGTCGATAAAAGGGTTTTGGTTAACTATTTTTTTATTCTCGACCTTTCAATTGTGTTTACAATTATTATCAAGAGCTAAAAAAGACAAAATACTTACAAGGTTGAACTAAAAAGAAAAAACAATTTTTGTTAACTTACCAAATAAAAATTAGTTTAGTAAAAATTACTGCTAATACATTTTCAAAATATTTAATACAAAAATGTTTCAATCCAATAAATGTTTCTCCGAAAATTTTTATAATTTTGAAAACATTTTTTTTAATACAAAAATAATTGAATTTATAAATAAGTTCAAATAGCAACCAATTACAAATAGCCTCAATGTCATAAATGCCAACATAAAATTTTTATTTTTGACAATTATATTGTCAAAAGTAAAATTTCGTTTAAACATTCTTTTTTGTTTAGTAACAAAAAGAAGAAGATTTATTCACCGTTGACAGATGTCTGAAAGAATGTGACAGATATATGGAGAATTAAATATGACATTTTACAAGTTTTATATATAAATCATAAAGAAAGAATATAATTATAAATTTTGCTTAAATTTTGAATTTCTGATCTTTTGTTTAAACTATTATCACTTTTGCTAATACAAACCATTTCAAAAAAAGTCCTTTTAAATTTATTATCAAAAAATTTATTTGATAACATTAAAATTTTATGTAATGAAAGTAATAAATTTAAAAGGACTTTTTTGGAAATGGTTTGTATTAGCAAAAGTGATAATAGTTTAAACAAAAGATCAGAAATTCAAAATTTAAGCAAAATTTATAATTATATTCTTTCTTTATGATTTTTATATAAAACTTGTAAAATGTCATATTTAATTCTCCATATATCTGTCACATTCTTTCAGACATCTGTCAACGGTGAATAAATCTTCTTCTTTTGTTACTAAACAAAAAAGAATGTTTAAACGAAATTTTACTTTTGACAATATAATTGTCAAAAATAAATTTTATGTTGGCATTTATGACATTGAGGCTATTTGTAATTGGTTGCTATTTGAACTTATTTATAAATTCAATTATTTCTGTATTAAAAAAAATGTTCAAAATTATAAAAATTTTCTCAGAAACATTTATTGGATTGAAACATTTTTGTATTAAATATTTTAAAAATGTATTAGCAGTAATTTTTAATAAACTAATTTTTATTTGGTAAGTTAACAAAAATTGTTTTTTCTTTTTAATTCAACCTTGTAAGTATTTTGTCTTTTTTAGCTCTTGATAATAATTGTAAACACAATTGAAAGCTCGAGAATAAAAAAATAGTTAACCAATAGCCCTATACATATATATATATATATATATATATATATATATATATATATATATAAATTTTAAACTAGTACTCACGTAATATATTTTTTGTAATACTGAATAATTTGTCGTACAGGAAAAAAGTTTAAAGAATTCATATCAAAATCGCTTCCTTTGGTTTGCTTACATTAAACTTGTAATTTTACATTAAGTCTTAATCGTTTAAATCTATTTTTCTTTATTAATAGCTATAACCAGTAAACGCTTGTATTACTGGTTTTTGATTCAACCTTGCTGGTCTTGTAATACCATTTTAAAATCTTTACGAATAAACAAAACAAAGCAAAATGAATTCCGCCATTAGCATTGATTTACATTTTTATTATTTTTCAACACATAAATTTTATTAAGTTGGATACAGACTCACGTCAGTCCGTCACTGAAAATATATAGGCATACCGTTATGCCATTCCCTGAGATGACAAATATCTATATTAAATATTCCTAATGGCTTATACGCGAACAACGTCTTGTATTGACAACATAGTGCGATGGAGGTCTGAATATATGCATTAAATGCGTTGATTGAATTCAATAAATATTATATGAACCTACTAACATGATTATGGAAATAAAAGATTAGAGATCATTAAGTATACGGCATGAGTTGTAAATATTTGCACAGGGAATAGGGAATAAATTCACTGAATATTTATAAATTATTACAAATAGACTTATTTTTTTTTTGAACCAAACAGCAAAAGTGAAAGTTGAAAACGAACTAAATGAGGATATCCAGATTCGCCGTGGGGTCCGCCAAGGGTGTATTTTATCACCCTTGTTATTCAATTTATACAGTGAAGCCATCTCAGAATTAGCGCTTGCCGAAGTCAGGGAGGGCCTTATAATGAATGGTGAGCCACTTAATAACATAAGATATGCTGACGACACCGTCCTTCTGGAAGGAACACTAGAAGAACTGCAACACCTTGCTGAACAACTAAATATATATTGCAACGATTATGGACTAAAAATAAATTTGAAGAAAACCAAGTTCATGATATTTACAAAAGCACAAAACATCAAAGTTAGGCTAGTACTAGATAATACAGAAATTGAACAAATATCTTCGTACAAATACCTTGGAGCATGGATCACAGAAGATACTGATCAGACAAAGAAAATAAGATGCCGCATTTGAAATTGCACGGTCAACTTTTAATAGAATGTGAAAACTTTTTTGTAATCGCGATATCAATATATCGCTCCGAATAAGAATGCTTCGATGTTATATTTTCTCTACTCTTTTGTATGAGGTTGAAGCTTGGACACTTAAAAAATCCAACATTAAAAACCTAGAAGCATTCGAAATGTGGTGTTACCGACGTATTTTAAAAATATCATGGATGGATCGCAAAACAAACGAACAAGTCCTCGAACAACTAGGAAAACAATGCGAAGTTTTAAATTCCATAAAAATCATGAAATTGGAATACTTGGGGCACATCATGAGAGGTGAAAAATACGAACTACTAAGAAATATAATGCAGGGTAAAATCAAAGGCAGAAGAAGCGTAGGTAGACGTAAAATCTCGTGGCTACGCAATCTCCGTGAATGGTTTGGATGCAGTTCACTTGAACTATTCAGGCGCGTAACCAACAAAATTATAATTGCCAGAATGATTTCCAATCTCCGATAGGAGCGGAACATGAAGAAGAAGAAGACTTATTTTTGCTGTGTCAGTCTGTCATCACCTTTTCACGAAAGTTTACGTTTAGTATCAGTAGCAACAAGAGACACTCGGTCATCTACTATTAAATTGGAAAAATACTAAATATTTTCAAAGTTTTTTGAGAACTCACACCTGTTGCCAGTTTGACCTGTGTCTAGAACTAAAACTAAGAAAAAATAAACTTTTACTTTTATCACTTAACAACTGTTTAAAATATGTTTCTAAGAGGTCTTCCACGACGATTTTACCAACGTATTCTGAGCAAAGATAATGGGGTTAAGTATTTATTATAAGAATATTACGTTCACCTATAAATCATCATTTACCAAAAGGAGGATAATCGACAAAACAACCATTACTGGAAAGAATAAATCTGGCATGCTGTTAGACAGTTTAATCTAAACATTTAATGTTAGTGTAACATTCTAGGCTATCAACTACTGGGCTATGTGCTCTTCCTCCAAATGAAAATGGGGATTATAATTTACTTTTTTAACAAAATACTCTTATTAATATTTCAATTTATTTTAAATTTAATTAATATAAGCTATAACAAATGGGTCAACAAGTCTAAGATGAGATATTCTTCTTTTAGTGCCGACTCCACTAATGAAAGTAGTTGGATATAACCCTTGCAAATTCGTCTTCATGTGCTGCTTTTCTTATAATCGTCTGTTTAACCCGGTACAGTCTCAAATGTATTTCAGCCAGGATATTTGTCGTCTACCAGGACCCCTTTTTCCTTTAATTTTACCCTACACAATCAGCTGCAACAACAACTAATACTTCTTATGTCTAAGTATGTGTTGTCTTTCGTATGTGCTGTCTTTCGAAAACCATTTCGTTCGTAATATGATCGGTTAATGGTATTTTTAAACTTCTTCAAAAAAACCACATCTCAAAAGCTTTTAGATTTCTAATTAAAACAGAATTAACAGTCCAAGCTTCGGCACCAAAACAAGAATAAAGTAGATGTAACATTTTACCATCCGGTATCGGATTTGCAGATTGAGTCTTTGGTTACTCAGAAATTTCCACATCGTCAAAAAGGCTGCTCTTGATTTCTCTATTCCTGATCAAATTTATGATTTTAAATTAAGATCTTCAGTAATCCAGACTTCTAAGTATTTCATTTTGTCCACTTGTACAATAGTTTTTTTTATCTGGATTCTTTTTATGACTCTACCCCTCTTACTAAGGAGATAAAGATCAGAAATAAAGTATACAAAATATATAGAATATATATAAAATACCAACTAAGTTAATGTTATACAAATTAATAATAAAGTTAGTATGGCTATCAGATTAAGGTTCGTCGAATGTTATGTATGATTGCAACTGCTATATGGGGTAGAAGATTAGACTCTAAAATCCCAATCCGCAAAAAAATTGGAGGTATTCGAAATGTGGCTATATACGCGTATTATTAAAATTACTTGGACTGTAAAAGTCTCAAACGAAGAAATGTTATGACGAATTGGACATGACTAAAAGCTTATGAACACAATTAAAATAAGAAAAACATCTTATCTGGTCCACATACTTTGAAACGATGAGTACCCTCTTCTACACGTCAACATGCAAGAAAGAGTAGAGGGAAGAAAGGCTTGGGAAGAAATATTAAATCTTGGCTGATTAATATCTGAGTTTGGACTATCCTTAATGTTGAACAGATATTTCACGTTGCAAAAGATAGGAAAGCGTTTAAAGAAGTGATCTCCAACCTTCGTTAGAAGACGCACAATAAGAAGAATATTACAAATGGCCTAAACCAAACATTTCCTTAACGATGGATTGGAGAAAGAACGATTTTAAATGGTCACCAAGAAGCGCTTAGTATAATCTCCTTTGATTTTTATTTTTGAAGTCATATAAAATCCTTACCAATGTAACTAATTAACGAGAAGAACTTTGGATAAAAATTACAAAATGCAACAAATTTTATTAGGAGACCAAATATGTTTATAACGTTAAAAAATCCTTTATCAAAAAATTTAGAGGTATTTTATTAGGAGAAGACAATGTAAAGCATTTAATTTGAGTTTGTAATTTTGTTTATTATTTTGATTTGTTGTCGAAATAGAAAAGTTACCCAATTTTGTATATTATTTGGTATTGGAAGTGTCCTTCCGGTATTTTTAACTATTTAATTTTGTTTGTCTCTAAAACAGTTGACTTTATTATATTTAAACGAAGGTGTCAATTATTTTATGCATAATGCTGTTTACGACATTATTTATAATCAAAATCATTAAAAAAATTTCGACAAAAAAGGTTTTACTCAGTTTAATAATAAGGAATTATTTAATTACCTTCCCTGAACAAAATATAAAATAATAAATAAAATACAGTAAAATTATAATCCAGAAACGAAACAAAAATTAACATCAAGACACTGTATTTTCCACAGCAACATTTTGTTAAGACCTATTTGGTCCAATATGCATATTTTGTTCCGAATAAATGGATTCTAGTGTATGTTCCAACAGCTATAACTCACGTTGGTTGTATAATTTATTTTAGAACAATATGAAAAAATTATAAAATATGACATACTTTAAACCTATCAATTAATCATCCATGCCGTTTAGATTTAAGTATCTATGTATTAACTATAGTACAGCTAATAACCCAAAGTAGTTGATGCTGTTATCAATAAAATAAAAAAAAAATTGTTAAAAAAATTAAATTAAATAAATATTACAATAGTAATATCTACATAACTCTCAAGAAAGCTAGCAAAATACTTGTTTGAGAAGCTATAATTTATATAAATTTTATACGCGTACATTTTATTTTAGTATCTAACAATTATTTCTGTATTAATAATAATAAAATTTCGTTTGCATATCTTTTAAATTCAATTTACACCATTGCTCTACACGTCTTTGGTAGTATTCATCCCTTATCAGGAGCACTTGTGTTAGCTTGAACTGAAATACAATGCTCTTAACTGTATGACCGTTATAGTAACCATAACATGCTTCAGTACGGTAGTAGCGACCTCTATATAAAGCAACTAGAGGTTATGACTTCTCTTCGATGGTTAATTAGTTGAGAAAAATACGATATTTTTCACTCTTTTCATAGAGAAGAATCCTAGAATGTAGGCCTACTCAATAAATTTATTTTTAGTAAACTCTCTTGCAAACTCTCCAGCCTCCATCACATCGATCAACAATACCAACAATAAAAAACAAATCACAGTAAAAAAGTCAAACCAGGAAATAAAGAATAGCCTGACATTTACCACCTTAATACCATCAACACCACAAACTTTTGGATCTTTACCTCATATTCCATTCATAACACCAAAATTTCTAAATTATCTAAAGGATTAGAAAACATAAAAATTGCCACTAGAAATGTTAAAACCATAGCACACTTATACACTAAAACTAAAGATCCTCTAACAACCAAGGAAAGTTCTCAAGTAGTGTATCAAATACCTTGCTTAGACTGTGATAAGGTTTATATAGGAGAAACTTCTCGTACATTACACAGCAGAATCATTTCTCACAAAAGTGATGTAAAAACAAACAATTCACATGCTTGTGTATTAACTGACCACTACATTAATTTAAGTTACAGATTTAATTTTTCACAAGCTTCAATTCTGGAGAGGTAGAAAAACGAACAGAAGCGGTTATTTTTAGAAATGACACATATACAGAAAAATAAAAAATGTATAAATTGAAGATCAGATATTTAAAAATTAGGTAACATTTATTGTTACATATTAACATATCATCAAACAATTGGCATAATATCATAATCTCATTTTCTATCGACATCCCATCATTAAAAAAATTTATACATGCTTAAGCTAATCTGACTGGACTAATATATTTTTCATCGACAATCAAGTTAATAATAATAAAAACCATTGTTACTGGTTTTGCTTTTCACATAAAATAACTGTATATTCATTCATATATGTATATTAATCAAGCCAACTTGACAATGACATAATATATAATAACAATATAGTTATTTTAAGAAATTTTTTTTTAAATTTTATGTATGTGTAATGGTGTTTGTAAAGTACAACTTTCTGTAATCTTATGACTAGTAAGTAGGAAAATTAATAATTATAACTAAATCATTTTTATATTTATTTGTTAACAGATGTCATAAAAAAGAATTAAAACAAATTCGAAAGCTTGATAGTAAGTCAGAGAGTTTTCTTTGTCTTGTGGGCATGCATCTAGACTGCATCCTCAAGAATCACCACTTGATATATCAACAGTCAATAATACCACCATCAATTTGAAGCGTAAATAAAGCACTTGCAAAATAAATAAGCAAAACAGACAATTAATTTTATTGACATACAGTTGATGAAATTTAAATGATCGTGTGAAAGGTAGTATTTTGAAATTTAAACAAACTGTAATTATGACGTCATAACGTCAGTTGGCTCAAACTAAGACTTAGTTTGGTCAAATATTTGACCGTCCGACACGTAATGTATGTAATGCACGTAATGTATCTACTCGTAGTAGCCTATTTTTTTAATTTTTACCTTGTTGAAACGCACATTTGACGTCAAAGTGACGTTAATTAGCAGTGCCAGACCCAGAATAGGTTGATTTAAGTTAAAAAAAAAAACCAAATAAAATAAATCTATTTTACAAAATTTAACAAAATGGAAATTATAAAAAGAAGTTATTTTAAATAAAATGGATGTTCGTAATATTGAAAATAAGTCTGGATTAAAAATATCCACTTTATTTCAAATCAATTTTATATTAAATAATGATAAATAGTCACATAATTATTATTTGGTGGAAGCCCCATTATTTTCAATACAACGTTGCAGTCTTCTGTTCATAGATAGCACCAATATTCTCATGTTATATTGAACAAGCTCCTCCCATGCCTGCTCAATTGCTTTCCATAGTCAAATTCTATTTCCTGAACTAAGGTTTTTTTCATTTAATTTCCTTGTCAACTCGGCCCACACATTTTCCAAGGAGTTACTGGACTCCAAGAAGGCCACGAAAGAACATTAGAATCAGTTTCTTCCATCTATTCTCGACAATTTTACTCACATGCAAAGTTTTTGGGTGGTAAGATTTGTTATTGGGGAATCTCTATATTACTGATGGCAATATTCTGTTCTCAAGAATATGCTTAAAATATCCTTTTCATTTTTCTTCTATATAAAAACAAACGCATTGTCCCTTGGCACTTTTTCATCCCCATATGTTGAACTAGATTCCTCCACTATTGCTTAAATGATAGTACATCGTTTATCAAACCTATAATTTCTCGGCTTATTTACTCTTATTTGACCATTGATAAATGGTTGAAACACTTTTTCATCGGAAAATGCAACGTTAGACCAAAAGTTGTCTTTGCGGTTTATGAATTCATTACAAAATGCAATTTGTTTTCTCTTGTGATCTCAGTCAAAGAAGATTTTCTTGGAGCTGCATAGTTTATCAATTTACTTGCTATATTCCTTCTAGACCAATACCTGCGACCGAAAAAGACAGAAAAGAAAAAACCATGGATGACCGGCGGTATATTACAGATTATGGACAGAAAAAGAGAATCCAAGCAGAAAGACTACGTTGCATATCAATTTTTAGATAAAGAAATAAAAAAAAGTTGTCAGAGAAGCTAAAAATAGAAATCTGGAAGAACAGTGTGAAGAAATCGAGATATTGGAACGTAAACACGATTCCTTCAACCTCCACAAAAAGATCAAAGAAGCAGCAGGCATCTATAAATCAAAAAGGCCGGGACACTTAACGGACGCTCAAGGAAATCCAATAGTTGATTTTTGAAGAAACAAAAACAACATGGATGAACTATGTGACAACAACATTTGAAGACGATAGGAATGTCACCATCACACAAAATAAAAATGACGATACTGGACCACCTATTCTCGAAGCGGAAGTAGAAGCTGCTATAAACAACATTAACCCCTAAATCCCTAAAAAACCCAATGCCAAAAAATGTAAAGATTATCGAATAATAAGCCTTATGAGCCATCTCCTGAAAACTTTTTAAAAAGTTATTCATAAAAGAATATATAAAAAGTGTGAAGAACACATGACAATCACACAATTCGGCTTCAGGGATGCATTGGGTACTCTAGAGGCACTTTTAGCAATACAAGTTCTCTTTGAAAGATGTAGAGACGTGAATTGTGATGTATATGTGTATTTTGTTGATTACCAGAAAGCGTTCGATAGAATAAAATATGACGAACTGATGAAAATATTAAATTCAATTGGTCTAGACAGCATAGATCGCCGTATAATAAACAATATCTATTACAAAAAAACTGCAGCTGTTAGAGTTCGGGATCAGTTAACAGACGGCATAAAGATAAAAAGAGGTGTGCGATAGGGATGTATACTGTCCCCATTATTGTTCAATACATATTCAGAGCACATTATGAAACTAGCGCTAACGGACATAGACGAGGAAATAATTATAAACGGAGAACGATTGAACAACATAAGTTACGCAGATGATACTGTCATTTTTGCAGACAGACTTGAAGGTCTGCAGACACTTGTCTCCAGGGTGGCAGATGTAAGTAGCAGGTTTGGGCTTGATTTAAACATCAAAAAAACCAAATACATCGTTATGAGCAAAAATAGGATACCACCTGGTCAATTACTAGTTAACTAACAACCTATAACATAAATCACCAACTTTTGTTATCGGGGTGCAAACTTAAATGCACAGTGGGACCAATCGACGGGAATTAAGAAGGATCGAGAAGGCAAGATCAGCTTTCGTCAAAATGAAAAAAATCTTTAACAGCCACGATATAAAATTGAAAATTAAAGTTCGTTTACTAAAATGCTACGTATTATTCGTTCTTTTATATGACGTAGAGACATGGACCTTAACTGAAGCATCACTGAAGAGACTCGAAGCATTTGAGATGTGGTGCTATAGACGCATGTTGAGGATTTCCTGGATAGACAGAGTTACTAACGAAAAACTACTACATATAATGGGTAAAGAGCGCGTACTAGTCGTAACCATAAAACGTCGCAAACTAGAATACCTGGGCCATATAATGCGCAATGAACAACGATATGGTCTACTTCGGACCATACTTTAAGGTAAAGTGCATGGGAAAAGAGGTCCAGGACGAAGAAGAATATTCTGGCTGCATAACCTGCGAAAATGGTTTAACTTAACCACTACCGGACTTTTCAGGACAGCAGTCAACAAAGTCAGAATAGCCATGTTAGTGTCCAACATCCGTAACGGATAGGCACCATAAGAAGAAGAAGTCCTTCTAGCTGCAGTGCAACTGCTTCCCGAAAACGCTGTTTCTTCGCTAAGTTTTCGAGCAGTGGCAAAACAACTACTCTCAGATAATCTACTCCTGACCTCATCATATTGCTTTGAGAAGATCTTACGCCCTCTTAAACCAACCGTGCTATAGAGTGAAAATGATCCAATCTTTGTTTGATTTGTCATTTAAACATTTACCTCACATTCAAATCTGCAGCAACTTTCCTTAGTGACCAATCTTTTTCAACACGTTTAATAGCTTTTTATTTTATTTTTCAATACTCGCGAAATTTTCGACACATTAACAATTAAGCAAATCCGTACGACACTACGATTTTACAGTATTAAAATGTAAAATTAAAGTTTTAAACTATTCAGAGGCCGCAGCTGTACTTACCCTAGAAAAGCATGAGCCATAATCCGAAGAGATTGAATGTCCATGATAATAATGAAATTTATTATATACGCTAGATACAGTTTGTTTTTTTATCATAAAATGTTGGAGTAAATTCCACTATTATAACGCTAGAGCTCAAATGCATGCTTCTGAATGTTATGAATTCTAAATTATTTGTAAGGCAAGAAATCAAGAAAGAGATTTAAATTGTATTGCATGATCATCTGTCCTTTCCATGTCTGTAAATATATCAGAATCATCTGACAGTTAAGATATTGTATACCAAGTAAAATACGTTTGCGGCATTTTTTAAATAACGGAAAACATTTTAGCTCTAATAGAATATATTATTCTATTACAGCTTATCATAATGTTGACATTGTAATTATTTCTCAAATTTATGTTTGTATGAGAGCTACTAATAGTTTCTTAAATTATACATTTTCAGTACGATGGTTTCGTGACTCATTTTACGGCAATTTTTCATGTAATATTTTCCTTGGATTTTACTGCAGGCTAGTAAAATATTAGATGCTTTATTCGACAGAAATGTGTTGCTGTTGTCTCTTATTAATTAAGTAATATTAAGATAGAGTTTTAACCTAGATATGGACAACAGAGAAAATTTACAAATTGAAGAGAGACAAGAAGGAGCTTCTTCATCTTCTTATTGTACCTTCTGATAACGAAAGTTGAAGATCACTTCTTTAAACGCTTTCTTATTTTTTACAACGTGAAATATCTGTTTAAAACTTAGGTTAGTCCAATCCATGATTGATTAGCCAAGATTTCTTCTTTATTCTTAATCCTTTTCTTCCCTCTACTCTTGTATGAAACGAGCTTAGATAAATGAACTAAAAAAGTCTAAACAAAGCTATTAAAAAAGCTAACCTTTAATATTTTGTAAAGAACAAAAAGTTACTTAAAGATTTTAGAAAAATTGCATCATATTGCAAAAAATTAACATTCTGTATGTTTGCATTGAGTCAGAAAATAATCAGTACTTATATGAAACCAAAATTATATTTTACCAAAATTTCTAAATTCGTTTACATAAAAAATCTGATAATTATGTAATTAAAAGAATAATAATAAATCATATCACTGTTATTTAGTTTATAGATAATTTTCACTATTCAATAAAATAAATGTAAAATCAGTAAAAACTAGATAATTTAAAGCTTGTGTGTCTTGTAAAAAATTACATAATTGTATCACTCAGATTGGGATTTTAGAACGTTGAATACATTAACAGCAGAAACATTATTATATATACCATAAAAATCCACAGTTTCCACAATTTTCCACAAAAGGCACTTATATAAAATGATAAACAAAAACACTTAGCCGTTGAAAACATGCCTTCAAAACAATCGTACTCTATTCAGTAATTAAATTCACATCGGGCCAACAAACATAGACTAGGCAGTAGCTAATGCTCCCAGTGGCGGTCAAACATGCATATATAATATCATTTGAAACATAAGAAAAAAAAAGGCGAATTTTCGGCTTACCTCGTCAAGAGACCACTAGAACAAATACGTCCTGTATGCTTTACGTTTATAAAGAGAAAAAAGATGATTTGCGGGGAGATAACCAGCGTTCGAATTTATAAGGCCAAAATTGGAATTTACTATGATCTGCAGTTGGATTCTTGAAAGGTAATTTTTTGAGTTTCTGTAAATGCGGATAGGAGGCGGGATTACCATTGTTTGGGAAAGTATGTAGTATGTATTTTCATATCTCATATTGTTTTTACTTTCTTTTACTGTACTATAATATGATCTTATTTAATGGTATATCCTAACCTATGTGCTTTAAAATATATTGTTTCCTGTTTTTCAGTAAAATATCATTGTTAAACTGGCTAGCTCATTATTCTGTTTTAAGTTCAGAGAATTTGACTTACTCTTTTTTTATTTTTTTGTCCCCAATACACACAAAACGTGTAAATTAGGATATTACTGTGACCATTGAATTGGATTGTCGCTATTCAGAAGCGCCCTACAATAGGGTTGATTTATGGGTTGCACTTGTCCCATGACCACCTAAGAACGACCAGAGGGTTTTTCTGACCAGCTCATAACACTCCATCACGACACAGCGTACTTAAAACATCAAGAGTATCGAGTGTCCTCTTTTGAGCCTCGGTCATGGGCGTCCCTTAGCGTCATTACGTGGTACTAACGCTCCTCCACTGGCTAGGAATATAATAATATTTCAAAAGGTGAGTCTATGCTCTTTGTATAGTTAACAGGAATGAGTTAAAGCTAGTTAATTCTCGTAATTTATTCACAATTGAATATTTGCTTTTTTTGCTACTTTTATTTACTGTCAAAATATTGCATTTTTTCTTTAATATTATTCTAATATCATTTAACCAGCGAACTCTTAAGTTTTACACAAAACAACTGTTAATTCAAATATTTATTAGGAATTAAAATTTTATTAAATTATAAAGGGTTAAATTTTAAAACGGTTGCAAGGGAGAGAAGTTGTTGTTTTTTTTCTTCTAATAATCGGATATCTCGTAATTTTCTTCAGTTTTTTTTATGAAGGTTAGGTGTGTCATATTTTATATTAAACTCTTGTATTTCTCTGCCGTGTTCATCCATCCAAAGTTTTTTAGCTTCCCTGGTCTGCGTTTTTACTAGTTTATTTATTTGTTTTGTATTTTTATTTATTTGTATCTCTGTATTATCGTTTTTTTATGAGATCTACAATATCTGTTGTTATTCAGTCTTTTGTGGCACTTGGTTTCTTACTATTCACAAACTTTTGCCAGCGTTAAGTAATACCACCTTCATTTTGTTTCAGGCACTGCTAAAGACTGTTAGACCAAGAGCTGCGAATTAGAAATGTAACAGATTGTTGGTTGACATTATGTTATTATCCAAGTAACATTTAGCATAAAACAATGTAAGGATAAACATTGATTTGCCCTCTATATTCCTTACTGTATTAAAAAATATTAGAATATTTACCATTTAAACATTTAAATGTTTTTCACTAATCTGACAGAAAGCATCATAAAGAGAAAAGTAATGGGTGGGTGTAATATTTACAAAATAAGTAAACAACAAAATAACAATAAGTAGACTTAAACTCTTTAAAATAGTTAACATATAATTACATCTCAAAGAGACAATCAATTTAATTCAAGTTTGTACAATTGAGGAAATGGAAGAATAAAGCCATAGAACAAACAATGTCAACTTTCATCTCTTGTCTAATTAATCAAGCATAGCATTCCAAATAAGCAAACAATAAATAAAATCGGGTTTTTAAAATTCCTTCTGTAGACTGACCCTGATCTTATACAAGCCAAATCAATCGTAGAATCCTCGGTCTTGGTCAACATCATCGTGTCTTAATAAAAGAGAAAACATACTCCTCCTAAACAAAATATCGGCCACTCCATCTACCAATCCAAATCTCGTAGTCAGACATCTTCGCACTAGTCTCCAGCTAAACGTTACGTCAGTGAACGACGTCATCATTGACGGTATAAACGAATCATCTGCCGTTCCCAGCAGCAGTAGTGCAGTGGATAGTGAACATTTAAGTGACTGGAGGCTCGACAGAGTAAAATCACGAAAGCCTGGTAAGTTTAATAAATTAGCAGAGAGAATTTCGAAAGCTCGACGTAATAAAACCTGGTGAGTTTAACGTTAATTTTAAGAAAGGCATCTACAGGATAATGACTGGCGGTATAGAAAGCGGTGAAAACTAGGATGTGAGTTGATTCTTTAAACGGAATAAAAAACAAAAAAAGAATGCGGTGCTGTAGAATAAACGAGATATGGAGAAGTGGCAAGAAGTAGATTCTAAGTTTCATAGGCTTAAGAACTGTTGTCGATGCAGTAGATAGAAGAGCTATATATATATATATATATATATATATATATATATATATATATATATATATATATATATATATGCCCAAGAAAATTTAGAAGAACCAAGATTACTACGATAAAACGATAAAAGTCAACTAGATGGTAAGAGGTCTGCAAGAACGTATATAAAGTAAAGGGATTGCCTAATTCCGTTTAATTATAATGATAAATGTAATAATATTGAATAGCCCCAAAAGATGAACAGAAAATGTACAAACAGCCATAGCGTATATTAAAATAGAATAATAGAGCAAAGCCAATACAAGTAGATCGACCAATGTACTCTGAAGACCTTGTGCTTAAACTGAAGATACTAGAAAATTTAGACGAAAGTAATAAACAATATAAAGATAAAAATATTAATCGTAAAAAAGAAAATACTAATGAAGACTTAACAGAACGAAGATTTAACACCATCAAACAATCAAAATCGAATAGAAATAATTGAAGATAATGGAAATGTATAATTACAGAAAAACAATAATTTCTTTTAATGAAAAAAATAAAAGTAGATATCGACAAAAAACCATACAAATAGCGCATACCATGTGATGGTAACTGTCCAGTGGAAAACGGAATCTTGAGTTCGTCAAGTTACTTGTTGGTTAATATTATTGGGACTTCTCGTGGTTTCAGTACAAAAGCCAAGACCGTAAATAAAACTGTTTAATACATCTATGTAAATGTACTTAAATGTAAAAATATAAAAAAACTTAATTGTTTGTAATAATGAAATAAAAATAAATGTTACAAATATATTATAAGCACATGTTGGTTGTTCGAAGTTTTTAAACAGAATGTCTTTGCCAACAGGAGGGTTGATTTCAGTCAGATCTCTTTACGATCAGACGTGGCCGATTATCTTATCTTCGCGACAAACTGTCGCCAGGATCAAATTTTGCAAAAGACGACAGGAGCGTCGTCAGGTCATTTAGGTTTGAACAAAACCTTTTGAACGCCATGAGGGGGTTCAAAAACCCGAACGTATAAGGTCCACAAGTCAAGATTGAGCTGAAATTGTAAAGTTTATCAAAACACAAAAAAAAACTAAAGTTGATTTACGTTCGGTAGCATACATAACTTTACAACCAGACGTTTGTATACGCCAGAGTTTGTTTTCAGCGTTACACTACGCACAATTCCGTCACTGCTGGAATAGATGTCAGTCACTTTTCCTAAGGCCCATCTAAGAGCTTCCAGTTTATCTTCTTTAACTAGTACTAAGGAACCAATCTTGAGAAGGATACTGCATTGTTTCTTTCATTTGACGCGTTGCTGAAAAGAGACGTATTCTTTAGACAATCGTGTCCAATAACATTGCACCTTTTGCTGCACCCTTTAAAATCTGCTTAATCTGTTTTCCATAACATCTAACAGATTGTCGTCAGGAACTAATATGAGAGGTGACATAACCAGAAAATGTGCAGGTGTGAGAGGAAGTAGGTCTGAGGGATCATTAGACATAGGAAAAGGTAGTCTCGAATTGAGAATTGCTTTAATTTGATTCAAGATAGTGGAAAATTCTTCATAGAAGAGAACCGCATTAATCATGAGTCGTTTAAGATGGTATTTCAAAAATTTAACCCCCGCTTCCTAGACACCACCAAAGTGAGGTGAATACGGTGGAATTAATTTCCAATCGATATCCTCATAAAAGAGTGTGTTATGTAAGTCAGAATAGTTAGTCTTAAGAAAGTTGAAAAGATCATTGTTGGCACCTTTAAACGTGCTCCCATTATCGGAAAGAATAAAAGCGCATTAACCCCGTCGAGAAGTAAAATGTTTTAAAGCTGCTATAAAGCATTCCGTAGTCAGACTTCTTACAACCTGCAGGTAGATGGCCTCTACCAGACAAATAAAAAGTGCTACATAACCGTTAATAGTCTTGTAGTTTCTCGTAAGACGGTCCTTTAAAAGAAAGGTTTCCGCATAATCAAGTCCCGAGTGGGTAAAGGGTCATGAAGGAGTAAGACGTGAAGAAGGTAGGTTACCCTTTAAATAAGTTATTAGTTTTGGAGCTGCCTTGAAAGACGACAATACCAACATTGTGTCCATTGAGAGGCCAATATTTCTCTCGCAAGGAAGATAAAAGTAGCTATGGACCAGCATGTTTTAATTTCATGTACTCATGACATACAAGTATGTCTGTTAAATGATGTTTTTGTAGTTTTGTGGACTAACGATGGGATGCTTTCTCTTGTATGAGATGCCAGCGTTGTGAAATCTTCCACCAACTTGAATCATATAAACTATATCATCTTAATCAAGAAAAGGATTCAGGGTGAGAAGGTTGCTTTAATAATCGACCATGCCATGATTTTTGAGATGTGTGAGATTATCAGAGAAAGAATGATTTTGCAGAATAAAGTTGTTAAAGGTTCTTTATGGCATGATTAACCTGGAATTTTTGCAAAAACGTAATATATAGGCTACAATTAGTTGTTATTTGGTTAAGAAAGAAATTTTATAAATACTGTCGAGATTCATGCAAATTCTTGCGGATAGGTTAATAGTAGATCGAAGTTCAGGGATTTTAACTTGTTTAAAGGGTTGATAAGGCCAGAAAATTTTCCGCCAATGAAAAGCATAGAGGGCCATGAAACCATAGATAAGAATTTGGTAGTGCCGTTGGTGAAATACCACTTGACAATAAATCTGCAATGCTGTGTGTTTATATATCTGCAGGAATATGAATTAGTCAAAGATTAAATCTCTAAAAGCCTGTTTGCAACGAAAGGTTTTAACAAGTTGGGAGGTGTATTGATCCATGCCAGAACAATGCTGGAATAACACCAATAAACAATTTCATCAAAATTAATTTGTAGTGATTGCTCCATCAATTCAAATATAAGAGTAGGGCTCCAGAAAGTTCAAGTCGAGGAACTGTAAGAATATCTTTTAAAGGAGATAATCTGATTTTGGCACAGAGTAAATGACAAATTGTATTTCCCTGAGCATCTAAGGAACGAATAAAAATACAAGCACCATATGCTGCAGTAGACGCATCGTAAAAACTATGTAATTGTATGGATGTAAAATTGGAAACAGTAATATGTCTAGAAAATTGTAATTTATTAAGATTGACTAATTGAGATTGATAATTTAACCATTTTGTATGAATATCCATGGGAACTTCATCGCAGGACATTTTTCGACACCATAAATCTTGTAGAATGATCTTAGCGGTTATTGTAACTGCTGCTAGGAGACCATGAGAATAAATATCCTTGAAATTGCAGAATGAATATGTCTCTTAGTAACCTTAGAATTATTTGCAGTAGGTTAAACATTAAGGAAGAAAATGTCTAATTTGATATTCCAAAAGAGACCTAATGTTTAAGAATTAGAACCTATGTCAAAAGGAGTGTTATCTAAATCATCGATTTATAATTCGGTTGAATTTAATTTCCATTTACTTAAATAAAAGCCATGTATTGGAAATAATTTAGTGATTAAAGATTGAATATGTTTTAGTTCGTCTAAGGTGGAAGTCTCAATAAATGAATTTGGATTTGATCGCCACAATATTTTTTTGTAAACAAACGCTGATTTTCTTTTATAAGAATTTGTCGATACATTTTAACGATATCAGCAGTTAAAGAAAATTTGTGTTTTAGAAAACGTAAAACAATATAGAAAAGGTCATGTTGTAGTGTAGGACCTACCATAAGTAAATCGTTCAAGGAAAAGCCAGTGTCAGTTTTAGCAGATGCGTCAAATACAACACGAATCTTGTTACCCTTTTAAACGTAATGACGAAGAGGAAGAAAGAAGTCTGGATGAGATCCTGAATTTGAAAGTTTAGTCATATGATTCAAAGATGAGTATTCACACTAATGAATTGAGTATAATCTGTTTCTAAAGTTGTTTCTAAAGAGTTTAATTTTTTTTCCAAAGAGACAAAACGTTTGGTAGCTGAAATCTCAGAATTACCAAAATTTGATAGAGGTAACTTTAAAGGACAAGAGACGATGAATCTACCTGTAGAATCAAAGGAAGTAGTTTCTTTAAATTGTTTCTCACATTAAGGTTCTTCTTGAGAAAAGAACTTGGCTTTTGGAAATTCTTCAAGTTCCCAGAATTTCTGTAACTGATTTTCGAGAATTGCGTTGCTAGAAAAATGACAATTTGTTTTGTTATAAGAAAGAAAAGGTATAAGACCGGATACAGTTCAGCCAAGCTTGGTTTTATGTAAAGTTGATTGACCATGTGATAGCTTAATTTAACCATGTGTGGATCGGCGAGTGTAACATTAGAGGGAATATTTAGAGATTCCCTGTTTAGTGTGATAGAAGGCAATCTACCTGTTATTTCAAGCATCACCTATACAATACTTATACTTATATGTACAAGAAATTGTACGTGTAAAGTTGATGGTATTTGATTTAAAGGTAAGAGAAGTTTTAAGATGAACCACAGAATTTGTTTGATTTATGCCATAGACAGAAAAATCAATTGCAGTTGTGAGTAATTTCAAAGTGTTAAGTAAGCGTTGAGTGATAAAATTACTTTCCGAACCACTTTCCAACACCGCACGAGCTTTATGCATGTTGCCTTTGGAGTTAAAGATCTTAATTAAAGCAGTAGACAGTAAAATTTGTGACGAACTAGCAAAATGGTTGTGAGTTTTTAAGGAGTTTGTAGTTTGATTGGAAAGTGTTTGAGAAGATGTTGCTTCCAAATTTAGAGTGTTTTGATTAGAATTATAAAGATGTAAAAGTGTATTTTTACTACATTTGCTACAGCCAGAAGATTTGCAGTTTTTAGTAGGATGTCCAGAACGTAAATATTTGATGTAAAGTTTTAAACATTTCACTTCATTTAAGCGAGAGGTTGGTTGTAATTTACTAAAATTAGGACAAGAATAAACAAGATGATTTTGTAAAAATAATGAACAGTTTAATGTATTGCTGTTATTGTTCGTTGATACAAAAGATTTTGCTTTGGTGCGAAGTTTATCATCGTGATTATTGAGAGATTCCAGAACTCTACATTTTTCTTTTAAGAATTCTGTGAGCTTATTTAATGTGGGTAAATTTATTATAGCGTTATCTTTTAATGATTGTTCTCGTTCGCGGCGAGATGTGTTCTCCAATTTTGTAGTGACTAAGTAGATAATAAGAGGATCCCAACCTGTAATGTCTATTTATAAAGATTCAAGAGATTGTATATGTCGTTCTAAACCGTTTAATAATCACAGATTTGATTTTTTTTTGGCAATATGATCCATACTCATTGAAAATTTTAAAACCACAAATACTACTTTTCCTGTTTTTTTTGCAATGTTAATTATTCTTTTTTCTGTTAAAAAAACCAAGTTTTATGGTAAT
This sequence comes from Diabrotica undecimpunctata, assembly GCF_040954645.1. Taxonomy (NCBI): domain Eukaryota; kingdom Metazoa; phylum Arthropoda; class Insecta; order Coleoptera; family Chrysomelidae; genus Diabrotica; species Diabrotica undecimpunctata. The sequence continues at coordinate 87,105,346 of NC_092807.1, read as the reverse complement.
CGTGAAGTCACTTAACATACAAAATGCTTACGAGATTAGGCACATGGGCCCAGAGGTGAAAATTCACTAATATCTTTGAAACGCACGTGCGTATCCAAGAAACTCTCAACAAGTATTGATTATCGATGCCTAATAAGCAGCTATACAAAGCAAAAACAATGCAACCAAATATTTGCGCCAGTGGCAACCATTTAAAGCTATTTCGCCCACTCGCCTAACGTAGGGTTAATTTTAGCATTATCAGCAGAGTCAGCCATATTGACAAGTAAATTTATTAAATGTAAAATAATTAAAGTACACTTTGTAATTACTAAAAAACAATAATTTCTTTTAATGAAAAAAATAAAAGTAGATATAGATAAAAAAAAAACCTTACAAATAAAGCATACAGTGGACTCCAAAAACAATTCCAGTCAAGAAATATCCAAAGAACACTAAAATTGTTATACTCCGACCGCTAATTAGGTGGTTAGATGGAGTTGGGACCGACTTATTGGTACTAGAGATTAGAAGATGGCAACATATTACCAGAAACCGAACAGAATGGCGACGAATCTTAGATCCACAGAGGATCGTCGAGCCAAAGATCGCCGATGATGTTATATAGAGAAAATACTAAAAAAGGTAACCAGCTTACACTATGCATTTAACAAAAGAGTATTAGGAAGCAAATAAATACAAGAGTTAAACATAGCTCTTGTATTAATTTCTTTCGCATATGTACAAGTACACACAGCTAATCTATTTTAGAATTATTGTACAGAAAATGGATAGATACGTAAATGAAAAAATTAAACAACATATAAATTGAGAACCTTTTCTCGAAAATATAGAGAGGACATAGTTGATTTGGTACCAGCGTCTAACACGAAAAAATCAAAATAATTTAAAACGAGAGGATAACAGAACCAAAGAGAACAAAGAATAGAAGAAAAGAGAAAACGAAAAATGGATATATAAAATAAATGAAATTCAACAAAAAAGGGAAAATACAATCGAATAGTTTTAGTTAACGAACCCACAGAGTTAACTCTCTTTTAAATATTGACTTATGGTATTCTGTTCTTTATGCCATTTTTACTTGTTTTACTATCATGAAAACATTCTTGGAGGAGACTTAAGATTATTCATTGCCATTATGTGATTTTTGTCGCGTTTTTATGCCTCCGAACTTTTGAAAATACTTAAAATGTACCAATTATATTTAGGTGAGGTTTAGCTTTGAGTGGCCTCGTTTAGGAATTTTATTGCATTTTCATTTTACATTAACATAATGGCATTTACGTTTTATTGATGACAGATGAACTGTTTTTATGGCCAAATAGCAAAATTCAGTACAGCAATAACGTTGTAATAAATTGGGTCTCTGGTAGTATTGGTAGTACAAACTATCCTCCGCCACAACAATTAATAATAAATTGACAGCAACTTTTACAGCCCTATTAACTTATATATTTTTAGCACGTAAGCAAACCGCTCGGACAGTTCTGTTTTTAAAATAATCGTAGTGTATTCTACCATAAAACTTTACCCAATTCCTCTTCAGGTGACTTCAGTCATAACTTTGTCTTTTTTAAATGGGAAAGTACATCATGTGACACCTTATTTAAAAGCTTTCTAAATACTTATTTCAAAAACGTAAATACTATTTTTGTTTATTTGAGTTAATAATTTTTATATGATAGAAGATATTTTGTTTTAAATAGATGTAAAATATATTTATTATAGTCTAAGTTATTACGACTAAATTAATGATACAAGATACGTAACGAACTACAAGTGACAACTCATACTCAATAAACAAATTGCAGAGTAATTAAAAGCCAAAACTTTTTTTAAAATAAAAGGTGTTTAAAATGTTTCTCATTTACTTCTTGGCAGTAATACAATCTACTTCTTGTTTCTTCTCTAACTTTTTACAACATCCTTTGATCAATGGTACGGCATTCTGAGATAATTCTTTGTCGTAGTTGGTCAATTATATCTGGTTGTCTAACAATAAAACACTGAAAACTTTTTATTTTTAACACTTCTACAAAATTTATACAAAATTTAAATTAAATTTTGTGTAAGTTTTGAAAATAAAAGTTTTTAGTGATTTATTGTTAGCTAAAATGAATTTCCATCAAGTTTCCATCCAGTCGAATCCACCACTCATATCTGGTTGTATCTGATATACTTTGGATTTTAAGTAACTCCATAGAAAAACATGTAATGGAGTTAAGTCAAGAGATCTTGTTCTATGTTGTGTGTGTCCCTGTTGACCAATCCGTCTTGTCGGAAAAACATTATTCAGATAATTTCGCATCCCGGCTTCATAGTGGGGCGTAGCTCCGTCTTGCTGAAATATGACGTTTTGAGAGAATTGCTGCAGATGATTTGTAATTATATTATTTATTGATTGCCAACGTTATCTCGGTCTCCAACATATTAAACTAAGTTTTATCATTTAATTTACCGTCAATAAATATTAGGCCTACAATATAGTTACCTAATATGCCTGCCAATAATTTAATTTTTGTGGACATTGCGTGTGGCCTTCTCGAAATAATTTGGGATTTTCTTCAGACCGGTACCGAACATTTTAACGATAAAAAAAATGTAATGAATTTAATTGGGATTCTGTACAATATTATTTGTAATGGTTTCACAATATTCCATCAATTTGTCTGGGTCATCCTCTGTTATTTTTACCAACCATTTTTATTTTGTAAGGATGAAATTTATTTCTTTTCAAAATCTTTGAAATTGTTTTCTGATCTACTTCACAAACGTAAGCAACAGTTTAAGTAGAAGTAGACGGGTTAACCACTAGCTCACTTAACCCAAGAACCACAAGGTGGGGTGACAAACCCGGTCGGTGGTGATCCGACCGCACAAATTTCTTTGACATAATCGTGATCCTGATGAACCTGTATGTTGTTCACCCATCTACCTTCAGTATTTTATATGACTCGTAACTGGTGATTTGTGTTTTTTATGAAAGTTCACATATAGTCGTTTCACATTTTTGACCTAACCTTGTGGTTAAGGTAACAATTTTTTATCGGTAAGTTCTTTCTAAGTATTAATAATTTATAGTGTCTTATATGTTTGTTTTTATAAACTATATTAACCCAGAAATCTAAATAAATATCCCCTTACGCAAGCAAAATTATTGTAGAAAGCCCCTTATGAGGATGATTTTACTTGGTAAAGTAAAATGTTCTTTAGATAAAAGCGAAAGTGAAGATGAAGGTGACCACCGGACGACCATTTTAAAGATATAATTGATTTGGCAGAATTGCAACAAGATTTTTAATATGTTGATATATATTAAAACGCCATGGACCAAGATTTAGAAGAAGACAACTGCCCCAAAGTATTAGGTCGAAATATTTGTTTAAATGACACAACCTATAATTAGTGAGAGAACCAGAACTTAAAAAAAACATATATCGTTCTGTATCTACCCGGTTAAAGTAGAAAAACTACAAATACTACCAACATAAAAGAATTATGGCAACTGTTTTTCCTTACTCGCTGAAAAATTTCTAAATTGCTTAGCTGATGCATTAGTGCAAGATCATTTATGTAACAAAGAATAAATAATACAAGGCTTCCGAAAACTTTAAGGGAATCTATCATTTTAGTATTTGCGGAGATTTTAAATAATATAAGAATAGGCTATTTAACTGTCAACTTGGTTTTTAATTGACTTTTGACATCCTAAAAAGTATAGTCAAATATAAGTATTTTTATATTTTGACTCACTCTGTATATTAGTTTTGCTTATTGTTATCTAAAAATCCATTTTTCTCATTAGAAATCGAAAAATTTGGTAAATTTTTTGACGAATCAGTTTATAAAAGATTTTTTTTTATTTAAATTAATGTGTCTTGGCTGCAAAGACCATTAACACAAACAATATTGTGTACAATAATTACGAAAAGTACATGTTACTAATTGCTACAGTTAATCTATAAGCTTAGAACCTATGACCAAATAATACAACAATTCTATCATTAAGGTATAAGTTAAAGGTAAAGTACATGGAAAACAAGGGGTCATATCCTATTGAACAACTGAATGTCTTTCAAGAAACCAATTAGGTTGATCAGGTGAGTTTAGAACGTCTTTGATATTTGACTTAAGTTTATGTTGCATTCTGTGTTCTGCGTACCGGGGACACTCGATCAGAATGTGTTTCAGAGTTAATACACTTGAGCAGATTTGGCAATATGGGCTTCGGCTCGGACTTCATTAAGTATTCATGTGTGAGTCGGGTATGTCTTATTCTTAATCTTCGGGTGACAGCTTTTTCTTTTCTAGAGATTGTTGGAAGTTCAAATTTTTTAACAGTCTGCCGGATCTCATGTAATGCACTCTTGATTGTATTCCAGTGGGTTTGCCAGGTATGATACTGTTGTTGCTTGAATATTTTCTTTAGGTTATTACGGATTTGAATATGTTGGGCTTTTGAGGATTTACTGTTTACACAAGAATCTTGCTTGGCTGCTTGGTCTGCTTTTTCATTACCGGGGATGCCGATACGGTATGGTAGCCAGATCGGATTGGTAGCCAGATGATCGTGACATTTACACCTTGAAAAGCGAGTGCACTGTAAATCCTATGGACTTCTTGAACTAAGGGATGCTGAGAGTATAGACTTTTTATCGAGTGTAGTGACGACAGGGAGTCTGTGCATATTGCTTGGTTTTTATCATCTGTTTTTAGATTTTTTAAAGCTTCTAGTATCGCATAAAGTTCTCCAGTGTATACGCTGCATAAATTCGCCAAAAAAGATGATTTTATTATTTCATCATATGTGGTAACGGCACATCCAATGCCTGCTTTACTTTTGGAGGCATCTGTATACAGAATTTTTTGGAATTGGTTCGTGCTTATGATTTCTTCGAAGCGTTGCCTTATAAGAAGGTTTGAGGTTTCATGTTTTCTGTATTCTAATAGAGAAGTAATTGTATGTAGGATTAGTCTATTCCAAGGCGGAGTATCCTGGATTGGAAAGGGATGTGTTTTAGTAAGGTCGGTGGTTTTTCTTAGAGTTAATTTCTGGATGTCTATTATTGATTGGATCCTTTGCGGGGTCTCCACAGGCGATGTTTAAGTAATTAAATGGTAGACTGGATTGAATGGATTTGCGGACACGGAACCAAAGTAAGATTGAAAAAGATACATTAGTCGTATCCAAAGAGGTGGTTCATTAGCCTCGCAGTAAAGGCTGTCTATAGGACTAGATTTGAAAGCGCCTACGCAAAGACGAATACAAGTGTTATGCAAAGAGTTCAGTAGCTTTAAGTCAGATTTTGTTGCAGACATGTATATGAAGCTGCCGTAGTCCAGTCTTGAGCGGATTTAAGCTCTATATATATTTAGTAAGATGGTTTCGTCCGCACCCCATGTGTACTTTGATAGTGCCTTGATAATATTGAGTCTCTTTATTGCATTGCCCTTTACTACACTAATATGCTGTTTCCAAGTAAGCCTACTGTCAAACGTTAAACCAAGTATATTGTGATGAGTAACTAGTTGCAATGGCGTGCCATTAAGGGTGATAATTGGACTTTGGCTGCAGGGTCTTCTGCTAAACCGTAATAATTTCGACTTCTCAGTTTACATAATAAACAGGTTAGAGAGATAGGTCTGTATGATTTTGTTAGGTTTCAGGGTAGCTCAGATTTTTTATTGGTATGATAATTGATTCACGCCACAGTCTGGGTAATTGCTGACTATGAGGCTAGAATAAGATAAATTTTTGATGAATATAATTGGGATATTGTCTGGTCCAGCGGCGGAGTTCGTACAAGAGGATAATGCAAGTGCTAATATTTCTTGTGTAAAAGGAAGGTTGATAGCGTCAATGTCGTGTCTACTAATTTGTGGAGCAAGAGGAATTTGTATATTCTGGTCATTTGGACTTTTAATCTGTTCGACTTCAGACCTGACTTTCCATGCAAAACTTTCAGCCATGATTTGAGCAATAGTTTGACTATCTGTTATAACTTTTCCATTCAATGATATTGCGGGAATTTTTGGAGGAGTTTTATGACCTTTCATTTGTCTTATTTTTGTCCAAACTTGAGATGGTGGAGTATCACTAGTAAGAGGAGAAACAAAATTTTGCCGGGAATCTTTTTTGCTTTTTTAAGGACATATTTCTCTTTGGCTCTTAGCTTTTTAAAATAGATCAGGTTTTCTTGAGTTCTTCTTTTTCGATATCTGTTGAGAGCCGTTTTGCATTGACGAACAGTTAGTTCACATTCTGAATTCCACTACGATACTGCTTTTTTAAAGAGGCATATTGTTCTTTTATTAACATCATTTTCTGCATACATATTAATGCAGGTATTAAAAAGAGTTATTGCCTCTTCTATATCTTCAAATTGTTGAAGTAATAAGATATGATCTTCGGCGCTAGTCTGAAAATTATTCCAGTCCGCTTTAGCGATATTTCATTTAGTAATGGCGTCTAAATTGGTAGTTAGGATATATTGTATAAAAAATAAATCATTAGACATGCAGATAGATGTTCCTCCACATGTTTATGTGTTTCATTGAAATTGGTTTCTTGAAGGCAGATGATATCTGCTTTTGTATTATCGATTAATTGTTGTAAGCGTTCTAAGCGAGGGTAGAACCCGTGGCAGTTCCACTGCACTAACGTGAAAGTAAAATATATTTAACATAGAGAACGTTGAGAGGTCAGAGAAGAGTCGGTTAGATAATAGTGTTTGATGATGATGTTGTTTTCAGACATGGTGTTGCTGACTGTAGGAGAACATTGATTTAAGTTGTTACTCATGTAGTCAAAAATAACTATTTTTGGTATTCTTGTAATAAAGTTTCGACTGACAGGCAGCAATTGTAGCGCATTCCTTTATTACTGGTTGCCTGGCTTATACTTCGCCGAAACAGTCCTTGATAGGACTGGCTTATGTTAAATGTGACAAAAAATGTCAACACAGCTGAATTTTTTGGTTCAAAAAGTATTAATAAACAATGTCTTACCAAATAATATTACAGCTCTTGATGTTAAAACCTCTGCACAACAATTACTAATCACTTTTTAATGGTTAAATACTTTTAAAAACTTGTATTTACTTCGATAAACAGCCTATTTTTACAGTGATTCACAGAGTGGTATGTACTCGTCCGAATCATAAAAGATTTAAATGTCGTTTATTTTGAAAAATATTTTTGGGTAGCCAGTGATCCCTTCTTGTGAAAATCGTTTCACCAATCTTACCTTGTAGTTCTAGGGTTAACACAAACATCTGTTTATCTTCGGATAGGCGTTTACTTCCCGTCAGTTTCTTAGTTTGAACACTACCAGTTTTAAAAAAAATTTGGTTAAAAAAACTGACTTAAAATAGTGCCTGTTAGGCACTGCTGGTCAGGATAGCGTTCATTAAAAATTTTTCTGTAACCATATCGCAGTTTTATTTATAATATTTTATAATACAAAAGATTATATAATAAACGCTCAAATGACAACTCAAAAAACATCCGGGTAGATAAAAAATTTTCTGGTCCCATAATCTTGGTAGAGAGTGAAAAAAATGTTCACCCTTTACCACTGGACCATTATAATAACAGCAAACAAAATGAAACCTTTACGTTAGTCGCCAACATACGTATTAAATAAGCATCCCATGGAAAATATTACATTACCGACAGATAACTCTACCGTATAATAATATGTTACCCAAGTACAAAATGCTCGTGAAGTTATTTTACATATTATATCCTTATTTTGTATTTGTGATTTAAAAACAGCCGACAATAATTGGTATGACTAAATTTCTAATTGACAGTCCTCCTTAAATTAGGATTTTCTTTAATATCTCGACATATTATAATAATTTGTTATGCTATTAAATTTTTGTTACATTTATACATTGCTCTTTATACACATCATTTTATTTTTGGACGGCAAAGTATTCTAACTTCTCTCTTACATGTCATTCGGAAACATCCGGAAATTATGTACTTTAATGGCACAAAATATAATTTCCTACATCTACATATTTTACATGAATACTCATTATTTTCCTGACATCCTTATAAAGAGGAAGCTTTTGTTTTTAAAATTCACTTTAGCTATAAAACATCCGACTACTCATAAAGAAGACTTTTTGTATGTTTTTGTACCTTTTCTCAAAACTCCTTAATGTCTATATTTTTCGTTGTCATTACACTAATTTAGCTGCTCTTTGATCTTTTACTTGTATAAAGGTCGCTTCCGAAAGTTTTACTTTACTTTTCGCCAACTTCTTTCACAAAGGTAGACTGCCCTTGAATTTTAAAGATTATAACGAACTATACCGGTATTTCGTAGTGCCAGAAGGCAGAAGTCAATAAAAGGTTTCTTGTATAAAATTGACGTTATACATACAGAAACAGCTATTTTGGAAATTTAACAAATTTATGATTTATATAAATTTATAAATATATAAATTTATATATACACATATATATATATATATATATATATATATATACATATATGCATATATATATATATATATATATATATATACATATATATATATATATATATATATATATATATATATACGTATATATATTTATATCTAATCTAATTAGCCATCTTCGGTCCAACTTTCGACCATAGGCCTCCCCAATCCTTTTCCATTCTTCTCTGTCTGTCGCCACAGTCATCCACCTAGAGCCCACGTGCTTCTGTGCTTCTTGATATCATCTGCCCATCTCATTTGGGGCCTTCCTCTGCTTCGTTTATCCTCCCACGGTCACCAAATGATAAGAATTTTGTTCCATCGGTCTTCTTTTTGTCTTATATTGTGTCCGGCAAATCTTCATTTCAATTTTGCAACTTGCCTGATGGAAAAGTTTCGGTGATATCGTGTCACTTTGTCTCACGCCTCTATTTATTTGTATTGATTTTGTTCCTTTATATACTTTAATTGTTGTTTTGGCTTCCTTATATATATTCCTTATATAATATATATATATATATATATATATATATATATATATATATATATATATATATATATATATATATATATATATATATCATCCTTGATATTGCCAAAGAAATCGGATTCCCACAAAAATAAAATGAAATGAACATAGTAAACTGATAAAACTAAAATAATGCTAAAACAAAGAAGGGAAATGAAAGTAAGTAGCAACATACAGAGAATACAATACTCTGAACTATGAAAGACTGGTAGAAAATGCAATCATTAATCATTGTAAAGAAGCAAATCGTTGCTCTAACAAACGAGAACACCAGAATTACAGACAGAAATGAAATCATACAACTCGTGACTAAATTCTGCAGCGATTTATACAAAGCCCCTGACACACTTGAAGAAGTAATCAGTAATCAAGAAAATGTACCAGAAGTCCTTCCGGAAGAAGTAGAATCAACAATTACAAAAATGAAAAGCGGTAAATTGGCAAATCGTATATAGAAACTTTAGCAAATATATACAGACAAGCAAAAGGTAAGGTAAAAATTTATGAAAACTCTACAGAACTTCCCACTAAAAGAGGCGTTCAACAAGGAGACGCAATATCACCAAAGATCTTTGGTGATACTGCAACTCTAGAAAATATATTCAGCAAGATAAACTGGGAGAACAAAGGAATATCTATTGATGGATAATACCTCAACTGTCTAAGATTTACAGACGACATCGTTCTGATTACTAATAATCCTGCAGAACTACAAGAACTTATAAGCGACCTAAATGCAGCTAGCAATAGTTGGCCTAAAAACGAACTTGACAAAAACAAAAGCTATGTATAACGAGCTAGTTGATGTACAAGATGTAATAATAAACAACACTGCACTTAAGACAGTAGACGAGTATGTATACTTGGGCAATTAATACATAAATCTGGCTCTCTACTTCCAGAAATCAACAAAAGAATGAGACTAACTTGGACATCTTTTGGTTAAAATTCAGTTATATTCAAATCAAAGATGCCAATACACCTGAAGGGAAAAGCATCCGATCAGTGTATACTACCAATCATGACAAACGGCTGCAAAACTTGGACATTAAAGAAAGAGGTATCGAATCTCAAAGACACTCAAAGGTCAATGCAGCAATGCATGCTAGGTATAACAAAGAGAGATCGAAAAAATAGAATGGATCAGACAGAAAACCAAGGTTACTGATATAATTCATAGAATTAAATTTTTAAGATGGAAGTTGGCGGCACATTTAGCGAGAAGAACTGATAATAGGTGGTCCACTAGGATTACACTGTGGTATCCAAGAGGCGTCAAGGGGCCAAGCAGACGTCCAAATTTAAGATGGGACTATGACATAAGGAAACAAGCCGGTACAACATGGCACAGAAAAGCGAATTTTAGACAATCGTGGGCAGATATGAAGAATGAATATGTAAGGGAGGCTACACTATAATTGGTAGAGTATGCTGAGAATGTACATATATATATACATATATATATATATATATATATACATATATATATATATATATATATATATATATATATATATATATATATATATATATATATATATATACATATACACTCGCGATCATAAAATCCGGGTAATCTTGAAAATTTCAAGTTTCTTCAATATTTTTGCCTCTGGTGCAGTAATAACCTTTTTTTTGCTAATGTATTTTTTATTTGTCATCAATGTTTGTTTTAAAACAAAAAAAAATGGTTTTTTATTGTTTTTATTAAAAAAAACAGAAAAAAAATCAAATTATTGATAAAACAGACATACGAAAAAATATGGAAAATACAGAACGTGGTAAAAAATCAGTGAAATTTCAATGACCAATATCGTGTATTGCCTTGCATTGCTCTAATAACCTCTTGCAGACGACGGGGCATACTCTCAATTTTTCTCCGGATTATATGTTGTGGTAATCCGGAGAGTACATGTTATTCCACTTACTCACTAACAGATCCTTAAGCTCCTGTGCGTTGTTAGGAGGTGTATGGGTTTGAATACGTTTTTTTAAATCGTCCCAGAGATGTTCGATGGGATTCAGGTCCGGAGACCTAGCTGGCCAGGCTACCCTCGTAATTCCAACTTCGTCCAAGCATTACATACCGATCCTGGCAACGTGCGTTCGCACGTTGTCCTGCATAAAAACGGCGTTTTCTCCAAGCCCTGCCATGTTGGGCATAACATGTTCTTCCGGAATCTCCGTAATGTACCTTCGTGCAGTTAGGGACCCATTTTCGATGAAGGGTAATTCTGTGTGGAAGTCGGAAGATATACCTCCCCAAGCCATGACCGAGCCTCCACCAAATGGCATTCTTGGAGCAATGCAAGCTTGTGAAAATCGTTCACCGGTTCTCCTCCAAACTCTTACACGTCCATCGGATCCAGTTAGGCAGAAACGGGATTCATCTGAGAATAACACTTTGCTACAATCGTTAATTCCCCAACGCGCGTATTGTCGAGCAAAAGCTAGTCGTGCAACTCGAGGCACCCGGCGAAGTGGTGGTCCTCTAGCCATTACCCGAGAAGATAGTCAAGAAGAACGAAGTCTTCTTTTGACTGTTGCAACACTAAAATTGCGATTTCGTACTTCCTCTAGACGATTTTGATGCATAACCGCTGTTGTGGTCCGGTTAAGTAAAGACTGAAACACAAAGAAACGGTCATCTAGTGCCGTGGTCGTTGTTCTTCGTCCAGAGCCAGGTCGCCTGGTTAGCAAACTTGCCCCCTGAAAGCGTTGAAGTACTCGTTGAACCGTAGAAAGGCTTACGCCAACAGTTCTTGCGACTTGCCGTTGAGTATGACCGTCTTCCACAAGTGCAACAATTTGTGCCGTTTCAACAGTCAAAGGCATTTTTGTCAAAAAATAAACACTAAAAATCGCACTAATAAACACTAATGGTGCTAACAATAAACGTTTGTCCGTTGCATTTGAAGAGAATGTCGAAGCACAAACGAGACATTTAAAACAAGCGGAGTTACAGGTAGCGTTTATTTTGGGAAGTGTGCACTTTACCCCGAAATTGGCACTATTGGAATTCTTTGTTACAAAGGAAACCGCAACAATTCTCAGAAACATGCATTAGTTTGTATTTGTGTTATTATTATTTACGATAAAGATCGTTAAAAATGAAATATCGGTGATTTTCAAGGTGAACCGGATTTTATGATCGTGAGTGTATATATATATATATATATATATATATATATATATATATATATATATATATATCATATGGATGTATTGGGTTTTGTAGTTATCGATTGGAAATAAAACTTGTTAATGCCTCTTTGACCTATCGAGTTTATTTAACTCATTATAAAAAACGTACTAAAAATAATAAATGCAATTTAAAATTATAGTTGTTATTAATATACAGTCTTACTCATAATTTACTTCTGAACAACGTTCAAGCCTGCGCATTAAGTGAATATTCATTAACGATTTGTCACACTCCTATCTATGACCAAGTAAAAATATTGGCAAGGGAAAGAAACCGACAAAACACAAAACGACAAAAGATTATTTTTAGAAATGTGTGTAATAAAAACCAGACAGAACACCTTGAATAAAAGATCGGATATATGAGAACCTAATACTAATCTACTACCAATGAAAGAATCACTACATATATAAAAGTCATAAAAAAGTACACAAAATATGGGAGGAGTTATCCTAAGTTCAAAGAAAATCAATATTGTTTTTTTTTGTGTTTGGTGTTTGCCTTCTTCACTAGTAAGAAAAACTCTATGGCTTGTTTACTAAATACTTAAAATAAGAGAGAGTAAACAGAATAGCCAGAGATAAAACGAGAATCATGATAATTGACAGAGCTAACAACAATCAAAATCATCTGGTCATGATAAACAATATCGCTGTTGTAGATAAATTTGTGTACCTGGGCTCATTAATAACCAACAAAGGAGGCTGTACTGAAGAAATAAAGCGGCGGTCAGCAATCGCAAAAAGCGCTATGGCAAAATTAACAAAAATTTGGAAAAGCCATGAAATAACTACCGATACAAAAATGAGACTAGTAAGAAGTCTAGTTTTTCCAGTTTTTACTTATGCATCGGAATGCTGGTCCCTTACTGAGAAAGACAAAAAGAACATAGATGTATTTGAGATGTACTGCTGGAGACGAATGCTGAGAATACCATGGGTGGCCCGAAGAACAAATGAATCCATACTGGACCAGCTAAACATAAAGAAAAGACTAAGAACACAAATATCAGAACAAATAATAAGCTATTTTGGACATGTCCTTCGAAGAAATGGTCTTGAAAAACTTACCATCCAGGGAAAAGTAGAAAGCAAAAGAAATAGAGGTAGATCTCCCACACGATACACGGACCATATTGTTGCTACCATTGGCGCTCCATTGTCAGAATGTTCTAGAATGGCAGAAGATAGAAAAACGTGGAGGAACATTGGGAAATTTAGTTAATAGCTTCATGATATCACGATACCTGCATCAGGTTAACGACAAAGAAGAAGAAGAAGAAGAAAACAGAATAGCAATATCGCGCCTATGTCATAGCTTGCTATTAGATTGCATAAACATAGAAGCAGGGACAGACAGGTCAAAGTAGTGTGCGGTTCATTCTACAGAGAGTTTTAATAGACATTTTTAATTTTCTGCCGCATTTTTTTCTACGGCGTATAGATTTTTCGTAAATCAATATTTTCCATTTTCCCTTTAAGACGCGGTTTTTAGCGGAAAGCCTGGCGGTAGGAATGGAAAACTTTTTTGCAGATTTTTTAAGATTTTTGGATTTTTTCCAAATTAACATTCTCAGCAAAATTTAGCTTGTTCATATGATTTTTAAAGGTTCAGTGGCATTTTCGTCTCTGACGACTGGAGTATAAATGTCATTTTAATGACCAAAATTGCAGGTCGAACTGGACATACTCAAAAGGAAAATTTATGGTTTATAGACAAAAAAATTTAGCCTCAAATGAGCATAATAATCACAAGAGTGGAAGAGTGATCCGTGTATATTAAACAATTGGCATAAACGCCTACAGGCTGTATAGTATATGGTATATATTGTAGAAGAAATCAAAACCATGCACCTTGTGGCACATCTACACACCATTCATGTAGAAAACGGATTTATCGATAAAAAAATGAGCTGAAATTTGAATAATTTCCCAACAGTGACTCTGCTTAACAATTTATACTGACTTTTAACAAAATTTACATTTTTTACTGGGTATTTCTATTACTATTAACTTAGTATATTTGATAAAAAAATGTCGCTTAATAAATAAGTAGTTTTTTAAGCGAAATATTCGAATTTGCAACACAAAAGAACTTTTTTGGTTAGGATCTCACTTTGTACTGAAACGGTATTTCGTAGATATATAGGACACCATTAGAACAAATGCTGCCGTAATTCTTTTTGTCCTTCCTATTGTTTAGCAGAAGAACAAACATAGTTACTAATTACACTAGAGACCGAGAAAACTAATGTATAAAGCATTACATTTTATTGTTACAAAAGTTTTTCCCAGGCTGCTTAAATTAATTTGGGAGATCGGTTGTATTTCACTTGCTTATAGTTGTTTGCTTGTTTTCGTATCACTAATTTCGTTTTAAATACAGGAATATTTTTTACGTAAAATTATGATTAAATAAAAAGTGTTTATTTTTAATTATCCCCTTTTTTTATTCGTTTACTGTTCTGGGCAATCAATAAAACTTTGTATTGACAAATTTCCATAACTTATTTGAACAAAATTTTATTAGCATAATATATCAGCTTTTTTTTTAAATTTTGTTATCTACCGTATACATTTTTTTTCATTTTGGCATCCAAAATTAATTAAGATATATGGACGATGTTAAAGCAATTTTGGAGATTTCTCTTATTAGAAAAATCAAGCTTGTAAAAAATAAATCTTTTTTCTTCACTGTATAAACAGGTATGAAGTAGAAATGTGTAGTATGAGATATTACAAAATTACTCTTATCTAGGGATTTATCAATTTTTTAGTGGAAATATTTTTAAATAAACAATAAAAACGTTAAACTTATTATTTTGCTGATAACTTAAAAATGTGTCTATTTAAAGATTAAATATCAAAAAACAACTTTTTCAGAAAAAAAGATACACAAAATAACATATGCTAAAATAAAATCGGTTAATACACAAAAAAGTTATTGCAAAATGAACAACTAAATCGCGGTTTTTGAATATTCCTAATATCTTTTTTATTACCTTATTTGAATTTGAGGGTATTATTATGTTTGAATTGTGTGCAAAAGATGAGCCAGAATGGTTAAATAGTTTTCGAGAAATTTTATTGGTTTATAACTTTTTTTGAATAAAGAGCTAATTTCTAATGTTGGTCCAGATAATTTGACTGAATGGATCTGAATAATCCGCGGGTTATTTTCTGTGTATACTATACTATTAACTTATAAAAAAAAAACAGTTTTAAAATATTCATTTATGTATAGTCTGTTTCACGGAAAATGGTTAAGTGCTAAATGGTTACCTGAGTTGATCCTATTGTGTATACAAAAGTCTCTCAATAAACTACCGAAGTACACAGGGTCGCACTTCAGAAAGTTTGTTATTTAATATATTTCATTGGTAGCTGTGTAATACACGATTATAAAAATTTATTAAATTATTTCATATGGTGTTTTTAGGTTGTTCAAGTGAATATACTTGATAATTGAACAGTTTTTAACATGAAGAAAGTAGTTTGTTTGTTCTACGTGAATAAATGTAGTATACTTTTTACAGGCTTAGGACTGTCAGCAAAAACCTGGCGGGTTTAAAAGTTTTTGTTCTTCCTAATCGGATGTAGTTAAAAATGTACAGTAATAATAGTTCTATTTATAGTATAT
This sequence comes from Diabrotica undecimpunctata, assembly GCF_040954645.1. Taxonomy (NCBI): domain Eukaryota; kingdom Metazoa; phylum Arthropoda; class Insecta; order Coleoptera; family Chrysomelidae; genus Diabrotica; species Diabrotica undecimpunctata. Next base: position 87,089,496 of record NC_092807.1, on the reverse strand, counting down.
ACATACAAACGAATAAATAATGTACAAAAAATAGATGAATTGAAAAAAAAAAAATATAGAAAAATATATACAAGTTAATATTTCCAAAAAAAAATACCCAAAATAACCAAAATATATTTATGAATTCCTAAATACCTAATTCTGTTTCGCTGTCGCTATCCTCTTCAAGATTAATAACAATTGGTTTAATTATGTGATTCAAAGTAACATATAAATTTTCTACGTTTATTACATGGCGTACTGAATTTTTCCAACTTTCTGGGGAGATATCATCAACACATTTCCTTATTAATTTGACTACACTACCACTTAAAGTCAGAGAAACATTTTGTGACCTAACATTTGACTTTAGTTGGTGCCACATATGCTCTATGGGATTAAATAAACAATAGTAGGGCGGAAGCCGTAACACTATATGTCCCATGTCCTCGGAGAATGCGTCACAAACATATACTTTTTTAATAGAAAATGATTTTAACACTTCTAACAGTTCATTTTTTAAATAAATTTCTTGAAAATATATATCGTTTTCTAACAGGTAGTTTTGAATTTAAATTTTCGTGTTATTTGCACTTAGTAACTTATACTTAAGTTATAAGACTTATGTAATTGACGACTGTGGTAACTTGCATTGTCCATTACTATCACACTATTTTGAGGAAGGTTAGGTATAAGACAATTCTTAAACCACTGCTCAAAAAGCTCTGCCGTTGTATCCTCATGATAGTCCACGCAGAAGTCTTTAATGTTCTTTGCAGAAAGCCATAAGGCATTTGGGATCCAACCATTTTCTGATCCTGCATGTAAAATTGTTATTTTTTCCCTTTGTTTGATGGAGCTTTCGTTTGACACCTGTTGGAAGAATTGGATTATTCTTTGGATGGTGTTTCATGAGTGTCAAACCATGTGTCGTACAGATAAATTATTGGTCGATCTTCTGTACGATACTTTCTTATGGAAGTTATATATTCAGTACGCCACTTTTGTAAACGATGGGACTCCATAAGCACTTGCTTCTTGTCAATTGTACGATATCTGAAGCCCATTTTAGACAAAATCCTCCAAAGACTAATGCGGCTACAGTTTATTTGTATAGCATCATTAGTAAGTCATTGTTTTAAAGCATCTAATGTAGGTATACGTTGCTCTTCGTACATTGTGTAAATTTTTCGTCTTATTAAGTCCTTATATCTCTCGTTAATACATTTGGTAGAACCGGCATCCTTACGCTTCCTTCTTCACTTAATGGGATTTAATGTAATTCTTTTCACTGTGGTTAGAGGTATTTTCGTTAAATCAGATATTTCACTGGCAGCAGTATTAGCAGTAAGTCCTCTTGTAAGTTAAGAACTATATATTGTTTTTACGATTTCTGTAGCATCAGCAGATAAATGCTTTTTCTTCGCTGGAACGCTGGAAGAAGCACCATCAATGTTTTTCCACGGACGCCACATAATGATGTTTTATAGGTATAAATAGGTATATTACTGGTAACACTTGTAACACTTTCAACTAAATGAAACACAATGTATATTTAAAAATTTCTCATAGGTTTTATATACTTTTACAAATTATACACAATATAGGGAACCTGTATAATTATTCTAGGAAATACTTAAAGATCAACAAATTTATTGTGGTAATTAAAATATCAACCATTGATAGTGAAACTCACTGTTAAAATGTTTACAACTTTATGAAATAAAATGTATTCTAATCGTTTTTATAATTTTATACGATTTTTTAATCGTTTTTATACTACCAGGAATTTATTATACAAACAAAATAACCACACTCTACAGTAGCTTCAATTTTACCTGAATACTTACCTTCTCAACTAATGTTGACTAAGCTAGGTTACTTGCGGTCGGGTTTTATTGCAATCGTTAAGAACTCAACCATTTTTCGTGAAATAAACTATACACAAAATGATTTAATACCATTTTTTAAGCTTATATATAAACATAAAGCCTAAACATATATACATACAATAACTTCGTAGAATTTTGTTTAAATTAAATTAACTTTGCATTAAGGGGCACAAAATATTCGGAAAGTTAGTCAAAAACATAACTTAAAAAAAAAGGTCTTAGGGCCCTTAGGAGCAAAGATAGCCTCTTTTTAAAACAAATCACTGTTACAATTGTACAGTACGTTAATATTAAAAACATTAAGGACTGACCTTAACGAATCTTTTACAAAAGTCAAAGTTTTTAACAAAACTTTTACCACAATAAAATTATTGGAAATTGTGTTAAAAGGAGTGTTGTACACAAAGAATATTTTGCGTTACTACTAGAGTAAAAGGAATGTAGCCGACTGAAGGTTCAGTAGCGGTTTTCAAAAAATTCAACACATTTTCAAAATAGAACGCTGGGAAAAAATGACATATCTCGGGTTCTACTGGATGAAATTTGCTATTTCTTTTTTTAGATTGGCGTGGAACGATAAAATAATAACATGTATCGTATTTTCATTACAAAGTTATCCAAAACAAAGCAGCTAATGACTACGGGATGTACAATTTTTTTTTTTTATTTATTTACGCTGTAACCACCAGGGTTATTAGCGACCTAAATATATAATACAGGTAAAGTTAGAAAAAATTACAATAATTGATACAGTCCTGAGTCTTTAAGATAACTTATTGTGTTTTTAATGTTCATGTTTTTCCTAGGGCTTCCTTTATATTATTTGGTATAGTGTGCTTCTTTCTTGCTGCTTCATATGTTTTGCACTGAGTTAGCATATGCTTCACGGAGAGTGTTACTTGACAATTTTCACACATTGGCGGCACAGTTTGCGTAAAGAGGTGTTTATGTGTAAAGTTACTGTGTCCTAGTCGCAAACGTGTTATTCTCACTTGGTCCTGTCTATTCGCTGTTGGTTGGAGCCACGGTTTCACTAATTGTTTGATTTCCTTGAGTTTATTTTGTGATGCACTCCACTTATTTTGCCACGCACTTAACACTTTATGTTTTATTTCTGACTTAAAGTCATCTGAAGAAACCTCATTAATAAGAATGGAGTCCTGGCTGAAGGATGCTAAGCATGCTAGTTCATCTGCTTCTTCATTTCCTTGTATACCTGAATGTGATGGAACAAACATGAAGTCAACAGTGATCTTATTATTATTTAGAATCTCTATTTCTGATTTGATATGTGAAGCAATTGGATTATTGGTATATAAACGTTTGATAGTGTGAAGTGAGCTTAGTGAATCGGTTATTATGAGAGACGGGGACTGTTTCGACACTTTTAAGTGGATAAGTGCTTGTAATATTGCAAACAACTCCGCAGTATATGGCGAAGTTATGGACTTGAATTTAAATTTTAAGGATGTATTGGGTGTAAGGATTGCTGCACCAACACCGTCTGAAGATTTGGATGCGTCAGTGTATATCTTATAGTGATTTTTATAAGTTTCCATTTCTGTTAAGAATGATTGTTTGATCAGGTCTGTTATAGTCTTACGTTTTTTATATATACTAAGATTAGTATTAATCTTAAGAATTGGTATTAACCAAGGTGGAGAAGTTAGGAAATTTGTTGGGATAATTTCAGGAAATTTAAGATGTAGGTCATGAAGGTTTCTTCTAACTCTTTCGTAAAATGGTGGATCTAGTCTTGTTGTAGAGAAAGTGTCTTGAAATCGATCTGTGAACGTATTGGTATAAGTAGGGTGTTCTTTATTACTAGCTATTTTAGAAGCATATGAGAGAGAAAGGTATTTGCATCGTAAACTTAGTGGTGGTTCTCCTGTTAAGCATTGTAAACTTTCAACTGGTGTCGTTCGAAACGCACCTGTAGCTATTCGTAGAGCTGTGTTTTGAACAGTTTCTAATGTTTTTAATACTGATATTTTACTTGATGAATAAACTATCGCACCATAGTCAAGTTTGGATCTAATTAAAGATTTATATATATGTAATAGTGTATTTTGATCTGCTCCCCAGTTTTTGCTGGAAACAGTTTTTATAAAATTTAGTCCTGCTTGGCATGATTTTTTAAGTTCTTCTGTATGTTTTTTCCAGGTGAGCTTTTGGTCGAAAACCATACCTAAAAATCTGATATTATTTGTGAAACTAAGGGTGTGATTATATAGCTTTAGATGTGGAGTTAGAGTGTTATTTTTTCGTGTGAATAAAATACATTTAGTTTTTGTTGGTGAAAATTGTAATCCGATAGTCCTAGACCATGATTCTAACTGACTAATTGTTTGTTGTAAATGTTTTTGAATATGTGTCGAGTTTTTTCCTTTGGCGAATAAAACTAACTCATCAGCGTATAATCTTCCTTTTACAATCGGTGAGCATTGTTGTCGTTTATGGCCATTAGAAAAAGGGTTGAGCTTATAACTGATCCTTGTGGTACTCCGTTCTTTTGAAATTTTTTATCTGAGTTAACGTTGTCTGATCGAACTATGAAGCTGCGAGAATGAAGATAATTGGAAATAAATTTTAACATATTGCCTCTGATATTCCAATTATGCAATTTTGATATGATATTGTATCGCCAGACAGTATCATAAGCTTTATTAATATAAAAAAAAACTGCAATACAATCTTGCTTATTTGCAAATGCTTCATGTATTCCTGACTCTAAGTCTATTAGGTTATCTACAGTGGATCTATTTTGCCTAAATCCGCTTTGTTGTGGAATAAGGAGTTTTTGTTGTTCTAAATACCATCTCAGCCTTTTACTTACCATTTTCTCTAACACTTTACATATAATATTGGTTAAAGATATTGGTCGATATGACTCAGGTGATGTCCGGGATTTCTCAGGTTTAAGAAGTGGTAGTATTATTGCTTCGGACCAAGTTGATGGGAAAACCTGGTTACTTCAGATAAGATTATAAAGGTCTAGTAATAAATTTTTTCCATTGTCTGGTAGATGTAGTAGAAATGCTAAGAAGATACCGTCTGGTGTCGTATTTTCGAATTCGTTCGAGCATATTTCGCATACGAAATTAGAAGAAATTCGCTCGAAATCCAGTTTTTTATATTTTAGAATAGTGCGTATACGAATTTTTTCGTATACGACGACACGAATGGGTATGAACCATTCGAATTTCGATGCTAGTATACGATCAAAGTAATTTTTGTCATTTCAGTTGTCACTGGGCCCGTGTACGTCAGTTAAAATTTCAGCTGATAGTTTTTAATCGTTGTTTTAGATTGAACAATACAATAAAATTTACATTAATACCTACCATATTTTTACATTGAACTTTGTTTTTAATGGGTGGTTTAAATAATTTTTTAATAGAAAGAAATAGTTAACGCCCTTGCCGAGGCGATAATATTAGCGGAACGAAGAGGCAAGTTTACCAACCCATTCTTAACCATCTAGAGGACTATTCGGATGTACAATTTCAAAAATTGTACAGATTAACAAGGCCCTCACAATGGAGTTGATAGAATGGCTTTTTTTTTGTTCGGCCGACACTGAACCACCATATTGCATGCCCTTTTTTACTTCTTGTTTTAGATAACAAATTCACCATAAACTAGGTTAAGTAAAACTGCCAATTATTCTTCTTTTTTTATTATTTAAGTTTTGGTTGTTCGAATTTGCAGTGTTGCCGGTGCAAATTCTTTTAGTATACGTATAAAATTTCGAAGGACGTTCAAAAATACAGATTCAAATTCGTATACGAAATTTTTCTTTCGAGTTAACTCGTATACGAAAAAATTCGATTGGATTCGAAAATACGACCCCTCTGGTCCTGGGCTTGAATCTTTGGAAGTGTTTAAGGCTTCAGTAAGTTCTATGAGGGAAAAAGGAACGTTAAGGTTGTGAATCTCATGTCCGTCTAATCCCAATACGTTTTTTTTCACGTTGTTTTTATGTATTTTAAAATTATCAGTGTAATTTTCGTCACTGTAATTTAATTCGTATTGGTCTGCTAACATATCCACGATTTCTTTTCTATTACTAATTATTTTGTTATATTTTGCTAGAAAAGAAACCTTATATGGTTGGCTTTTTCCAGAGATTTTCCTTAAGTTTCTCCAAGCTGTACTTGTGCTTGAAGAGGTATTTAGAGATAAGATGAATTTTCTCCAGGATTCTTTTCTATTCTTTTTTAGAATGTATCTTGCTTCAGCTCTTCGTTTTTTGTAATCCGTTATGTTTTCGTCTGTTTTATGATGCTTTAGTTTATTGAAAGATTTCTTATACGCTCTTGTAGCTTGGCTGCATTCAGATGTTCACCACGGAAGAGGTTTATGTTTCTTTAAAATTTTTGTTTTTCTTACATACGTCTCTGCTGCTGTGATGGTTTGTAAAAATGTACTTAAAAACTTGTCAATGTCATTTGATGATGTAAAGTTGGTTTAGTTAATATCCTGTTCGATCTGTTTGGTAAAATTAGTCCAATCAGCATTTTTAATATTCCATTTTGAGATAGACGATTCGATATTTGTGGTTTTTTGATGCGTTAAAGAAATTATAATGGGGTAGTGGTCACTACCATATAAGTAGGGTAGAACGTCCCATGTTAACGTAGTGGACAGAACAGGGTCACACAGAGAAATATCAATTGCCGATGATGTGCCATTATGTATGTTGAATCTGGTTGGTCTTCCGTCGTTAAGTAGATTCAGATTTTGGGATGTTATAATATCTTCTATAATTCGTCCTTTTGAATTGAGTTTTATGGAACCCCAAATCGGATTGTGGCAGTTAAGATCTCCAACGATAATTCTAGGTGAAGGAATTTGTTCCAAAACAGCTGTTAAATCTTCTTGGGATATGGTTTGATTTGGTGGGATATACATATTACATAATATAAATCTTTTGAGGTATATTTATTGCAATAGTTATTAATTCAATGTTATTTGAAGTCACTGGTAACAGTGTGCTTATGAATTTTTTATCCACGTAAATTGCTACTCCTCCACTGACAATGTTTTGGTTTAATCTGTTATTATAAAAACATGAATAATTACGAAAGTTATATACATGGTTTGAATTTTTGAAATTTGTTTTCTGTAGACAGATAATAGATGGGTGTGTTTCAGAGATAATATGTTTTAGTTTTTCAAAATGGGTGTAAAACCCATTTAAGTTCCATTGAAGCAGAGAAGTGAATGTAATTATTCTTTAAAGGAATTACTTATCGATGAGTCGAAATCTTCTTCTGACAACGAAGTATTCACTGCAGAGAGAAAACCTGTGTGTTTGCCAAGTTTTCGTATTAATTTGGTGCTTTTGCTTTTCATTATTCTGTCGATGTAGTGTAGATGTAATTCCGATAGAAACTTTATAAGTGCATGAGAGTCTTCTGAGTGCAATTTTGTTACGCTGATTATGTCTTTTGATCCTTGTATATTTTCGAATAGATCCACTACTTGATCGAAGCTTAACAATTGCTTTTCCCTTTCTACATATTCTCTAACTGGTTCCAATAATGTTTGGAGATTTGGTATATCATTTCTTAAGTTTTTGTCATTAGTTTTGGTTTTTTTCTTTAATTGAAGCTTAGGTTTTTCAAAGTTTTCTTCGGAGGGTGGCGTGATTACATCTTCTAGGGTTCTTTTTCCGGTTGCTTTGTTCGAAGTTACTTGGGGTTCGTAAGAATTCAAATGTGTATTTTTATTTGGGGGTAAGTGTTGACTTGTTTCGGGTAAGGTTGATTTATGTTTTTGGGTATTAGAGGATGACTCAGACGATGTAGGTGTTGCGATTGTAGTGTTAACTGAAGAAGTGGTCAAATGTATAGATGTATTTTGTAGTGAGCACTGTTGGGTTTGGTTTATTGATAAATTTGGGATTGCTACTGTTTGTAATGTGGTTTGAGAAGACGTAGTAAGTGTGGAGGGAGTGGTATTTGAGATTGCGGGAGTATTTTGTAGATTATCTTGTTGAGTATGATTAATTGATGAATTTTGTCTTATTTCTGTTTGCATTGCACTATCATTGTGAGGATGGTTAGAAGGTGAAATATTTGGACAATTAGCTGCCTGGTGTCGTTAATTTGCATTTGAAACAATTTTCGTTTTAGGCTATAAATATGCGGTATGATGTTTGTTCCAACTCGATGATAACAGATTCAGGTAGTACAAAGTTGTCTGGAAAAGGTGAAACGAAAATTTGTCTTCGGAAGCTTAGAATATGACTAAAGGCAGGATTGGTTGCCCCTATCCGTAGATATGATATGTCTGAGAGAGGATTTAGACCTAGTTTTATTAATTCGTCCATTATTATGTTAGAAGGTATGCTTGGACATACATTGGACAGAATTAAGCGGACTGATGGAGTTATTAATATTCTCGCTTATAGTATATTTCCATTTACTAGTATCTTCTTTGTTTCTGCTATGAATTTATCTACTAGGTTTTTAGATGATAAATATATGCATATTCTACCGTTTGATATACGGGATGCGAAAATTATATTTTTCGGTTCTATATGCTGACTCGATCCTTCAAGATAGTCATTAATTGTATAATTCTCTAGAGTGTTAAATAAAATAGCTTGATCTCTGCTTGGGATTAATATACTACGTGGTTGACTAACTGCTTTTGAGTATGATGCATTTTGTGGTAGCTGATTGGAAGATGACATCTTTTAAATGGATTTTAAAATCCGACTAAAACTGGTGCTGTTTTACAGCTTTCGTTGTGATACCAGTTCATGTAAATTGGATAATACTTATAACTAATTGCAGTTGTTTACTTAAATATATAAATTCAAATAGATGAAAAAAGGATATTTTATCTACTCACGATTCCAATATTCAGTATACAAATCTCTTTCACTTTTATACTTAATTACTTTTCTCACTAAGTTATTAAACCACTATAAAATTAACTTCTTTGCGAGCTATTTTAGATTAGACTCAAACAGAATTTTGATTTTAATATTATTCACTATTTACATGTTCAGAGCTAAAGAGATAATCGTTTAAATATTTAAATTTTTAAGAGAAACTTTGAAATGCGTCTAAACACTTTGACAGTTTTTTGACATTTTTCAACAAATCTTTTCTAATTCGCATTTTTATTGTTATTTTTTTATTTGTTATTTATTATATTATAAATAAATAATGGTTTAAAGATTTTTTTTTTAAACAAATTGTTATATTAAATTTTTTATCCGTAACAAGTTTTTTAGGATATAAAATGTCCTTAGTAACTTTTTCTTAAATGCATCCCCGTCGAGTTATAAAAAATAAGTTCTTTAAAAACGCGAAAATAGTCATTTTCAAGAATCGATCACTTGTAAAAAATTAACATTTTAAAAGTTAGCAATTATCAAATTAACCGTAAAACTCCATTTTAAAAGATTTAAATAGTTTTTATAATAAATTTATAGCAACCTTTTGTTTTTTATTGGTTAATTTCACGCCGCACAGAGTTCCAAGACTGATTTATTCTGCCTCTTCATTTGTAATTTTATCCACCCAACTTATTTTTAGTATACGGCGGTAGCACCACATCTCAAAGCTTTCAAGATTTTTAACATTCCTCTGCTTAAGAGTCCATGCCTCAATACCGTAAAGCAAAGTACTAAATACATAGCATTTTAACATTCTAGTTCGTAGCTGAATACTAATATCACGATTACAAAATAATTTTTTCATTTTTATAAAGGTAGACCTGGCAATTTCAATACGTCTTTTTTTTTTTTAGTTGTTTTGATCACCTGTTTCATTGATGAGAGTTCCCAATATTTGTATTCGCTTACTTTTTCGAGTTGGGTACCGTTTATTGCGATACTAGTTTCATGTATTGTATTCTTATTACATACCTCATTCATACTTTCAACTAGATGTTGTAGATCTTCTGCTGTTCTTGCCATTACCACATATTAGTATCCCGTCAGCATATCAAATGTTATTGATAACTTCTCCATTGACTATTATCCCTGCGTTTGCATGTGAGCGAGCTGCTTGGCATATTTGTTCGCTGTAGATATTAAACAAGAGCGGTGACAATATACAACCCTGCCGTACTCCTCTCCGTATTTCTATTTCGTCTGATGTATATATATACCCGGTATTTAGGCGGCACACGCCCTTCCGGTAGGGATCTATGGAGGAGTATCACCAAGACGCAAGCCCTTATCTCTTGCCGTACTGCTCCACCATAGGCCGATCAGATACCAGCATATTCTAGACTAAGCCGCAGATTCATTTAGAATTTTAAACTGCTGCGTTAGCCTTTTTGTTTTCTGTACACCGAGCTGGGGACTGAACTGACATCTCTCGCAGTGAAGCGAAGGAGAAGCCAGCCGCCCAGCCCGCTTGGCTATCCGATCAACTCGTCTGATGTTTGGTCTTCCATTTTTATATTAGCTCGCTGATTCCAGTATAGATTTAATATTAATCGTATGTCTCTAGTGTCAATGTTCTTACCCTCAAGGATTTCTTTGAGTTTATTGTAGCGTATACATAGTATGTTTATAAATAATATGTATTAAATCGGTGCCAAAATTCTAACAGTGAATATCCCATTTTTCTCCACTTTTGAGCTCATTTTAAAACCCTACAATGCACCGTGATTCATATTTGAATCAACCACATTTTTCTTCCATATAATTTTGCCGAGTCACATTCTGTGAGTATTCACGTATTGAGAACTTATAAACACGATCTACGGAACAATTAGTACACATGCCGGCATATGTAATCTGTTTTATCGACGCATTTGACAGTTCATTTGCAACCGTTGAGTGTGAGTGTTGTCAACAGTTTTCTCCTATTACAAGATCAAATAATTGCATCATTTTAAATCAAGGTAAGGTGATCTTTTTTTTAGACACATTGAATTGTACTTTATTCAAATACGACATGTTTTAGATAATTTTACTATATAATTGTGGCTAACCCATATTTACCTACTTAAAACTGATTTGCTTCAAGAATTTATATAATAATCTACACAAATTTTGGAAGATATGGGCGGTTGTTAACTTTACCTAAAGTGGGCATTTCATCCTTGAAAAAGAAGCTGTGTACTATCTGTCCTACAGATGTTTTAACTCTTTCATCGTATGTTGCAAGGATAGAAGGTCGACCGCCAATATTTTTAGGACATCTTACTGTTCCAGTCTGCTTATATTCCTTAATTGTTCTTTAAATAGTTTAATTTGCATCACCTAAAATTAGCACATTATTTTAGTAAGTCTTGATTTTAACAATAACTGTTCTGCAAAACTAAACTGTTGCCTGTTTTATGCTACCATGGCTGTTAATTTCATTCCAGGATTATCAATGTTTATTTGTTTGTATGTAGATGTCTATATTGAATTATTTTTCATTTGATGATAAATGACCCAAATCTACTCGGCGTTTTTTAGGTGAAGAAGGATAATTATCACTAGTACTTGGCATTGAATCCATATTATTATATTAATAACACTAATACGTCGCCAAATAGTTCTGAAAAGAATTGTTTTTTATACAAATGCAAACGGAACATCTAAAAATTAAAGGAATAACGCAGAAAATACAAAAAAAAAATCGTCGATATAAATTTTGAATTTTAAAATTTCATAAATGTGATTAGTGTCAAAATATCATAATTTAGTGGAGTAAACTTGCCTGCGGTTGTACCAATTACAAACAAACATTACGGCGCGGTAAATTTGAATTACTCCTCCTGGTTACAAAACAGATCATAGTAATGTTCAAATATTAAACGTCAAACAGTAGTTATTTAAAAATGTGATTTTCATTACAACCAATAATTGTGGCTTAATCCTATATAAACAATATATTTATAAAAAAAGTACATATTGTTACGAACATGCTTTTGGCATGGCTCATATAACGGTTACAACTCTAACAAGGCATCAAGAACATTCGCGGTGTATCGAGTGCGAGAAAGAATAACCGGTCACGTAGGCGAATTAGAGGTAGGACTACGCCAGAATATTCTCGAACATAATACTTTTGGTATATATAGGTAACAATGTTAGAAGTAAGGAGTTGTTAAGATACTACCGAACTGTAAACTTCTAAATAAATATATTTATATAAATTCGAACCGCTCATTTTATTTAATCTCGCTACAATATTTATTATTGAATACATTTTATGCTTTTTATATTATGGTGACTTTTATTTTTTTTAGATGCCACTTATACATCAAAAAGGATCAGAATATGTGGATTTGGAGGCCATGACTACAAATGAATTATTTGATTATATTGAAAGCTTGCCATATGAAAGGGAAGATGAACATGAAATTGATGAAGATCTGCTAGATAATAGTGACGATGCAGATATTATTTCTGTAAAAAATATACATAAAATTCTAGATGAAATAGAACCTAATCCTGTCAAGCTGGAGCAGTCAATTACAGCGGAAATATCTAGTAAACCATCAACATCAACGTCAACCGTGTAACAGCCAATTGCAGAGGAAATGTCTAATAAACCTTCAATATCATCATATAACTTAGACCCGTAATAGAATCTATACCATTAGCATTTTTATCGGTTCCTATGGAAGAAATGTTAGCAAACCTGTTCTACAAAAACAAGACACCATCTAATATAATATCTTCCACTAAAACCACAAAAATGGGGGTTCAAGTTTTTTGTTTTATCTGGAACATCCGGCTTCTGCTATAAGTTTGAAGTATATACAGGCACAGCAAACGATCCTGCAAAACGATTTCCTGAAGAGCCAGATTTTAGTGCAGGTTCAAACGTTGTTATCAGATTATCACGGAAAGTACAATATCATCATTATCATAAAATATATTTTGATAATTATTATACGTCCATTCCCTTAATAAGCTACTTAGCAAAGAGGGGGATACATTCTTTAGGAACAGCCAGAAGGAACAGGATTCCATCAATATATAAATAAAAAAATTATTGAGACATTTAGTGCTGTTGTCCAAAAGTTTGAGATAGCTAGAGTTGAGCGATTGAGATATTCTATGTGAGAGGTTTCTATTTGGAGTTGAACTAGATTATGAGATATCAAGTGTTAGTCATGAATATCTATCTATATAAGGATTTTCACAGATGTCGCCGCCTTCCTTCTTTCAGCCAACGTCTCCAGTCTTTTCTGTTCTGCCATTCTCCATCTCTAAGGTCTCGTCTTTCCATGGCCTCGTCCACTTCATCCCTCCATGATCTTCGGGGTCTACCCCTTTTCCTCCTTCCTATTGGACTCCAATCCGAAATCTTTACTATCCACCTTGTATGATCTGTTCTTCTCACATCATTACATCAAATTAAAGGTTTGGTCATGAATAATGATATATAATTTTTTTCAATATTTTTATTAAAAACAAAAAATAATTTTCCCTCCCCCTATTGCCCCTATTCCCTATGAAAAAAAGCAACAAAAATATTGCTTAGGTTCTTTACTGCAACCTAGTTTATTATAATACATTATTAATTAAAATAACATAATATATCACTAAGTAAGTATTCATTTTCCTTTTTTTTAATTTTATTAAAAACAGTAATGAAGCTAATGCAAATATACATCGAGTAATACAGCTAAGTCTGGCATACAAATATTTAGTATTGCCGATGCCAAAAACATTACACTTTTTGGATATTTGAAATATATGTAGGCCAACAACCTGATTGTCCTTATGCTGTATCAAACAGTACAAATAGAATAGTTATGCGGCTATCTTAGCCAATTTGGGGTTCTGGTGGTAACGTTACTCGAGATAATTGGTTCACGAGTGTTTCACTTGCCGTAGAATTGCTGTAATAGAAATTGACGTATGTCTGAATTAATAAAAAAAAAGGTACCTAAACAGTTTATGAGAACAAAAAGAAGAGCACACAAAAATTCAGAATTTGCATTTACCAACAATTTGACAATTTTATCATATTATGTACCTAGGAAAAATAAAAATGTAATGATGTTATCGTTAATGCATTTAGAAGACGATTCCATTGATGAGAGAACAAGAGATAAGAATCTTTCAAATATAATTACATTTCACAACCAAACCAAGTCTGGCGTGTACAAGGTGGATGAGCTTATGCACTTCATATTCCACTGAGACAACATGTCGAAGATGGCCATTTGTTGTATTTTTTTGAATGTACGACATCAATAGCCATAATATCCATACTGCGAATAATATTAAAAATAAAACCATTAAACGGAGAATTAACCTGTAAGAACCCTTGGGGTTCGATCTTGTGAAAGATTGGTTGAAAATCAGATCAACTAACTTACAAATTCTTCTTTTAATACGTGAGAAGGCAACAAAATATATTGAAGACTCTACTGAATCAAACAAAATAACAAAATCGTCCAAAAAAAGGCAAAGTGGTTTATTTTACCAATGAAAGATGAAAAAATAATTTTCTGTGAAAGATGTTACCCACAAATTCGCTTAAATCACATTTGAGAAAAGTGTTTCACCGCAAGGAAAAAAAAATATAACTCAAGAAAAAAACAAGAAAAACGTTTTAATTTTATTTTTTAACTTTTATAATATTAGTTGCTAATAAGTTAATAAAACATATTTTTATATCACGGATCTTCAATCACAAATTAGTCCATTAATTTGTAATCTCACATTAATCTGAATTTTCTGAATTTGTATAGTTTCACCGTGTATAGTTGTGAAACATATCGATTAGTAGCTTAATAACAGTTTATTTAACTTCCTGCAAACTATTGACTAATATTCTATTAAGGAAATGCATACAATCATTTCCTAGGTTCAAATTATATTTGCGAGCTTGCAAAAGTCAAAGGATTTATTCCATGCACAGAGCAATACACTATTTTGATGAATCATAGCATTTTAGTGAGATTAAAAATATATCTTCGGAACTAGTTTGAGACGCAGTCTATTATAAATTTTTATCTTAACAACAACTAGAGTGTAATCATTAAGCAGCTGTCAATAAAACTATATTTTACTCCAAGACTTCAACATTTTATTTTATCATCGTCGATCGAGAAGAATCGGACAAAGGGAATTAAGAAACAATTCGAACTTTAATTACATTCGAATTTCTCCAACAGAAAAGTTTTGAAGGGTGCCATGAGCACCCCACGTGGCAGTTGACGTTTTGAAAAGTCACGCGGCAGGTGCCAGATTAATTTTAACTAGATTCTACGGAGTTATTGTAATTGGTAATTTAATTATTTATAAGCTTAAAAAGTGCTATTTATTATCAAATCATTATGTGTAGACAAATGTAATTTTTTTAAAAAGTTTTTTATAGGTGCATATTATACTTCTTAATAAAGAAAATAAGTCCCTGATTATTAAGATCCCAAATGATCTGGACCAGCCTTAGAAATTAGTTCTTTGTCCAAAAAATGTTAAATCCTAATGAAAAAAAAAAAAAAAATTAATTTCGTTACAGTAATACAGTAATACCCTCAAGTTCAAGTACGTTTAAATAAATTTTAATAAACAATAAAAAGTTATTAACAATATTCAAAAACAGTGATTTTGTTTTTCATTTTCCAGTAACTTTCTTGTTTATTAATTTTTTTTTCCTTGGCTTGGACAATTGTCATTCAGCCAGTCACAATCAGCATGAGCTTTATTTTCGAATTTAAATATGCATATAAATATTTAAAGAATTAGTGAAACATGATTAATATAATAATAATATAATTATTCCGTACTTAGCTAATGTACATACTATGTTAATAAATACTATATTATACCTTTATTATAATTCAGATATTGACAGACGTGAAATACATAGTGTATACATCTTACAAATAAAAATATCTACCTACTATGTTAATAAATACAACTATGGTAATATATATTTTTTTTTAATCACTACGTTAGGACATAAACCCGATTCAACACCTCGGAGGTTTAGATCCTCTTAGTGATTGTTTTACTGTTTTAATTTTTTTTATTTTTTTTTTTATATTTTTTTTTATAATCCTTTTTTTTATTTTTTTTTTAATTTATTTTTTTTTAATTTATTTTTTTAATCTATTTTTTTAAGTATTTTTTTATATTCCTTTTTTTTAATCTTTTTTTTTTATTTTTCCAAACATATGTTACAAATCTAATTACAGGCACACTTTACTATCAGACAAAAAGTTTATCAAGCAGTCAAACATTTTCTTTTCATTAAGTGATAGTAGAAAGAGAATATTAACAGGAAGTGGGATGTTCTTGTCCATCATTCTTTTAATAAGGTTGTTGGTGTGTTGTTTATACTTTTGACATTCAAAAAATATGTGGTTTAAGTCACTTTTAATCTGACATTCTTGACAAATATCGGAATCTAATATATTTATTTTAAATAAATGTGCAGGATAACATGACCAAATCTAAGTCTACTGATGGTAGTTATATATTTGCGAGGGAGGATGAAATTGTTATACCAAGGTTTTTTTGGAATATTTGGTTGTATCAAACTATATTGTGTTGTTGAAATACTACAGTACTTTTCCCAGTGTGCTTTCCAGTTGTTCATTTGTTCAGTTCTTGAACAAGCAAAAGCATCTATAATGCAAGGATGATAGTTGGTTAGTGTTCCATGAATGATGGAATTTTTAGCTAACTGGTCTACGTGTTCATTATATGTAAGTCCTGAATGTGCTTTGATCCACATCAATTGTATTTTTTGGGTGTATTTATTAATTTCAAATAAGCATTTTTTAATTAAAAAAATGTATGGATTAGAAGTACTACATGGTAGTTGCGGTTTTTGAATAGCTGTAAGTACAGATAATGAATCAGATAAAATTACTGCTGAACTATAGGATGCAAATTTAAAATAAATTAAAGCTTCATATATGGCCGCAGCCTCGGCACTAAAAATAAAGAAATTTGTGGGTAGCTTAAACATTTTTTCTATAAATTTATCTGGAATATAAAAGGCACAACCAGTACCCTTTGAACTTTTAGATGCGTCTGTATAAATACAAACAGATTTTGGCCAATTTGTTAGATAGTTGTTTAAAACAATACGACTTATTAAAGGGTTCTCATGATAAATAGTTTGTATTATATGTACTTGATCCAGTAACTCAAAGAAATCTTTAAAATGTACCACTTTGTTTGCAACTGTTAGTTCAGTATCTTTATTTGCAGTATTTCGAAATGCTTCGCATAAGGGAGGAGAATTCTTGTGGGTCCAATATTTATTTGTTAAGTCGAAATAGTTTAAACTACTAATATCTTTATATAAACAAGTGTTGTAACAACGAACTTTAAGGAGAAATTTTTGACTGAGATATTCTCTTCTAAATTTACTGGGCGGTTCTATTGTCTCAACATAAAGTGTTTCAATAGGGGTAGATCTCATAGCACCCATGCAACACCGCAAGACTGTGTTTATAAAAACATCTATACGGCCTAAAATATTGTTACTAGCGGATCCGTAAAGTACAGAGCCATAATCTATAATGGACTTGATATAAGAACGATAAAATAGAAGACATGTTTCAACATCAGCACCCCACCAAGTTTTTGTAATTGATTTGAGAAAGTTTAGTGCTTTATTACACCTATCAAGCATAAAATCAACATGCAGTTTCCAGGTCAGTTTTGTATCCAAAATCATACCCAAATATTTTATCGACTTACAGAGGGGAAAATAATTATCATTTAATATTATTTGTTCTCTGTGAGGCAAGTTATGTCTAGTGAATATACAAATGTTAGACTTGTTGTTTGCCAACTCAAAACCATTTTTTCTAAACCACCTACAGCAATGTTCATGAACTCATTCCAATGTGTTTAAGCCGTCATTGTATTTTTTAGATTCAGTATAGATACAGAAGTCATCTGCATATTATATTGTATTAAATGAAATTTTTTCGATACTAATATTATGAAAATCGGCTGTGTAAAGATTAAATAGAAGTGGACTTAAAACTGAGCCCTGTGGAAGACCCGAACTATTAAAACGTGGTCCAATGAGTTGATTGTTTTCCATCCTAATATATATTTTCCTGTTTAAGTAGAAATTGACAATATTTTGGGCAAGCAGGAAAGGTATTTGGAATTGTTGAATCATTTTTTCTTTTAGCATATCTAAATTATATGTCATATGCACCTTCAATATCCAAACATAATAGTGGAACATACGTATTGCGAGAATATGCATTTTGAATGTGAGTTACTACGGTAGCGAGTGCATCCAAAGTACCACATCCTTGTCTGTAACCGAACTGAGAATTTGGAAGTAGTTTTTTCTCACTTAACCACCATTCAAGCCTTACTTTTAGTATCCTTTCTAATACTTTGAGAACACAAGACATAAGTGAAATTGGTCTGTATGATTTTGCCAGATTCGGATCCTTCATTGGCTTTAAAATTGGGATTACAATAACTTCTTTAAATTCATCCGTACCTGTAGACATAAATTCGTTAAATATTCCCAATAAAAGATCTTTAGCGATTGGAGGAAGCAGATCAAGCATAGGATACTTAATGTGGTCATAACTAGGACTTGTGCTGGAACGATTATTTAAAACATAGCTTAGTTCTGTCTGTCTAATCGGTTGAAGTAAAAAGTGGTTTTTGTCGGTTACTATTTTCTTAGGTTTATTAGGCATAGGTATCACTATTGGAGGAGCAATTATATCAAAAAACTCTTCTATCCAAATATTTTCAAAAGATTTTTTTTTTGTTGGTGATTTTCTGTATAACTTTCTAGCTTGAGTCCAAAGTACTGATGATGGTATTGATTTATTAAGAGAAGAAACCCAATTGACCCAGCTTTGTTTCGCAATACTTTTTAGTTGTTTTTTTGTACTTGCCATGTTTGATTGGCATTTTATATAGTTCTCAAAATTACGTTCTTTTTTATAATTCATGAGTGAATATTGCCGGTTTTTAATAATAGTGTCACATTCAGAATTCCACCAAGGTGTCGAGTTTTTGGCTTAAAAGGTTTATATTGTGGTATTGCAATGTGAGCAGCATAATTTATACTATTCATTAAATGTTCATATTTGCTTGATGTGTTATTTGGAATTTCAGTATTTTGGTTAAAAAAGTTTTGTACTAAAGAAGTATGTAAAGGCCAATTAGCTTTTTTGATGTTCCATTTATTTTTTGGTAATATTTTTTCTGTTTCGGCTTTAATGCAAATTTCCAACTGTATAACAAAATGATTTGATCCTAGCGTGTCTGAAGAGATAGACCATTCAGTCTTACTAACAAGATCCGGACTGCAGAAAGTTACATCAATCATTGAGTAATTCTGGTTAGGTTGCGTTAGTATTGTTGGTTGTCCATTATTTAAAACTGTAAATTCAAGATCATCTGCCATTTTAATCAGCTGTATTCCGATTCCATCATTTGTACTTGAACCCCAAATAGTATGATGGGCATTAAAATCACCTCCTATTATAATTGGTTTTTGTAACTGGGAAAATATATTAATCCAATCATTTATCGTGCATCTTATTTTCGGGGCTCTATATAGTGACATAAAACTAATTTGACTATTTTCATATTTAATTTTTATAGCACATAACTGTATTTCATTATTGTAATTATTATTTTCAATTTTTAGTTCAGTAAAACAAGTTGATTTATTTATCAGTATAGCAACTCCACCATAACCATCCAACATATCATTACGAACAAGATTATACCCATTAAAATCATATAATACATTTTTTTAAACCATGTTTCACTAATAAGAGCTATGTCTATTTTGTTAGTTACTAAATAATGCATCATACTATTTTTATTTGAGACAGCAGAACGAGCATTCCACTGCATTATTTTTAACTTAGGTTGACAAGACATTTTTTTATTTAGTATTAATCAGAGTACCCTCCAATACCTGTTCAATATTATTGACTATTAATTGTTTATCTATAGATCGTATATCATCAAAAGTTTGTATACTTTGTAAAAGCTGATATATAAAAGTAGAAAGACTTTCAGTTACATTTCTTTTAATTTCAACGTTTTCATAATTTGGTACAATTCGATTAACAGGTAAAGGTTTATCAGATCCAAAAACAAAAGGAAACATTGGTTTCTCAGTAGACGACTGTGTAGTTGGTGAATTGACTTTTCTTTTTTTATTTGTTTGAGATTTCGTAATATTTAAATCAGTGTGAGTAAAAACAGAATTTGGCTTGTGTGAAACTTGTTTAGATACCGGAATAATTTTACTAGTTGTAGGCAAACTAGGAAAATCCCTTTCATATTCTGCTAAACATAAAGGAGTTGTTACTTACAAAATTTGAAAAGGACTTTTCACAGTAATTACGTGCTTCTACAAAGATATGTTATGTTCAGCCATTATATTTTTTATTTTTTTCTGTTTTTCATATTGTGGACATTTATTAGATATCGACAGATGGTTCCTACTTTTACAATGAATACAAAATACAACTTCTCTATTACAATTATGATCTTTTTCTTTAATTTCACTACATTGAATACACCGTTCTTGTGTACTTTTACACTGTTTGGATACATGTCCAAATCTAAGACATTTATTATACATATATTTACAGATTACAGATTTACAGATTATTAGACATATATTTATAACACTGAACGACTTTTCCAATATACTGTTCAACAGGACAAAATACCTTATTAAAAGAAACATAATTTGGCAGAACGTTGCCTTCAAATGTGATAATTATTGTCTTTTTATCTATGAATTCAACTTTATTATGATTAACAATTTTACGTTTAGTTCTATATATATTAATAACTTTAGAAGATGACTCTATAGTATTTATTAAATAATCTACGTCATACATTTCCAACAAATGATTAGGTATGTAAGATTTTCCAATTTTAATGCTTGATTATTTACTAAATTATTTGCTTCCAGTAAAGACTTTAACAAAACCTTGATGCGATTTCTACCTATGCTTTTAATTTCTAAAATATTTGTAATCTTTAATTTTTTGAATAATATGTGACCAACAGTCATCGGATGTAATCTACCTTAATTTTCAACATTTACTTTTTCAATATAAACCCAAATATTTTTAATATTATACTTATCTGAGCGTAAATTAAAGGTTTTCTTTTCCGGTTCCATGACAGCACCTACACTGTTGACATTTTTTATGGTCATGCTTTGATTATTAGTTATTTTTAAATGGTCCTCACTATTATCTACTAACATTTGCGTCAACGAGGACGTCCCTGCACTAGTGTCCCCCATTGGGGGAACAAAATATAAGTTTACAACCGTAAAACACTTGTCGTTTAACTATATGGTCAAAATTAAAATCCTAATTATACATAAAAAGTAAATCACAATACTAATTAGAAAACCGGCTCGTTTATTATGGTTTTTGCACTTAAATTTTAAATCAATACTGTTTAAAATTATTAAAAACTATAATTTTTATCGGAGAACTTTTAAATTCAAATTTTCACTTTGACAGTTATTTGACGTATGGTTTATTAATTTAGCATATCTTATTTTGTATATATTTTTTTAAGAAATTATCTGTATACGTCAAATCTCCAAATAGACAAGTTTTTATGTTATGATCAAAATAATAAGTTTGAATTTTGATTGTTCATTTAAAAATAGTTCCACTTTAAAATTGATGAATCCCTAGATGAGTCTTTTTATAATATCTCACATTATACATTTCAAGTATCAAACCAGTCTATACAGTTGTGTCGAGTAAAAACCCAACTTAATTGGCCTACTTTTCTATTTATTGCTTTATAACAAACCATACTCCTCGCTTTTCGTCGTTTCACCCACTTTTTTACCCGCTAATATCTTAATACAGTAATTTTAGTGTTACCTAAGGTAAACTATGCTGAGAATAATATGCCAAATAATATTAAATTACATAGCGGAGACTTTGATTTATTAATATTTTACAATATTTTTGGGTCTGATTAACAACTTCCTATATATTTGTGAAAAATTAAATAATTTGCATTACAGCATACGAATATTTGGTAAATATTTTAATTTTAAAATGCTAAAAACAGTGTCATTGTTCAAATTTTGAATCTAGATTTAACCCCCCCCCCCCTTCAACGCTTTATTGCTAAATATGTAACCACCAGAAAAGTACCTGCATGGTACAATTTATTTTATGGAAATTAACGAACCTAACTATGTAAATCACTTTGTATTCAAATAATTACGTCTTAATTAACTGTATATGTGTTTTATAGTGTTGTAAATAGCTTATTTCTGGTGGTTGAATATGTGGCCACTAACCGTTTAAGGGCATACTAGAATCGAATGGGGGACAAACATATGCACACAATTTTTTGGTTACTAAAAACCACAAGATTTGATACTTTTTAAGAAATATAATAATAAAAACAAACAAACAATATAAAGAAACAATCAAATTAACTAAACCACTGTTAAACACAGACAAACTTCTCTTAAAAAACGAAAATTTTTTTAATATTCGTAGGAAATTTAATATTAAAAATAAGATTATTTTGGTAAATGGAAAGGACTAAAACACTCCAAACAGAGAGAAACTGCAAATTACATTCAATTCTTAAACGCTTAACTTTATTTTTTGTGCTGCAGTAGGCACATCTTTTGAATGATCCTTTGATCATCATCATGGCTTATTCACTCCTGGCGGAGTGTTTGCCGCCCTTTTGGGCTCTCTGATTTATTTATTGCGGAGAATCAGTCCGCTGTTGTTTTTTTTTATTATTATAGTAGCGTGTGTGACTTGGCCCTGTCTACAATTTTCCTCCATTCTTTCCGGTCCTTACAGCGCTCCTTCCAATTGTAGATTCTCAGCTTCTTTATGTCTCCTAAGACTTGATCTCTCCATCTTGTTTTGGGTCTCCCCTTTGGTCTCTTTGTTGTTGGTCTCCATCCAGTTATTCGCTTTAGGGTAGAGTCTAGGTTAGCTCTTTCTGTGTTTCCCAGCCACCTGAGCCTTTGCGACTTCACAAACTTGATTATGTCTTCACCCTCGATGACTTCTTTAATTTATTCATTGGTTAATCTTCTAAATTCGCCTACACTTATTCTCACCGGTCCCATTATTCGTCGAATTATCTTTCTCTCTAGGATTTCCAACCTCATTTCATCTTTTTGTGTTAGGCACATCGTCTCTGCACCATAGGTGATCACTGGCCTGATTGCAAATGATCCTTTGATAGGAAGGTGAATACCAACATCTGATATATTTAATCCGCCTTTTACCACTTTTCCACTTACTTTAGTTGCCTTCGTTATTAATATATTATTATGTGGTGTGCGTCCTCTTCTATTTTTAGAATTAAAACCGCCAATTAATTGGTTAGCTAACTTAATGCGAAATAATAGACGAGTTAGTGATTTATCTGAACTTTGTGACATGTTTACTGTTGTTTTATATAAAATGTATGAATTTACTATAGTACTATCTATAAAATAGCAAAATGTCTTAAGCTACCATCTACGTGACTTCTACGAGATTGAGTAAGTGCCGACAAGTTGGTCAAATAAATCGACACCACTCATAAATTTATTGTAATCAGATACACTTTTAGGACTTACAATATTGTCCTTTTCTCCCATTTTATTTGTACGTTTAACATTTGCAGTATCACTACTATTGTGCATATTTGATGCCACATTCGCAGCTTTCTTACCTCTATCCTTCCGTTTTGAAACAGATATATCTCCCTAGATAACAGAACCATCCTCATCTAGTTTCATTTGTTTGTTCTCAACTAAAACATCTTTTGGAAAATATTTTCCATTTGACTGCATGGTATCACAACCAAAAAGTAGCACTGAAAACAATATCTTTATCAATGGTGGAGTGGTAAAAAATCTACCAAAGAATAAACAATAGCCAAACCCCTGAAACCTCTGAGAAAGGCTCAAGACAACGCTTTCTCCCAAAGTTACTTTACTACTTTTGTTGCTTTTTCCCTGATATATTTCAAATTCCAACCAAAAGCCGGTAGCAGCACAGTTAATGTCCCAAACTTTAAAACCTCTTTTGATTAGTTTCAAAAGCATGTACTGTTTCAAACAGCTTCTACCCTTGAAACCAATCATGCTTTCATCTATTTACAAATTTTTACTGGGACAAAAGGCATCATGGTAACTTTTGTTTACCGCATCTATGAGAGTTCTAACCTTATATAATTTATCAAAATGGGCCTCGCCTATTTTTGACATTTTGGTGTTATCGTTAACATGCAAAAATCTTAAAATTTGTAAAAATTTTTTGAGAGTCATGCCATTTGCAATCCTCGAAACAAAAAAAAAATTTCATCTGTTGACCAGTATAAACGAATTGATGGTAAAATATGAATTCCCATCAATATCAGAATTCCGAGACATGCTTTTAATTCTTCTTCATGCAAACAAAGTTGAACACTATTCTGTGCAGCGTATATATTTAACTGCTGTACAATTACTGCAAACACTGGACCTAAGAAATTTAAAAATATTTTTATTGGTGAAGATACGTCTACCTCAACTCTAGTTCCAAAATGTCTGTCAAAATAAATTGTATACATTAGCATAGGGTTTTGGCTATTTTTGGTGAAAACAAATTCGTCACTTTCCTCTGAAGAAGAACCACTTGTATCATCATTTTCAAAATTGGCATGTTCATATCGTTTTTCTGTTATATGTTCGGGTAGAATATTTGGATCAGCTATACTGTATATGTATATATAATCACTAATATCACTAATAATATTTTGGAGCTACGCTTGTAGTTTCTTTTTCTCTACTAGTTGTTGTAGAACCACAGAAACTACGGGTACTAAGTGGTGTACTTGTACTTGTTGAAATGGTGCTATCATCTTCAGCATCACTATCCCCACCTATATCTGAATAAACTGCCTTATCGTCGAGAATTTCTCCAAAAAGTTCATTCACATCATCATCATCCAACTTTTCCAATTCGTCATAATGTGTACTTAGGTTTCATTGTTAAAACAGCTGAAAAACAAATATTTTGTGATATGATATAATCACTAAAAAATTTAATTTTTAAATAGGCAAATGTTACCTTAAAGATATTTTTTTAAAGTTTTTTAACAAAGATTATTATAGTCTACAATTTTGAAAAAAATTTATGAAAGTAGAATTAACAAAAAACTTTTGAAAAAGATGTTACATCATATTTTAAATTTGAGGGTTATTTTGTTTGCTGTTTTGTGAATTTTCTATTTCAGGATCAAATACATAAAAATAATAAAATATTAGTAAAAGTAATATCATAAGCAAAATTCGTAAACAAACCAAAATTTAACAATTATTCCAATTTATTAACGAAAATAAACACAAAATCTTAGAAAAATATACTCTGTACCGAAATATTAGACGCTAAATGAGCAACTGTCTTGAAGTGGTTAAATATGTGTTCTCTTATCACACTCTGTGGCGCACCCAGGGGGGGGGTTTGGGGGTTACCCCCCCCCCCCCCAGAGCATGTAACGTAAACAATATATAAAGAATAGTAGGAAAATGTAACTTTACACACAATACAAAAAATCCAAAACGCTGATTGAATAATTAAATTACCACTTTAAATATGTAGAACACAATAATTATTGTATAAATACGCAATAATTAATAATATTTTTCATTATATTTAGATAAAGATACCTAATATTTGGAAAAACCACTGCCAGGGAATAGGAATCCCCATAGAAAATGACGTACTGTTCTCTATGAACTTTGCGAATGACCAAGTCATCCTAGCTTAAGATTCTTATGATCTAGAATTTTTGATAAAGCGTCTATAGAGAGAATATTTAAAATGGGGGTTACAAGTCAGCATGAAAAAAACAGAATATTTACTAAATTATCAGTTCAGATGCAAGGTTTGAAGTGTTGATAGACGAGGACGTGGAAATCAAACAAGTGAAAAAATGCTAAGAACGGCTTGGGAGAAACCGAAATTAAACACGAATTAATCAGGGACGTAAAATTGTAGGATGTCTGAACTCCTTATGGTGGGATCACCACATTTCCAAAAGGAACAAAAAAAGAATAGGGCAAACCATGGTTGAATCAGTTCTTAGTTATGGCTCTGAAGTATGGACAATTAATGCAGACCTGAAGAGAAGATTGTTGACAGTTGAAATGGATTATTTGAGAAGAAGTCCTAGAACATCAAGGCAGAAAAGAAAGACTAACGAATCTATAAGAAATAACATGAATGCTACAGAAACGGTCATTGACAGAATAGAAAGAAGAGGTTCAAAATGGTTTGGACATCAATTAAGAATGCCTGACAAACGTTTTCCCCAAAAACTTCACAAATGGAAGCCCCCTGGAAGAAAAAAAAAGAGGTAGACCTCGACGCTCATGAAATGAAGGAATTAGAAGAGCGATGGAATGGACAGGTTTGGAGGAGGAGCATGCCTTTGACCGGAAGGATTCCCGGAGGAGAACGGGAATGCGGCGATAGCCGTCTTCAAAATGTATTGTATTTACAAGTTGGATTAATGTCAAACGTCAATAACCTTATTTTAACCTTCAATTGTGGCTTATTCCCATTAAAATAGTAATTACTTTCAAATGCCAAAAGAAAATAGCTTCAGAACAATAGATAAGATCTAAATGAGAGAAGGGAGTGTTCCAAAAATGTCGTCAGCCTTACAGAGGCCACCCCACTTTCGAAGTACGGTACGTGCGACAGTCAACTGCGCATAAGTAAAAGAGGGTGGTTTTAGTTGGTAGGCAGGATAATAGATACCTGAATCTTTGGGACTGGTATCTTTAGTACTTTAAATTAAACTAAAACCCAAATTGTAGGGACTCAACATGGAGGTAGCATAAAAAAATTTCAAACCCCCCCCCCTAAGACAAATTCTGGGTGCGCCACTGATCACACTTTGTCGGTTGTAAGCTCTGATGTATTAATATGTATTGACTAAGCACACATAAATTTGGATACAGATCGTTTACAGTTTACAACACCCGACTGCCGCGATAAAATTCATTTAACATGGGAATACAGACATTGTCATCTGTAAAGTATATGGTTACATAATTTAGCCACAAAACGTTTGCGGAAATGTTAACAAATTTTGTGTGATAGTTATGGGGTTAAGTATGATTTAATATTTCTTGCTTTCTGTAAAAGCTTAAAATATTATGTGAAAAATTGTAGGTGGTAATTTAAAAAAAAAAACTTGTTCTTGCAGTTAAAGGTGTGTATATACGAGTATGTTTGATATTTCCTGTACATAAAATTTAATAATTTACCAGTTATGAAAATCTAGAACAGAAAATCTAAGTGTGAAAATCTAGAACAATACCTATTTTATAGTTATTTTAAGTAAAACTAGACGATCTCTCGAAACCTTAAAAAGATGACGGTCAACGAAGAAGTCACCAAACGCTGTCAACAATATGATCAGAGACTGACAGGCAACCCCAATTATCTAGCCCAAAAAATCGGATGAAGGCTCACACGAAAGATCCCAGCTGGCCTGTTAAGTACAGACTTGTCGCAGAAGCAAAATAGAATTTAGAAACAGAAACCCAACCAAACCCTAAGACATACATTTCAGTGCTAAAAATACACACGAAATTGTTAATGGACAATGTTTTACACGACACATTTTTCTTTAATAATATTTATCATTCAGCCAGCCGCATTCACTCGATATAGGCTTACCTTAGTTATTTCCAATGTTTTCGACACTGAAACGCTTTTAGACAGTTTCAGACTAGTTTTTTACATCGTAGATACATCTAGTCGGTGGTCGTCCTCGGCTTCTTTTGTAGTTTCTGGGCCTCCGTTACATGACTCTTCTTGTTCACCGTCTATCTTATGTTCCATATAAGTGACCTACTTAGTTCCACTTTACCTTCGTAATTCTTTCGATGACGTTCAAAGACACATCTTTGTTTGATTTGTTGGTTTCTTATATGGTTTCGAATACTCACGCCCAGCATTGCATGTTCAATGGCTCGTTGTGTAAATCTGAGTTTATTTGCGGATTTTTGCGTCAGTGTTAAAGTCTTTGCTCCATAAGTATGTACAGGCAAAATACATTGGTTAGATAGAAACTTTTCTTAAGACACGTTGAAATTGAACTTTTTGCCCATGTCAGAACTATTTGTTTTGTATTTCATGTGGTTGATTATCTATGCTTATTTTAATCTGGTTTCCGTAATTATCTGTTTGTTATATGGTATTATTGTCAAGATTTCTCCGTATTTTCGCTCATAAGAGATTTATCATTAGTTTAGTTTTCTCAAAGTTTATTTTTAATCCTGCTCATTTAGACAGATTAAAGTAAATGTATTATAGAAAAAATTTGTGTTGTAAGTTATCTCTGATTAATACACCGTCATCTAAAACCCTCATATAATATGATGTTTCTTAATCTATATTGATACGCATATTTTGCAATTGAGTATTCTTAAATATTGCAGCTCCCGCGAACAATTTTTAGTAAAATATTGTCTCCTTGTCCAACTTTTCAACCTAAGCTGAGTTTTGATGTAGTCATATACTTAACGTAGCGTTCTTATCCATGTTTTTGATTGGAGACTTATAACTATCACCTATTCGGCTTTGCTTTAATGCTTCCAGTACTGTTTTAGTCTCTACAGAATCAAAAGCCTTGTCGTAATCAACAAAAAATGCAAGGATCAGTGGTATGTCGTACATATGCATTTTTTAAAATAATATCTTTATAGCATGCAAATCATCATGGTAAAACCTACCTGTTCTTTATAGCTGATTGAAATCAATTTTTGTTGTTAGTCTCTTCGTTAAGATTTTGATAAATGGTTTACCACATATGTTTCAAGAGGCTGATGAGTCTATAATTTTCTAGTCTAGTAATATCACATTTTTGTGTAACAAGTTAGAACGTGTAAGTAAAACGTTAATACAATTTAGCTTCGATATATAATTTATAGTACCAATATTCTTTCTCCATTTGCATTTAATTATACTAATAAATTAGTTTGACAAAATGTAAATTTAATTATAGAATATGTTTATCAATTATTCATTATGAATTACTAATATGTCGAATGATCTTTGGTTATTTTTAAATGAATAACCTAAAAACCCTATAAGCTTAAAAATTGGGACTATTGAATATCATTATTAAAAAAAAATTTTACGGAATTCCGACGACCGGCTCAAACGGACATACGCGTTGGCCCTAAATGGATACTACAGTTTTGATAATAAAAGGAAAGTAAATAATTTAAACGGTTTAAAGGCCACATTTTTATCCCATTTAGTCTGAATACTTTTACCTATAGATATATTAATGATGAAAGTGTATTGCACCAATATTTAATTTTGTGCATAAATCTGTTGATCTTCGAATTATAACAACTCTATGTTATAAATAGCAGGCACACATACGCATTAATGAACACACATCACAAGAATTCGAAATTAAAAGAGAAGTGCGACAAGGGTGTTTATTGTCAATACTATTCAATGCACACTCTGCACTGAAGAAATTATGAAAAGAGATCTTGAGGGAGAAACAGCAGGAATAAAGGTCAATGGAACACCAATTAGCAACATTAGATATGCGGACGATACTATCATAACAGCAGAAAACCTCCAAGACCTCCAGAAGCAAATGAACAAGATAGTTGAATATGGAGAAGAATATGGATTATCATTAAACATCAAGAAAAATAAATTTATGAGGATATCAAAAACTCAATATAATGATGAAAGCCTGACAATTAAAAATAAAACTTTAGAACAAGTTGAAAACTACAATAACCTTGGCACATTTATTAATTAATCACACAAACGATTACTTCAAAGAAATCAAAGTTTGACTAGGGAGAGCACGAACAAACTTAAATAAAATGAGAAAGGTACTTTGTGTAAGAGAACTGAAATTAGACTTGAGAGTTAGGCTAGCAAGATGTTATATTTTCTCGACTCTGCTTTACGGGATAGAAGCATGGAGACTTAACGCGTCGACTATTAAAAAGTTGGAAGCATTTAAACTGTGGGTGTATAGAAGAATCCTGAAGATATCATGGACCGAGCATGTAAGAAACAACGAAGTCATGAGAAGAGTCAACAAAAGAATGGAAAAATTGGAAACCATCAAGACACACAATTATACAAGGAAAAATCCAGGGCAAGAGAAGTGTAGGAGGGAGAAGAATTTCATGGTTGCGTAACTTGAGGGAATGGTACGGATGCACATCAATCGGCTAATGTATTTATATTTGTTTCGGTTATTGTCCAGGTTTGACTTCCTTACGTCATGATAGGAAGGATGCATTGGTTTCTACTAGTATTGAGGTAATCTACTTACCTTTCAAGTATTGAGGTAATTACTATTTAAATGGGAATAAGCCACAATTGGAGGTTAAATTAAGTTTATTGACGTTTCAATTTCCACGTCGGGAATCGTTCTCAAACTGCAAACATTAGTAAATTTTTGTTTTTCTGTTATTCAGTGAAAAATTCTTCTAATAATTTAATTTTATCTGACTTATTTATATTGACAATTCAGACATACATTATACATTTTAAAGTAGACGACTTTAAAATGATATTGCCAATATTGTTGAGTTGCGCTCCTGGGATGACTTTACTTATAAGATAGTTCATTCTATTAAATATATGCCAGATCAGACAAATATATGCCATGATGACAGTAAAATTTTCCTGTTAGTGATTTCATAGTAAATTATAAGGGAAAAACAAGGAAAAAAAAACCTCATTATACTATCCCGACATGGTAAGTATTTGATCGTGCATTTAGTGTAACTTCAATTAACACCAAATTCTGATTTTATATGTTTGTTATTTAAAAAACATAAATAATGTTACTGACTTACTAATAATGGTATTTTCCTTTATTATTATTATCCCAGATTTAGCCATACGGCTCTCACTCCCTCTAAGGGGAAAATTCACTTATCCCAGATACCTACGGTATCAAAAGGATTGAGCTCTGGTGGGACTCTTTCCGTGTTATCGAGCCCTAGGTGACTTGGTATGCTGGAGTATCTCCCAAAAATTTTCGTACACATCTGGATGTTGAGAGAAGTACAGCTTTCTGCATGGTCTTGTAGAGATGTTCATTCAGACCTAGCTTTCTTATATTTTCTAGGAGGTTCTTCGGAATAACTCCAGTAGTAGAGAGAATAATAGGTATTGTCTGGGTACTTTCCATTCTCCACTGTCTTCGTATTTGAATTTCCAGATCCCTGTATTTGGCGATCTTTTCGTTTTGTTTAATACGAAGATTATTGTTGTTGGGTATCGCCACATCAATTAGTGTTGTTTGTCTCTTTAGTTTATTAACTAATATGAGATCTGGTCTATTATGTGCCACTGTTTGGTCTGTGAGCACAGTGCGGTCCCAGTATAGCTTGTAGTTATCATTCTCAAGTATACTTTCAGGAACGTATTGATAATATGGGAGATGGTTTGTTTGGAGAATTCCCAGTTTGATGGCTATCTCTTGATGAAGGATCTTTCCTACTGAGTCGTGCCGTTCCTTATATTCAGTTGCAGCAAATGCCTGGCATCCCCCGGTAATGTGTTGGATGGTTTCTTGAGCTTGACATCCATATCGGCATTTGTCATTTTGGACCTGAGGGTCTTTGGCGATATATTTCAGGTAATTTTTTGTTGGTATAACCTGATCCTGAATGGCGAGTAATGAACCTTCTGTTTCAGGGAACAACTTTCCTGATGTCAGCCAATAGTTCGACGCTTTATTGTCGACGTGGTCTTGACTGACCTCATTAGGATGTCGTCCGTGAAGAATTTTACCCATCCAGGTGCGCATTTTTTCGTCCTTAGTAAGATGGTTTATGCGCATTTTTGGTTCCCTCAGTTTGATCGGTGTTGTATCATCTACTGCACAAATCGCGCGATGTATAGTAGATGTCTCAGCCTGCATCTGAAAATAAGTTCTTAAATTAGTAATGTGTTTTTCTAGTTGCTCACTTATATCCATCAGTCCTCGTCCTCCTAAATACCGCGGTAATGTCGTTCTTTCTATTGCACTTCGAGGATGGTGTTTTTGTGCCTTTGTGAGGTGTGTTCGTACTTTTCGCTGAAGATTTTCTATATCCGTTTTTGTCCACTTAACAATACCAAACAAGTAGCTAAGCGCGGAACATGCATAGGTGTTTAGTGCCTTCGACAAATTTTTACTATTAAGGTGTGAACGAAGCAGCTGTTTTACCCTTCGTATAAACTCAGTTGTTATCTCAGTTTTCATTTGCTTATGATCAATCTTCCGCGCTTGCTTTATTCCGAGGTATTTATACATATCATTTTCACCCATGGCCTCGATGTTCTGGCCGTTTTGCATATCGAATCCACCGGGCTGAACCTTTCCTTTAATTATATTTAAGACACGGCACTTATCAAGGCCGAAGTCCATACTAATGTCATTAGAGAAATTTTCCACTGTTTTCAGCATCTGATCCAGGTGGCATCGAGTAGAAGCCAATAGTTTTAAATCATCCATATACAATAGATGATTAAGCTTTGCTACAACAGTAGTGTTATTTTTGATGCTAAAACCTGTGTCAGTTGAGTTCAGTAGCTGGGATAGGGGGTTCATCGCTAGACAAAACCACAGTGGGCTCAACGAGTCTTCTTGAAATAGGCCCCGGTTGATTGCAATATTTTCAGTTTCGATATTGTTTTCACCAGGTATTTGGAGGTGAATTTTTGTCTTCCAATCTGACATTATATGTTTTAAAAAGGTCACTATGTTATCACCGACTTTATATATTTTTAATATATCTACAAGCCATTCATGCGGCACTAAATCAAACGCTTTCTTGTAGTCGATGAAAGCAGTAAAGAGATTCCTTTTTTTGCTATATGCTTGGTTAGAAATGACAGAGTCGATGATAAGTTGTTCTTTGCAGCCCATGGAACCCTTAGCGCACCTTTTCTGTTGGGGCTCTATGATATTGTTTAGAGCACAGTGTTGGTAGATACGCCGGGCTACACAGGATGTGAGCAATTTATACAGAGTTGGAAGACAAGTAATTGGGCGATATTTGGTTGGATCTTGGGTGTTATTTTGATCTTTTGGTATTAAATAAGTTGTTCCCTGGGTTAGGAAAGATGGTATTTCCTGCGGATTAGAAATACTATGATTAATTAATGCTGATAAGCACTCATGAATACTCCAAAACTTCTTAAGCCAGAAGTTTTGAATGCTGTCTGGTCCAGGAGATTTCCAGTTATGAAGCTCTTTGATAATATTTGAAACTTCTTCAGTAGTAAAGGGTTCGTAGGGAGTAGTAACGTAGTGTTGGCAGTTGTGCGCCGTATCTTCAATCCATCCAGCATTGGTGTTAAGAGCAGCTGGTGTAGAAAGTTGATTTCCCCAAAACTCATGGATTTCTTCTTGGCTTGGGTACGATTTATTGGCACTTTCTGCAGTAGAATTGAGTTTCCGATAGAACGCCTTCTCGGCATTCTCAAAAAGCATATTGTCGGATTTTCGTTTGTTACTAATTTTGTATCTCCTTAGTCGGCCTGAGTAAACGGAAAGTTTTTGTTTTAATGTATCCAGGCACTGTTGTGCTGTGTTGTTTGCTGGATTATATTGTGAGTGTCTTGCGGTGGTTATCATTATTTCTTCAGCTCTTCTGATTACTCTTCTACTTGTTGTCCCTCGAACATATTCCGTGATTTGACCAATGTCCCTACGTAATGCTTCAATTTTAATAAGCAGCCGTTTTTCCCAAGGTGCAACTCTGTTATATGTCCTTTCGATATTAGTACCCCGTCGTGTTCTGATCCTAATGCCCATTACATTAGCAATTGCTGTTGCTGCACAGTAAATCAGCACATGCAAATATTCTAATGTATGAGCTTCCACGATATAATTGGGTAGGACTTCAGTGTTCATAAATTGTAACAGCGCACCTAGTTTCTTACAAGAGTTTATTTTTGGTAGCTGTGGTCTGCTAAGTGGATTTGTTCCATTAAACTCTTGTACGGCACGTGCCATTTCTCTTACCAGGCTATCGTGCAACTCGCTGTTGTCCTGCTGCGTATTGATAGGTTGAGTTTCTTGCATGAGAGGCTCAGGAATCTGCTCATTAGGGATTTCATTATGGACTTGATCCACAACTAGCTCTTGGTTATGTATCTCCCGTTCGACTTCGCTTTTGATGGTATCGCGTCTAGTCTCTGGAATAAGATTATTTCTTATAATTACCCGGTATTGATCTGCTATTCGCTGTTCAGTGACTTGAATCTCTGGGTCCTCCCTGCAAAATTCGGCATACAAATGTTGTCGATAGCCGATCGTTTCTCGACCGAGGTTCGTCACCTTGTAATAGAAACGCAAAATGTTTTCATTTATAGACACAGTCCATTTCATGCGCTGCCTCGGTCGTCCCGCTTGAGTGAGCGCCAGCTGATGTTCCAGCGCAGCACCTTCAGCGAGTGGAGCTCTTGTTGTTGTTTGGCTCCCTTGTGGTTGTTGTTGTTGGGCTGTAGCTGATTGTATGACAGGAGCCCGCCTCCTCAACACCCTGCCACCGACGTCCCGCATGCTGTCACGTCCAGCGCCGGCTCCAGACGTGCCCTGGCAATCCCCAGGCAGCGACCCTAAACATAAATCATTAATCTCCATTTTCATGGGTGTGCATTTTATACCTACTGCCAGGTGTCAGTTTTTGTTCCACGGCAGGTATCCCTGCTACCCTCTGGGTATCGGTTCTAAGAATACCCAGAGAGCATCCCCCATTCGCAGGGGGCCGCGCCTGATAGAAGAACTGACAAAAACTCCCACAGGTTATTATTATTATCCAGATTTAGCCATACGGCTCACACTCCCTCTAAGGGGAAAATTCACTCATCCCAGATACCTACGGTATCAAAAGGATTGAGCTCTGGTGGGACTCTTTCCATGTTATCGAGTCCTAGGTGACTTGGTATGTCGGTGTATCTCCCAAAAATTTTCGTACGCATCTGGACGTCGAAAGTAACACAGCTTTCTGCATAATCTTATATAGATGTTCATTTAGACCCAGCTTTTTTATGTTTTCTAGGAGGCTCTTCGGGATGACTCCAGTGGTAGAAAGAATAATAGGTATCGTCTGGGTACTTTCCATTCTCCATTGTCTCCTGATTTGTATTTCTAGATCTCTGTACTTGGCGATCTTTTCGTTGTATTTAACACGTAAATTATTGGTGTTGGGTCACACGCCACATCAATAAGTGTTGTTTGCTTAGTAATTTTATTAACTAGTATGAGATCGGGTCTATTATGGGCCACTGGTTGGTCTGTAAGCACAGTGCGGTGCCAGTATAGCTTGTAGTTGTCATTTTCAAGCATTCTATCAGGGACGTATTGATAATAAGGATAATAAGGAAGATGGTCGGTTTGGAGAAGTCCCAGTTTGTTAGCTAGTTCTTGGTGGATAATCTTTCCTTTTGAGTCATGACGGTCTTTATAATCAGTACCGACAAATGCCTGGCAGCCACCGGTAAGATGTTGGATAGTTTCTTGGGCTTGGCATCCATATCGGCATTTGTCATTTTGGACTTGAGGATCTTTAACAATATATTTCAGATAATTTTTACAAAGCACGTGGTGTTCGTGTGTATTAAGGTATAAAAAAAATTGCTTGTTAAAAGCTTAAATTTTTATTTTAAGAAGATCTTTTCGGAAATAAATCATTCCATCATCAGTTAACTAAAAGAGAGAGTAAAAATACCAATATTAAAAAACACAAGTTAAAATTTAAATGTATAGAAATAACACGTTGGTTTTTTGGTTGGTTTAATAATCAATAAGTTAAGTCTATTGCATTTACCTTGATAAAACCATGAGGATTATATTTTAATACGGATGTCCCTCGAAAGTTTTTTAAGTGGCCATACAATGTTTTTTAACAACTTTTTATGTAAGTAGTAAAAAACCAACGTGTTATTTCTATATATTTAAATTTTAACTTGTGTTTTTTAATATTGGTATTTTTACTCTCTCTTTTAGTTAACTGATGATGGAATGATTTATTTCCGAAAAGATCTTCTTAAATTAAAAATTTAAGCTTTTAACAAGCAATTTTTTTTATACCTTAATACACACGAACACCACGTGCTTTGTATTCAACAGGTATACTAGCCACTCCTGGATATCTCCACTTCATGGTTTGTTCCAGTTTCACTTTTAATTAAGGTAATTTTTAGTTGGAATAACCTGATCCTGAATGGATCAGTAGGAAAAGTAGGAAACCCTCAGTCTCGGGAAACATCTTTCCTGATGTCAACCAATAGTTCGACGCTGTATTGTCGACATATTCTTGGCTGATCTCATTAAGATGTCGCCCATGCAGAGGTTTACTCATCCAGGCGCGCATTTTGTCTTGCTTAGTCAGGTGGTTTATGCGCATTTCTTGTTCCCTCAGTTTAAGCGGCGTCGTATCATCTACTGCGCAAATTGCTCGATGTAAAGTAGATGTCTCAGCCTGTACCTGAAAATAAGTTCTTAAATTAGCAATTTGTTTATCTAATTGCTCACCTATATCCATAAGTCCTCTTCCCCCTTAATACAGCGGTAATGTTGTTCTCTCTACTGCACTACGTGGATTATGTTTTTGCGCCTTTGTGAGAAGTGTTCTTACTTTCCGCTGAAGACCCTCTATATCCGTTTTTGACCACTTTATAATACCAAATGAGTAGCTCAGCGCGGAACAGGCGTACGTATTTAATGCCTTAAACAAATTTTTACTGTTATTTTTTATTATTATTATCCAGATTTAGCCATACGGCTCACACTCCCTCTAAGGAGAAAATTCACTCATCCCAGATACCTACGGTATCAAAAGGATTGAGCTCTGGTGGGACTCTTTCCATGTTATCGAGTCCTAGGTGACTTGGTACATCGGTGTATCTCCCAAAAATTTTCGAACGCATCTGGACGTCGAAAGTAGCACAGCTTTCTGCATGATCTTATATAGATGTTCATTTAGACCCAGCTTTTTTATGTTTTCTAGAAGGTTCTTCGGGATGACTCCAGTGGTAGAAAGAATAATAGGTATCGTCTGGGTACTTTCCATTCTCCATTGTCTCCGTATTTGTATTTCCAGATCTCTGTACTTGGCGATCTTTTCGTTGTACTTAACACGCAGATTATTGTTGTTAGGTATCGCCACATCGATTAGTGTTGTTTGTCTTGTAAGTTTATTAACTAGCACGAGATCTGGTCTGTTATGTGCTACAGTTTGGTCTGTGAGCACAGTGCGGTCCCAGTATAGCTTGTAGTTGTCATTCTCAAGCATACTCTCAGGAACGTATTGATAATATGGGAGATGGTTTGTTTGTAGAAGTCCCAGTTTAAAAGCTATCTCTTGATGGAGGATCTTTCCTACTGAGTCATGCCGTTCCTTATAGTCAGTTGCAGCAAATGCCTGGCAGCCCCCGGTAAGATGTTGGATGGTTTCTTGGGCTTGACATCCATATCGGCATTTGTCGTTTTGGACCTGAGGGTCTTTGACGATATATTTCAGGTAATTTTTAGTTGGTATAACCTGATCCTGAATGGCCAGTAGTGAACCTTCTGTTTCAGGGAACATCTTTCCTGATGTCAGCCAATAGTTCGACGCTATATTGTCGACATGGTCTTGACTGACCTCATGGGGATGTCGCCCGTGCAGAGGTTTACCCATCCAGGTGCGCATTTTTTCGTCCTTAGTAAGATGGTTTATACGCATTTCTGGTTCCCTCAGTTTGATCGGTGTTGTATCATCTACTGCGCAAATCGCGCGATGTAGAGTAGATGTCTCAGCCTGCACCTGAAAATAAGTTCTTAAATTAGTAATTTGTTTTTCTAGTTGCTCACTTATATCCATAAGTCCTCGTCCTCCTAAATACCGCGGTAATGTCGTTCTTTCTACTGCACTTCGAGGATGGTGTTTTTGTGCCTTTGTGAGGTGTGTTCGTACTTTTCGCTGAAGATTTTCTATATCGGTTTTTGTCCACTTAACAATACCAAATGAGTAGCTAAGCGCGGAGCATGCGTAGGTGTTTAGTGCCTTAAACAAATTTTTACTGTTAAGATGTGAACGAAGCAGCTGTTTTACCCTTCGTATAAACTCAGTAGTTATCTCAGTTTTCATTTGCTTATGGTCAATCTTCCGAGCTTGCTTTATTCCGAGGTATTTATACATATCATTTTCACCCATGGCCTCGATGTTCTGGCCGTTTTGCATATCGAATCCGCCGGGCTGAACCTTTCCTTTGATTATATTTAAGACACGGCACTTGTCAAGACCGAAGTGCATACTAATATCATTAGAGAAATTTTCTACTGTTTTTAGCATCTGATCCAGGTGGCTTCGAGTGGAAGCTAGTAGTTTTAAATCATCCATATACAATAGATGATTAAGCTTTGCAACAACAGTGGTGTTATTTTTGATGCTAAAACCTGTGTTAGTTGAGTTCAGTATCTGGGATAGGGGGTTCATCGCTAGACAAAACCACAGTGGGCTCAACGAATCTCCTTGAAATAGGCCCCGGTTGATTGCAATATTTTCAGTTTCGATATTGTTTTCACCAGGTATTTTGAGGTGAATTTTTGTCTTCCAATCTGACATTATATGTTTTAAAAAGGTCACTATGTTATCATCGACTTTATATATTTTTAATATATCTATAAGCCATTCATGTGGCACTGAATCAAACGCTTTCTTGTAGTCGATGAAAGCAGTAAAGAGATTCCGTTTTTTGCTATATGCTTGGTTAGAAATGACAGAGTCGATGATAAGTTGTTCTTTGCAGCCCATGGAACCCTTAGCGCATCCTTTCTGTTGTGGCTCTATGGCTTGTGGCTTTATTATTATTATTATTATTATTATTATTAATTATATTCCTTATTCTCCTAAAGGAAAATATCATTATTAGTAAGTCAGTAACATATAGAGCATACATAATTTATGTTTTTTAAATAACAAACACATAAAATCAGAATTTGGTGTTTATTGAAGATAAACTAAATACACGACCAAATACTTACAATGTCGGGTGTATAATGAGGTTTTTTTTTCCTGGTTTTTCCCTCATAATTTACTATGAAATCACTAACAGGAGAACTTTACTGTCATCATGGCATATATTTGTCTTTTTAAAGACGAATTACATGCTATGACCTTTTCTGATGAATATTCTCAAGTTAAAGTTGATTTCAAGTAATCGAATGAACTATCTTATAAGTAAAGTCGTCCCAGGAGCGCAACTCAACAATATTGGCAATATCATTTTAAAGTCGTCTACTAATGTATAATGTATATCTGAATTGTCAATATAAATGAGTCAGACAAAATAAATTATTAGAAGAATTTTTCACTAAATAACAAAAAAACTAAAATTTGTTTAATTTGCTAATGTTTGTATTTTGATAACGATTTCATAAGTGAAAATTGAAACGTCAATAAACGTAATTTAACCTTTCATTGTGGCTTATTCCCATTTAAATAGTAATTACTTTAAAATGCCACAAGAAAATAGCTTCAGAACAATATTAAGTATTGAGGTATTTTGCGGCTCTCTTGCGCCGACGATACTGTGATTCTAGCTAAAAACATCGACGATCTTCAGGAACTAATCAATAAAGTTGACATGGAATGCACAAATTGGGGACTGTCGATAAATATCGATAAAACTAAATACATGGTGACCAGCAAAGTGGATATCGGCGCAACCCAACTGATATTAAACCAACAACCGCTGCAGAGAGTTCAGAGATTCAAATACCTTGGATGTTGGATTACCCAGAATCTGGATCCATTCTTCGAAATTCGATGTAGAATTGAACAGGCAAGACACTAATTTCAAAAATTTAAGCCTCTATTATCCAATAACTCATTAAATTTGGAAATCCGTGAAAAGTTTACAAGATTAATCCGTAGGGATATGGCACTCTAAGAAGAAGAAGAAGCGGCTCTTAAGTATCCAACTGAGTTTTCCAAATCCTCTCGGTAGTGATTTCCACACTTTGGTTCTTTTTGTCAAGTCTTAGAATTCGGCCTAGGTAGATATAATCATGGACTTCTTCTATCTCACTGTCATTTATAGTTATATATCTTGGATCGTCTGTATTTGTCATCGTTTTTGTTTTTGTCATATTTATTTTTAGGCCGATATATTAAGAACTGTCTGCAAATTCCTCCATCATAATTTGTTGCTGCGATCATAATGTGCTCACTTTAATCACGTGGTCAGTGAATCTGAGGTAATTTAACTTGTTGTCATTACCGTTGACCAATTTATAGTTTTGAAGACGTCTTCTAGTGCTATAATAAAAAGCTTTGGCAATATTACTTCGTATTGTATAAATCCTCTCTTAGCCCAGATATGCCCAACGTCCTACATATAGAACGCCTGAAGCAAGTCCGATCCTGTCTCATTCTTGTCCAGTAACTAAATGCTGACTACAGGTAATCGATCTCTAGGAACCACCCGAAGTAATAAAATATAAAACGACTATTAATTACACCATAATATTTGTGTAGGTAACATCAAAAATTGTGTAAATTTGAAAATGGCCGAGTATGGTGTTTCGTTCGCAAGGTAAGCAAAATTTTTATTTTTAAAACTATATAAATAATATTTTGGGATGAGCATTTTAATGTAAAAAGAAGTATATTTAGCAATATAGGATCAAGAGTAATGTACAAATATGTTATGATATATTTTTGAACCTTTTTTCCACAGCGTCCTACATGTAGGACGTTGGACACATAACAGTACTACACATAGAACTTTATTTTTGCGTAAATTACATGCTTTTATACAAAATATATCAATAATTTAGCATATGTCATGTATATTTACACTTCCAGGGGTTTTTCTCTAAATGATGCACTGGCTATGCTGGAGGATGAGGAAGACATGATAGAGAACGTTGAGTCATTGACTGTTTCTCCGCCAGAAAATATCACGGATTCTCAAACTGATGAAGATTCTGGTGAGGAAGACACACTTACCTTAAATAATCTACCTACTAAACAGCTAAGAGCGCCTGCTGAAATAAATTTTCATAAATATAATACAAGGCAAAACATTTTCTCTAATACAGAAGATGACAAAGATGGCCCATCAGTGGAAGAATATGAAACGCCATCAAAGAGAACAAAAACAATAAAAAAAAAATTATAAATAGCAAACCGAAGATTTGGTGTATGATGGTGAAGAATTAAGTAACGATGAAGAAGAAATACCTCTGCAAACCCCTTTAGATAATAATATGTTTTCTTTATTTTTTGATGACAAAATATTTTACCTAATTGTTGTCGAATCAAATCGATATGCAGGGCAACAAAACCATTGCCTGAAAATAGAAAAACGTGAAACAAAATCATTAATTGGATTGTTATTACTCGGTAAATATGTGCCAGTTTCGAGGCGGGGAATGTTCTGGGAAAACGAACGAGATAGTCAAAATGTCTGAATGCTTTCTGGTTTCTGGTTTCTGAAGCTTTGTCAAGGAATACATTTGAATATATTCTATCTCACTTTCATCTAACTGACAACGTCACTATAAATACATTCGACAAATTTGCAAAAGTTAGGCCATTGTTTGATCACCTCAATGCTGTATTTTTGAAATTTGGTAAATTTGAGGAAATGCAATGTGTTGACGAAGCCTTGGTACCATATTTCGGCCGCCATGGCTGTAAACAATCTATTCACAATAAGCCAATTCGCTATGGCTACAAACTTTGGGTAGGAGCAAGTAGATTAGGCTATGTAAATTAGATGGAACCTTACCAAGGTGCCACCACAAATATTAGCGAAAATTATATTGATTATGGAGTAGGGCCATCTGTTGTATTGGAGTATGCCGACGTTTTAAGAACTA
This sequence comes from Diabrotica undecimpunctata, assembly GCF_040954645.1. NCBI lineage: Eukaryota > Metazoa > Arthropoda > Insecta > Coleoptera > Chrysomelidae > Diabrotica > Diabrotica undecimpunctata. The sequence goes on along the minus strand of NC_092807.1, from coordinate 87,047,799 downwards.
GGTGGCCTAATAAACGAATGCACCTATTTTTTGATAATTTCTTTTCCACATTATCGTTGTTAGAATTGCTATCGGAGAAAACTTTAACGCTACCAGCACAATACGTGAAAATCGCATACCTAATGGGCCACTAACAAAATCAAAAGAAATGAAAAAACAAGCTCGAGGCGTTTTCGATTTCAAAAAAACAGAAAGCCAGAACATTATTGTCGTGAAGTGTCATGCCAAAAGCATTGTCACCCTGTACTCAAATGCAGTAGGCGTAAACCTCCTGCATAGGTGAAAAGATTTTCACGAAAAGAACGGACAAATATTCAGGTAAGTTATAGTTTTTTAGATTATTAATACGCATTTAGTTTTTATTTTCAACAACATGCTTAGTTTCGTGACATTTTACAATATATATTTTAGGTGTCGCAGCCACATCTGGTAAATTAGTACAATGCAAACATGGGAGGAGTAGACAGATGTGACCAAAATTTGAGCCTTTATAGAATTTCACTGAGTATTTATGTAGCGCTGCAAAATGCTTGGCAGTTGCATAGGCAAAGAGGTGGGGACCTAGATCAATTAAAATTCCGAAGACCAGGAGCCACTGCGCTATTAATACAAAATAAAAAAAATTAAACACATTCGAAAGGTCATAAGTCATCCACCGAAAGTTTAGACATTAGTTTTGATCATATGGATCATTTGGTAATTCTTAAAAATAAGCAAACACGCTGTACACATTGCCATGAAAAAACAACCACCAGATGTTCAAAATGCGACAAAGGACTCCACGTAAAATGTTTTTTGGTATACCATACAAAAAGCGTATGGTTAATGTAGGTACCCTTAAGTGCCCATCGTCCTACCTATAGGACGCCCAAAATTTTGTATATTTATAAAAAAAATAAATTTTATTTTTGTCTAATATATTTTAGTTTACCCTAAATTAAACCATTATAAGAAAAAAAATAATTAAAATCACAAGTAGACATAATGGGCATATCTGGGTTAGTTGGGATATATATATATATATATATATATATATATATATATATATATATATATATATATATATATATATGTGTATTATGTATTATATATATATATATATATATATATATAATATGTGTTAATTGCCTATATCTTGAATCTATTCTATATTTAATAATAGCTTCTAGGCTCACATTTCCATACTATCAAATTCCTTTTCATAATCTACAACGGCAAGAAACACAGGTAGTTAATATTTATTTGCCTTTTCTATAAATGTTTTTATTGTGAGCAGATGGTATGATGTACTGTATCTTTTCTGGATGCCAACCTGTTAAACCTGTTGGCAATTATCCATTTTGTAAGTTAACCTATTATTAGTAACTCTTATAAATGGTTTGTATACCTGATTGAGCAACGATATATCAATTTATTAAGTTATATTTTTTAATTTTGTGTGTTATTGGACTCCCGTTCCAGTCCTTACGGATTTTACCATTATGGAGATATCTATTAAATAGCTCTATTAGTTGATTGTTACTGCCTGGCTTGTTTTCAAAAGCTCGGCAATTATTCCGTCGTAGTCTGTAGTTGTATTATTTTTTAGCGAATTTTTTCCGAATCACTCTAAACGTGTGATCACAGGTATCTATTTGGTACCTGTGATCACACGTTTTGAATTTTAATTTTGACCTTCCATGTTGATTTATTAATATGTTTATGTTTGATAATTTTTTGAAAACCCAGTGTTGAAGTTAGAAATTTTAAGCCTCTTCCGCTAGTAATTGTCTTGTTTTCTTCATTAGGTGTTTAGTTTCTTTGCTTATTTTGTCTTCTTTAGTTCGTGTTTTCCTTGTGACCTGTAGTTATGCTTTGACAAGGTTTTTATGTGCGTTTTTGTTAATTTCGTAAATTTGGTCTTAATTATGTAAAGGATCTGAACTTACCTTCTCAGACCTTTCGGAATTCCTTTCAATTTGTTCTTACTTTAAAGCTCGTATATATCGGCGTTGTTATTTTTAAGATCCTGTTTCTTTCCTCTTTCATATTAATACTTATTTTTGCTCAACTATTTAATGGTTACTACCGGTTGTTACATTGTTTATTGTTGTAATGTCTTATAATATTCTTTTGTTGTTTGAGAGAAAATAGTCTATTTCATTTTTTATAGTTTCGTTATAGTCCAGTCGTCAGAGGGTTGACACCTAAAAATCATACGAACAAACTGAATTTTGCCGAGAATATTAATTTTGGGACACCAAAATATGCAAAAAAGTTTGCCACTTTTACCCACATGTTCCTCCGTAAACGCATCTGTATGCCGTAGAATAAAATTTTTCAAATAAAAAATGTAGCTGAGATAATTTTAAACAAAAGTGTTAATTAGTACTTTTTGTGTAGAATAAATCGTTCTCTCAGAAACAACGCTTGAAGCGACCGTCAAATTTGAATGTCAGTTTTCAAAATTTCTATCAGCTCGACGGGAAAAATTCGATATCTATTGATCCAAGTATCCTATCGATAAAATGATGAGATTTAAAGGTAAAGAGTGCAGCTTTTAAAATTTGCCACAAATGAACTCAGTTTTTTTATAAAAAGGTTAAATAAATAATAAACGTGGCGCAATTTTTGCCTTTTTTACGAATTTCTTGAGATCAGTAAAATTGATCACTTTCATTGAGCAGTCGTAATAAAACTTCCATTTTTAGAGATTAATCTTTAAACCTATGACATGAAATTTCAATCTAAGTTGTGGCAACAAATATGAGGCATTTGAAATATGAATAAAAAACGCAAAATTTAATGTTTTATATTACAAACGATCGCACGAATATCAAATTTTTACCGACCAGGTGGTGGATATAGGAACGCCCTAACCGGTCATAGGACTGGTGGGTAGTTGGGGAATAAAAATACCAACCGCGAACCAAAACAGACTAAGGGATGGCAACCCTAACAGAAGAGTCCCTTCAGGTTGGGGATTGGGCTAGAGGCTGACAACCTCTTCATGTAAAAAATCATATGATACGGAACCTCAGGAACCTCAGGAACTATTATCTGGACGGAACTCACGACGACGACTCTGCAAACGAAAAATGGAACTGAGATTAGGAACATGGAATATCCGAACCCTGTACCGAACTAAAGCACTCACATCTTTACTAGATATAGTGAACACATACAAAGTAGATGTTTTAGCACTGTAGGAAATGAGGTAGACGGGAACTGGCACTCTTGACAAGAGAACTCATTCCATATATTGTAGCTGCAATGAAATTTCACCTGGTTACCAAAGGTAAACTGGACCTCTCCTGATGAAAGAACAACGAGTCAGATTGATCACATTTTAATAGATTCAAGGAGTGGCACAAACGTAACAATCTGGAGATGTTATAGAGGCGCAAACAAGATTCAGATCATTGCCTAGTGATCTTAACATTGGGGGCTAGAATTTTAAACACCAGTAAAGAAAATAAAATGGATACAAAACAATGGAACTCAAAAACATCAACAACAGGCCAAGGAATCAAAATGTAAATTAAGAAGGGCAGACAAACATAGACTCCCACTGGACCAGAATAAACGAAGACATTGAAGGAGCAGCGAAAGATAAAATAGGAACAAAAATTTGTGCCCGTAAAAATCATTGGTTTGCCTAAGAATGCAAGAAAGCAACAAAAGAAAAAAAATGAAGCCTACAAAATGATGCTTACCCGACGAACAAGAACAACTGTAGAGAATTACCAGACAAAGAAAAGAAAAAGAAAATAAAAGAAAAGAGGATATACACAAGAAAAAAAAATGAAACCACCTAAATACAGAACTTAAATATATAGAAAACCTTAACAGAGAGAAAGAATTCAGAGCATTCTATAGAAAAATTAACATCAACAGAAAGAATTCAAGGCAATCACAAGACAATGCAGAAGTCGGAAAGGCGACCTATTAACAACAAGGAGAGATGTATTGAATAAATAAGTGGAATACTTTAACCAGGCACTTAATATGGAGGAAGAAGAAGAAACCGTCTGAAAGACGAAAGAGATAAGGCAAGGGGAGCAGACGAGATGGAAGAGGAACCACCAATGATTCTTAAAGTTAAAGATGCAGTGAAAAAACTAGCCAGAAACAAATCACACAATAGATAATCTTTCAGCTGAACTATCTAAAGAAGGTGGCCATGATACCATTATGGTATTACAGCAGCTTATAAAAGAAATATGGACACAGAAATCCCTCCCCAATGATTGGAATATTGGAATACTTTGCACCATATACAAAAAAGGAGATATCTTTGAATGCTTTAACCACAGAGGAATTACGCTTCTAAATGCAGCATATAAAATATTTCCCACAGTACTATATTACTGTATGGCACCATATACAGATCGAAAAGTAGGAAAATACCAGGCTGGTTTCAGAGGTGATAAATCGACAATTCATCAGATTGCAACCATAAAACAAATTTTGGAAAAAACGTGGCATTGATACTCATCACATATTCATAGGCTACAAAGCAACCTACGTAAATAAAAGAGAAATGTTCAATGGATCAATGAAAGAGCTAGGAATACCAAATCAGTTGGTAAATTTAACAAAACAAACTCTTGAAAAAAGTTTAATGTAGAGTACGAATTCAGGGGGAAGTGTCTGAACCTTTTAAAACAAATAATGGGCGCCAGGGAGACACTCTTTCCTGTATACTGTTCAATCTGGCTCTAAAAAAAGTAATACGTATATCACAAATCACAACCACTGGTTCAGTATATAATAAATTAGTGCAAATCCTGGCCTATGCTGATGATATCAATATTGTTGGGAGAACGGAAAACGCTGTACGAGAGGCGTTTGTAGCATTAAAAGAATCAGCTACAAAAATGGGTTTAATAATAAACACCAGCAAAACGAAATACATAAATATAAACACGCAACCACAAATCCTACGACCACTCGTTATAGAAAACGACGTCATCGAAGCAGCGAACGAATTTGTATACCTGGGAGCGCTCCTTAATACTGAAAATAATACTACCGCAGAGATAAACTGCAAAATTTGGCAGAAATGCAGCAGTTTTAGGGGGAAGCCAACGGGTAATGCATCTTTTTAGGGTTCCAAATTTGAAATTATTATTATAATTCAGCTTGTTTGTATGATTTTTAGGGGTCAAATCCCTGACGATTGGACTATAGTTTTTATTTTATTTGAGTTAGCAAAATAGATTATATATTATAAACTCCCTACAATATTAATGACGTAAATTCCCACCGATAACAAATGATCTGTGAAAATAGTGTATAAAAGCTCCACACAATGATCAGCAAATTTATGTTTAATTACATTTTGTAACCAGGCCTTCAACATTACACATTCGATCGACGTATTCATTACTCCAAAATTGGAAAACATCACATTTTAAATACGCTAATTCATGCTCATGAGAGTTTACAATAACGCACGTAACCGTTCAAATGAATATTTATGTTTACAGTAACAAATTGAATCTACATCCATACCAAATCGGAAAATGTATTAAATATTTAACGATATTCGTACCAAAACTTAAGAGCAACAGCTGTTATATATAAAATATATTCTATTCTGACATAATTTTAACCAATTGCTTTTTATGATACCAATTTCCTGCTGCCAATTTTATGGCAATTTCTTCTTTTTATAAATTTATGTGTGTCTCTACTAAAGTTATGTCAGAAAGCTCTTTGAAAAGATTCATTGTTTTCCTTTTAATTATATTTAAAACATTTATACCCAAACAGATGAGTAGATTTTATTACTAATACAAAAAAAGTCAATCATTTTTTCAATACATAAATATTTTTTTAGACATTTTTTTGACATTTACTCAATATTTTTTAGAAATTCAAATCAGATACTGTTGGTACCAGCTTTATTTATCGATCCATCTGTATAAACGAAACACAATGACACTGTACCTAATTTAGAATAGTGTGGCATTTTTGAAGCGAAGCTGCTATAGTAGCGTTGTATTACTTTTTTTTTACAGTAAAATGCAGAGGTGAGCGTCACGTAACTAGCGCCACAAGATGACGTCGTCACGGGCAGCATCATAGAATAGCGGTTCTTCTACTTTTAAAATAATTTCATATAAATACAATTATTATTTTTAAACATAATATTTAGTTTATATGATAATTAAATTTACTCTCAAATGATGTATTTATATTTTATTATTCATATTTGGTCTGAATTTGACAGTTTTGTCATATGTAAACAATGTATGCTTTAATAATACTTTAACAGGTGGCGTTAGGAGCAAACCTAATAATATATTAAATTTGCTTAAAATATAAAAAATAAATAAATATTAATATTACCTTGCTTAATTTTAAATATATTACTTAGATTATAAAAATACAGAAAACATAGTATGAAGCTTCACGCTAGTCTACAGTACCGCCTACTATTCCACTTTTTTTTTGTAATTTTTGAGTATTTCTTTAACTTTTTAACTTTATCTTTAACTTTTTTACTTATAACGTTTAACTTCAACTTTTTAGCATATAAAACGATTGTACTTGACATTGCTTTACTTTTTTATGTTACTTCCACAATAATTGGAACTAAAGACGGCAGACATACTGCACAAAAAGTTTTCTATTATGTAACAATAAAACACTGAAAACTTTGTTTTCAAACTTCCACAAAATTTATTTTAAATTCTTATCACTACAACTGTTTCGGCTGATTGCCTTTCTCAAGTGATCTGTTTTTGGTATGGGTTTACACTTTATAGTCTCTATTGAAATAGGTTGAGGAAGGGAGAACTGTTTGTCTCAAGCTGGTCATTCAGAATTATATCTGTGTTTTTTAATTTGTTTATTTCCATAGATTCTTTGTTAGATTTGTAAATTTTGTGGAAGTTTGAAAACAAAGTTTTCAGTGTTTTATTGTTACATAAAATGAATTTCCATCAAGTAACGGTCGAATCCATCAATTCTTTTCTATTATATTTATTGGTATATAAAAAGATTGGATCCTGATATTTGTTTACGCTTGTTAAACACTGAACTTATTCCAATGAAATTTTCTGAAATGGTATTATTTAGTCTAACTGACACGATAGGATATTTTTTATCTTTATGAATGACTTTTATTTTTTTAAATTGTAAATTTAGCATTTTTTATAGGACTTCACCTCTACAATCGTAGAGGGATCAAGAAAGTTCGGTAACGCCAATGACTGGATCCTTGCAACAAGGTGTCATTTGGAGAAACAGACGAAATCCTCACGGCGGACTTACATACAGTGGGAAAGTATTTCCGTAAATGGAGGCTCCAACTAAACGCTACCAAAATAAAGGTTTTCAGTTTCCACCTAAATAACAAGCTTGTAGAAAGAACACTTAACATCCATGTTGAAAACACCACACTCACCTACAATAAAACACCAAAGTACATTGGCGTAACTCTTGACAGAACCCTATCTTTCAAGAAACATTTGTGAAAAAAAAAGCGGAAAACCTTAAATCTGGAAACAACATCATTCAGAAATTGTGCAGCACAACATGAAGAGCATCAGCGTCCTCCTTACGACCATCTGCCCTGGGTATTGTCTTCTCAACTGCGGAATACTGCTCTTCATCAAACTCACCCCTACGCAATAGCTTTCAGTGGGTACTTACCCACATTCCACCACCCAAACTACGGCGCATACACTCCCTTACTAGTGAGTACAAACAAATACTTAGTAACGAGATCCTGCCAATCCATCAAGATATAAATGCTGCTAACGGTAACCGTCTACGCTCCAGACGACTGCCAATAAAAACAGCACAGACTGCTGAAAATGAGTTCAACTTAACGACCACTTGGACTCGAAAATGGATTGAACAACAAAATAGCAGCTTACCCTGCATCACACAACCAGCTACACCATCAGGTTTTGACCTACCACATAATAAGTAGACTATGCTGAACCGAATCAGAAACCAACACAGCAGATGCGGTTACATGATGCATAAATTGGGTAAACGACCATCCCCACTCTGTAACTGCGGACAACCACAAACCATCTGTCACATGTCAGAACAGTGTCCCACAAGATCCTATTATGGCAGGTCAGAGGATTTGCTAATGGCGACTCCAGAGTCGATAGGCTATATAAATAAGTTAGATGTTCGTTTGTAAAAATATGTATTATGTTTTATAGAAAATATATGTAAATTTAAATGTAAATGTGTCAAATGCCATACGATTAATAAAATAAATCTACAATTGTAGGTAATTTAATATTATATATATATATATATATATATATATATATATATATATATATATTGTGACGATTAGGGTTTATAGAAAATAATTTATAAGTTATATACTACATAATATTAGATATTTGGTTGTTTTAAATAAGTTATATACTAGAGAATTTAATAAAAATATATTTATGTGAGGGCATTTTTAATAAATTAGCATATAAAAATTGTAAAAAGTTGTATTTTAATATTGTAAATATATATAAGTGAGCCATGTGCTTAGGCAACCAAAAATACTCTCGGAGATTGACAGATATTTATACTCTGAAGTGACGTTTAAGAATATTTACGAATATAAAGTGGGTTATATAATATATTGTTTGAAATGTGTATTTTATTAAATTAGAGTGTTAGTTACTAATTTAATTATATATTCTGATCTGAAAAGCCTAAATGTAAACAAAATTATTAATAGAAAAGAATGGAATTCTCTGGATCTCCGGAGATGGCCATGTTTGCGAAATGGTTTGTTCCAGAAAATTCAGACAAGTATTAAATAGAACAAATTGGAACATGATATCTTACGAGATGGTTCTAGAAATCCAAAAATATATAAATACCCGTGATTTGGATTCAAGATGGCAGTTTTAGAAGTTTTTAGTCAGAAGTCAGGCCAGTTTATTATGAAAGTTAAGTAGACACATTTAGTGAAGTAATATTGTTCAGAATTTTCAAGAAGTCAGTCAGAAAAGTTTAGTAAGAAATATGAAAGTTAGTTGGAGTCAGTGAATCAGATTAAAAAAAAAAAGTATATTGGAAGAAATTAAATTATATTATGGTTGGAGATTAGTATAAATCAACTTATAATAATTGGATATTGCTATTTTGAAAAGAAGAATAAATATAAATGCTGTTTGCTGGTTTGGTTGGTGGTGTAGAAATGCTGGTGAAGAAAACTATATCTTAAATTGGTAGAAGCTGATAATTGAAAAAAGTAATTTCACAAAAACAAGGATAACCGAAGTACGAAGACTTTCAGTGGTGATTAGAATATATATAGTGGAAAACAGTTCATTTAGGCATTCAGTGAAAGAAAGGTACAAAATTTTGTTAATATAATTTAGTTAATGTCATAACAATTTCAATTTTGAAGATAGTTTGTTTAAATTTTAGATTGTCTATAGAATTTAATTAGTTTTATAAGAATATCAGTTTAAAGATAGTTTATTTTAAATTTACATTGATTAGGTTAGATATATATGTGTGTTTCATAATAGTTATAATAAAGATAATTTAAAAAAGTACTTACAAGCTAATTCTTTGAGAACCGCGATAAAAACCCTATATATTATAATATTAAAAATACTCATTGCTCATCATTCAAACAAAAAACACATCATAACAATTTTGGCACCCAACGCGGTGGCTCTCTATTTAAAAGAATTAGTTTGGGAAGATAAGTGCTCTCATATAATTAAATTAATTATCAGTAGAAAGGAAAAATTATAGATTTTATTTTTAATTATATTTGAACAAGTAAAGTCTCAAAATGTCTCAAGGAAAGAAAGGTACAAGAAGCAAAAAGAATGAAGAAGATGTGGAAGTAGAATCACAACCTATACAAGAGGAGAGTTTAGTTCAAGTTCCACAAGATACTGCAGAAATGAATCCAGAAAGAGAGGAAAATGTCAATATGGCAGCTTTGATGTCATTAATGATGCAGATGAACAAGACAATAGAAGAGAATTCAAAAGAAATCAAAGAAGACATGAAAAAAATGGAACAGAAAATGGAAGAGAATTCAAAAGAAATCAAAGAAGACATAAAAAAATTGGAAGAGAATTCAAAAGAAGTCAAAGAAGACATGAAAAAAATGGAACAGAAATTGGAAGAGAATTATAGAAAATTAGAAAAGAAAATAGAAGATAATAATAATAAAATTGTAAAACAAATGGATAAAAAACTTGAAGCTGCAGAGAAAAAAGTAGCAAATGAAATAAAAAGTATACGGAATGACTACAAGAAAAGGATAGACAATGAGAGGACAGAAGTAAAGAGGATTATTCAAGATAATAAGATAGAGATAGAACAGAAAATAGAGCTACAGAAATGTAACTTAGAAGTAAAAATTAACGAAGACAGGAGAAACACAGAAGAAAAATTAGACGATATACAACAAAATATCCAAATAAATAGTAATCAAATAAGAAATGTGGAACAGAGAATAGATGATATTTCACAAATGAGAGACATAGGGAGACCTTACTTAAATTTAACAAATGAGACTGGGATTAAATTCTCTGGTAATATAAAAAATTTGCATCCTAGAGTATACATAAATAGTTTAAAACATAAATTAAGATTTGTGAATAATATTAATGATATTAAAGATTATATTAGAATGACATTAAATGACAATGCAGCAACTTGGTTTGCTAGTATTGAAAATGATTTAGATAACTTTCAAACATTTGAAAATAAATTTTTAAATTATTATTGGGGTGAATTAGAGCAAGCAAAGTTTAGAGAAATTCTATATTTTGGAAAGTATAATCAAAATTTAAAATCAAATATGGTAGATTATGCATTGAAATTGATAACAGTTGCAAAATATTTAGAACCACCACTTAGAGAGGATGAAACAGTCTTAAATGTATCTAGACATTTTGATGCTGATGTTGTGCAAACCGTAACTGTACAAAATATTCAAACAATAGATAGTTTTATTAATTTTATTCAAAGAATACAAAGAGGCAATATGACAAGTAATAATAACAACAGAAAAAACAACAATACTTTTCAATATAATAAAAATGATAATCAACAATATAGACAATCATATAACAATAATACTAGGTATGGTGATAATTTACAAAATTTTAATAATACTAACACTAATCCAAATAGACAGAACTTTAATAATAATACTAGTTATAATAGACAAAATTTTAATAATAATACTAATTATAATAGACAACATTTTAATAACAGTACTAATAATAATAGACAAGATTTTAACAATAGAAGAAATACAGAACGACCTAACTATAACAGACAGGTAAATTGTGTTCGAAGGAATAGAAGCTGCGAAGGCAGAGAACGAAGTAGTACAAGGCAGGAGAATGTGAGTAGAAGTCATAGTAGGGAAAGACATAGGACATCAGATCCAAGTGGTCAGATACAATCTGACAATTCTAATAATCAAAATTTTGTGCAGTAAACTTTCTGAATTACAAGTTAGGCCATTGCTATTATGAAAAACCTTCTGAATTTATTTCTTTAGATGAAGAGAAAATTATTGAATCTATTAATTTAATTTATATAAATGCTTTGGCCAAAAATAAAATGATTAAGATTATGATAGATACTGGTTCAGAAAGTACTTTAGTCTCGGAGAATTTTATTTTTAATACATTAAAACTATCAGATATAATAAAGATTCCAAAAATTACAATTATTGGTGCAAATAATAAGAAGTTGGGTGAAATTGATAAACTAGCCAATTTTAAAATTAATATTCTTAATAAAGAAATTAATATGCAAGGATTTATTGTCAAGGATTTATGTGTTGATATATTAATGGGAAATGATGAATTGGAAAAGAAGAAAGTAAAGATAGATTTTGAAGAAAAAGTGGTAACTTTGGAAGGGCAAATAATTAAATTTATGCAGAAAGATGAGGTAGAAGAAGGAATAAGAGTTGATAGGATATTATTAAAAGAAAATAATGATGTTTATGAAGAAGAAATGTATTTTGATGATAGGGAAATGTCCCAGAAGAATGTAAAGAATAATTATTGTAGTGAATATTTAAGGAATGGAAATTTTAAGCAGATGGATGCCTACGAGGCGGAGTGCGTAAAATTGGAAGCAAGGAATAATGAGTACATAATGAAGAATAATGTTATTTGTAAAGAAGAAGATATGATGAAAGTTTTAAATTGCCCTGAAGAATATAAATCAATAGTCATTTCCATATTGCAGCAACACAAGGGACTTGTCAATAAAGAAAATAGAATTGCACAAAATTATATCCATAGTATAAAAGTTAAAGAAGAAAAAGATTTTAAAACAAAATCATACCCAATACCATATAAATACAGAGAAGAAGTAAACAAAACAATTAATAATATGTTAGAAGATGGGATCATTGAGAAGGCAGACACACGTTTTATTAACCCCATAGTAGTAGTACGAAAAAGATCAGGTGAAATCAGGTTATGTTTGGATGCAAGGAATATTAACAAGATTACTGAAAAGCAATTTGAAGCACCAATGAGTATAGATGGAATATTAGGAAGAATTACAGGAATGTCATTTTTCACTAAAATTGATTTACAGCATAGTTTCTGGTTAATACCTCTAGAAAGAAAAAGTAGACAGTATACAGGATTTCAGATAGATGGAGTAGTATATCAATTCAAAGTAGTACCATTTGGACTTCAATCATCTTGCAGTGCTCTATGTAGATGTCTTCATGATATTTTGGATCAATATGAACATTTTGTAATTCACTACATTGATGATATATTAATTTTTTCTAAAACGGCTGAAGATCATGAGAAACACCTAAAAATTATAATAAATAGATTAGACAAAGTGGGACTAAAAATAAATCAAGAAAAATGTACATTTTTTCAAAAAGAAGTCATATATCTAGGTTATAAACTTAACACTAAGGGAATCGAAATGGATCCAGAACGGACACAAGTCATTCAGGAATATAAAACACCACACAATTTAAGAACTTTAAGAGGATTTATTGGAATAATTAATTATTATAAAAGGATGATACCAGATCTAAGTATAAAAGAAATTCCATTACTTGAACTACTGAGAAAAGGTGTAAAATGGAGATGGGATCAGAGAAGAGAACTAGCATTCCAAGAAATTAAAAACATTTTTCTGTCAAATTTGAAAATATACTATCCTGACTACACACAGCCATTCATATTAAGAACAGATGCATCAATAGAGAGATTATCAGGGGTATTATTACAAATACATGATGGGGTCGAATACCCAATACAATTCATTTCAAGAATTACAAAGCCACATGAAAAGGGTTACTCAGTTTCAGAATTAGAACTAGCAAGTATAATACACTGTGTCACAAAATTAAGATTTTATTTGTTGGGTAATGAATTTACTATAGAAACAGATCACCAAGCTTTAACATCTATATTAAATAACAAATATGGAAACAGTAGAATACATCGGTGGAGTCTAATACTTAGTGAATACTGCTTTGAAATCAAATACATTTCTGGAAAATCTAATATAGTGGCAGATGCTTTATCAAGGTTAGAAAATACACCACAAAAAGGGCAGCGAACAATAAAAATTGGACTAAATCAATTAGTAGAAAGTACTGGATTATATTCTAAAGAAGAAATTATAAGAGATCAGATCAATTTGAGTGAAAAACAAAAAGTCCTTAGGAAAGATGGAGTATATTATAAAATAATAAATGGCATAGAAGTATATGTAATAACTAGAACTTTAGCAAAGAAAATATTGAAAAATTTACATAACGATTATATGCATATTGGTTCAAGAAAGCTATGGATGCTATTTAGGGACAATTATTTTGCAAAGAATGACAAAAGTATAGCAAAAGAAATTACTACCCAATGCCCAATATGTCAACTAAACAAAGAAAAGAATTTCAAAAACCAGAACACATATAAATCCAATGTTGTATATGAAAAACTAAATACAGTTTCCATGGATTTTATTTCAAATTTAGTTCTCAGTCCAACAGGAAAAAAGCATATACTAGTGATAGTTGATTTATATACAAAATTTATTAAACTATATCCCTGCTCCAGAACAAATGTTAAAACATTAAAATTATATATTAATCAATTTTTCGAAGAAATAGGACCATTTAGAAATTGCATAATAGATAATGCTACATATTTTAACAACCAAAAATTTCGGACATTTTGTGAGAAAAAGGGAATCAACATTCATTTTACAAGTATCAGACATCCTCAGGCAAATCCTGCAGAAAGATATATTAAAGAAGTTATAAAATATTTAAGGATACTGTGTCAAAATCAACACGAAACTTGGCAGCAACATATACCACAAGTAGAATATTTTTTAAATAATACACATAATTTGAATACAGAGGAAGTACCAGAATATTTAATGTTTGGCCATATAGGAAACAGAAAGTGGATTAGTGAATATAATCAGGATATGTTAGAACAAGTAATGCAGAAAGTGAATAACCGAATTAGGAGGAAAGCTGAAAAATATATCAGAAGACAAAATCGAAATATAAAAAAACCAATCACATTTCAAAAAGGAGACCTAGTGTTAATTCGTTCACTTAGAAAAAGTAATGTTAAAGAAAACCGTTGTAAGAAATTACAACCAATGTTTGAAGGTCCATATACAATTGAAAATCAGAATGGACTAAATAGTTATGTGTTAATAGATGCAGAGAACAGACTAAGAGGCATATTTCATATCAACGACATTTTTCAATATCATGAAGAGATTGAATAATGATTTCTATACCTTTAACACAAATATAATAACACTAATAACTTACTGATGTGTCCATTTTGTTCAATAGACTTGATTTGTTAAATGGTAGATGGTAGATTTCATTATTTTGAATCAATTTGACATCGTACTTGTTGAATTTTGTACATATGGAAATTGTTTGGTACCCTAAAAATCATAATTTGGGGTTAGATACAGAATTGATACTATAATTGCTATAAAAATGTCTTCTAATATAATAAAGTGGAAAAACTTACCAATTTATATTGATGAAAGTTATTTTGAATGGAAATAATTCCTAGATTTTGTCTATAAATAAACAGAACACCATATCTATTATATTTTTAATTAAGGTTATATTTTATTCTCTCTATTTGACATGACAGTTTGACCATAGAATAGCCGAACTGTGATCCGTTGTTCTCTGTTTTAACATAGACAGCGAACAGGGATGTATTTAACACATTTTAAATAATAAAAAAAAAATTGAATTATTAATTTATTAAATTTAATAAGGTATGAGAAAATTAATATTTAAAAAAATAATAAGTAAATTATTTATTTTAAATATTATTTTTGGGGTATTGTGACGATTAGGGTTTATAGAAAATAATTTATAAGTTATATACTACATAATATTAGATATTTGGTTGTTTTAAATAAGTTATATACCAGAGAATTTAATAAAAATATATTTATGTGAGGGCATTTTTAATAAATTAGCATATAAAAATTGTAAAAAGTTGTATTTTAATATTGTAAATATATATAAGTGAGCCATGTGCTTAGGCAACCAAAAATACTCTCGGAGATTGACAGATATTTATACTCTGAAGTGACGTTTAAGAATATTTACGAATATAAAGTGGGTTATATAATATATTGTTTGAAATGTGTATTTTATTAAATTAGAGTGTTAGTTACTAATTTAATTATATATTCTGATCTGAAAAGCCTAAATGTAAACAAAATTATTAATAGAAAAGAATGGAATTCTCTGGATCTCCGGAGATGGCCATGTTTGCGAAATGGTTTGTTCCAGAAAATTCAGACAAGTATTAAATAGAACAAATTGGAACATGATATCTTACGAGATGGTTCTAGAAATCCAAAAATATATAAATACCCGTGATTTGGATTCAAGATGGCAGTTTTAGAAGTTTTTAGTCAGAAGTCAGGCCAGTTTATTATGAAAGTTAAGTAGACACATTTAGTGAAGTAATATTGTTCAGAATTTTCAAGAAGTCAGTCAGAAAAGTTTAGTAAGAAATATGAAAGTTAGTTGGAGTCAGTGAATCAGATTAAAAAAAAAAAAGTATATTGGAAGAAATTAAATTATATTATGGTTGGAGATTAGTATAAATCAACTTATAATAATTGGATATTGCTATTTTGAAAAGAAGAATAAATATAAATGCTGTTTGCTGGTTTGGTTGGTGGTGTAGAAATGCTGGTGAAGAAAACTATATCTTAAATTGGTAGAAGCTGATAATTGAAAAAAGTAATTTCACAAAAACAAGGATAACCGAAGTACGAAGACTTTCAGTGGTGATTAGAATATATATAGTGGAAAACAGTTCATTTAGGCATTCAGTGAAAGAAAGGTACAAAATTTTGTTAATATAATTTAGTTAATGTCATAACAATTTCAATTTTGAAGATAGTTTGTTTAAATTTTAGATTGTCTATAGAATTTAATTAGTTTTATAAGAATATCAGTTTAAAGATAGTTTATTTTAAATTTACATTGATTAGGTTAGATATATATGTGTGTTTCATAATAGTTATAATAAAGATAATTTAAAAAAATACTTACAAGCTAATTCTTTGAGAACCGCGATAAAAACCCTATATATTATAATATTAAAAATACTCATTGCTCATCATTCAAACAAAAAACACATCATAACAATATATATATATATATATATATATATATATATAATGAACCAGAAGTATTTGTTGAGAACGTAAGGAAGTAAACGTTAAATAGTGGGTTTGCAGCAATAAAAAATGAAACGTGTACTCTTTTAAATTTTTATTCCAAGCTTTCGGACATTGGTTATGTCCTTCATCAGGGAGCTACAAATGTGAGAAATAAATTGTTGGCGTTAGTATAATTAATTAAAAAATTTACTACTTACAAATTTAATGAGGTTGTATCAACGAAGATGTATTATAATGTTGATAAAATTTATCATAGTCTCTCATCTTTTTTAATATATAAAACCTATTTTTATGTTTAAAAATTTAAAAGTTACTGTACATCCAAAAACACTTAATTATTCTAAATAAATACATGACATTATTCTGACAAAATTCTTTTAAATGTCAATTGATAAATTATTGTTTGTGTTATTATTGCATTTATCTAGTAGTAACAAATAGGAGAACATTTCATTTAGATGACCAATATCTGTTCTATGATTCATTGCATTATTATTTTGGCAAATGGAGGCCATTTCAAGAAAAAGTCTTTTGGTGATGTTACTTTCCTGTTCTACTACTTTGATGTTATTTTAATCTATCTGATGTCCATTGTTAAATACATGTTCACCCAATGCACTTTTTTCAGGATGCAGTCTATTATCTGACTTGTGGGATGTAATGCGGTCTTTAAGGCATCTTGATGTTTGACCATAGTATACTTGTTCACATGATCCGCACGGTATACAGTAAACAACATCCGTTAAAGACAAGAGTGCGGATTGGTCTTTAAGTTTAGAAAAAACTTTGTTAACTGTTAGTACCGTTTTATGTGCAATTTTGATATTATTAATTGATGAAAAAATTCTACTTAGTTTCTCTCTAATGTCCTTAATGTATGAGAGAGATACATATCTAATTGTAGTTTGTTTTGGTAAAGGATCTACAGGTCCAATTCTATCTTGTGATACAGACAGATTTTCCTCGTTTCTTAAATGACTACTTAAATTTTGTGGAGTGTTAAACAAAATTTTCTTTAGTAGTATACTTGGGTATGAGTTTTCAATGAATACGTTATAAAGACATAGTTATATTATGTATATATATATATATATATATATATATATATATATATAAATATATATATATACATAATATATATATATATATATATATATATATATATATATATATATATATATATATATGTATATACATACTATATAATCTTCTACCGTTAGGCGTCGAGCGATATATTGTTTCATATATGGTCATCTTTGTTTTTCTTGACATTTCTTTGTTGTTGAGAACTTCTCTATTTAGAGCCTGAAATAGTTTTTCTATACTCTTTGTTTTGCTGTTGAGATCGTCCTCAATGCTTCCTTTGTTACTAATTACTATTGTTAGGTATTTGTATATGTTTTTTTGCCTCTTTTTTTTTGTTGATTTATCACCACTTCGATTTAATCGTCTTTTTCTAAATTCTGCTTCAGTTTTCCTGCTGTTTCGACGAATAATACTATGTCATCTGCAAAATACTCGTATTTTTTGCATTTATCCTTTATATTTTATTCTATTCTATACTGTATTTTTTTTCTTACCTTCTTTCACTATCTTATCTATTACATTTATAAAAAGTACTGGGCTTAAACAACCTCCTTGCCTAACTCCTTGTGTTTTTTTCAAATGATTGCGATTGCATATTTTGTGTTCTTGTTGTATTTAGGGTTGTAATATAAATATATAGTTTTAGTTGCTATTATCAGGTCTTTGCTTACTTATATCTTTTTGAGGCTCTTCCAAATAGTTTGCCTTTGGAGTGAATCAACAGCTTTTTCTATGTCTATAAAACTTAGGTATGTATTTCTATTTTTTTAAGGTTTTTATCTGTTGCATAGTAAATATATAGTTTTGTATAATGTCATTTTGTAAGTCTGCTTTCAGTATCCTCTAGTTTATTTTTAATTTCTATTTTGCTTTTTCTTTCTATTATTATTTCATCTAGTTGCTCCTACACATAGTAGGGATATGCCTCTATAGTTCTGACAGTCTCTTGTGTTTCCCTTATTGTGCACTGTTACAACTATTGCATTTGACCATTTACTCGGTAATATTTTTTCTTTCATATTAGATTTAGAAAGTATAATAACCTTTTCGTTGCTTTTTCT
Source organism: Diabrotica undecimpunctata (assembly GCF_040954645.1). Taxonomy (NCBI): domain Eukaryota; kingdom Metazoa; phylum Arthropoda; class Insecta; order Coleoptera; family Chrysomelidae; genus Diabrotica; species Diabrotica undecimpunctata. The sequence goes on along the minus strand of NC_092807.1, from coordinate 87,028,966 downwards.
CCTACATATTTTAACTTTTCTTAACTAATTATATCGCTCGCAGAAGCTTTTCCAGTCTTCATCTTTCCTATTGCTTTATCTAGTTCTTTATCATGCATGGATTCTGTTTCTCCATGTTTTCCCCTATTCCGCCAATTAAATTGTTTTAATTTTCATTTGCTTTCCCTTGCTCCTCGTTAAACAGTTGTTCGGAATGTTTTCGCCATCTTTCTATTATATCCTTTTCATAAGTTAATATTGTTGCTTTTTAGTCATTATTTATTTAAATTTTATTTCCTTATTGAATTGTAGGTTTTTCGGTGTTCTATAAATTAAATTTACATTGTCTTTACTGTTTGCTTCCATTTTTTCTCCAAACTTGTCCCTGCTTTTCTTTTTTCAATCAGTCATCATAGTCATTTTTGACTATTTACTTAGCTTTTATTTTCTTTGTTTTGTATCATTTATTATTTCTTGGTCCTACATATTAGTTTTGCTGAATTTATCAGAGCATTTTTAAATTTTTTTTATTCGTAGGATTGGAAGTAGGTACAAAATGCATACCCATGAAAATGGTGAATAATGATATATAATATTATGGTCGCTGCCTGGGGATCGTGTTAGGGCACGTCTGATACCATCTCATGTGACATCATGAGGAACATCGGTGGTATAGTTGTTATTAATATTACAAAATAAGGTAATTGATATGTATCAGCGTACATACCTTTTTCTTGATTATTCTCAATGCTGTGTTGTACGTAAATATTTGTATTTTCTATTAGTTTAATTATTTTATTTATTTTTTCTTTTCCTTAATTTTTATTATTTTTTGCAATCTGTATTCGTTATTATTCCTTCAAATCTTTGAATTTCTGTGTTTGCAGCAACTTGTATCCAGATAAATAAATAGCAATTTTTACTATACGTCCATGCCGTTTTACTCTCAACTGTCAACTATGAATTTGTTGCTAGAAAAATATATTATCAATGTTGTACAAAATTTTGTTCTTCATTACACTTTTTTTTCAAAGAAGTTTTTTATAAACGGATCGTACTACAGCCAATCGGCTTTTGCACATTTTCTATTTATTTATGATGCTCATTTCAGAAATCTGAAACCCTATACCAGTTTGTACAGGTCAAGCAGATTGGTAATATAGGTTTTTCGAGTCACTTCCTGTTCTTTAAAAAGTTGCTATTGAGAATATTGCAGGTTTAGCCTTTGTATGTGGGTGTCCGTTGACCTGACTTATCCAGCAAAGATGCCTGTTATGATTCTGGGCTGGTACCTTCTAATTTTGCGTAGTACTTCAGCCCTATTAGTGCATGTATGTCTAATATAGATTTTTCTATGTGCTTAATCTGGTATACTTTCACATTGAGAGTTATGTTGAGGAGGGATTCAGGCTATTTTGAGTTCGCAGGTAGAATCCTAGGTAGGTTCTTAGTTTTTTGGTATGCCTTTAGGCCTATGAATTTTGTAGCTAATCTGGCCAGTTTATTGTATCTTTCATTGCCATACGACCCTTCTGCAGTTTTCGTGCCTTCTATATACCAGGTACATCAGTCATCATACATATGTACGGTATATCTAATATCAGTTATGATCTTAATATGTCCTGATGATAATATTAACTCAATTTTCCCACGGTAATGTTTAATTACAGTAATATCGTTAACAACCTTAGAGTAGATGTGACGTTAACGCTTAACAAATAAAAAAACTCATTGCAAATATGCAGCTGGATTATAATGAATATATTTTAGAATTTATCGAAAATAGCAAGATATCAATTACTTTACTTGACTATTGGACTCCCAGCTAAGAAAGTGTTTTCAGAATATAAATTTTGGAAAAGTTATAATTTACATGTTACATTTCACAAGAAAACAGCTTTAAAACCGTAGTTGGTTTATTTAATTAAATAATTACATTTATGACATTTTGAATTTGAGAATCTAGAATTCTAATTACTTTATTTTCTTTTGTAGATACAGTCACCGGGGCCGTGTAATACAAATGGTGAGTTACCCTAAATAATTTAACTTATTATTTATTTAAGTCTGTCCCCAAATAATATGTTTTACACAATGTTAGTTAAATTATTAAAATTTTCATAAATTGTATTTATAATACCATAGTGACATTATTATTTTTTCTTGGGGCATTAAATATTCATCAAGATTTTTGCGAAGTTGTGGATATGTTGAAAATGGCGACTGTTTAATATACCATGGCTACTTTGTAAAAAAAAAACATTAAGGTGCGAACGATCTTTCAAATGAGATTACTTGTGATTCCATCCTACTGTAACGTCCTCGAGGACACCATGTTACACACGCTGGATTCATTGCGTACAATGGATTTATCTTATGTTACTAGATCTATCATAAGAAAGAAAGTATATTCAAGAAAATAGTGACGTTTATTAATGGTCGCTAGACGCACTCGTAGGAAAATGTAGTGTTTAAAATCAGTCATTTTATAATGGTTGATTTATTATATGGTGGTGAAACTAACTACTACATATGTATTGCAGCATTTCGTTTTACCTCGTATATGTTAAAACACCGAAAAATATCCTAATTTTTTTTTGCATAAGTTTTTTTAACATATTTTTTTAAATTACATGTATAATAACCACATGGTCTTTTTGCTGTTCTAAGTTTGAGTTTAATTGTAAAGTGTGTGTAGTTCCAATTAATTATAGTTTAGTTTATACAACTTAACTATTAATGTCTAATATATTAAGCTTCTTTACATAATATTATACCATTGACTGCTACATGTCTTTTTGAGGTAACACGTTTGTATTGACCTCTCTATGGATGTTTGGTTTTTCATATTATTCTTTTTAGATGAACCGATGATACTTTCTGATTAGAGAGCGAAACGTCTTCAAATAAATAGATGAAGTAGCCACCTTTTTTGTCTTTTCCTCCACCTTTTGACCGAAAAACGCACCACTCTTCGAGTGATCCTTAATATATATATATATATATATATATATATATATATATATATATATATATATATATATATATATATATATATTTCCATTAAATTACAAATTCGGCGTTATAGGCTAAGAATATAAAAGAACGGTATGAGACAGAATATTTTTATAGATAGTCTTAATAGGTAGTAGATAGTTTTAAGATCGATAATTATATGTTTTTAAGGCCGCTAAGTAAAATAAAAAATTGACATATATTATTACTATATTTAAATATAGAATATTTCATACTGAAATGAGATGAAAAATAACAAATACAAAACTATAACAAGAAAAATGATAATATTTTAGAAATCAAAATGGCGGATGGTTTTTATACTTTTTATTGATAATTGGATTCACTTACCGTCTCAGAGTGGTATAAATCGAACGGGGCATTTAACAAAAAAAAAACAAACCAAAACTTCCTTCAACTTGTTTAAAAAAAAAATTTACTATTCTTAAAACAAATTTAGTACTTCTCTAGCCGCCTACTTTTTAATGACCCAAGTTTTCTTCCGCGAAGTCAAAACAAGAGTCATCAATAGTCGTTAGTCAGTTAAGCATGTCTGCCGAAACTGCCGAGTCGCTGCTTAATATCAACTTAGAAATTAAAAATTACTAAAAAATACCGACTGAATATTGATTTAAAGATTTTATTTGAAGTGAATCAAAAATTATTGAAGTGACGGACTCGTTACAATACCAAATAAATAAAGAAAAATAATATATCATGATTAAATCAAAAACACACACAAAATACAACATTTATGAAAAATAATTATGAAAAAATTAAAAAATTATTTAAAATAAAATATTTTTGATATTTAATTACCTAGGGTGTTCGAAATAACCTAAAACCTTATTTATGCACTCCTGAAAACGGTCATTTAAAGTGTCACTTACTAAACTTCATTCTTAACATAATCCTAAAAAATGATTCCATTTTAATATATTCTGGGGATCTGAACTGGAGCACCGTTATGCAAAAATGACATTTGTTAACGTTCACGAAGTGGGAATATTATGGGAAATTGATTTACTAAAAATCTAAATAAATCTAGTAATTTAAATTTTTTTTAAATATGGTCGCATGACATGCTTACCAATAATGCCTCCCCACATGTTCAACACTATCTAGTTTGACTTTGTGTAACTATGTGGTATGGATTAGTTTAGCATAATAATGAAAGTTATGCTTAATAGGAGAACCTTTTTATGAAACGTAGCTTCCTATCCAAATAGTACATTATCGAAAAAGTCTTTCTGTTGATTGATTTTATCTAAGAACCATTAACAACATTGTAGTTGAATCTTCTTTTAAAATCGTTTCGAATTATTTTCTTGGTGCAATTGAATACGGTAAGGGTATATGCTGTGATTTTTAAGAATTTGTTACACAGATTAGTAATTTAGTACTTTTTCTTTAGAAATACTTCGTATATGTGAATTTTCAGTAACTACCAGCCAGATATTTAATTTGTTTTCCTGTGTGGCAATAACTGTTCGTGTTCTTCATCCTAACTGAACCAGTGCGGTTAAATCAATCCTTCAGTCTTTTAAAGCTTGCTGTTGTAGGTTGCCGCATCTCCGTACTTTCAAAAATGAAACGGCGTGTAAGTGTTAACCATATGTGAAGTAATTTGTCATTAAAGCATGTCACATACATGCTCGATGGGATTCTGGTCGGGGGATTGTACTGGCCAAGGCAACACATCAATACTTTCGTAAGCAAATCAATCTGTGACTAGGCGTGCGACATGTGGATGAGCATTATCATGCATGGGTGAAAGTTTTGACTAACAACATCAGCAAATTGACGATTCTGACACCGAATATTATTCCATCCCATACCACTACTGTACCATCTCTCTAAAGTGTCGACGAGAATCTTGATGAAATTGTTGGTTGTATTCTAGCGGTTAACATTAAAAATCTGTCTTGAGCTCCAGGTTTAGCGCGCGCTTACGTCCTGGATGACATTTGGCTGGACTTTCAGTGTCAGAAACATGCCATCATAATCGACTCATAACGTATTGGGAGACTCTGAGGCGTAATAACCTCATTGGGAATATATTTGAAACGGAGTTTACATGGTAACTTTATTAATTGTTTTTAAATTGTTTAACCAATAAGTTCTTTTATCGACCTGCGCTCCCGATTTTCACCTTTTTCTTTTATATTTATGTTTAAAATATATACTTATTTTTTTTTAATTACTTGTTATTTAAAACCTCGTTTCAAAAATATATAATACTAATTAATAATTATTAATAGCTCGTTTTGTTACTTTCGTAATATAAAAATATTTTTTTGGGAGACATTAATTTCCTTTGAACTTTATTATTTACCTTTACTTTTAAAAAAATTATTAATATGTATGAGCGAGAGCTTCTATAATGGAAAACGGAAAGAGACTGTTTTTTTAATAAGATGCCCATCACGTTATAAGGGTTTCCTTGTACGATATATAAAGTTAAAAAAGTGATGAAAAACCATCCTCCGGAGGCTGAACAAAAGACTTCCATTTTCCCATTACCATGGTCATAAGATAAATCAAAATCAATTCCAAAGTTGTGATAAGTGGAAAGCACAAATATAATGGAAAGAACGTGAGTGCATTAGTTCTACTATTCGACTTTTCTTTCGAAATTGGAAATAATGTGTGAAATAACTTTGAAAACTTATCGGTATCAAATTTATTATGGCCCGATGGTTGGAGAAAACAGTTTATTATATGATACAGTGATTTAATAAATAATACACTTGGAAATGGTACAGAGAATAGAAAAGTCATATAACTAAAGTATTACACGTGAGTATTACAGTTTTATCGTATCAAATAACACATAATTTATTACAAATTAGACGGTTTTCCTCGCACAAAAAGCAACGTATGATTGTGTATGCGCAAAACATGGAAACTCCAAGTTCCGCAAACTTCTGAAGATTGTTATTGTGATTTGTTTATCATAATTACAAAAGCCAGTCGCACCAATAATAGTGGATGCTTAAATCATCCTTCTTTAAAGTCCGTTGGAATTATCGGTAAATACCAACAGATCAACAAGCGAGGTATCAACACATCCTCTCTTTTGTATTTTACTTTGATGTTCGTTGCCTCAATGGCATTATTGATTAGTTTTTTTTAGTCGGTATCGTCCCATTGCACAGTCGAGGTTGACTAATGTTACGCAGTATAATGACAACTGTTCCCACTTTTAATTATAAATTGTTAGATACCAGTCCAGACAATTCTAAGGAATTCAAAAACTCTGTGGTATAGTTGACATTGTGTTGTGTTCGATTTACATGAACTCCACTAAGTTCCACTTAATTTTCTGTCACTACAGAACGCTTGCAATTCTGACAAGGCAATACGACTATTATCATCAGATACGAACTACGTCACGTGTGGTCAGCACAAATGTGGGTGAGCTTGTCGCACATTTGCTTGAATTCTACGACCTAAGTCAGGTCGTCTTCTTCTTGACATTGCTTGAATGGCAACTGGCAGTATGTTCTTAGAGTTACAAAGGAAATTAATGACATATTTGTTTACTGTCAAATAGTAATGGTTTAACATGAAAAAGTTGAATGTAGAGTACAAATTCAGAGGAACTGTCTAAACCTTTTAAAACAGATAATGGGCTGCGCCACTGAGACCCTTTCTCCTGTATACTGTTTAATCTGGCTCTGGAAACAGTAATACGCATATCACAAATCACAACCACTGGTTCAATATATAATAAATCAGTGCCAATCCTGGCCTATGCTGATGATATCAATATTGATGAGCGAACGGAAAACGCTGTACGAGAGGCGTATTTAGCATTTAAAGAATCAGCTATAAAAATGGGTTTAATATCAAACACCAACAAAACAAAGTATATGAAATAATCACGCAACCACAAATCCTACGATCACTCTTCATAGAAAACGACGTCATCGAAGCAGTGTACGAATTTGTATACCTGGGAGTGCTCCTTGACACTGAAAATAATACGATTACATAGATAAACCGCAGAATTTTCACGGCCAAAGATGCTATTTTGTGCTCAATATTTTCCTTTAATATCACAAATATATCGAGAAATACAAAAATAAAACTTTACAAAACAATAATACGCCCAGTCCTAACATTTGGTTCAGAGACCTGGACATTAACTAAAACTAATGATAACATGTTAGTATGTTTCGAAAGAAAAGTACTAAGGCGAATCTATGGAGCAGTGAATGACAATGTAGTGTGGAGAAGACGATACAACTTCGAACTTTATAGAATATACCAGGAACCTGATATCGTAAAACATATTAAGATAGGGCGTCTGAGGTAGATAGGACATGTAATGCGGATGGAACAAAATGACCAAGATGGAAAAACGCTCCTTGATAGACTCATTGGTCAGAGAAGAAGAGGAATACCCAGAACAAGGTTCCTTGTTATATATTATATAATATATTATATCATATATATATTATATAGGTATATAATATATATTTATATATCATATATATATATATATATATATATATATATATATATATATATATATATATATATATATTATATATAATATATATATATATATATATATATATATATATTATAAAATATACTTACTATATATACAGGGTGTACCACGACACACTATCTTATATCGGAAACTACTCACACAATATTTAAAAAAATTGGCTTGTAAAGATAATAAATTATGACAAAAGAAAGTTTTTTGACAGATATGTCACTTCCTGTTATACCGCAAAAAACTTTGGTTTTTTTTTATAACACTTGATATTTAATTAAATTTTTAGATTTAACGTTAAATTCTAGAGAAAATTTCGCTAAACTTCACAGTTTTTGAGTTTCTCATAATTTTCCAAAAATTTTGACAGACAGATATAGACAATCTTCGTCAATCAAAATTAGTCTTTCATTCATTTACAAACATTATGTCCCGAGTACCTTTGGACACAAAGGGTTGGTAATTTTCTTTTACAAATTTAAATCAAAATCGACTTTCTACATAGAAAATGTAATGCGGATGGAACAAAATGACCCAGCTAGAAAAACGCTCCTTGATAGACTCATTGTTCAGAGAAGAAGAGGAATACCCAGAACAAGGTTCCTTGATAACATCGATGAAGAAATAAGAAAGCGTTCTTGGCAGAGAAAGGCGATGGATAGGGACGACTGGAGAGAAATTCTTGAGGAGGCTAAGATACACGCAGAGTAATAAAAGCCAGAATGATGATGATAGTAATGGTACGTTCAGAATTTTTTGAGAAAGATGACATATTAAGTTAAATTAAAAAGGGCCTTATTATTAAACTAAAATAGAAATTAAATAAAAGGACAAGGTGGACAGAACAAACAGTTAAATGAGCATATTACAAGTATATATATATATATATATATATATATATATATATATATATATATATATATATATATATATATATATATATATAATATATATAGGTATATATATATATTAATACATATATATATAATATATATCATATATATATATATATATATATATACATATATATTATAAAATATACTTACTATATATACAGGGTGTACCACGACACACTATCTTATATCGGAAACTACTTACACAATATTTAAAAAAATTGGCTTGTAAAGATAATAAATTATGACAAAAGAAAGTTTTTTGACAGATATATCACTTCCGGGTATACCGCAAAAAACTTTGGTTTTCTTTTAATATAACACTTGATATATTATTGAATTTTTAGATTTAACGTTAAATTCTAGACAAAATTTGTACAATGTACCACAGCGCTAAACTTCACAGTTTTTGAGTTTCTCATAATTTTCCAAAAATTTTTAACAGACAGATATAGACAATCTTCGTCAATCAAAATTAATCTTTCATTCATTTACAAACATTATGTCCCGAGTAGCTTTGGACATAAAGAGTTGGTAATTTTCGTTTACAAATTTAAATTAAAATCGACTTTCTACATAGAGGATGTTGACAAATGATACGTTTTAAATATTTTTTATAAATAAAACATCCTATATTTTATAATTATTTTACTAACAAAATTAATTTGATCAACTATTAATCAATTATGTATTTATGGGCTAAAAGATTTCCAGATAGGCCACGACGTAATAGTACAATCATTGTGAGAATACTTAATTTAACACATTTTAGTTATTTTCGACAAAAATTTAAAAAAACTAAAGCTCACATTTTTTTGTTTACTTTCACGTACGTCGTATATACATTATAACAACTTATAACACGTCCTTGAGTAAAAGTTTGTCCTTGAATATCCAAGCATTTAGAGTCCCTATTTATCAGGCCTTAATTTTTGCACGTCTAAACATTGCTGTAGGGAGAGAATTGATTGTATTGATAACTAAATTGCCAATCTTCATTTGCTTCCTTTGTTGTAAGGGGATGAGATTATATTTAATTTTTATAATATCCAAAGGTGTTATGTCTGGTGATTGAAGGGGCTTCCGGAAACGACCATTGTGGCTATCCACCTATCTTCAAATATCTCATCTATAAATTGGTTTACCATTTTGGGACAATGGGAAGAAGCTTCATCGTAAAGAAAATATCTTCTTCTTCAAGTGCCCTGTCCGTTGCGAACGTTGGCTATTAACATGGCAATTCTGATCTTGTTTGCGGCGCTTCTGAATAGTTCGACCGATGTGAGCCCGAACCACTTCCTCAGATTTTGGATCCACGAGTGTCTTCTCCTGTCTGGCCCTAGCTTACTGACTATTTTCCCCTGGACAATCAATTGCAGTAGACGGTACTTATCGTGTCTCAATATGTGGCCTAGATATTCAAGCTTTCTTTGTTTAATGTATTCACGATTTCTTTCTTCTTTCCGATTCTTTTTTGCTGACATGTTCGGTCCAGGATATACGAAGAATGCGTCGGTACACCCACATTTCGAATGCTTCTAGTTTTCTCGTGAGCGTCTCCGTCAGCGTCCAGGCCTCCACACTATACAGTAAGATCGAAAAAATGTTGCATTTAACTAGACGTAGTTTTAGTGGAAGAGACAAATCCCTGCTTATGAGGAGCTTTTTCATATTGCTAAATGCTGCTCTAGCTCGTTCTATTCTCGCCTTAATTTCTGTGGCCTGTTCCCATTTTGCATTTACGTTGGTGCCAAGGTACACATAAAATTCTACATGGTCAATTAGTATGTTACTTATCCGTAACTGTCGAGCAGGCTGTTGCTTCCTGCTTATCAGCATCCACTTTGTCTTCTTGAAGTTGAGGCTCAGGCCGTATTCCTTACTAACTAAATAAACTCTTTCCATTACCTGCTGTAATTCGTCTATGGTACTGGCAAGGATCACCGTGTCGTCGGCATATCTTATATTGTTCGTTAACTCGCCGTTTATTTTTATGCCCTCATTTGCATTTTCCATACATTTGTTAAATATTTCTTCGGAATAAATATTGAATGGGAGTGGGGATAATATACACCCCTGACGGACACCTCTTTTGATCTGCACACTTTCAGTGAGTTCGTTGCCAATTTTTGCTCTTGCTGTTTGGCCCCAGTATAGGTTTGCCACAATTCGAATGTCCCTGTAGTCAATACCTGTCTTTCGCAGAATATCTATCAATTGTTCATGATTGACATTGTCAAATGCTTTTCTAAAATCCACAAAGCACAAATACACGTCCTTATCAACGTCTCTACACCGCTGTATAAGCACCTGGAGAGCGAAAATTGCTTCTCTAGTTCCAAGTGCTTTCCGAAAGCCAACCTGCGATCTATCAATATTTGACTTACATTTATCATATATAATGAAAGTATAGTTTTCTAAATTCTTGAGTAAACGATCTAAATATTTGGTTTATAATTCTTTAAGATATTAAGACATATTTCACTTGGAAGAGTAGTTATTAGAAAATAGTATATATAAAATTATTTATCGTACTATTTATATTACAACCCGGTTATCTCTGGTCGCACAAAAGATATTAAACTCCCATCGCTCCTAAAAACTACGTACTCTTGTTAAATGTGAATTTACTTCGCTCCAGCAAAGCGAATTGTGCCAAATAAACATTCCGTTTTTTGTAAATTTTGATTCGTCACACTATACAATATTCTTCAAGTTCATTATCTTCATGACATTGAATCGTTACAATCTCTACAAACTCTTTTTTTTTGTTGTAGTCTGTTTCTTTTAAATGTATAAGGTCGAATATTAAATAACAAATAGAAAATTGACAAGGATCAAATGAATATAATTATTATTAGATTAATTAGTTAAATTATAATAAAAATATGCTATAAATACATATGAGAATAATACATTGAAAAATAAAACGTGGTTGTAGTTTTAGGTTAAGGCTAATACGAAATTATAAAAAGACTGATATAAAAAAATATGTCGATCAACTAGAAATGCTAGTAATCACCCCATAAAAAGATTTAATAACTAAAATAAATGTTCAATCCAAGCACCAGCGTAAATAAGCAAAAGACATTATAAAAACTAGTCTCCCTTTCTTTAGCATTGAAGTGTGACATGACAGGTCAGACTTGTCAACTGACAAATTACGTTTGTCGACTAAAGTGAGGAACAGAAATTTATATGTACCATGTCTGTGACATGAACGGACTGAAGTCACCTGAAGTTAAATACGGGAATTATAACTGAAATAAATGAATATTGAAAAATGTAAAATAGAGGTTCTTTTTTTTTTCGAATTTTGATGGTGTTCGATGCTTGCCTCGTGTTCGAAGAGATTGCTCGATTTACCCTACAAAATACAAGTAAGGGCCTTACTAACATTTTCTTTGTGATCCTATTCTTTTAAATATTTCCTAATCTTTTATATAGTCAAACCAAATCTAAACGTTTTGGTAGATTTAAATTTAGTTAACGTTCGCCATTATGAAGGACGAAATTCCTCCTGACCGGCCACTAGAGCCGGACCCTAATTTAAGTAAAAATCGGTCAAAAAACAATGCAATAGAAAAAGTAAGAAAAAGTTAAAGAAAAAATTTTATATTCTGAATCAGATTTGGGTCCCTTTGAGGTCTTTGTTTAGGGTAAAAATAGTAATGTGGGTAACTATCATATCCTAAGTATTGCTAAGACTATCTTTAATTTACAACTGAAAGAGATTAATAAGTTTGATAGAAAGGGAAAAAATAGAGTTGGAGTAGTACTAAAGGACAGACAATCTGCCAATTCGTTTAACCTTAGGAAGCATTGGAAAGAATTAGGTTATGAGGTTTTCATTCCCACTAATCTAATTTCTTGTAAAGGTATTTTCAGAGGAGTTTATTTAATATTTGTAAGAAGAGGAAATTAAAATGTCAACTTCTATTAATCTACCCATTTGTAGAGTTATCTTTGTTAGGAGAATAAATAGAAGGGTTATTTAAGATAATTTAGAAACCATTTTCATCCCTACAGGTACTATCTCTTTAACTTTTTCAGGAAGGAATATCCCCAAAGAAATTGACATTTATGGTCTGCCTATGAGGGTGATACCCTTTGTTAGCCCAGTTCTCCAATGTTATAACTGTCTCTTATATGGGCATTCTCTTTCTCAATACAAGGGAAAAAACAGATGTGCTATATATGGTGCAAATCATGATGATTCTCCCTCATTTGTAGGGTGCAGTAGGTTTTGTATGTTGTGTAAAACACCAGATCACGACTCTAGACATCCTGAATGTAAACAAAGAAAAAGACAAAAGTGTATTAAGGAACTCATGTCGTTTGCCAACTTATCCTATTATGAAGCTAACCAATACATTTCAAGGGAAACATCTAGCCCAAAGTTGAACATTAAGGATTTTCCTAATCTTGTTAATAATCTATTATCTGCAAATAGTATTTCAGTTCAAGAGAGGAGATCAGTTGCTACATCCCTGTCTTCAAATTCTGTTTCCTATAGTCAGATTAGAAAATCCACTCCACCAAAAAGAAAAAGACCAATAAATCTAGGCTTTGAGCAAAGTTCTCATTCTAAAGTATTGAACAATCCTAATGGAAGATCCCCCAAAGAATATTCTAGTCAGTTTATCAATATCACAAAGAGATTTAAATCAGGCTATATTAATGCTCAATCAAAATCACAGGGATTTGGTCATGGCATTTATTGGTGAATTGAATAATAAAAATTATAGTTCTCCTGAGGATCATGTTAGATTAAATGTAGATATTGGTAATTATAAAAACAAAAGTGTATCACATAATGCTATAAGTACGAGTCAGAAGCGAGGAGGGATGGAGGTATCTGGGTCTGAGGACTCAGAATACTGATTCCCCTCTCGTCTGGACCTGGTACACACAGGTTCCTAACGTTTTATATTTTCAATCATCATGCCCCACTAACTATTATACGATGGAAAATAAGATCCTATGACACCAATTTTGATAACTTAAAAGTTCTTATTAAAGACTATAACCCTGATATTGTCCTCATTGGTGAGTTGGCTATCTAACCAACACATAATTAGATGCAGAGGATATCACATTATCAATACAATAAAGATTTTCGGAATATTCATATCAACAATCCTGGTTTTAATTCAGATGTTCAATTTCAACTCTCCTTTTCACCTAAGTATAGTTTAAATGTATTAAATATGTATTGTCCTCTGGACAATCTCATTTCCAAAACATGCTGGTCTTCGTTGGTCAACTTGATCAACAAACCTCTACTTATCCTAGTGTTAATGGCAGAAATATTTTGCAAACTGCAGAAGATATTTGGTTAATTTTTCTTAATGATGGTTTTCCAACAAGACTGGTTTGTATTAGTGGCAGCAAATCAGTAGTTGACTTATCATTGGCTTCCATAGGTGTGGCACATAAATTAGTGGATGGACTACCATTCAGGATACAGGATCTAATGATCATTTTCCCATTCTATGCCATATCCGCATCCCAACACAGGACTCTTATCAGGTTTATAAAAGAAAAAATTTCAAAAAGGCCGATTGGTTTCCATGAAAACTAGAGTATATTTTTTCATCGTTTCCAATTAAGGACTATGAAAATTTTATCAAATATATATCATCAGTGGCAGACACGTTAATTCCTTGGATCTCCTCTCCTAACAACAAATATAACATTCCATGGAGGGATGATTTATGTGCTTATATAATACAAAAGAGAGTTTCAGCTATTAATACATTTAAAAATTCTCCTAGTGTTGAAAACTATATAGAGGCTAAAAAATTCATTGCGAAACCTAGAAAATTTCTAAAATTAAAGCGAAAATTAATACTTAGATCCTTTTGTAGCAAACTAAATAGAAATACTTCCCTTAAAAATATTTGGAATAAAATTAACAAGGTTTCTGGTAGTAAATTGTCTCTTTTATTTTAATTGCCACCTGAGGAGGTAGCCCAGGAAATTTTAACATCTCTCTCACCTATTTCTGGAGATTTTGAATTACTTTTCAGTGCCCTGCAGTATTCTGAGAATCCCATATCATTTGATGAATATCACGATACTCTTTTTTCTAAAACTGATTCTGCTGTGGGTCCTGCTCAGGTTTCATACTCTGTGTTAAAAAAATTACCCCACTCTGGATCATTACTCTTAATTCAATTCTTGAATGAATGTATCCGGAAGGGACAGGTTCCTATCTCGTGGAAACAAACGGTCATATTACCTATTGTTAAACATGTAAAGGATAAAACTGACCCACTTAATTATAGGCCAATTGCTCTTTCATCGTGCGTTGATAAAATGATGGAAACATTAATTAGAAACAAAATTGAGTGGTTCTTAGAACATAATCATATTTATATCCATTAAAACTTGGTATTAGAAGGGGTAGAGGTTGCATGTAATGCATTTCATTACTTACTAAATTCTAAAATACTACAAGGATTTTTATTAAATCAATATACCGTAGGACTTTTCCTAGATATTTCAGTATCTTATGTTAGTGTCAACATCTCTCTTTTATACCCTAAACTAATTAAATATAACATTCCTATTCAACTAGCAAATGTCAGTTATTCCATATTTAATGATCGTAGTATTTATGTAAAGGACAAAACTGGTCAAATTCATGGTCAAAGAAAAACTAATCAGGACTTACCTCAGGGCTCCCCTCTCAGTCCAATGTTATTTAATCTGTATTCCCTATCTTTATATGAGATTATTCCCAACAGTTGTAATCTGATACAGTATGCAAATAATTTAGTTATTTTGGTTAGTGGGGCTGATCTACTTAAACTAATTAATTCTTTGAACTTGTTAATGGAAAGGATGGATCTCTGGTTATTAGAACACAACTTTAATCTATCTTACAATAAGTTCTTAGAAATTATATTTCAAAAAGGGAATTATAAAGTTAATCCTCCGAACGTAAGAGTTAGAGGTCATACAATTAAATGGGTGAATACAGTGAAATATTTAGGGGTAGTTATTAAAAAAAACCAAAGTGAAAATCATATTATGTGGATTTAATAGAATTAAAAGTAAGTCGTAGCTTGAATGTAATGAGAGCTCCATGTGGAACATATTGGGGTAGTGATCCTAAAACTCTCCAGATAGTTCATAATGGTTTGGTACAGAGTCATTTAAATTATGGATGTCAAATATTATCAGATTGTCCTAAGGCGCTTATCAACATGTTAGATAAATTACAATATAAGAGTATTCGTATCATAACAGGATGTATGAAATATACCCCTATTCATGCATTGTTAGGTGAAAGTGGTCAAATTCCTCTCAAGTACAGATGGGAATTGCTTAATTCTAAATTACTCCTAAAAAATCTCATGCTAATTAATAGTACAATAATTTCTGTCTTGACTGAATTACAGATATCAATGCAATCAAATCATAATTAATGAAATAAAAAAAGTAGGTATTCCCCTCTTAGTTTCCATCATGAATAAATTCCAGCATATCCCAAATTTATTTTCTAGTGACTTATTTCCGTGCTACAATTTTGAACTAGAATATCAATTAACTTCTATCAAAGTTCAATTTTAAAGAATCTCACTTGACAGTTCACTTCAAACTATAATCTTTACAGATAGGTCAGTTGATAGTAAGGGCTCAGCAGGATTTGGTGTTTTTTGTCCTGACTTTGAATATTCATACTCTAGTAAACTCCCTACAGAGACTCAAGTTTGCACTGCAGAGATTATTGCAATTAATCATGCGATTCAATTTGTCTTGGAGAAGGATATCAAGAGGGCCTTAATCTTATCTGATTCTAAGAGTGCTATCCAAAACATAGGGAATACATCTTACTCAATGGAATCTGAACATACCTCTATCATGACCAAAAGGGGCATTATAGAAGCCAATCAATAGAACATCAGTAGTATTCTGGCATGGATTCCAGGGCATTCGAATATTAAGGGCAATTGTGTTGCAGACAAATTGGCAAACATAGAAAGATCACTAAAACTGCCAGCCAAAGTTAAATTGCATTATTCAACATTCATTATTTATTTTATTAACCCGGGATCCGACAGGTGGGGTGTAGTACACCCCAACAATACTGAAGCGCCTAAAACAAACGGAAATTTTGCATGTAGTGGCAACAGCGGCTAGATAGCTTTCTATTGTATATCCATCTATGCGATGACACATAGTTCTTAGTCATCTGTTTAGTTTCGCCAAGTACATTTGTATTGAAAGCGGTCAGACCCCACGTGTCGGATTTTGTACATTCTGCAGAATTATTTTTATTTTGTTTTACTCCTATAAATAAGTAAGTACAATAAGTGAATAATACTTAAAAATTTTATTAAAAATCCTTTATAAAAGGTATATAATTTAAAAACCCAATCGGACTATATCACAAAACGTTTTCGAAATCCATATTCCATCATCATGAGTGCACTAGGTGGGTATATATGTATTGAGCCATGGATACCCACCTAGTGCACTGATGATGGAATATGGATTCCGAAAACGTTTTGTGATATAGCTTGATTGGGTTTTTAAATTATATACCTTTTATAAAGGATTTTTAATAATTTTTTTTGTTATATATGGTATACAGCCAACTACAGGAACTTAGATTCCTTGTGGATTTGAATAATACTTATTATAGATTTTAACATCTTTTTTTTTATTAGTTTAAGCTAAAATTAATTACGAACGAGAACAAGCACGCCTTCAGGCCTTATATGATGAAGTAGACAGTGACGAATGTATTGACAAGAGTGATTCGGAAGTAAGTGAAGAAATAGACAATGTTAGTGAAAATAGTCACTATCCTGACCAGCTTCAAGATATTGATGTTCCAGATATCACAAACAACTCAGATGAAGATGGAAGTCCAAATGTAAGTGCCCACTTTTTAGGAAAAAATGGAAGTAAATGGCTGAAAGCTGTACCAAACAAAAACGTTAGAACAAGACCTGAAAACCTTATAACGTATCTACCTGGTGTTAAAACGTATGCTAAATCCGCCTGAACTCCTATCGAATGTTTTCAGGTATTTATATCTGAACAAATGATTGTTGACATTGTTACATGCACTAATGAAAGAATAAAAGAAAATACTGAAAAATGGAAAGATTTAAATCACTTTGGAGAAACAAATCTTTCAGAAATAAAAGCTGCACTTGGCCTTTTATACTTAGCCGGTATATTTAGAAATAATCATCGTCGTCTGTGTGAGCTATGGAATATGGATGGCACAGGCATGGACATATTTCGGTGTACAATGAGTCAAAGAAGATTCGAGTTTTTAATTTCATGCCTTCGGTTTGATCATAAAAAGAACAGGGCAGGCAGATTGAAACTGGACAAACTGGCACATATTCCAGTAATTGCTGACCGATTTGTGGATAACTACAAGAACGCCTATATACCGTCTCAATATGTAACAATCGACGAAAAATTGGAGGCGTTTCGTGGCCGCTGCAGTTTTAGACAATATATACCAAACAAACCAGCTAAGTACGGTATAAAAGTACCCGCTTTGGTAGATGCAAGTACATACTATCTTGTAAATATGGAGGTTTATGTTGGTCAGCAGCCAGATGAACCTTTTACACAAAGCAATAGCCCTAAAGATATTGTAGACCGTCTAGTTGCTCGGATATCTGGAATAAAACGGAACGTGACGTTTGACAACTGGTATACCAGCTACGAACTCCTCGAAAACCTACGAAATACTCACAAACTCACTGTGGTTGGAACAGTTAGAAAAAATAAGCCACACATACCTCCAGAATTTTTAAATGTACGCAATAGAGATTTGTATTCTACACTGTTTGGGTTTCAAGAAAATTGTACACTAATATCCTATCACTCAAAAAAGGGAAAAGTGACATTATTGATGTCATCTCTTGATGATAATTCGGTGGGTAATACGGAGAAGAAAGTTCTTGAGATAGTATCTTTTTATAATTTTAGTACGTGTGGTGTTGATGTGGTGGATGGAATGTCCGCATATTACAGTGTTTTACGTCGGAATCGCCGCTGGCTACTAACAATCTTTTTCTCCCTTCTCAATACCGCAGGAATTAATGCCCAAATAATTTACAGAGTGAACAATAATAACGTGAAAATTGCTGGGAGAATTTTCCTAAAAGAATTAGGAAAACAATTAATAGAAGACAATCAACGGAATAGAGTAACAAATCCGAGGTTAATTCGAGAACTGCGTACTTCTATAAGACATGTTTTGGGTGAACAATCAGAGCCAGTACCCAAGAGAAGGAGACCAGTTCAGCAGGGAAGATGTTCTAAGTGTCCTCGTATTCGTGACAGAAAAAAAAATACGTATGCGAGGCTTGCGAGGATTACCTCTGTCTTGAGCACGCCCAAATCTGTTGTAAGGACTTTACAGATTTTGAGTAATTATTTAAGTTCGTATTGTTTACTAATTAAGCCATCTTTGTTTTATTAATTATAAATAAAATCATTTTTCTTTTGTCTTTAATTTAGTTGTGTTAATTTGGTTATTTTTCTTGTAATACAAATTTATTACAGAGTGCAATATAATTTTTTTTTATTAAGCATAATTATACATAAAATAATTTTTCTTTTGTCTTTAGTTTAACTTAAACTCATATAATGTTATTCATTACATTGTTGTGTATTAAAAATTACAATAATAAATAATAAAAAATAAGCGTAAAGATATTTTTTGGAATTCTTTAACTTTTTCAGTTGCTGGGGTTTGTCACACCTCACCTGTCTGTTAGTGGAAAAAAAAATTCAACTGTCGCATGTCGGGTTAACCACACTCGTTCACAATGGTCAGAATTAATCAAACCAAATTATATTTATTACTTTTTGCCATGAACTTAGGATACCAATTCATTATCTATCGCCTTCCGCTGTGTTTATATGTCATCACCGAACTACCTGTATCGACTCTGTTCCAAGCTGATGACCATAATAAGAAAATTAGTGACTCAAGCCGATCACCTTATTAGGAATTGAGTGTGTCTGCACAATGTCATAAGAGAACTACCAGTATTCCATTGAAAGCTGGCATCAGAGTGAAGCTGGCCCATTTTAAGCACACTTTGTTTTTTACATACAACTGACTATTTCGTATTTTGAAATAACTGACTTTGATTAATTGGCTCCTTCCCGTATTGCTCAAAAAATTTTGTTGTATCTCTCTCTCTCTCTTTTGTCGTTTCCTCATTACTTAAAATCGTAATTTCCATTGGTCTCTATCTTCAGCGGCTCTGAGGGCTTCGCAGAATGAGTTTCCAGCTGATTCCTTAATTTAGTCGGACCATCTAGTTAGTGATCGTCTTCTCGTCCTCTTGTTGTATATACTTTTGTTTATATATATATATATATATATATATATATATATATATATATATATATATATATATATATTATTGTGATATTTATAGTCTTGGTGCGCCAAGCAATAATTAGCTAATTAATTTTTTTGATTAATTAAAATTATTTAAATGATATTATTATGACTCTATCACAATTTTTAATTCTTTTATCTCAGGGTTAAATTCGTGCTTCAATATCTAGGCTATTACATGTGAAAGGTAAGGTCCAGAGAATACCGGAATAATAAAAAACACATATGATCTAACACTATATATTGAAATAAAAATAATGAAATAATTCACACTCAAAGGTTTTCAATAAACAAATCTCATATAAGGATTCTCAAAATTTTGTTCTCCGTACGTGAACAATCAAAATTAATGGTACAAACAATATTAATTGAAATCTCAAAATCCCAAACTATTCTAACTCTCCTAATCAAAATATTTATATCCTTTCTCAATTACGTGTAAAAATTTTGTTATCAATAAAAGAAAGAAACTACAGAAACAAAAATATCTCTCTCTGATGATGAGTGGTCCAAATCCTTGTTCCTTGTAGACTATATTATCTCCTCTCAACCGCTCCCTATGTAAACAGCAATCTTACACAGATTGTTGCAAGTATATCGTCCTTAATGATCTCCTTCAAAAGCACAAATCATTCAAATTATGATAGCCTTTCTCCTCTCGATAAACTGAATCTCTCGTTGGCCCGAGTGAAAAATGACTCTTGGAATATCTTCTCTTTACGATAAACTGAATCTCTCGTTGGCCTGAACAGTGACTCTTGGAATATAAGTAGAGAAATATGACTTACAATATTTTGCTGCTTCAGCTTCTGTCAGATACACTAACTCCACAAAAACTCACTAACATTCCACTACTGCTTGCTACATTTCAGGAACCGCCAGAGAACAATCACCGTTCCTCTCACAGACTTGGAAACCAACTGATCTTTTTCTCTCTCCTCCTCAATCTCGCTAAACTTTTTCCTACATATTTATCCCACCTTTTTCAATCTCCGCCAATCAAAACTCGTCACAATTCCCCCATTTTTTCATTTCGATAACAAACAAATTTTTACCTATAATTATAAAATTTCCTAAAACTTATTTACAAATAATATTTTCTATAATTCTTAAAAACTAACAAAAACCTCTATCTAAAATCTCTTCTATTTGTCCCTAATCACTGCATTAATGTATTTTGGAAAACCCCGTTCAATTCTCTTTTTGTTTTCACTTAAAATTATGCGGGTCACTCAAGTATAACAAAGAAATAATTTATGCAAAGCTTACTTTTTGTTTGGTACAGGTAATTCAAGAAATTAATAACTCTCCTTCTTCGAAATGTTTGTTGGATATTATCCTACTTATCTGAATTATTTTAATGTTATTGAATTTTGAAATATTTTTAAACAAACCAATATTTTTCTCGATTTTACATATCATAACAAATCCCCGCCATTTGATCTGCCGAAAACTCTTTGTTAAATTTTAAAAATGACAAAAGTTTTCTAGGATCAAATTATTTCACTATGTTATTAAAATCTACTTATGATACTGACAAATGTCGTGAATGTTAAAATACCCCGTATATTGCCTGTCTTTATACGGGATTGGATATATTTTCGTTTTAAATTTTTCCAAGTATTTTCCCTTAAAAGAAAGTTCATAATTTTTAACCACTTGATTTACCTTATTAACAAAATCTCCATGGTTTCCTAAAATCTTCTCTATTTCCTTTTCCATGTTTTTTCCACAATTTATTTTTCTTTCATCCACCTTTTGTTCACATGTGTTCACTGTCCATAATACTTCTTCACAAAATTCTGGATTCTCGTCCATCAGTGCCATTTTTTCTTCTGTTTTCTTTTTATCCACTAATTCCCTTTGGTATTCCGAGCACCATGTTTCTATTCCTTTCACTTCTCTGATGATACCTTCTTTTTCTTCCTGCTTCCATTCTGTTTTATCGTCGGTTGCCAACAATTCTTCTGTACCTTCTATTTCCTGTTTTTCTCTGGTCTCCATCTTATTTTCCTGCTTTCTTTTCGAACTCTTCTTCTTTTTCTTCCTTCTCTTTTTCTTTTCTGTTAGATCTTGTTCTTGTACTTTCGGTTTATCCTCTACAGTCATATCGATTTCTTTGCGTTTTTCCTGTGCATTGATCCTTTCAGAATTTGTTTTCCTATCTGTTTGCTTTTCGTCTCCTGTGTTGTCTGGTTCTGCTCTGATTTCCAGTTTATTTTCCGAAAAATTTATGGTGATATCTTTTTTCCTCAATTCATCAATTCCCGCTATCATATCATGATTTAAATCTTCAATCACCACACATTTCATAATATGGAATTTGTTTCCCACTCTTATCTGTACTCCCAAGCCTTCGTTTACTGTCGTCAAATTTTTATTGTTTGCACCCACTAAATCAACCCTAGGAATCTTATACACAAATCTGTCCAAATTTAATTCTTTTACTAGTTTTTTATTGATTAGCGATATCTCCGATCCAGAATCAATCACAATTTTAATCGCTTTATGTTTTATAAATGCATCTAAAAATATTAGATTAGAATTAGAAATTTGTTTGTCGTTTCCTATTGCTACATGATTCATCTCCCTTCTATTTTGTTGTTGGAAGCTCTGGTTATTTCTATCGTCCCTTTGTTCGTTAGTATTCCTATTCGGAGGATTTTGTGCATCTCTATTCCTGTTGTGATTTTCATATGTTCTCTGTTGTGTGTCATTCCTGTTATCGTAATTTTGTTGTCTATTGTAATTATTGTAATTTCTCGGCCTATATTCGTTTGTTGATCTGGGATGTCGGTTTCTCTGGTCATAATTTGATGAATACCTTCTTTCCGCTCCATTATATTGGTCATGTTGTCTTCTATTTCTCATTTCTTTTCTTTTCGCTTCTTTTAATTGAAGGAATTGGCACAAACTATCAATATCTTGATAGTTTCTCAAAATCATGTGATCTTCCAACGTTTCCTCAAAATGTCTGCTGATCATTTCTACCAGCTGTTCGGTAGAATATTTGTATTCTAGATATTTTGAATTGTTATATATCTGCAAAGCATATCTTTCTTCAGATATTCCCATTTTTTTCGTGATATTTTCCATTCTGTAGCTCTTGGTTGATTTCTCTCTGTTTATTTTTCCCCCAGAAATAGTTGAGAAATTTATTTTCAAAATCTGTCCAATTTTCAAACTCATCTTCCTTGCTTTCATACCATAACGCTGCTTCTTCTTTCAAATGGTTTCTAATTGTTTCTTTGCAATCGTCAAAATATCTAATATGTTGTAATTTGGTTTTCAAATTTTTAACAAACGGTACTGGGTGTGTTTTCCGAATATCCCCGCCAAACTGTATTTTTATGTCACCCAGACTTTGGATGAGTACTTCTCTCCTGTCTCCCATATCTCGTTGTTTTCTGATATCCTCAATTTGTTTTTCTATTTCTTTCTTGTCTTCTTGTAAAGCCATTTCAAATTTTGTTTCTAACTGTTCTAATTCCTTTTTCTGTACAGTCTTAATATCTTTCATTTTTGTTTCTATTTCTTCTCTCTGCATCTCTAGTTTCCTCTCTGTTTCTTCTCTGACTTTTTCCAAACAGACTTTTACCTCATTTTCATATTTGTCCAAACGCTTTTCCATTTTTCTATCATTTTCTTCTAATTTTTGTTCATAGTTTTCCAAACGCTGCTCTATATTTCTGTTATTTAGTTCTATTGTTTGTTTTGTTTCTTGTTGATTTCTATCCATTTTCTTTGATGTTTCAATTTGGTTTTTCTTTATTGTTTGTGTCTGTATTTGCATCATTGCTAATAATTTTTCCAGCATCCCTGTTTCTTTTCTTTCCTCCATTATTGTGGCATTTCCTTCATTATCCGATCCTTCATCAATAATTGTTTCCTCTTCTATCTTATCCTCTTTCCTTTCTTGCGTTTTATTTTGACTCCTTGTGGTCGACATGTTGTTTCTTTTCGTTACTGTTTTTGTCCCCGCCAAATGTGAAATTTTACAACACTCTATATGTTTCAGAACACGACAATATTTCTCCCCAAATGTATTAAATTTTCACGACAAATATCAAATATGCAATCAGTAAAATTCAAATAATTCAAAATAAATATCAAATGCACGATTGGCAAAGAAAATAAAATCAAACAATTCAACAGCAGTAAATATCCACTAACTACGATCAATCAATAAATCAAATTTATATTCCCTGGAAAAATTGTCAAAATACTTTCAAATTCAAATTCCCTCAATGTTAAATGTTTTTATCTCTGGATCACCTGTACTTATTCCAGATCTCTTTCCCTTCCTTCAAATGTAAAGCTGCGATATTTTCAAGCCCCACGTTTTGGAAGCCAGTTATTGTGATATTTATAGTCTTGGTGCGCCAAGCAATAATTAGCTAATTAATTTTTTTGATTAATTAAAATTATTTAAATGATATTATTATGACTCTATCACAATTTTTAATTCTTTTATCTCAGGGTTAAATTCGTGCTTCAATATCTAGGCTATTACATGTGAAAGGTAAGGTCCAGAGAATACCGGAATAATAAAAAACACATATGATCTAACACTATATATTGAAATAAAAATAATGAAATAATTCACACTCAAAGGTTTTCAATAAACAAATCTCATATAAGGATTCTCAAAATTTTGTTCTCCGTACGTGAACAATCAAAATTAATGGTACAAACAATATTAATTGAAATCTCAAAATCCCAAACTATTCTAACTCTCCTAATCAAAATATTTATATCCTTTCTCAATTACGTGTAAAAATTTTGTTATCAATAAAAGAAAGAAACTGCAGAAACAAAAATATCTCTCTCTGATGATGAGTGGTCCAAATCCTTGTTCCTTGTAGACTATATTATCTCCTCTCAACCGCTCCCTATGTAAACAGCAATCTTACACAGATTGTTGCAAGTATATCGTCCTTAATGATCTCCTTCAAAAGCACAAATCATTCAAATTATGATAGCCTTTCTCCTCTCGATAAACTGAATCTCTCGTTGGCCCGAGTGAAAAATGACTCTTGGAATATCTTCTCTTTACGATAAACTGAATCTCTCGTTGGCCTGAACAGTGACTCTTGGAATATAAGTAGAGAAATATGACTTACAATATTTTGTTGTTTCAGCTTCTGTCAGATACACTAACTCCACAAAAACTCACTAACATTCCACTACTGCTTGCTACATTTCAGGAACCGCCAGAGAACAATCACCGTTCCTCTCACAGACTTGGAAACCAACTGATCTTTTTCTCTCTCCTCCTCAATCTCGCTAAACTTTTTCCTACATATTTATCCCACCTTTTTCAATCTCCGCCAATCAAAACTCGTCACAATTCCCCCATTTTTTCATTTCGATAACAAACAAATTTTTACCTATAATTATAAAATTTCCTAAAATTTATTTACAAATAATATTTTCTATAATTCTTAAAAACTAACAAAAACCTCTATCTAAAATCTCTTCTATTTGTCCCTAATCACTGCATTAATGTATTTTGGAAAACCCCGTTCAATTGTCTTTTTGTTTTCACTTAAAATTATGCGGGTCACTCAAGTATAACAAAGAAATAATTTATGCAAAGCTTACTTTTTGTTTGGTACAGGTAATTCAAGAAATTAATAACTCTCCTTCTTCGAAATGTTTGTTGGATATTATCCTACTTATCTGAATTATTTTAATGTTATTGAATTTTGAAATATTTTTAAACAAACCAATATTTTTCTCGATTTTACATATCATAACAATATATATATATATATATATATATATATATATATATATATATATATATATATATATATATATATATATATATATATATTATATATATATAAATATGTATATATATATATATATATATATATATATATATATATATATATATATATATATATATATATATATATATATATATATATATATATATATATCGGTTTCAAAACGTCTTGCGTCGTTGTCCGATGCCTAATTTCCACGAATTTATATCATTCCATTGTTCTTCGGTCAAGTCTCGGGAGCTCATTGCCTTTGTTATTCCCTCCTTCCATGTTCTTTTTGGTCTTCCTCGTTTCTTACGATTTGGTGGTATCCATTTCATGGCAATTTTTGGTAGTCTTGTTTCTGGCATTCTTTGAACATGGCCATACCATATAAGTTGTTTCCTTTCTATGTCTGTTGCCAGTGATCCATCTACTCCCATCCGATTTCTTATTTCATCGTTTCTAATTCTGTCTGCTCTAGATATTCGAAGTGATCGTCTAAATACATCCATTTCTGTTGCTTCGAGTTTTCTTTTATTGCTTTCTGTTAGTCTCCATGTCTCTGTATTATAGGTTAAGCTGGTTTTTATGAGAGATTCATATATATTGTATTTTCGTCTTTTACCAATTTCTGAGCTCCAAAGAACTCCGTTAAGGCATCCAATTGTTCTACGGGCCTGGGTTATTCGTTTTCTAATTTCCCTATTGTCTGTGCCTGTGGTGTCGAAATCAATTCCTAGGTAGGTATATTCAGTGCAGAATGTAATTTCGGTTGTGTCCATCTGAATGTTGGATAGTTCTGCGCCTATTGGGAGATATTTTGTTTTTTGTGTATTGAGTTCTAAACCCCACTTCTTGTATTCTTCCTGTAGTTTTCTGGCCATATATGTCAGGTCTTCTTTATCGTTGGCTATAAGGACTTGATCGTCTGCAAACTGTAGGGTATATAGGCAAGTTTCTCCCAGGTCAATGCCCATTCCTCTGCACTTTCTTTTCCACTGATACAGTGCTTTCGCCACGTAGATTTTAAACAATGTGGGGGATATGCAACACCCCTGCCGGAGTCCCTTGTTTACAGGAAATTTTTTTGAAAGTCTATTTCCAATTTTTATTCCCGACGTTGATCCTTCATAAAGCTGTTTAAGGGCGTTAATTACTGTGTGGTGAATGTTTGTTTCCTGCAAAACTTTCCATAGCTTTTTAGCGGGTACAGTATCATAGGCCTTCTGAAGGTCTATAAACATAAGGTGGGTTTCTTGATTGGTACTTGATCTTTTTTCTATTATTTGTTTCAAAACAAACACATTATCGGTGCAGCTCCTTCCCGCTCTACAGCCAAATTGTTCCTCTTCTTTTTGTTCCTTATATTCTTGTTCGATAATGTCTCGAAGTATCCTTCCATATAGGCGACTTAAGGTACTGGTTACTGATATACCTTGATAGTTTGAGCAGTCCAGTTTACTTCCCTTCTTATGTATAGATGATATGAAGGATACTTTCCACTCATGCGGGACTGGTGCACCGTTTAGATATTGGTTTATACACCAGGTTAATCGTTCAAACAGTTTGTTAGTGCCGCATTTGATTAGTTCTGTTGAAATTCCCTCCGGACCTGCAGCTCGACCATTTTTTAGTAGTTGTATCGTTTTTATGACAGTCCTCTCATCGATGTTTATCGTTTCTCCCTGTATGTGTATTTCAGTTGGAGACATTTCACTATATTCCTCTCTGTTTTCTTTTAATAGATTTTCGTAATGTCGGATCCAGTTCTCTGTTGTTATTAATTGTATGTTTGTTTCTCTTTTTTCATTTGATTTAACTTTTGTCAGGAATTTCCACGTCTCTGAGCATTTTCTACCTCCCATATATGTGTCTATCTCTTTGCATTTTTTGTCCCACATTTCTCGTTTAGCTGTGTTTACTAGTTGTCGTGTTCTTTTTTTAATATCTTTGTATTCTTCTCTATCCAACTCCTGTTTTGTATTTAGCCATTTGTGGTATGCTTTTTTCTTCCGAAGTACTAGTTCTTCAATTTCTTGATTCCACCAAAGTTTTTTACTAGCGGAATTAGTTTTTAGTCCAATGGCCTCCTCTGCTGCTCCTTTGATGCTACTCGTTATGTTTTCGTAAATTTGTTCTACTGACTGGTCTTCTATATTATGTAGCAACTTTTCGTCTAATCTGTGCTGGTATAGGTTTCTTGTGCTTTCGTTGATAAGGCTGTTTAAGTTATATCGTTTGTTCGTTATCACTTCTGTTTGTTGAGGTTCCTCATTAACGTTATTGTCCTTGTTACATTTAAAAGGAAATACCATTTTTGTCCTAACTATATAGTGGTCGGAACCACACGTCGGTCCTCTAAGTACTCTTACATCATTCACTTTTAAGGTAGTGCTTTGTTTGACTATTACATAGTCAATGATCGATTTTAGATTCCTTGTATGTTGTACCCATGTGTATTTGTGAATATCCTTGTGTTTATAGAAGCCGTTCATTATTCTCAGAGTATGACTCTGACACACTTGGATCAGCCTTTCTCCATTGTCATTCAGGTTTATTTCACCGTAGGGACCGATCACCTCACTGTTTATTCTTTCACCCACCCGGCTATTCAGATCTCCCAGTATTATCAGTTCTCGTGACTTTCCTATGTTGGTGATTATGTCGTTCAATTATATATATATATATATATATATATATATATTGGTATATATAATCATATATACCAGAAGCTGAGAGCCCGAAGATGTTAAAGTTTTTAAACAGTGAAACCGGTCGCCCAATCTTTGTTTTAATAAAAACCCACATTTTTTCCTTTATAAATATTAGTTCATCTATTAAGATTAGAATTTTTAAATACATATATATATATATATATATATATATATATATATATATATATATATATAGATATATATATATACATATATATATATATATATATATATATATATATATATATATATATATATATATATATATATATATATATATATAGTAAACTCTTAAATATTGGGGAAATCTGCAAGAAATACTCTAATGTGTATCAATTGTTTCGCCGAACGTTTTCGCCAAAGAGAATTAATTTGGCTTCTTCAGGGCTGAAAGAGAATAAATTATAATTAGCTACCATATATAGAATAGATAATATATGGTAGCTAATTATAATTTATTCTCTTTCAGCCCTGAAGAAGCCAAATTAATTCTCTTTGGCGAAAACGTTCGGCGAAACAATTGATACACATTAGAGTATTTCTTGCAGATTTCCCCAATATTTAAGAGTTTACTATTTAACTAATCTGCAAAGATTATATATATATATATATATATATATATATATATATATATATATATATATATATATATATATATATATATTGAAATGATATTGGACGTAGGATGAGGAAAAATAGTGTTTAAAAAATTAATTTATAAGTTATATACTAGAGAATTTTATAAAAATTATTTATATGAGGGTATTCTTAAGAAATTAGCATATAATAAGTGTAAAAAGTTTTATTTTAATAATTATAATATTGTAAATATATTTAAGTGAGCCATGTGCATAGGCAACCAACTATACATTTAAGTGACAGACAGGAAAATAATAATTGAGAATGTGAAATAGGGTTATATGTTAGTTAAAATGTTTAGTTTACATATAGTTACTGATTTAAGTTTATATTCTGATCTGAAAAGCCTAAATGTCGATAAAATTCTCGACTGTTTGCGAAATGGACTATTCCAGAAGATTTAGATATGTAGGAAATGGAACAAATCGAATAAGATTTCTTACCAGATGGTTCTGGAACATTGAAAAGGGTATAAATACTCGGTGATTTGGATTGAAGATAGCCGGTCCAGTTAGTAAGAAAGTTAGTTAGAGTTAGTAAGAAAGTTAGTTACAGTTAGTTGTTCAGTAAGTTTTAAGATAGTCAGTCAGAAGGTACAGATGTTCAATATAGTGAGTTAAATGAAGATTAAGAAACAGTATAAAGAAAATATTATTGAAGATTAAAAATTATGTTATGTATAAATGGTGATTGGATAATGGAAGAAGTATTAATTGAAAATTAAAATTATATAATATATTTGGTGATTGGATATTGGTATATTGAAAAGAAGAATAAATATATATGCTATTCAGAAGAAAAATATTTTAAATTGGTTGAAGCTGATAATAGGAAAAAGGAATTTCACAAAAACAAGGATAACCGAGGCTGAGAACGAAGACATTGAGTGGTGAATAAAATCTATATAGTGAAAAACAGTTCATTTAGGCATTCAGTGACAGAAAGGTACAAAATTTTGTTAATATAATTTAGTTAGTGTCATAATTATTTAAATTTTAAAGATAGTTTGTTTAAATTTTACATTGTCTATATAATATAATTAGTTTCATAAGAATTTCAATTTAAAGATAGTTTATTTTAAATTTTGCATTGGTTATGTTAGATATAGAAATATTGGGATCACTTCGACGTCACTTTTAAAAAAGATTTATTTACAATTTATAAACTAACAATAATTTTGAACTACAAAAATGTAAAGATAACTTTCTAAAATAAAAATGGGCACCGGGAACATGTGTCTGGCTAATTTATAATGTTTCTTTGCTGTCTCTGCATTTTCCAGAGGCAGCGACTATATTTCTCCTCCTTCCTTTGGTTCTGACTTCGTCCTCGAAGTCTCTTTGAATATGGTTTCTAATATCGAGATTTGGGATGGCTGTAGTTTGGGTCCATAGAGCAATTTGTAAATTCTATTCCTTTTCTTAATTACAATTGTCAATAATATTGCTAAAACAGAAATTATTAGAAATATGGCTGTGGCTCCAAGTCCTGTTGAAATCTCCGCTAGGTTTTGCAGAGGAACAATGGATTGAATTTGGCCATGAGTTTCTGGAATTTTTAATTTTTCTATTTTCAATTCTTTATCTGGCATCAATTTAATTCTAATGACTTCGGGGATTGGAATCTGTTGAATTGTTTTCGTGGCGTATGTAATTCTTTCTATAAGTACGGTTTCATTTTACATCAAAATGCTGCTTACTTGGACTTCTTTTTGTTTAATTTTTATTGGTCTAACAACTCCTAACAGGATAACTTTATCGGTCTCTTGTACACAGTTTTCTGTAACTAATGCTTTAGTGCAGTTTTGTACTTTAGGAATAAGACATTTGGAATTGACTGGTTTCGTACAAATCACATAGTCTGCTTGGCCGGTACAACTTTCGAACCATTTGTTGTTGGCAAAAAATTGAGCTGGTGTTAAAATCATAACGTGATCATCGTTAGGGATTGGGTAAATTCTAAATGTTAAATAGGAATTTTCAATAAGGATTGGTATTTTAAGGATAATGAGCATAGTCTTAGAAGTAACACAAATAATAGATTTAGAAGATTCAATGAGTTCATAAGGATGTTCATTATCAGATACTAAAGAATTCGTAGAATAAATTTTTACTAAATTTTCTTTTAAGTCTAAAAGTTCTTTTAATGTGAACAGTTCAATATTTGACGAGTCAAAATGAGAAAGAGTGATAGTTCTAACTAATTTCATTAAAAATTCGTTAATAATCTGTAAATTTAAAATATCATTATGTATTACAGCGTATCCATCAAAATCTGCCGATAATCTCTTAATTTTGTGAAAAGTATTTGATTATTTTTTGTAATTTGTTCTAATAAAGTATTAAATCTCGTGGAGACAGTTTTGTCGAAGGAGATGCGGTTGTTAAACAATGTTATAACCTTATCTTGTTTATTTTCTAAAGCAATGATATGTGATTTTAGTAAGTTTAAGTCGGCATCGTCTGGATTTCCGGTTACATATTTTATAGCGGTACCTAGAAAGTTAAAAAGTCCTCGTTTATGTCTCCTAGTTATTTTATGCAAATTGTCTTTGGTTTCGGTAAGTAAGTGGTCGTATTGGGATTTTAGTAAAGTTAATGGTCCCATTTTTGTCGGAGTTTGAAAATGGTCATCAGGGTTGACGTTTAGAATGTCTTCTAATTTTTCTAAGTTGATATGTAGGATATGTCGGTGATAGTGGGAGATTTCTTTGGATTTTCCAATTTCTTCGGAGTAGTATCCATTATTCGGAATCGTCTGAATTTTGACAGTAGCCTGAAGGCCCAGGAACAGGGTTGTCCCGTAAAGAATTTTGGTTTTGACATAAGCCTGAAGGCCCAGGAACAGGGTCGTCCTGCAAAGAATTTTTATTTTTGTAAGCGTTTGTCATAAGTTTTTCTAAATCTTTTTACAAATTTTAAATGAGTGCTCGTTTCGTTTTGTTTATTAGTTTTACCAATGATTTTTGTTTTATTTTGGGTTGTAGGATTTATTGTAGAATAAGGGGCATTTAATTTTGCTCCATGTTTTTTCTTTTTAACATACAAAGTTTGTGTGGGTTCAATTTCAGGTATAGATTCAGTATTTTGGTTTTGTTTATTTAGTATGTCTTGTCTTTTCTCTTTTTGTTTTGTATATAAGTTACTTAAAAATGGTTGCAATTCTTCTTTATGTCTTTGAACGTACGTTTCATATACTGGAAGATTAAAGTCAAAATGTATTTCCTCGGCGTATGGTCCGTAAAGTATTGAAAAAGGCGAAAAATTGGTGGCGCTATGAATGGATTGATTATAAATTAAAACAGCATGAGTAAATATGTCGTCTATTGGGTCATTTGGATTTTGGTCACGTAACGTTCTTAATTTTTCAATTAGGGTAGAGTGAAAACGTTCTACTGGAGAATTGGAAGAAGAATTATTAACTGTGGTAAAATGTAATTCTATTTTATGTAGCTTCATGAATTATATTAATAAAGAGGAATTAAATTCTGTGCCATTGTCACATACGATTTTTCTAGGGTAATTGTGGTGCGAAAAATAATGTCTTAGTTTACTCAAAATTGAAATTGTGGTTTTGTCAGGAATTTTATAGCATTGCGCGTACTTGGAAAATGAGTCAATTATGGTCAGATGTAAATTTTTATTACAATAAAATACGTCTATGTGTAAAATATCGAAGGGTTTTTGTCCTAACAAAGGTCCTAATTGTGGAAGTTTGTACGGATGTCGTTCGTATTTGTTCTTTAGGCAAATTTCACATTTGTTGATAAAGTTTGAAATAGTTGTTTGCATAGAAGGCCAGTAATATTTTCGCTTTAAATGTTTGTACGTTTCGGTTATGCCATTATGATTTTCGGTATGATACCTTTTTACACATTCTATTTGGTTTATTTCTTCTTCAATGTCCTGTAATATAGTATTGCAAAAGAAGACTTTTACCGTCGTATTTATATTATCTTTAAAATAGTTACAAATAAATGGCCTTAATTCGTGTGCTACTTTAATTGCAAATTTTTGATTAGGTTTAAGTATATTTTTTAGCATATCTGAAATTTCTTTTTTCCAGTCATTAGTTACATTTATTGTGTATCTGTGTTTATCGAAAATTTTCTTATAGGTTAAATCGTTAGTTAGCGATTCTGGAATTATAATTATTTGATTTTTCGAAAGATTAATCGGTTCTTCTGAAATTTGAATTCCTGTAATAGGATTTTCAATAGCCGTATGTTGTGTGTTGTCAGTGCTGTTATTATTTTCTTAAATTGCAATAAATTCTTCAAGGAATTGGTCTGGGTCAAAATCGTTAAGATCTGGGGGTTCTGCGCACATTGAACTGCGAGTTAACGCGTTGATTTGAACTCTAGAGAGGGCGTCTGCTACTTGATTCTCTTTTCCTTTTTTGTATTTGACCGTAAAATTATAATCTTCAAGTTTTAATCTCCACCGAGCTAATCTTGATGTGGGATCCTTAATTTTATAGATCCACACCAGTGGGTTATGGTCGTATTCGACAGTAAATTTTTTTCCATATAAATAGGGTCTGAAATGTTTACAGGAATCTATGATTGCTAAAAGTTCTTTTTCGGTCGTCGAATAATTTTGTTCTGCGGAGTTTAGTGTGCGGGAGTAATAGGCAATTGGGTGATTATTTTGTGTTAAGACAGAGCCTATTGCAATATTGGAGGCATCTGTTGTTAGTACAAAAGGTACTGTAAAGTCAGGATATTTAAGAACTGGGGCATTGGATAGTAATTGTTTGCATTTTTCGAAGCACTCTAAATAATTGGGATTTTTAGGGTCGATAATAGCTCCTTTGCGCGTACAACGAGAGAATGGGGATGTAATTTTAGCGAAATTAGGGATGAATCTACGGTAATAACCGATGAGTCCAAGGAATGATTTGATTTCCTTTAATGTTTTTGGAAGAGGGTAGTTTTGTATAGCATCCAATTTGGAAGGATTGGGTTTTATGCCATCGGGCGTGACTATATGTCCAAGAAATGCGACTTCTTTTGTCAAGAATTCTGATTTATCTAGCTGAACCTTAAGATTAGTTTCCCTGACAGTGTCAAATATGGTAGAAATGTGAACAAGATGTTCTTGCAATGATTTCGAAAAAATAATAACGTCATCCATATAGACGAAACAGAATTTATATAGATAAGGGCGTAAAATATTATCCATTAGTCTTTCAAAAGTAGCTAAGGCATTTTTGAGACCAAAAGGAAGTCTTAAAAATTCGAAATGACCATGTGGAACCGTAAAAGCGGTTTTCTCAATAGAATTAGGATTTAGTTCGATTTGGTGGAAACCTTGAGCTAAATCGAGAGTCGTAAAATATGTCGCTTTTCCTAAATTATCTAAAATGTCATCAATTTTAGGTATGGGGTACTTATCGTCTACTGTGTTTTCATTTAATTTGCGGTAGTCGATAACCATTCTAAATTTTTTCTCGCCGGATGCGTCGGCTTTTTTGGGTACAACCCATACAGGGGCTGAATAAGGTGATATAGATGGTCTAATAATTTTATTGTCGAGAAGTTTATTCACTTGTCTGGTTATTTCTTCTTGCATACTTTTCGGGTGGCGAAATCCTCTTACATATATGGGATTATCGTCTTGCGTCCTTATTTCGTGCTTTATCGCCGAAGTGAAGGTTAATGGTGCTTTTTCGTCATAAAATATGTCCTTGTACCTCTTGCATAATTTTAAAATTTTCTCTTTTTCTTCTTCGTTTAAATGTTGCGTGCGTATAATTGAAGGGTCAAAATTCGTGGGTCCTTTACAAATTTCGTACTCATCTAAATTCTCTACATGAATCGGCTCCATTTGTACCGGGTTATCAAATGTGATATTATTAATATAGCCATTTGTAACTGTATGAATAGATTCAGGTAATTTTATATTATTTATTATAATTTCTTGAAGCAAAATATTTCCATTATCAATGTCTACTGGAATTTTATCATACAACGTTTTAAAAGAAATCCTATAACTAGTGTTATACGTATTTAATGTCAGTGTCATATTTTTATAGTTAATGACCGCGTTTAATTTTTCGAGATCCGCATTACCTAGTAAAATATCAAAATCTCGACTGAAATTTGCAACTCTGGCGTGAAATAACACAGATATGTTCATTTCGCTAAGCAGTGGCGTTCTTATATTGTCATTAAAAGTTTGCGTAATTTCCATTGCAGTTAATTTAAATTGTTTTTTGTATTTGCGGGATGGATTAAAATATTTGGTAGCGTTGGGTGAAATAATGGTATCTGATCCTCCGGAATCTATTAGGACTTTTAATTTAGACCTGTGTAAAATAAAATAAGGTAATTGAGGATAGTTGTGGGTTGTGGATATTATTTAAGTTTATTGAGGGGGTGGCTGTTGTTGTAAAGGAACGCTCTGAAAATTTTGATCATAAACATTTTCTTGTTCGTATGGGTCGGATAAGAATTCGAAATCTTCGCTATTGTTAGCTTCTACATTAAAAGCGTGAGTTCTCCTAGTCGAAATACTCATAGGTTCGTGGTTTCTGGACGAAGACGTCTGTACGCCGCTCATGGGGGTAGGATTATTGTTTTGACGATTTTGCGGAAAATATTGTCTATTAGTGTGTTGGTTGAAATTATTTCTTTGTGGAAATGAAGATTGTCTATTTAAATTCGTATTATTTTGCGGAAAATAATTATTGTTTCGGGTATAGTTGTTTGGAATATTTGAAGTATTATTATTGTTAGGAAAGTTATTTCTGAAATTATTTGGTCTGGGATTATTATATTGGAATGAGTTATTAGAACTAGATTGGTATTGATTTCGAGGCTGGTTGGAATAATATTTCGAATGATTAGGGTTATTTTTAAGATGGCTAGGCGGATTATTATTTGATTTTGGCATTTGTTGTCGTTTTAAAAAATTCATGTACTGCTGTTGATTTTTGTGGTTGTCGTATGATATACATTTTTGGAGAGCTTCGTCTAAGGAATTTAATTGAAAGTGGGACAGGTACTCGCAGTAGGGTTCATTAATACCAGTGCAAAAGGTTTTTAGAGCAATGTTTTTAAAATATGGGGTTTTAAATTCTACCGTTTCTGGATTGTTGTGTAAAGAAATATGTTGTAATAAATCATTAAGGTTATTTAAAATTCTCTGATGATATTGGTCGTAATTCTCTTGTGATTTTTGTACAGTTGTTGAAAGTTGGGTGACCAAAATATCTTCCGAACGTCTGTCTCCGTATTTGGTTAAAAGTCGGGGCCTGATTTCGGTCCAAAGGGTTTTATTAGAATAATTTAAATAGTCTCTGGGTTCACCTTTAATTTTTGAAACAATATTTGCATTTAAAATAAATTGTTGTGGTACAGTAAGATTTTGATTAGTAAAAAAGCTAAGTAGATTATCTACGGATTTAATGAATGTGGAGAGGTTATCTCCTGTGGTAAAATCGGGTAATGTAGAACATAAGCTAGAAATATCACTACTGTTAAGAGCCATTTTTAAACGATTACGGTTTCGGCTTTAGAAAGATCTTTAATTTCGTTACAGTTTAAATTACAATCAGTTAATAATAAATGTAAATTTTCTACAGAAGTATCAGTAAAAGTGCTCATTCAAAGAAAAAGGGAAAAACTTACAGGATGATGATCAGTGGTGATGTTCTCTGCATTGCCTTGTGCCTTCTTCTCTTAGGTTCTTTTGGATTTTCGTCAAACAACTAAAGTTGACCAGGAAACACTAGTTTCTGTACGAAGTATCCTGTTCGCAGCGCCAGAAATATTGGGAATACTTCGAAGTCACTTTTAAAAAAGATTTATTTACAATTTATAAACTAACAATAATTTTGAACTACAAAAATGTAAAGATAACTTTCTAAAATAAAAATGGGCACCAAGAACATGTGTCTGGCTAATTTATAATGTTTCTTTGCTGTCTCTGCATTTTCCAGAGGCGGCGACTATATTTCTATATATATGTGTGTTTCATAATAGATACAATAAAGATAATTCCAAAAAGTGCTTACAAACTATATATATATATATATATATATATATATATATATATATATATATATATATATATTATTAAAAAACACTCATTGCTCATCATTCACAAAGAATACATCATCACAATATATATATATATATATATATATATATATATATATATATATATATATATATATATATATACGTTGTATTTACTGATACCATATTTTAGCATATCCTGAAGAAGCAAATAAATTTTGCGAAAGCTTGATTAAAGAACAAAGAGTTTTACTTTCCTGCCCTATTAATGACTGCAACCTCAATATAAAACTTTATATTATATATATACCTATATAATGGTCTATTGCCATAGGCCAATCAGAAGGTCCTACACAAGCAGATTCTAGTGCGAGTTCCAGATTCATTTGGAACTTTAAACTACTACGTTAGCCCTTTTATGTTTCTATTTCTCACAACCATATAATCGGATACCACATATATCATTTCAGGGTCTTTTTATGAGTATGCATTGACAGGTTTCTGTTACACAAAACTGGTTTTCAGGTCATAAAAGCCTTACATGATATTTCGATCGTGGTTACTATGTCTTCATCATAGTGATAGTTTAAATTTAGCCAACAGCTGCCAAGGTATTTAAAATGGTTAACGCGGTATATTTCCTCTTCACTAAACGAAAGCAGATCTTGATTTATATTAATATTTTTAACTACCATCCACTCTGTCTTTGAAATGTTATTTTTAAGGCCTCTCCGGTAACTTGCTTCACTGACTAGGTTTACTAATGTCTGGAGATCTTCTAAATGTTTTGCAAGAACGGCTGCATCGTAAGCGTACGTGATATTGTTAATTACTTCTTGTCTATGATTTAAAGCCTCTCTACAAATTTCTTTAGAGTATAGATTAAAAAAACTGGATGAAGAAACAGAACCTTGTCGTACTTCAGGTTTGATGAGTAGTTTTTCAGTACGCCCATCTTCAATTTGAATAGAGGCTATTTAATTGTATTATAAGTATTTAAGTAGTCTTATAAATGCACTATCTCTAGTTCCTAGAAAAAATTCTAAATCCCATTGCAAATTGTTTATTACTCATTCTACTTTTGCACAGAAGGAATACTGCGTTTTTTATAATTCGTAAAGTATCTTAAATGTGTCGCTCATCAAACTGATTAGTCTGAAATCGCGGCATTTGGTGGTCTGATTTTCTTTGGTAATATTGTAAACAGTTACTGAAGTAGGTCTGAGTTAAATAGGTATTGTTTTCTTTGTTTAAAAGTTTAAGTAGGTGTTAAGTTTAACAACTATTTCTAAATAAACTTTAATGTAACTATTTATTACAAATCTTAGTAACAGTACAGTAAATATATAATTTAATTATTATTTGCAATTTGAGTGAGATGTAAGAATTACGTTAAAGTTTTAAAACTAATGTGCTTTGAAAATGATGTAACGATACACAAACCTTTTAAATAGTCAAAAACGATTCACAAAACTAGTTTACATGAGGAGCATGACAGAAATTAGGTAACAAGGCTAGATCGAGGATTTCGAATTAAGTAAAGGTGTTCTTCGAAATAATAATGACAATAAGGAAATAAAAATAAAACTGGCAACATGGAATACGAGAAATATTCAAGGAAAAAAATAACACTAGGTGAAAAAAATAATTATTGAAAAAAAAACTATGAAAAAAACAAAAGAAAAATATAAAAGGCATATAAAAATTAATTTAGCAGTGTATGGACTTTAGAAAGATAAAACCTATTGAAAAGAAAAATAATTATTATCTCTGTTGATGGAAATAGAGGATAGAGCAAAAGGATAACTCCAAAAGAAGGAAGAGTATATAAATATGTAATTTAAAAATATAGAAAATAGATGCGTTATAATAATTTAACCATAACTGGAAAAAGATGACCATCACCAACAAGATATGGTCATAACAAGCACCTTCTATAAACACAAGCAAATATTTAAATACACTTTAGTAGAGTAAAGCAGACATGAGAACTAAATACCAGATAACTTATTAGACGAAAAAAAACCCAATAATATTATTTGAACTGCAAATCAACACATTTACCATGTCCCGTAGATATGCGATTAAGCCTCGCGCAGGTGGATCGGGGCAGATTTGATCCGATGAAGCCTTGAATTGAGATAAATATTTGGATATAGTCTGATTTCATTGTTAACATCGATCTTGTTGACCATTGCCAATGTATATCATAAGTATCACCAATTATTTGAGCAGCTCTGATTGGATAATTTCTAGATCTCAGTCGCTGGTAGTCTATTGTGATGTGTGGTATGTCTTGATGGATTAATAATTGTACATTCTACATGTACGGAGTAGATCTAGTGAAGCAAAATAATTACTCAAAATAGAGAACCATCTCACTGGGGTTGATTCAATTGTTCCAGTGATTATTCTTAGGGTTAGAATAAGTTGGACATCTATTTTGTTAGTATATGCACTAATTAGCCATTCTGGTGCAGTTGTCAGAAGTGTGTCTGCAGAAACACCCTAAGTTGTTCCAGCAAGTTTTGTTATCATATTGTTTCTTGTTCTCAGTTACCGGCTGCGTTTGTAAGATGACTTTTTAATGTCAATGTTCTATCAAATATGACGCCTAGATATTTGGGTTTGTTGTGATGATTGATAGCTGTATCATTTAGAGTATCTTCCGTAAATCGACCCGACAGTGAAAGAGGTAGGAAAAACGCCAGCTCTTAAATTAGGTACTTAATACAGTTAGATCTTTGTTTAGAGCTTGTTCTCCTGCTTCTTTACTTTTATTTTGGAAGCCAATGGCTGGGTCGTCAGAATAAGCGAATATTTTTTATTTTGTTTCAGGTATATATGCTGTATAAATGTTGAATATTAATGGAGCATTGAACTGATACCGGATTTCTACTTTCAACGTCGGAAACCCTAATAATATTTTGTTCTGGAAAGTATGTGGCATTTCTCTGAAGATATATCTGAAAAACGAATACTTCTTTTTAGTCTGGCATTGATTTTAATGTCGACGAGAAATAGCTTCTCATCCGAGAAAAACGTGAGTTACGCTTTTACCTTGAGAGTGGCAAGCATTTAACGCAACGATTTCAAAGTGTTAAGCGGATCGAATGAATATCAGCGTATAAGGGGCTATGCGGTTACAAAGAAGACAGACAATAAAATATAAATTATACACGGATTTGATTATATCTTAATTACATATTCACGAATCAATATTTACCTAATCTTTCACTTGTTTTTACTTACTTGCTTACTTGTGTATTACTAACAAAATTATTTTATTCTTGTGATGAAAAGATGGCCACTGTAAGTCGATAAAACTGATGTATAGACCACCTGATGATGGGAGACAATTCTCACAATTTTAGGTAGTTTTTATTGTAGTTAAATTTTAGGTTACCGGTTTCGAGGCTAACAATATATGCCCCATCATCAGGCCGCAGTACAAAGGGTTTTCTTTTAATAAAAACCAAAAGCTACAAACAACATGAAACAAAAAATGAACACCCAATACAAAACAAGAGTTAATATTAAAATTAAAATTAAATTATGCCATTAATTAAACTATTAGTGTAGTAGTGAGTGTAGTAGTGTCTGGGGGCTCGGGAGACTGAGACCTCGGAAGTCCTGAAGAAGACATACATCACAGAGGATGTCGAAAGCTCGGCCCAATGGATATCGACGCGGTTCAACCCGGAAGACTTTTGAGTTTAATATTAATTTTTATAGTAGTATTAATATTAGCTCTAGGCTTCATATATATATATATATATATATATATATATATATATATATATATATATATATATATATATATATATATATATATATATATATATATATATATATATATATATATATATATATATAAGAAAAAGTAGTCCAAAGTTTTTTGACTAGTTTGGAAAAAATATATGTAAATACTTTTTTCTTTTTGGGTGTGGTAGTCAATAAAAAATAGAGCTTTGCTAAGGCGTACTATTTATTCTGAATCCAAGCTTTCGGTGGTTTTTTGCCACCTTTATCAAGGTCTACAAAGAAAATTACTATGTTGTAACAAACTGAATGGAGCCAAAAAGGCTGTAAAAAACTATAAAAAACTTACCCGAATGTAAGATTCGTGGCATAAACAACAACGTTAAATAACATGATAAAACTGAGGTTGCAACTAAACTTAAAAATGTTACTGTTAAAAAACACTTTAAAAATTACTAAAAACGTTAAAAGTTAAAAACAAAATGAAGGACGACATGTTGAAACAGTCGTCGTTGCAGGCTTGATTTCAGTCACATTTCACGAGCAGAAAGAGAAAGTGAGTGGATAATTATTGTTTAAATAGTTTGGAGAAAATACAAAAAACAACTTTGAAAATAACGTCTAACAGAATACTGTCAGTGAATTTTTAGTACTGCCAACTGTATTACCAACTTGAAATTAAGCGGGAAATTAAAAATGTAAATTATAACATAAGCAATCGAAAGAAAATAGTATTTAGTAAATAGGTTTAGAAAAAACAACTCAAAACAAAACAAAACTGAATTAGTAATTGCAGCTTGATCGTAAATATTCAATTAATAATGATATTTCAAAAAAAGGAAAGAACCAAAGAAAACTCTGAGATGCAAAATAGCTCAGTCAAAAGTCAATATAAAATTGTAAATTTTGCTAAGATTCTGGATCTCAGATCTCTTATTAAGATTGTTATTATCACTCTTGCTGATATGTACCATCTCTAAGAAAGTTCTCTTGAATTTATTTTTCTCTCTGGCTAATATTTTTACATTGTTGAAATCTATCTTATGGTCTAGATAGATAGTATGCTCTGCCAAAGCACAAGTACGTTTGTTTAATCTACAATCACTCTTATGAGAAATAATACGGCTAGACAGATTCCTTCCAGCTTCACCAATGTACGTGGATGGACATTCAGTACATTGAATGCAATAAACAACATCTGTAGTCTCTAGAGTGGTTAGGGGTTGTTTTATTTTGCTATACAGCTGACGTATGGTTTTGATGTTCTTGTTAGCTATTTTGATATTCTTAAAGTCTTTAAAAATCTTAGTGAGTTCAACGGTTAGTTTCGGAATATATGGAAGGGCATAAAAATACACACTTGTTGGAGCAGAAATATTTTGTGCTGAGGGCACTGATTGTGACATAGTAAGTATGTTGTTTCTATTAACAAAGGGGACATTAAAAATTAATTTATTTATCAGTCTTAGAGGATATGAATTTTCAACAAAAATATTGCGTAAGAGGTTGAGATCATGTTGGAGATAATCCGGATGAGACAACCTTTTGACACGTTCTTTCATCGCTAGGACTAAATTAGTTTTCATCCTCGGGGGGTGGTAGGAGTGGTAGCTTATGAATCTATTGCTACATATGGGTTTTCTATACCATTGTGTTTTCACAACATTATCCTCACATCTATGCAAACTCATGTCAAGGAAAGGCAAAGATCCCTCCCGCTCCTCCTCGCATGTGAATTGCAAGTGTGGGTTTTGTTGGTTGAACACATTTAACGTAGAGTGTATGGAGTCTGCAGGTAGTGCCAAGATTAAGTCATCCACATATCTCTTTATGAACGGTATTTCAAAATTGATTTGTTGCAAACTATCTTCAATCAAATCATCTAAGACATAATTGCACAGTATTGGTGAAATACTGGAACCCATTGGAGTACCAAAGACTTGTTTGTAGTAACAGTCATTAAAAATAAAAACATTAGAGTCAAAAACAAAAGAAATGAGTTTTTTGATATTAGCTTAGTTAAGGGTTGTGTGTATTGATATGTCATCCCAGTGTTTCTCAACGCTAACCAATATTGTGTGTAATGGTAAATTAGTGAACAGAGACACTACATCAAAACTAACGAGCTTATAGTTCGTAGGTAATTTAAAGTTATTAATAAAAGAACTGAAACTGAAAGAGTCCTGAATGCAAAACTCGCTGTTATTACTGTACGTTTCTGTGAGAATATTAGTTAAAAAACTTGCTATGGGGCCATTAGGTGTACCTATTGAGGACACTATTGGTCTCATAGACAGAGTAGGTTTATGAATTTTTGGGAGAGCATAAAATCTAGGAGCAATTGCATTGTAAATTTTCAAAGTTTTACCAACTGATTGATCTATTTGATTCTCCTTTACCAAATCAGAAACTAGTTTATTAGCCTTTTGTTGCAAAGTACACACGGGATTATTGTTCAACTTTTTATAATATTTAGTGTCAGTGAGTAAGTCTTCACATTTTTGTATATAGTCCCTAGTGTACATTGCTACAGTGACATTGCCTTTGTCGCTCTGGACAATCTTGATCTCAGGGTGATGTTTCAAAAAAGTTTTGCATTTGATATAATATTTATTTAAGAAATGGTCTTTTTCATCTTTGTTGAGAATGTTAGTAATTATATTAGTGCATTTGGACCTCAGAATGTCCTTATCGACATTCTCAATTGGTTTTAAAATGTTTTCGATGTCTGCCAACAAAGAGGAAACTTTAAAATCTTTTTTGTTAGGAAGTAAAGCGAACTTAGGGCCTAAAGCCAACAACTTTTTAACTTCTACAGGAAATTCTAAGTCTGTGAGGTTTTTAAACCAACTCTCCCTGAAATCAATACTGTCAAAACTATCTAATCTGAACTTATTAAATTTATTGATATTGGTTCTCTTAATTTTATGAAAAAGATTGTTATAAATTACTTGTTGTCTA
Source organism: Diabrotica undecimpunctata (assembly GCF_040954645.1). Taxonomy (NCBI): domain Eukaryota; kingdom Metazoa; phylum Arthropoda; class Insecta; order Coleoptera; family Chrysomelidae; genus Diabrotica; species Diabrotica undecimpunctata. The sequence continues at coordinate 86,985,295 of NC_092807.1, read as the reverse complement.
CGTTTAAACTCAACATATGTGTAATAATTAAGTATAGATTTTGATTTGGCCTGGAGATCTATTAGCTTATTTTCTAAATGATTAATATCAGCAAAAGTAATCTTAATTTCTAGATTGAGAATATTTTTTCCAAACCTTCTACTAAGTCCTTGAGCACGAAAATCTATCTCTCCTCTCCTATGATGAAGTAAATTATTCACATAGCAAAGCTCTATTTTTTATTGACTACCACACCCAAAAAGAAAAAAGTATTTACATATATTTTTTCCAAACTAGTCAAAAAACTTTGGACTACTTTTTCTTACTTTGTAGTATGGGTTTTTATGAGGACATCAGACTCCAATACGGACCATTACTTGTGTCGTATCTAAAGGAATGGGCTAATGTGAACACCAAACTGGCAGCGTTAAGGAACAGAAAGACTTTTTTAATTAAGTGTCGAAATGCAGATTGTTTTCCGAACCATATCACGAACAGCTTGACAAATGTGAATAATTTACTTCATCATAGGAGAGGAGAGATAGATTTTCGTGCTCAAGGACTTAGTAGAAGGTTTGGAAAAAATATTCTCAATCTAGAAATTAAGATTACTTTTGCTGATATTAATCATTTAGAAAATAAGCTAATAGATCTCCAGGCCAAATCAAAATCTATACTTAATTATTACACATATGTTGAGTTTAAACGTAGACAACAAGTAATTTATAACAATCTTTTTCATAAAATTAAGAGAACCAATATCAATAAATTTAATAAGTTCAGATTAGATAGTTTTGACAGTATTGATTTCAGGGAGAGTTGGTTTAAAAACCTCACAGACTTAGAATTTCCTGTAGAAGTTAAAAAGTTGTTGGCTTTAGGCCCTAAGTTCGCTTTACTTCCTAACAAAAAAGATTTTAAAGTTTCCTCTTTGTTGGCAGACATCGAAAACATTTTAAAACCAATTGAGAATGTCGATAAGGACATTCTGAGGTCCAAATGCACTAATATAATTACTAACATTCTCAACAAAGATGAAAAAGACCATTTCTTAAATAAATATTATATCAAATGCAAAACTTTTTTGAAACATCACCCTGAGATCAAGATTGTCCAGAGCGACAAAGGCAATGTCACTGTAGCAATGTACACTAGGGACTATATACAAAAATGTGAAGACTTACTCACTGACACTAAATATTATAAAAAGTTGAACAATAATCCCGTGTGTACTTTGCAACAAAAGGCTAATAAACTAGTTTCTGATTTGGTAAAGGAGAATCAAATAGATCAATCAGTTGGTAAAACTTTGAAAATTTACAATGCAATTGCTCCTAGATTTTATGCTCTCCCAAAAATTCATAAACCTACTCTGTCTATGAGACCAATAGTGTCCTCAATAGGTACACCTAATGGCCCCATAGCAAGTTTTTTAACTAATATTCTCACAGAAACGTACAGTAATAACAGCGAGTTTTGCATTCAGGACTCTTTCAGTTTCATTTCTTTTATTAATAACTTTAAATTACCTACGAACTATAAGCTCGTTAGTTTTGATGTAGTGTCTCTGTTCACTAATTTACCATTACACACAATATTGGTTAGCGTTGAGAAACACTGGGATGACATATCAATACACACAACCCTTAACTAAGCTAATATCAAAAAACTCATTTCTTTTGTTTTTGACTCTAATGTTTTTATTTTTAATGACTGTTACTACAAACAAGTCTTTGGTACTCCAATGGGTTCCAGTATTTCACCAATACTGTGCAATTATGTCTTAGATGATTTGATTGAAGATAGTTTGCAACAAATCAATTTTGAAATACCGTTCATAAAGACATATGTGGATGACTTAATCTTGGCACTACCTGCAGACTCCATACACTCTACGTTAAATGTGTTCAACCAACAAAACCCACACTTGCAATTCACATGCGAGGAGGAGCGGGAGGGATCTTTGCCTTTCCTTGACATGAGTTTGCATAGATGTGAGGATAATGTTGTGAAAACACAATGGTATAGAAAACCCATATGTAGCAATAGATTCATAAGCTACCACTCCTACCACCCCCCGAGGATGAAAACTAATTTAGTCCTAGCGATGAAAGAACGTGTCAAAAGGTTGTCTCATCCGGATTATCTCCAACATGATCTCAACCTCTTACGCAATATTTTTGTTGAAAATTCATATCCTCTAAGACTGATAAATAAATTAATTTTTAATGTCCCCTTTGTTAATAGAAACAACATACTTACTATGTCACAATCAGTGCCCTCAGCACAAAATATTTCTGCTCCAACAAGTGTGTATTTTTATGCCCTTCCATATATTCCGAAACTAACCGTTGAACTCACTAAGATTTTTAAAGACTTTAAGAATATCAAAATAGCTAACAAGAACATCAAAACCATACGTCAGCTGTATAGCAAAATAAAACAACCCCTAACCACTCTAGAGACTACAGATGTTGTTTATTGCATTCAATGTACTGAATGTCCATCCACGTACATTGGTGAAACTGGAAGGAATCTGTCTAGCCGTATTATTTCTCATAAGAGTGATTGTAGATTAAACAAACGTACTTGTGCTTTGGCAGAGCATACTATCTATCTAGACCATAAGATAGATTTCAACAATGTAAAAATATTAGCCAGAGAGAAAAATAAATTCAAGAGAACTTTCTTAGAGATGGTACATATCAGCAAGAGTGATAATAACAATCTTAATAAGAGATCTGAGATCCAGAATCTTAGCAAAATTTACAATTTTATATTGACTTTTGACTGAGCTATTTTGCATCTCAGAGTTTTCTTTGGTTCTTTCCTTTTTTTGAAATATCATTATTAATTGAATATTTACGATCAAGCTGCAATTACTAATTCAGTTTTGTTTTGTTTTGAGTTGTTTTTTCTAAACCTATTTACTAAATACTATTTTCTTTCGATTGCTTATGTTATAATTTACATTTTTAATTTCCCGCTTAATTTCAAGTTGGTAATACAGTTGGCAGTACTAAAAATTCACTAACAGTATTCTGTTAGACGTTATTTTCAAAGTTGTTTTTTGTATTTTCTCCAAACTATTTAAACAATAATTATCCACTCACTTTCTCTTTGCTCGTGAAATGTGACTGAAATCAAGCCTGCAACGACGACTGTTTCAACATGTCGTCCTTCATTTTGTTTTTAACTTTTAACGTTTTTAGTAATTTTTAAAGTGTTTTTTAACAGTAACATTTTTAAGTTTAGTTGCAACCTCAGTTTTATCATGTTATTTAACGTTGTTGTTTATGCCACGAATCTTACATTCGGGTAAGTTTTTTATAGTTTTTTACAGCCTTTTTGGCTCCATTCAGTTTGTTACAACATAGTAATTTTCTTTGTAGACCTTGATAAAGGTGGCAAAAAACCACCGAAAGCTTGGATTCAGAATAAATAGTACGCCTTAGCAAAGCTCTATTTTTTATTGACTACCACACCCAAAAAGAAAAAAGTATTTACATATATATATATGTATATATATATATATATATATATATATATATATATATATATATATATATATATATATATATATATATATAATTATATTTTATTACCCATGGTTATCAAAAGATGTAATTAGGAAATCTGAATCACAATATACACTAAAGAAAATTGAGAAATAAAAATGTTGTTTTTATAAGAGAAAAAATTTTCTTGAGAATTCTTGTTGTTGCTGCCTTATATTATATAGATGCCTTAAATTTTATCGTGCCGGTCTTAATGCCTTCTTTCGACATTACGGTATATCTTGTCTTGGTTTAATTATAAAACCTAGTAATAAGACGACTAAATCTAAATCACCAGATCCTACTTTTTTATACTTTTGAAGTACCTACATTTTGGATACGTAGAAGAATAATTTAGTTTTCAAACATTTTTCATGTCCATTATAGTTCTATGATGTAAGTTCAGTAAACTAACGGCGCCATCTAGGAAAGAAATACGAACTATCCTATTTCAATCATATTATGTTCCTAAAGCGATACGTTTAATTAATAATACTGTAGTAATTACATATTTACATAATTATTAATTAATTTTAATAATAGTTTTAAGGTAGAATTTAATAAAACATAATTTAAACCTTTGTGCCTGTTTAGATATAAAATCCTAACGCCATCCGAACAAGCAATTTAAATTAATTAATTTTTTCGAAAATTGCTAAAAATATAGGTTACTGTAATTATAGGGTAAGATCAATTACGTATAATATATATTTATTATATGTCACTGAGTAAGATGTACATAGTATTTTTCATATAAACATGCGTGCACGTCATTCAAGATTTACGACGTCAGAATCCAACAGCGTTGCCAAAACATCAGAATAGTAAGTAAGTGAGGAATTTTTAAATGTCAACTATTTGTCAAACTACTATATTATCAGTAAATACACTTAGTTTTAAGATTACTGCAACACACTAAAATACATAAGAAAACATTTTAATACAAAATTATATATTCTAAATTTTAAACTTACCTCTTTTAGAGCCTTAATAGTAAAAACGTCCCGCCATTATTTCTTGTTCAAAATATTTTATCTTATATGAAAGCTTATCAGCTTTCTACAGACTATTTAGTTGTTTTGGCATAGCACAATCACAATACACAACAATAATTAGTTTTTAAAGCTATTAATCTAAATTTAATAATGCATTTATAACTTGTATTGTATAATGTATTTATTAATAATATATTATGATCAAATTGTGTAAGAAATCAAAATATAAACAAAATTCTTACTCTAAAAAAGTGGCACCACTTATTCCCGTATCAGTTAAGTACAATTGTCTAATATATTTAATTAAAATTATTATTTTGTGGAATATTAGACTTAGAGTATTTCATAAATTTTATATTATTTATAATAACTAATGTTTTGGTTATTTAATCAATATAATTCTAATAATGATGATTACATTTTTCTAATTATTCTACCATGTTACGCCTATGAAAGATCGAGCAGTTCCGTATGGGTTTCGTGTTATTAGCAGTGTTAGGAAAATTTGAACTCTAAGGTTGACGTTCTGGAAATTTTAAATATAAGTGACGTCACTTTATATGAAAATATACGTCATTTTTATATGAAAATACTATAAAAATAAAATGACGTAAACGTTAACGCTTTATCAATATAAAATAAAATAACTAACTAAACTAACTAAAGGCTAAAATTAAGAATAAAATTAAATCAAGTAAACAGAATTATGTAGAATTAAATGATTTTTTGACTGTTTTGGGGTGGGGGTAAATTAGTTCGTCGGATCGTGACGTATGATACATCATAGGAAAAGAGAGGCGGTAGCAAATATGTTAAAACACAAAAAACACACATTTCAGTATTGCTGGAGATATTATAGGGCACTATGCATAAAAATTTAACTAAAAGACAAATTTTTATTTATTGACTTAAAGAAGGCCTCTGGCTGAGTACAAAATAAACAACTTTATGAATCCTAACATGCGGCATAGCAAATGAAAGGGGAGTATATAACAAATGTATTTAGATAGAAAAAACAAACAAGAAGACTACAAAAGGGCACTACCGAGTATCTTCATTATTAATGAACGTATTGCAACATACGAGGTATCATAGGGCACTATAGATAAAAATAGATTTACTAAAGGACAAATTTTGATTTATTGACTTAAAGAAGGCCTCTGGCCGAATACAGTCAACCAATCAATCAATAAATTAATAATGCCTTTTTATTTTTCATTAAAAAAAAATACAATACAATATTCTCGTTTAGAGACATTTGTTCTCCTTGGCACATGCCATCAGAAGGGTTGGCAAACGAATATTATTCTATAGTATACAAAATATTACACTAAGACTCATTCTATCTAACAAGGTCATTAAAATTAATAAACAATAAATAAGGTAAATATTCATATAAATTTTATACTAATAAACCAAATGTGTATATCCTACTGCGTAGCACTTCGCACTATAATAAACAATAATAACAATGTATAACAGTAAGGTATAGCTTGCATTTGAAATGATTGAACTTGACCCTTAGAGGGAGTGAAAGCTGTTTATGTGATAATAATAATAAAAACAATAATAGCAAGATAGTCAAGATAGACAACATATATGAAAAGATAAAAGCTAGACGCAAACAAATTATTAATGCTAATTTTAATATTTTCATCCTATTGAAGTAACGCCATGCTAATAGATTTAGTAATTAAATAGACTCACCAACTCATACTTATACTGCCATGTCTCCCTACAGTAACCTGCTAGCTCAGCCTGTCCCTATCTCATCATAGTAACTACTTCCACTCCACCGAGTTCATTTGTACGCAACAACTTTAACGTAATCTGTCTCAACACCGAACGTTTTCCCAAAAAATTCAGTCTCTGGCTGAATACAAAATAAACAACTGATCGAATCTTAACATGCGATATAGCAAATGAAAGAAGAGGATATAACGAATATATTTAGATACAAAAAACAAACAAGGCGACTACCAAAAGGGCACTGCACAGTATATTTATTATTAATGAACGTATGGCAACATACGGGATAACATAGGGCACTATAGATAAAAATAGATTTACTGTAAGACAAATTTTGTTTTATTGACTAAAAGAAGGCCTCTGGCTGTATACAAAATAAACAACGAATCGAATCCTAACATGGCAAAAAAAAACAAACAAGGCAACTTCTAAAAAAACACTATACAGTATTTACATTCTTAATGCATGTATAGCGACATATGAGATATCATAGGACACTATGGATAAAAATAGTTTTTCCAGAAGACAAATTTTGATTTATTGAGGTACAGAAGGCCTCAGGCTGACAAAATAAACAACTGATCGAATCCTAACATACGAAATGAAAGAAGAGGATATAAAGAATATATTTAGATAGAAAAAACACACAAAGGGATTACCATAAGGGCACTACACCTCGTCATCGTTATTATTGTCGTCATCGTTATTATTGAACGTATAGCGACATACGACATATCACATGACACCGTGGATGATAATAGATATATTTGCTTCCTATATAAAGCAAAGGTAAATTCACTTTATTGACAAGGGCCTCTGATTGATTACAAAATAAACAACTAGCCTAATACTAGCGTTTGACACATCAGATCAGACGACGCGAGACATAGAATATAGGAGAAAGAAAAGTAGTGATTAAAAATAATTTATAAGTTACACACTAGATAATATTAGATATAAAAAGTATTTGGTTATTTTAATAAGTTATATACTAGGGAATATTATAAAAATTATTTATGTGAGGGCATTTTTAAGAAATTAGCATATAATAAGTGTAAAAAGTTTTTTTTAATAATTATAAGATTGTAAATATATTTAAGTGAGCCATGTGTATAGGCAATCAGATATACATACTCTGAAAGTGACAGACATTTAAATAATAATTACGAATATAAAGTGGGGTCATTTGTTAATTTGAAATGTTTAGTTTACATATAGTTACGGATTTGAAATAGTGTAGTTTATTAATTTAGGTTGTTTAAATTTACACATAAGTTTATATTCTGATCTGTAAAGCCTAAATATCAATAAAATTCTCGATAGAAAAGTAAAGAATTCTCTAGAACACTAGAGTTAACCCTGTTTGCGAGATAGACTATTCCAGAAAATTCATATATTTAGAAGATAGAACAATTCGAATATGATTTCTTACCAGATGGTTCTGGAACATTGAAAAGGTATAAATACTCGGTGATTTAAATTCAAAATAGTCAGTCAGCAGGTCAGTCAGTCAGTAAGCAGTCAGACAATTAGTTATTAAGAAGACAGACACAGTTAGTTACAGTTGGTGAAGTAAAGTGTTCAGTAAGTTCAAGATTAGTTAGTCAGAATTGGGAAGAAAGTATAAGGTATGCAATAATCAGTGATTTAGTATTAAAATTTGATAGTATTGCAAAGTATATTAGAAGAATATTATTGAAGATTAAAAATTATGTTATGTATAAATGGTGATTGGATAATGCAAGAAAGTATTAATTGAAAATAAAATTATTTAATATATTTGGTGATTGGATATTGGTATATTAAAAAGAAGAATAAATATAAATGCTATTAAGAAGAAAAATATTTTAAATTGGTGGAAGCTGATAATTGGAAAAAGGAATTTCACAAAACCAAGGATAACCGAGGCTGAGAACGAAGACATTGAGTGGTGATTAAAATCTATATAGTGGAGATCAGTTCATTTAGGCATTCAGTGACAGAAAGGTACAAAATTTTGTTAATATAATTTAATTAGTGTCATAAGAATTTCAATTTTAAAGATAGTTTGTTTAAAATTTACATTGTCTATATAATTTAATTAGTTTCGTAAGAATTTCAATTTAAAGATAGTTTATTTTAAATTTTACATTGGTTATGTTAGATATATATGTGTGTTTCATAATTGATACAATAAAAATAATTACAAAAAGTGCTTACAAACTAATTCTTTGAGAACCGCGATAAAAACCCTATATATATATATATATATATATATATATATATATATATATATATATATATATATATATATATATATATATATATATATATATATATATATATATATAATATGTAAACTAGATGAAGTTTTGTACGCCTGTATTAAAATGTAATTCTTATTTACAATTGTATTTGTTTTATTTTGCAATATATGGGAATACTACTAAGAACTGTATATTTAAAATACCATCGCCAAAACCAAGAACGAATATTTTAATATGAGATGAGCTAAAGTTCCGCTAAGACAAATGGAATAACGATAATCTCCTCTTATACTGTGCGTAATTAAAAGATTTCTTTGTTCGTTTTAATCTTTAAATGGAATGTTATTTCGCTCTGCTGGTTGTCTACATTTAACCTTAAGGGATTAGTTACGCGACAAAAAAGAAAGGCCTAATTGGGTTCTAAACAGACTACTTTTTCTATCTCAAATATTTTTCAATCTTTAAATAGGATTTCTAAGTAAGTAATTGAAAACACCTTAAAGTATATATAACTTATGAAACAATTTTTTAAACTTATACTGTTATAAGTAGAAAATTGTATTAGTTTTGAAATAAAAATATGTTATCTATATGTCTCTATATGTCTCTATAAATTTTTAAGATTTGAAATACTCCTTAGTTTTTGTTTATAATTTAGTACGGTAAATAGTGGATGAATCTATAGAATAAAATGAGAACCTACACGTGCTTCGTTAATTATTTAAAAGATGGTTTCGACGTACTGCGACGTTGTACAAGTACCGTTGGATTTTATAAACCGTATAAAAAATATATATACATAAGAAATAAAACTGAAATAAAGGTTTAGGTAGAAATATCAAAACTCATTAAAATATAAACTGGAAGTAGGTAAGGAGACTTCGTAAGTCCAATAATATCTTATCTGATAATTGATTGAGTGATAAAACACTTAAACATGATAATAGGACATCCAAGATGCTATACTTATAACGCATTTCTGATAATGGAAAAGAAGAACACTGCAGACTACTAAATTCTTTTAACAGGAAGGATCAGGAATTTAACATGAAAATATCACCACAAAAAAAATCAAAATCAGGTGTTAGTAGATTTTCTCAGAGAAGCTCCTTTTTCCACAACTCGCAAACCTAGCGAAGAGACAGCGTTTTTGGTATCAGCATTCGCACTTCAGGTATCAGAAATAAAGCAAGTAAATTGATAAATTGTGTAGCGACAACGAGACCTTTTTTGACTGAGTATCACAAGAGGAGACGAGTTGCATTTTGTGATGAAATGATAAACCGTGAAGACAACTCTTGGTCTAACGTTGCATTTTCCGATGAAAGTAAAAGTGTTTCAGTCATGTAGTAATAGTCGAATAGAGTTTATAGCGAGAAATCATACGTTTGATGAACGAAATACTTATCATTTAAGAAATAGTGGAGGTTTCCTGGTCAACATATGGGGGTGGATAAATGCTGAAAGCCAGGGCGTTTGTTCTCATATAGAAGAAAAATTAACAGGATTATATTCCAAACGTATTCTTAAGAATATTATATTGCTATCAGACATCCAGAGATGCCGCAATAACAACTTCATATTTTAACATGACAATTGCCTGGTGCATACGAGTAAAATTGTTCAAGAATGGTGAAAGGAAACTTTTGTTAATGCTACGGAATAAAACTAAACTATAAGAGGTAATTAAGCAGGCGTGGGATAAACCTGTTGTATATAACATAAGGAGATTGGTGCTATCTATGAACAGAAGATTGTAGGGCAATATGATATACTAACACTTATAATACGAAAAAATATAAGTTGATGGAGTGCTGAAAGAACGAGAGTATCATTGTTAGAAATTTATATGATTGGTTTAAATGCAGTTTATAGTACTTTGACGAGCAGTAGTACAAGTGACAAAAGACATAATTCAGGGACTTATGCTCCTGGATAACAATACAAATGGCAAGAGCCACTTTCCCCAATACGAAAACCTTACTAAGCGCCCACAGCCTTAGTAAGGTTTTCGTATTGGGAAAATTGCCCAAAATTGCGTATCTTGGATATATATCCCGACAATAGACATATAAGCTCTAAAAAAAATCAAAAGTTTACGTACATTTTTTAGGCATAAAAACGTTGAAATGATTGCCAATCTCTACTAATGGAGACGGCAGTTAAAGAAAAAGATGGCTACATTTTTAAATAATAGGTGGGAGAATGTGGGGACCATCATTTACTTATCTACAGTCGTTTAAGCTACTACCGGATGTTCTGTCTACCGTATGCATCCAACTTTTATTGCAGTAACTTTATTTTTTGCTTTGGATATTTTGTTGTATTATTTTGTATAGCTGGAAACTATTTTAAAGACCACAAACTGCACTATTCACTATTGGGTGTAATATTTTTCTGAGTTTCTTTCTTTCAGATAATAATTCGTCTGTATTAGAAAGAAACTATGTCTTAGATCCACTAGCACTGCGAATCTGAAGGTTTCGTATATTCTTTTCGTACCTTTGTTTTTCTTGTTAAGTACTGGCTTTTAAGGTGTTTGATAAGTCCGTAATAACGTATCATAACTATATAACTGTTTACAAGTTGTTTTTTTTGGTTAATGTATTTCAATATTATCATCGATATTATCTTCAATATTATCTTTGATAATATCTTTAATATTATCTTCGATATGACCTTAAAAATTATCTTTGACCTTATATTCGATTTTATATTCAAAAGTATCTTATGTATTGTATTTTAGAGCATAATCCTTGTAATTGTCACATTTAAGTTGATTGACTTTCTTGTGTAATGGGCAAAACGAACCAATATTTTATTTTTCAGCCATTTGGCCTTCTTATAATCTTGTACCAATTTTCTGAAGTTTGTTTTACAGGTTTTCTCCACATTTTGTAGAGTTCTGCGAAGATTTCATTATTTCCTGGCGCTTTGTAATTCTCTAGTTTTTGAATTTGCCTGGTGAGGTTTCCGTAAGGTTAATGAATTGACTTAAGTTTTAGTTTAATACCTAGAGTATCTAGAGTATGAAAATGTACAGCAACTATTTAAAATGTTGAATTTGTTTTTATGTATTTTCTCGTTAGCTGCTCTTTTTGTTTATTTCTTGTCCTTGCATGGACTTGATCTCAGTTTAAATCACTTTCTTACCCTATTGATCTTAATGTTAATGATTTCTGTCCCGTTCTATCTTCTTAGGGTTTTAAGTTCTTCAATCATTTCTTCTTCGGAAATGTTTCTCATCTCCTCTCGGCTCCATTTAAAATTTAACAGTTGTTCGTGTTTTCCTTTACTAAATAATCCTATAAGCATGGTTATTATTTCTTGTGACTGGAATACATTCAGAATTAAACCAACCTGTATCTTTACGCCACAGTTTTCTTTCTAGGATCCGCTTTGCAGCTCTTTTTACAATTTACTTATATGCAATATTCTTCTTTCTCGTGGCTGGCTCACATTTAACCTTGAATCAACCAGTGCTCCTAAGCAAATGTTTTCTTTCCAAGATATGATTTGCGGTTCTTTTTACAATACCAAACAGTGTTTTTAGGCAATTATTTTTTTCTGAAATTGTTCGCTGCTTTCTAAGATCTGATTTGCTGCATGTTTTATAATTTCTTTACATGCATCCCATTTTTGCTTGATTGTAGATTGTAGTGTATACTTTCATTAAAGTGCAAATTTGGATCCTTGAGTTAGACTTCATCAGATTACCACCAAGTCATAATTATATTCTCAGCTACAGTGTTTTATTTTTTTTTCCTTATCAACAAAAAGGGATATACTTTTTTACATATCCTTTTTGATATCCTAAATGATAAAACGCTATATAGCAACCCACACTTAAAAATCTAATGTATTAATTATGTTTCTTTTATATTGGTGAAAATATTTCGACTTACTCGTAATCACTTATTATAATTTAGTTTCAACTATTTGTTTCTACTGCGATATCATATATATATATATATATATATATATATATATATATATATATATATATATATATATATATATATATATATATATATATATATATATATATATATATATATATATATATATATATATATATATATATATATTGTGATCAAAGGGCATGTATAGAACTATCCTTGTACATTGTATCTACTGTTGCTAGAAATTTGAGGCCATCTAATTATGTTTTTATAGTGTGTTAAGTACGGTTGCGAGTATGTTGCCACTAAGTAATTTATCTTTGGTTAAACTCTAGGAGAAATGGCGGCGGCGATACAATTAAATTTAGGAGATTTGATAAGGCTTAATTACTAATTCTAAGAGATATTTTGAATTGTTCGACTTACACTGAATTGTCTTAGATTTCCCAAAAGCGAATGATGTAAACAAGAGAATGGAGAAATTTCCCCCTCACATAAATTGAGACTAGTTTAAGTTAATATTTGCTAATGTTACCAGGAAAGACATAAGATTTAATATAATTTCTGACCCATAAGATAAGTAAAGTGGCATTTAAAATGAGATATTTTAAGATTCTAAGATATGTTTTCCTTTATCATGGGATTAAACAAATAAAAATCATGATACAATTATTGCAAGAAATCAATATGACTTGCACTACTTGAGAAATATATTTTTTTAAAACAAAATTTAGATATTGTAGTATAAGTCATAAACTAAGGACATAATATAAGAGGACAGGTAATATAAGGACAAACATAATTCAAATGTACATTTTAAATGTTAAAGTAAATTATACAAGCTTTTTAAACTAAATGTTACATGTCGAATTTAGCTGCAATCAAAATTGCATCCATAAAGCATTGTACTTGATGTTATTAAAAATCACACTGCCGTTAACCTCAATCAAGTATGATATAAAATACCAAGTAACTATCAAATTGTATTTTAACATATTTTAAATAATTGTAGCTCTTATCTGATGACGCCAAAGAAAACTGGAGAAATATAATGAACTGTTGAACAGAGTGCACTTGGCTTTCAGTCACCTGTATACCCAATTAACCTCAATATTTCTTTTCGTATATCAGATCAGCTGTTTTTTGAAGATATATTATTATCATTACAACCTGCTAACTGGTTGACGACACCCGCCAAATTTTGTGCTCGTATTGATTTTCACAATTACTATGTAGAAAATAATTATTTCGCAAAGAAATTTTGCTTTATTGTTCTCTATATTAATAGTCAGTAGTATTTGTTAAAATTTTGTGTAAAAAGTTCAGTTACAGCGAATAATTACTGTGAGTATCATTTCAAAATTTATTAATATAAAACCAACTACTAATAACATACAAGAAAAACCGGACCATGTTGTCCACCTCTTTTTGTTCGAACTGCTCGAAAACCATAGCGACAGCTGACCGCAAACTCCAGTGCGATGGATATTTCTAATATTCCAGAAATAAAAGATCTTCTGCTATATTTTAAAATGAAAATTCTTACGACAATTGATAATTTTGATAATAAAATAACTGAGTTAAACAATAAGCTCAGCCAGATTGATTTATTTAAGTCTACCGAATTTACGGATAATATTGCTAACGAAGCTGTAGATCGCATAACACGTGCTAACAATATTCTAATTAGAGACGAAACAGAATCTTCCTCTGGGGATGCATAACGCAGAAAAGATGACGACGCGAATAAGGCTAAGCTTGTTTTGGAAACTGTTGGCTGTCAGGAACAGCAAGTCACCTTCTACAGAGGCGGCAAAGAGAACCAACGATTTCCCCGAATGGTAAAAGTAGTAATGGGTTCTGAATACCACGTTAAAGATGTTCTGAGAAATAAAGCAAAACTTCTGGAGAACAAAGCCACGGAAAAATTCTCAATAATTGACGACAAAAGAACCCCGAATTGAGCTATAAACTCGCAAAAATAACGGTGAACATGATTTAACTATTAAATACATTAATGGCACTCCCAGAATCACGAAATTTTGTATATAATTTTTCTACCGACAAATTTAATGACTGGCTATTTCTATATGCTAATTTAGATTCACTTTCCGCTCAGTTTAACGAATTTTTATGCACAGTGCAACTTCTTAAACTGGACATTATTTGTATTGCCGAATCCTGGCTTAAACCCTCAATTCCTGACTCCTCCGTTAATATAAATGACAGAGAAAATCGTGTGGGTGGCGGTGTATGCATTTTTTTATCTAATATTATTACCACAACTTTCAAAATTAACATTAAGCTAAAAGATATTACTGGAATAGATGCAATTCACTTATCTGTTACTAAAAATTCATTTTGCCTTAATTTAGTATAGTATTTTTCATAGTAAAATGCGTGCACGTCATTCAAGATTTCCGACGTCAGAACCCCACAGCGTTGCCAAAACATCAGAATAGTTAGTAAGTGAGGAATTTTTAAAATGTCAACTATTTGTCAAACTATTATATTAACAGTAAATAGTCTTAATTTTAAGATTACTGCAACACACTAAAATACATAAGAAAACATTTTAATACAAAATTATATATTCTAAATTTTAAACTTACCTTTTTTAGAGCCTTAATAGTAAAAACGTCCCGCCATTATTTCTTGTTCAAAATAATCTTTCTTATATAAAAGCTTATCAGCTTTCTACAGATTATTTAGTTATTTTGTCATAGCACAATCACAATACACAACAATAATTAGTTTTTAACGCTATTAATCTAAATTTAATATGTATGACCAAATTGTGTAAGAAATCAAAACATAAACAAAATTCTTACTCTAAAAAAGCAGCAACACTTTAAACAATTTTACGAAACGCTGAATTGTCAAAAAATTTGATGTATTCTTGTATCAGTTGCGTACAATTCTCTAATATATTTAATTAAAATTATTATTTTGTGGAATATTAGACTTAAAGAATTATTTCATAAAATTTATATTATTAATAATAACAAATATTTTTGGTTATTTAATCAATATAATTCTAAAATTCCCAATATAATGATGATTTTTCTGATTATTATACCATGGTGACGCGTATAAAAGATCGAGCATTTCCGTATGGGTTTCGTATTATTAGCTGTGTTACGAAAATTTGAACTCTAACGTTGACGTTCTGGAAATTTTAAATATAAGTCACTTTATATAAATTGTGACGTGCACGCATTTTTATATAAAAAATATTATATGTATATATCGTCCACTTGTTACACTACTTGCACACGATAATGTTTTCTTCACAAAACTTGAAGAACTATCAACTCTTGATAATCTTATCATTACTGGAGATTTTAATTTCCCAAAGATCACCTGGCCAATAACTTCGTTATCTAATGCCGAAAACGCTCATAATTTATTAAAAAGCTGTATAGTAAATGCGAACCTTCTTCTTCTTCTTCTTCTCGTAGCACTACAACCCGGGGTGGGTTTTGGCTGACTGCACAACTTGCTTCCATCTTGAACGGTCGTCCATAATAGTTGGGTCAGTGAGCAGCCCCATTGTTCTTAGATCTGACCATATATTGTCTCTCCATCGCATTCGTGGACGTCCTAAGGATCTTCTTCCTGTCGGGGCTTCCTCCCATATTAATTTGGCAACGTGGTTATTAGGGAGTCTATGGACATGGCCACCCCATCTAAGACGTTGGGATTTAATCTCTTGGACTATATCGCTTGCTCTATGCATCTGCTTGACCTCAGCATTTGTTCCCATCTGCTTAACCTCAGCATTTGTTCTCATTCGGTATTGGTCGCTATTAATGTCGTGATAAGGCCTACAGATTCTTCTGAAGATTTTCCTCTCAAAACATCTAAGTTTTCTTTCAGTTTCTTTCTTTAGGGTCCACGTCTCAGACCCATACATTAGCACCGGTCTAATCAGCGTTTTATATATTCTAATCTTTGATGTTCGTGTTCGGTTTTAGGTTTAATAGTATTGTGGAGGCTGTACATACATCTGTTTGCTGCCTGAATTCTTCCTTTAATCTCTTCCGCGATATCGTTATCTGCAGTGATTGTTGCTCCGAGATATTTAAAACTCTCCACTCTTTCAAAGTTATATGGGTCTATTGTCACATTTTGCCCTATTCTATATCGTCCCTTTTGTTTGTTAATGCAAATTCGAACCTGATACAACTCATTACAGAACCTACTAGATTTAGAAATAATAACCAACCTTCTACTTTAAATCTAGTGCTTATTAATGACGAACAGCTGATTTGATCTCTCGAAGTCAGTTCTCCTATGGGAAAGTCAGATCACGCAGTTATAACGGCTTACATCCAATTCAATCAAATACTACCCCGCAAAAATAATATTGTAACATAGCTACTACTGACTTTTCTGAAGTTGATACTACACTCTCTCAAATCGACTGGCATTTGAGAAAGTCCACAATATCATTTCTACAAATACCACCTTCCGTAAGATTTATAAAAACAACCTTAAACCCTGGATAAACCGAACAACAATTAAACAAATTAATCACAAACGACATCTATGGCGGAAATTTAAACACACCGGGCTTCTTAGTGATTTCTAAAGCCACCGCAAATTTTCAAATAACTTAAAAACATCTCTAAAAACTCTAAGACAAAATTTAGAAGCAAATGTTATTGAAAGTGGTAACATTAAAAAAGTCTACAAATACATACGTTCCTCCATGACGTCTACAGTTTCTATTCCTCTACTTCAAAAACCCAATCTGACTTTATGCTCTTCTGACAAAGAATCTTCCGAAACGCTCTCTTTAGAATTTTCACACGTTTTTACTAAAGAATCGAATGATGGCTATCTACCTATTATTAACTGTAATCGTGTCGACGCATCCTTACAGCAAGTTGAATTCACAGTGGATCATGTCAAACTACACTTAATTAAACATCGCACAGCCGCTTCACCTGGTTTGGATGGTTTAACACAAAAACTGTTAAAAAGATGCGCAGACACGCTTGCAATACCCTTAACATTAATTATGCAAACTTCTTTTATCCAGAACTCCTTACTCCCTAGTTGGAAATTAGCTTCTGTCACCCCGATTTTTAAAAAAGACAACAAACTCGACCCCAACAATTATCGTCCGATTAGCTTGCTGCCAGTAGTTGCCAAAGTTATGGAAGCCATTATTTCTGAGGAGATGATCAAATTCCTTCTCCAGGAGCATGTTATTCCAACACAACACCATGGATTTGTCTCTTATCGCTCTACTCTAACAAATCTCCTACATTGTGTTAACAACTGGACGTCATACCTTAACAGTTCACAGCCGGTCGACGTTGTTTATCTAGAATTCTCTAAAGCCTTTGACCGTGTACCTAAGCGCAGACTTCTATATAAGCTAGAACATTTCGGAGTTCGCGGTACTTTACTTCGTTGGATAGATTATTTCCTGACAGATCGATATTACAAAATTAGAGTTGGCGACTCTTTCTCACAGGACAGGTTAGTGAAAAGTGGAGTGCCTCAGGATTCTGTCCTTGGACCTCTGCTTTTTACGGTTTATACTAGCGATATTCCTTATTATGTCTCAAGTAAAATATCGTTCTACGCTGATGACACAAAAATATATACCAATCCAATCACAAACCAGCTAACTCTCCAAATGGACTTGGACTCTTTGGTCTTTGGTTTGATTTTAACTTGGTGTTCTCAGTGGTTACTACCCTTAAATGCGGAAAAATGTGTAGTGTTTTGAATTGGTAAAAATAACCCACATGTGCCGTACTTTGTTAAGGGGCAGCCATTAGATTCTGTGTTTTCGTACAACGACCTTGGTGTTATTGTAAACAGTAGCTTAACTTGATCCGACCATATTACCTCTATTTGTAAACGTGGGAACTCCAGAATGTATCTTATTCAGAAGTGTTTTTCGAGAGTTTCACTGCAATCATTCTGTAAACTCTATTTATGTAAAACCCATACTTGAATACCCTGGACCAACGTGGTATCCCGATTTAGTTCGAGACAAGCCTTTGTTGGAAAACGTTCAAAGAAAAGCAACTCGAATTCCTTTGGGACCGAGAAGACCTTCTTACGCAGAAAGACTTAGTATGGCTAACCTAACTTCTTTCGAACTTCGCCGACAACGTGAAGACTTAATTACAACATTTAAAATACTAAAATTCAATTTTGGAAATCTCGATGAAATGTTTACCATAAATCAAGATAAACGCCTCAGAGGTCATCCGTTTAAACTAAAGAAATAAAAATTTTTTTCAAGATCAAGACAGAACTTTCTACCAAATAGAGTTTTTGAGTGCTGGAATAACCTTAACGATAACATTGTCTCTGCTCCCTCTACCAACTCGTTCAAAAACAGACTTGACCGTTTTATATTATAGTTAAAATATTGTTTTTCTTTTAAACCAAAAGTTGTAATTTTATTTCTTTTTTTGTAATTTTGTTATTTACTAGTAGATTTTTAATGAAATTTCATTATTTTTGGGCATAATAGGGACTTGTTCCTCTGCCCTCGCTTATGTATAATATTAATAATAATAAGGAGAATGGAAAGTACCCAGACGATACCTATTATTCTTTCTACCACTGGAGTCATCCCGAAGAGCCTCCTAGAAAACATAAAAAAGCTGGGTCTAAATGAACATCTATATAAGATTATGCAGAATGCTGTGTTACTTTCGACGTCCAGATCCGTACGAAAATTTTTGGGAGATACACCGACATACCAAGTCACCTAGGATGCGATAACATGGAAAGAGTCCCACCAGAGCTCAATCCTTTTGATACCGTAGGTATCTGGGATGAGTGAATTTTCCCCTTAGAGGGAGTGTGAGCCGTATGGCTAAATCTGGATAATAATAAAGATATGGATAAATAAATATATTGTATTTCAAAAATAAGATAAAAAAAAAATCAAATGTAAATACATGAATATACCTTGTCAATACAAAATTCATATACCTGCTATGTAAAATGAGTAGAATTTTCTAACAGATTCAAATTTATTATGACATCTAAATTGTAAAAATCCAAACATACAGATTATATGTTTGTAATATTAATGTTTGTAGCCTTGTTATGAATTCTCCAGTCTTCCCTGTTTTGTGCTATATATTTGTGCTGATATATTGCTAGTTTCTCCCCACATTTGATGTTGATGTTGTCTAGCCACATTTTTTGTGTTCTTTGTCTACTACGACTGGGCTTGCATTTTCTCCAATGTATAACGTTTCTCGCTTTTTTTGTTGTCTTGTCATGCCACGTATCGTACCCAGTAGGCCGGGCAAAGAAGGACAAAAAAATTTTTTTTGGGAAACTTTAAATGGGCTAGTAAAAAAAGTTGTATATGGTCGTTCTAATACTATGTACCAAATATGAGCCGAATTATATTATTTTTGACCGGGCCCCCGGGGGCCTAAAAAATTCATTTTTTTTTGCTTTATTTTTGGGGCGGGCTAGTGTCTAAAATATTAATATAGATGCTATTATCTCGTAAAAAAAATTTCATCTTGGTCTAAAAAAATTTAACAGGTCCCCAAGACCAAAAATATAAAAGAGGATTAAAAAATTCATATTTACAATTTTTATGTGCTGTGAATTAATAGTGCAGCTCTTCGCTTGAATCAATATTCGGCACGAAAAGTTCTTTGCATTGAAATATCATGCAAAAAATATTTAGCAATATTCCGTATATTCATTTAATCCAGAAATCACCACGAAGAAGTAGCTGCACGGCGAGTTCCACCCACCCACCCTCCTTCAAGATAAAGTCAAGAATTTATAAAGCCAGTGTAGGACCAATATTGACATATGCCTCAGAAACAAGACCCAACACAGCCACAACGACAACGCTACTGGAAACGGCAGAGATGAGAGTACTGAGAATAATTACAGGAAATACCATGAGAGATCGAAAGAGAAGTGGCGAGATTAGAGGAAATGTTACGTACACGATGTACAGTGTATAAATGAATAGACACAAAATAGTAAAAGAAAATGGAATAATCACATAAGCAGAATGGAGGAGACCCGTGTCGTGAAAATAGCAAGAGGTAAGTAGTCACCAATTGGCAGAAGAAGTATCGTATGACCGAGCAAAAGATGGAGTGACAACCTTCCATAGAGGTATTAATCCGCCAATGAACAAGCAGAATTGTTTATAAAGGGGAAGAAGGAGATTGTCGTTAATTAGTACGGATATTTTGTGGAGGGTGCACTGACCTTTGATATATATGTTTATAGCGGAAGTCGATGTACAACAGAGAACTAATTTGAAGTGATTGTTAATGATGGTTTAAGTATAATATACTATGAATTATAAAACAGGGCATATATTTTTCTAGACAAAGAGATATAGAAGAAAGTAATTAAATAAAAAGAAAAAAAAATATCCCACGACTTATTACACGGGGAATCTACTCAATATTGTATAAGAAAAAAAAATATATATATGTATATATATATATATATATATATATATATATATATATATATATATATATATATATATATATATATATATATATCTAATATGTGTTAAGTGCACTGTGCGCCCTATTTTCTTGTCTTTTACGACACTCTTCTTTTTGTACCTAAATTGATGCTCTTTATCATAAAACTGTAACATGCATATTGTCTTAGATAATCTTCCTATCTTAAAATATTTTATTCGTTTTCCAAACAATTCGTATCACAGTAAAATATTAGTCCATAATCTAGTAAAATATAAATCCATGAAATTATACGAAATATTACAAGGTAATTTAAATCACAGTTTCTTCTTGCCCTTTAACGGAATAGAAGGATTTACCATTTATTTAGTCCACTTATCAAACATTAGGGAGTAATGATGAAAGGTTGCACGACTGACTGTGCACGCAACGGAACAATCTCATATCGATTACTCAAGAACTTTGAAAACGTCGTCGAAAGACCTATATATAAAACGTAGCAGCGCTACGACGCGACGTGACATAAACTCTCCTTAAATTAAATTAAAGGCTGTTGATAATCACTTTCTTGCAAGAACAAACAAATTTGTCAGCTTTTATTATTTGATGGAATTAACTGGCATGTATAACAAGATTACCTTAAACTTTAGCGTTAAGATACAAAATAATTTGACTTAAAGAAATTATGAAAATAGCAACTTATTTAAAAATGTAGATGAGCAACAAAAGCAATAGAATGCAAATAAACAAAAAGAAAGGCTGGATACATTTAATACTAAACGCCTACTATATTCGCCGACATTACTCTAAAAATGTGTATCAAAAAAGATCCGAACAGGAATTAGTAAGAACTACTGGGGAATAACACAACAGCTAGCACCCATATGGAGAAATAGATGATTTTTGATTAAATTGTATATTTCCTTAATCGTGAATACTTCTTATAAGAGGTGTTTTAATAATACATTTTAATAAAAAAATTAATAAGCAGTTTTGTTATACCCTACATTAATACAAACAAATTCAAAGTGACATTGAATTATGTTTCTACGGAATTTTTCTTGCTTATAGTAATTACTTTCACAAGCCTTCGTGTACGTTAAGCTAACAGACTACTAGACTAACTCTAAGTGCTTCATCCTTTTTAGTCTTTTTGCTAACTCTGTGTTTTTAAGATAAAGAGCCTCAATATTCACAGATTAATGCAACAGAATACAAATATATTGTGAGTTGGATACTATTTTTTGTCTATGGCAAGTCGGGTAATATTATGTTTTGTAGGTTGGTATTGTACTTCGGGCCTCGGGTAAAAATTGAAATATATGTTGTATTAGAAAAATCGTATAAAAATAGCTACATAGACTGTCTTAAAAATATATTAGCAAGAACAGTCAAGGAGTAAGTAATGGTTAAATAAAGTATGTTAAATGTAATAAGTATGTATAAGTAGGGGAGAGTAACCTAAAACGGGACGGTAACCTAAGATGAGACACGTAATTTGCCCGTCTATTCTGTGAGGCTACTGACATCTACCGTCCCGTGCGGAAACCTTCCTTCAGTATGAACAAGTTTTACGAATATCGGCCATCATCGATCTCGCAGTGTCCTGTGAGAAGCCGTTGCTTGTTATCGTGCCATTCGTTAAAATATTCTGGTTTATTCGAGGCGTGTTTTTACTCGGAAAATGTAAGTGCGTTTTATTTCTTTATTTGGCATAACATTAGGTACTTTATACTGTACATATTGCTATGGTTGCATGATTTTATTTTCGACTGCTGATAAGTAGGGTTATGAAATTTTTTTGTATATTCATTATTCCTAAGATGGGACAGAAAGAAGTTTCCTAAGTCGAGACGTCCCATCTTAGGTAACTTATTCTATTTTCTTCTCTTATATTTGGTATGCATTACAATAAAAATAAAACATATTTTTATAAAGTGTTATCGGTTAGTAGGGTTATTTAAAGAGTTACTATGTGAATAGTAAACAGCATTTTTTCTTGTTTCTAGATGCCCAACTTAGAAAAATACAAATATGTTAGAAAAACCAATCGCGGCAAGTGGTCTCAAACAGATATGTCGCAGGCGATTGTCAAGGTCCATAAAGGAGAGCTTTCCATCAGAGACGCGGCAGAACGTTACAATGTGCCAAAAAGTACCCTCGCAAGAAGAACGGGAAATAAAAATAAAACGGTACAGAACAGCGAAAAACATCTGGGCAGATTTCGTAGCGTTTTCAATGAACAGCAAGAACAGGAAATTATAGCATACGTTTTGGAAATGGAATCAAGATTCTTTGGAGTTTCCTATAAAGAACTTCGTCGATTAGCCTTCGATTTCGCTGCAATTAACGGCATCCCCAACAACTTCAACCAAGTGACAAGAATGGCTTCCAAAAAATGGCTCTATTGTTTCCTGTCCCGTCATTCGAACATTTCTCTTAGAAAACCAGAAGCAACGTCCTACGCAAGGGCGACGGGCTTCAACAAAAATGCTGTCTCGACATTTTTCAAAAATTTAGAAGCCATCTTTGCCAAGTATGATTTGTCTCCTGATCGAATATGGAATGTGGATGAGACAGGAGTAACAACAGTACAAAAGCTGTCTAAAGTACTAGCTCAGAAAGGTAAACGACAGGTAGGAGGGCTAACAAGTGCCGAACGAGGAGTGAACACCACACTCGTCTGTGCAATGAGTGCGACGGGAAATTTTCTAGCACCAGCATTTATTTTTGCTCGTAAGAGGATAAAACCTGAGCTTATGGATAATGCTCCCAATGGAAGTGTAGCATTTGCTCAAGATAAGGGCTGGATGGACCGCGACGTTTTTTTGAAATATTTGAAATATTTTGTGGATAATGTAAGACCTACTGCCGAAAAACCAGTCCTATTAATATTAGACGGTCATGTCTCGCACACCAAAAGCTTAGACGTAATCAATTTTGCAAGAGAAAACCATCTTATCCTTTTAAGCTTGCCTCCTCATTGCACGCACAAAATGCAGCCATTAGATGTGTCATTTTTTAAACCTTTTATGACATTCTACGACGCTGGGCTAAATAGATGGATGAAAAACCACCCTGGACGTACTTTTGGCATATATCAGGTTGCTGCAGCGGTAACTGATGCTTTTTCACAGGCAGCCTCTGTTAAAACTGCTATGAATGGTTTTAGAGCAGCTGGCATATGGCCATACAACCCCGACATATTTCAGGAATACGAATTTGCCCCAAGTAAAACGACAGAATTACCTTTGGAAGAAAACGACAGAACTGAAGCCCCTCCCCCTCTAGTTATTGAAAGTAACACCAATGAAGTGTCCATTCTGGGTAAAGATCAGTCACTAAATATCCCGAATAAGAAAAAATCAAAGGAAAACGCCGGAATCTTAAATAATCCACAACCTTCAACATCAAAAATCCAGGACGAAAGTGAAAAATCTCAGAAAAAGCATATCAGCATATTGCAGATAAGTCCTGTTCCAGTAGCCCGGAGCAGAAAAAAGAAAATGAATTCTAATAGGTCCCTACCATCAACCATTCTTACTGAGTCTCCGTATAAAAATGAACTTGAAGCGAATGAAAATACAAAAAATAAAAGTGGAAAAGGCAAAAGAAAGCTAGACTCAGAACAAAAAAAAGAGCGCGAAGAAAAGGAGTTGTGTGCAGTGTGTAAATGTATTTACGCATCTAGCAAAGAGGACTGGTATCAGTGCAAAAACTGTTGCCTTTGGGCAAATGAAACTTGTGGAATTTTAGATGAACTTTATTTCACATGTATCAACTGTTGTACTTAGTGTCCCTTTTTGAGTAACCCCATGTCCCATTTTAGGATATAGGTTGCCTAAAATGGGACATTTGCAAAGTTTTTTGCATTTTAAATTAGAAAAAAAAGTTTTGTTTTTTTACATATTATCTATGAAAATGTTTCTTGTCAATGTTATAAAGTTTCTGTTTCCATATTTTGTTTTTTCATTTGCCTTAATGATTGTTTAAAATTCGTTGGAACAAAAAAAGTGTCCCATCTTATGTTACTCTCCCCTAAGTTAAACGTTAATAAAATATTGTTAGTATCGAAACGATGAAGTTTTTTTGAAGTACGAAAAAAATTCCACTACTTCGATAAAACAAATATAAAGAAACTGCCGACAAACAAAAAACGATTCAACTACTTTAATATTAAGAATGTAAACTACTAAGTGGCCGTCTCGATCGCGAAGTGCAAAATTTTCCTAGCGTCGTATATGAGCAAGTATAACCGATACTTGGCCCGTAGAGAAGGGGGTAATAATATATGATAACCTAGAGTTATCAATAAAATATACCCTCAATGATTCATTTTAAATACTACCGAACATAGTAACGAATGCGTTAACAACAAAGTTTTGATGTTTTAACATTAATAAGAATAAAAGATGTCCAACAGATCAATAAAAAAAGTCTACACGTGGGTGACTGCTAATAACAACATATTTTTGTTTGTTCAACAAATTTATGTTTGAACATTATTATATTAACGTTTAACTTACTTACACATAGTTATTACATTTAACATACATATTACATTTTTAACCATTACTTACTGCTTGACTGTTCTTGCTTAGATATTTTTCATAGTCTATGTAGCTATTTTTATACAATTTTTTTAATACAACATATATATTTCCAATTTTACCCGAGATCAAAACGAAGATCAACATTCATAACACCATAATTAGGCCAATATTATTATATACAGGAGAAACAGTGGCGATGGTCAAAAAAGATAAAGAATACTTAAAAATGGCGGAGAGAAAGATTAAGAGAACCGTACTGGAACCAATCAGAACAGAGCAAAATGAATATAGAAGCAGAACAAATGCAGATATTAAAGAATAACAAAGCAAGACAATGTGACTAAAATAAAGCAATGCAGAATTAGATGGTTAGGTCACATTTGGCGAGCAGGAGATGAAGCAGTAACATACTCAATGATAGAATGGAATCCAGGAGCAAGAAAGAGAAGGGGAAAAACAAGGTCAAAGTGGCTGCAAGAAATTAAAGACCTCCAATGGGTAGAGAGTCAAAGTTTAGTGATGGCTTTCTTTGGTAATTGTTTTAAATTTCGCCTGTTATAAAATCCCACCCGAGATCTTATAACAAGAGTTATTAGAGAAATTAAAGTTTCTTTAAAGGATAACAACTTTTACGTAGTTTTCAATACACGTATAAATGCACCATACTTCAATTCAACTTTAAATTGACCGGCGCTATACTTTAATTCAACCGGTGATATTGCGACTTAAATTTTAATTTATAAATTCAGTTGTCAAAAAAGTAAAATCGATTCGGTTTTAAACTCTTTATCTTTGGCGAATGATGGGCGGCTCATTTTTAAAGGAATATTTTTAAAAAAATTTTGTCTAAACTTGAACTCGTATTCCTTTAAATGGTTCTTTTAAATCGCTTATTGTTTATAAATAAAGCCAGGTAAATTTAAAAAAAAAGGGCTAACTCGTGGTTTAAGGGACGTAGAATATGACATTTTTGAATTTATGTAAAAATGCTAACATGGCGAATAAAGAAAAATTAACTTCTACATGTTATTACGGTAAAGTCATTTTAGTTGTTTATAAGCTTAACTTGTATACCTTATTAGTACTTATGCAAGCCTATTTTACAATATTTAACAAAGACTTTTTGTTAAAATCAGTTTTTTTTTGATAAAGTAGGCCTTTTTCTTTAATTTGGTGCTTTCATAATTCATTTAGAGCCAACAGTTTACGCATAATAAGGTTGTAGATAAAATTTTTAAGATAAACAATTTCAATTTACGATTAGTTTTAGACAATTGCAATAACTATTAAGTGAAACTTTTAAAATTTTTTTTTATTTAAAGAAACAAAGTCGCATCCATCCAAAGGTTATTAGCGACATTCCTGTAACATTTGTATTAATATTTAATTTAAAATTTGTAACAATCAATCATTGTAATAAATAATTACAATTTGTGAACAATTGAACATTTGCAACAATTAATTAATTAATTTTGTGTAACATATTTATACATTTTAGGTAACCTAATAAATTGTTCGGAACTAAACTTTTGTTGAAGAGTGCTTTCAGGTTATTTTGCAAATTGTAAGACTGTCTTTGATTTACATATTTAGGACAGTCTATCAAGAACTGCTTTATACTGTCTACTGTATTGCATGTTTCGCATTTTGGAGGTTCACTATTTGAGAAGAGATATGCATGAGTATACCTACAGTGTCCAAGTCGTAGACGTGTAATAATAGTTTGGCATCTTCTACTTCTGGCTGTGGACTTCAATGAAAAACTATCACTTTTGATGGTTCTGAGTTTCGAACTAGAGTCATTCCACTTCCGATTCTACGCACTTAACACCTTATTGTTATAATAAACTTTTAGATCGCCTGCGATACTCCGACACTTGTGTCCGACGTGTCCATAGGAAGTGGACTCCTCTGAAATTTTCTTGAGCTTTCATTAATTCGGCCTTGATAATTTTCTCAATGGATGGTTTAGGGTATACATTTTGCATAGCTTTGACTGCGCTGAGAGAGTCAGAAAGGACTAGACAACAAGGGATGTTTTTAATATTTACTTGCTTGATGGCTTTGAACAAACCAAATAGTTCTGCAGTATAGATGCTGGAATTTAGAGGAAGTTTAAATTGAAAAGTGTCATTTTGGGTTACCATAGCAAGGCGATGAAAAAAACCATCAATATTCCACTGAAGTAGAGACTTGAATTTAATGTTGGCTTAACTGAGATGTGTCACTTTCCGCTTTCGATGCCTCACTGATAAGACAATTACGGATTTTTTTCCTTATGGACGTAAATTTACGTTTTATGTATCTTTCCTTTAAATGGGGATAAACTTGACTGAGCATATGGGACAAAGCTGGTAGGTCTGTGGTATATTCTTGAATTGTGGTTATAAGATCTGTTGACCCCGTAATATTCATTAGGAGCATGTTAAGTTGATCAACGTTTAGAGGGAAAGGTAGAGGGTGATTTTCTATAAAGTTTTTAGAAGGGTCAAGTAAGAGAGAAAATGAGCATTCAGAAGTGCTTGCTGAACTAACTTTAGTTTTTTTAGATTTGGCTTGGACTTTAGGTGGTGGAAAAATGTTACATTCTTTTGAAGATGGATCTGTTTCAGGTGAAATAATTTCATCAAAATTTCTTTTTGGTTGATTAATTATGTTACTGTCCTTATTTGATGCATTTACTTTGTTCGGTATCACCGGGATATTAGAAATAGACATTTGTTCACACTGAGAAGGGTTTGTGTCATTGAATGCTTGCAAGGATATATTTGTTGCGCTGGATACCGATGCTTCATTGTTTTGGTTGGGGTTTATTTGAGCTAGTGGTTCGGAGCACTGTGAAGCGATGTGTCCTGGCTTCTTGCATCTAAAGCAAACTAAACTGTCCTGAGAAATAAATATTCTATATGTCGTGTTGTCAAAACAAGAGTAAATGACTCTGGTAGTGTTAGATTGTGAGGACTGATATAGATTTGTCTTCGAAAACTAAGGATGTGATTGTACTCAGGCATAGAAGCACTTATTTTGAGGAAGGTCATGGGGAAGACAGGAACTATGCCGATTTTTTGTAACACATTGATTAGCAAGTCGTGCGGTATTAAAGGACATATGCCGGAGAGCACAAGTCGTTCCGCTGGTGTAACTAACCTTCTTGCTCTGACAATTTCACCTTGTATTTCTATTTGACCATGATTATTCATAAAATCGTCCACTAAAAGCGGTTATTTGCTTTTAAAACTGGATTTGTTTATTGACAACAATAACAAATAATTGCAATTTGCTGACTTTAATACTAATTTAACTGGATATTAAGTAAAGAGTTTGTACACTTACAGTTTATTTCAATATATCACTAAGATTCACAAATTATAACTTACATTAAACTTTGTTAATGATAAAAATATTCGGAGCCCACGTTGAATACAACATTATAGTTATCGATGCAGCACTTTTTAAAATTGTTAAAGCTGAATGTGATACTGTCCTTATTCTGACTCAAAATCAAAGTTTTTGTCAATTTTTAGAAAAGGCCTTAGTAATTTTCAAAGCATTAGATGCTGTTTTTACAATAATTATACAAAAAATTAATAAAATCAACTTAACAAACCCTCATTTAAAAGATTTTCTATTTTTTTCCGTAAAATTGTATTCTGCAGTTTCTATTATAGCCTAACATGCAACTGTGGGTTATAATTTCAGAATTTCAATTTACTTAGTATTTGAATTATTATAAGTAATTAATAAATTTTATTCATATATCCAAAACATATATATATATATATATATATATATATATATATATATATATATATATATATATTGTTATGATGTTTTGTTTGTTTGAAAGATGAGCAATGAGTATTTTTAATAATATAGGGTTTTTATCGCGGTTCTCAAAGAATTAGTTTGTAAGTACTTTTTTAAATTATCTTTATTATAACTATTATGAAACACACATATATATATATATATATATATATATATATATATATATATATATATATATATATATATATATATATATATATCTAACCTAGTCAATGTAAATTTAAAATAAACTATCTTTAAATTGATATTCTTATAAAACTAATTAAATTCTATAGACAATGTAAAATTTAAACAAACTATCTTCAAAATTGAAACTGTTATGACACTAACTAAATTATATTAACAAAATTTTGTACCTTTCTTTCAGTGAATGCCTAAATGAACTATTTTCCACTATATAGATTCTAATCACCACTGAATGTCTTCGTACTTCGGTTATCCTTGTTTTTTGTGAAATTACTTTTTCCAATTATCAGCTTCTACCAATTTAGGATATATTTTTCTTCACCAGCATTTATAAACCACCAAGCAAACCAGCAAACAGGATTTATATTTATTCTTCTTTTTAATATACCAATATCCAATTATTATAAGTTGATTTATACTAATCTCCAATCATAATATAATTTTAATTTCTTCCAATATCCAACCAATATTCTTCTAACATACTTTTTTAATTATATTAAACAATTGGACGATTTGTAACTGATTCACTGACTCCAACTAACTTTCATATTTCTTACTAAACTGCTTAACTAAAAACTTTCTGACTGACTGACTTACTAAAACTGCTTGAAAATTCTGAACAATTGACTTCACTAACTAAATGAGTCTATCTTCTACTAACTTTCATAATAAACTGGCCATCTTGAATCCAAATCACGGGTATTTATATCTTTTTGGATGCTCTAGAATCATCTGGTAAGAGATCATGTTCGATTTAGTTCTATTTCTTCTATATGGATGTTCTCGAAAAAAATATATGTTCGTTCTACAGACATAACCATTATTTCGAGAATGTTCGACCGTAAACAATGGTCAAATTCTGCATTCTGGAGAATTCGTTAATGTTCTATTGATAATTTTGTTTACATTTAGGCTTTTCAGATCAGAATAAACATTTAAATCATTAAATATATATAAATTAAACATTTTAAACTAACATTATTATTATAACCCCACTTTATATTCCTAAAAATTCTTAATTTCTGTCAGTCACTTACTGTATAGTTGGTTGCCTATGCACATGGCTCACTTAAATATATTTACAACATTAAAATACAACTTTTTACAATTATTATATGCTAATTTCTTAAAAATGCCCTCACATAAATATATTTTTATAAAATTCTCTAGTATATAACTTATTTAAAATAATCAAATACTTTTTTATATCTAATATTATGTAGTATATAACTTATAAATTAATTTTTTAAACAATATCATTTCAATATATATATATATATATATATATATATATATATATATATATATATATATATATATATATATATATATATATATATATATATATATATATATAATAACGGATTTTTTACGGCTGTCGCCGCTTCTCCGCCCCCAATTTCCATCTTTTTCTGTCATATGCAGTTGCCTCTTCTAAGTCTCTTGCCGCCATTGCTTCATCAATATCGTTGCGCCAACTTCTCCGTGGTCGTCCTCTCTTTCTTCTTTCAGGAGGAATCCATTCCAGTACTCTACTAGGCCATCTGTACTCTGGCATTCTTTTAACATGTCCGAACCAGATTAATTGTTTTCTTTCTATGTCATCATCGATATTTCTCTCCATTTTCATTTCGTTTCTTATTTGTTCGTTTCTAACTCTCTCCAGTTTCGATCTACCGCAGCTTCGTGTCAGATAATCCATTTCTGTCGTCATAAGTTTGTTTCTATTAGCTTTGGTGACGTCCCATACTTCCGAACCGTAAAGTGTAATACTTTGGACTATACTACCGTAAATGAGTTTTTTGGTTTCTCGTCGAATTGTTTTTTACCAGAGAAGAGAGTTTAAGGCACGGGTCGCTGCTCTGCCCTTGTTTATTCTTTCCCTGATTTCATCTGCGCTATTTCCCTTCTTGTTGAAAATTGTTTTGTTGAAAATGACCCCCAAATATTTGCAGGATTGCACGCCTTTGATTTTGTCGTCCTCCAAGACTAGGTCACATATTTCATCTGTTCCCACTGAGAGATATTTACATTTTGTCATATTCATGTTTAGACCTGCCACCTCATATTCTTCTTGCAGTTTTCTTACCATATAGCTAAGATCGTAGCTGTCTTCGGCAATTACTACCTGGTCAACCGCAAAGAAAAGTGTATATAGCTTGTTTTCTTCCACCGTTATTCCCATGTTTCTACATTTTTTTACCCATTTCACTAAGGATCTGTCCAAATAGATTTTAAATAAGGTGGGTGACAGACAGCAGCCTTGTCTTAGTCCTTTTGTTGTTTGAAAAGGAGAGGTGATTTCTTGTCCCATTTTAATTCTTGCAAAGTTTTGTTCGTAAAATTTTTTTTGAGTGGCGTTAATAAGAATTGGGTTTATTTTCAAGTTACCCATTTCTATCCATAGTTGGGAGATCGGTACACTGTCATATGCTTTTTCCAAATCTATTAAAGCTATATGAGTTTCTCTATTTCTCTGCACTCGTTTTTCCATTGCAATTTTTAATGTGAAGATATTATCGATAGTGGAATATTATCCATAGTGGAGCGTCCGGCCCTAAATCCCGCTTGTTCTTCGGGTTGTTTGTCTTTAATATTATTTTCTATCAGGTTTCGTAGTACTTTTGAGTATAGTCGGCCTATAGTAGCAATCACTGCGATCCCTCTATAGTTTTTAGGATAAATCTTTGTGCCTTTCTTGTGTATTGGAGAGATATACGATTGTCTCCATTCTTCTGGAAAATCCAAAACATTCTTCTTCATAATCATATGTTATGTGATTCTGGAAAGGCTGAACTGTCATTTTCTATTCACTCTCCTATTTCAACCTCACAGTACTAAAACTTGGGTAAGAGCTTTATTTGCTTGACGAGTTCAATAAGTGGATATGTTAAAACATAGGATGAAAAAGGGATTTTGCAATTTGTATTTGAAACGAGCAAAAGTAGTCTATTTGACAAATTTTAGGTTATAAAAAAGTTTAAATAGCAGTACAGTATTAAATTTATTTATTAAATTTATTAAATATATATTTGGATGTTAAACCTTTAAAACTCAATCCATAAGTGAAAGTTCCTCTGAAACTTTTAAAAAATATTTATAAATCAATTAAAATTTAAATTTTGAGATATTTTAAATGTAATGTTAACTTGTCGAACATTTTTCCATTCAAGGAAATTAAACGGAGAAATGTTTGTTCAGCGAACGAGCATTTCGCTGATCACAGCGAAATTGTCACAGCTTTTTAGTTTTACTTAGTTCCGTTTACAATTTTTTCATTTATAAAATTTATTTATTAATTTACGTTGATTGCCTGTTGTAATTGCCAAGTCAAAATCTTGATTAAAATCTTAATTGAATTTCATCGTATAAACTTCTTTTTAAAATAGGTTTATTTTCATAATCTTAAAAGGACCTGCAAATCTAATAAAAATCAAGATAAATAACTTCCACTTTTCAGTTTCTTTCAAAACGTAAATCACATAACAGCTTCCAACAAAATCTTCTATCCTCGAAAACACTCAACTCGAGTGCAAATTACACAATGTTGGTTTTTATTTAAGTAACAGACTAAACATATTCGCATAGGGATTTCGTATAAAGCAACGCTTGACCTTTTTAGGGTCTGAATTTGAAAACATCAGTTTATTTTGGGTTTTTCTGTAAAGTGTGCATCTTTTTCTTTATCCTTTCGTTATGCTTAACTGTAACGACGCAAAATAAAAGAACTGCATTTAGGTCCTATTTCAGTTCATAGATTTGCAAGCAAAATAATCGTCAGAAAACAGGTTTAGTAAAAACGTTTACTGGACAATAAATTTCGAGCACTACAATATTGCAAAAAATATATTACATAATAATATTTACACATTGCCATAATTAAAAAAAAAAAGATTTTCTTTCTCCATTCCCTTGGCATAGCCAATTAATTAGACTAATTTGTAACTTATATTAAGATCTTGTATCTGCGATCAGAGTTCGAACTAGTAGCCAATATAAACTAAAAAATGTAATGACTTTTTTTCCATTTTTCTTTTTACTATTGTTTTTTTCTTTTTTCTATTCTTATTAATTTTTTTTTGTTTTGTTTTTTATGAAACACTTTTTTCATGATAGAGTTATTTTTTTTTTTAATTTTTTTTAATTCTTTTTATGTTTATTTTTTAGTTTAGTGTAACTTGATATTTTTTGTCTTATTTTTATTTAGTTATCCACTTTTGTCTTATTTGCTTGGTTTTATATATACAGGGTGGTCCTTAAGTAATTGTACAAACGAAAACCGTAAATTCTACTCTTTAAAATATTACTATTTAAGCCAAATTGCTTTAATAAAATGTTGATATTAAGAAAGATACAGGGTGTTAAAGTGAAAATTTAAAATTCTATTTTTCGCTATAACTTTCATGTTTGTAAAGATTTATGCATAAAAATTTAAAGCTTGGTACTTTTAAATATGAGAAATTATAATTTGATGCACACTTTAATGTAGCTGATAGAGGGCGCCACATATGCCACATATGTGGCATAAATTTGCACTTAACTTTTTTGCTATTTGAGTTACCTGTATTTTTGATAAAAAATATTAAAGATACACTATTTTAACAAAAAAAAGGTATACTTCTTAATAACTTCAAAACTGAACAGTTTTCGTAATAATCGCATTTTACAAATCAGCTGCACAATTCTGATTTAAGGCAATTACTCCAAGCAACGAAGGAAAAATAGACAAAAACATTAATAAATCTAAATTTTGGTATAAAATACCTTTAACTAAACTCAATAGTTAACGAAATATTAAATAAAATAAATATATCAGCAGGATAATTAATAATAGGATTTGACAAAAACAGAATAATAGGGATTTTACATCAAACATTTTACGTTTTATGTTAAATTAAAGTCATAATCAAAACATTATGTTTACAAACCAAATTAAGAAATAGTTAAACTAAATAACATAACTTTTTGTCAACGTAAGTGTTCGATATCTCCACCATTTTCTTTAATTCATTTGTCAATATATTACATAAAGGATCGTCTCATGTTAAATAGCATCATTGGTTCTAAAGAAACTGCTGCAGTATTTATTTCTTCCCATAGTTGGTTGCGAATGTTTATGGAATTCTTATAGACACGTTGTTTTAATACGCCCCATACACCAAAATCAAGCGGATTAAATTCTGGGCTACGTGGTGGCTATAATGTATAATGGATGAATATATTCTTTTGGATACAGTCATATCCAAACCTTATGGTATATTATGGAACTACATCTTATTTGTCGCAGAGGTTAAACTGTGATGTGTTTGATTCATTGGTTACTTACATAAACACAGAATAACCTATAGATATCATTACTTATTTATATGATTACGTTACAGCTTACGAGTAAATATAATTACATCTCGAACAAATGCTCTATTATGATTAACTAACGAACTAATATTATGCTGAACTAAATTACCTGTGTGTTTACTATATTTATAACAATATCGGTTATTAGGCCAACGATGATGTTTTTGTAAAAATGCTGAGTCTTTAAGGTTAGATTGGTAGCAAAAGTATTATGAAACAAGACACATATGTGTTATTCAATACCTGGGCTTTAGTTTCTAATTGTCCTAATAAAAATGGTTAAATAATTTACGTAATGAATGATTTGGGATTTTTATAAATTAAATAATTATATATTATAATTATAAATAATTATATCAATATCTCACGACATTGCAAAGGAATATGACTGCCACGATAAATCCAACGTTCAGAACAGTTTAAGTATGTTCTCACTGCCTTCTCTCTAGAATGTGGTGGTGTACCATCTTTTATAAACCACATATTTTGGGTTTTCAGCATTTTACAATAGGGAAAAAGTAATACAACTCCAGTAGGTATGGAAACTTAAGAAGCGATATAAAAGGGAAATTCTAAATATGATGACGGCCAGCGTCTGAATACGGACACGCACCTAAAGAAGAAGATGAAGAATATTTTCATAAGACATTTAGCAGCCATAACAAAAATTTTGTAATGTTACATTATCATCTTTGAGTTATTGTTATAAGAATAAACTATGAATTATGCTTATCTACAGGAATTCAGTGCTTCACCGCACAAATATTACAACTAAGAATTATTATGCAGCTGACTTATAAAATGCGAATATCTCGAAAACGGTTAAATTTTGAGGTTATCAACAAGTATACCTTTTCCTTGTAAAAATAATGTATCTTTAATATTTTTTAACACAAATAGAACTAACTTTAAGAGCAAAAAAGTTAAGCGCAAATCTATGCCACACATGTGTCATATGTGGCGCCTTCTATAAGTTACATTAAAGTGTTTATAAAATTATAATTTATCCTACTTTAAAGCATCCAATTATAAATTTTTGTCCAAAAATATTTACAAACGTAAAAGTTATAGCGAAAAATAGAATTTTAAATTTCTACTTTAACACCCTGTATCTTTCTTAATATCATTATTTTATTAAAGCAAGTTGGCTTAAATCGTAATATTTTAAAGTGTCAAATTTACGGTTTTCGTTTGTACAATTACTTAAGGACCACCCTGTATATATATATATATATATATAATATATATATATATATATATATATATATATATATATATAATATATAATATATATATATATATATATATATATATATATAAATATATATATATATAATATATATATATATATATATATATATATATATATATATATATAATATATATATATATATATATATATATATATATAAACTAAGGAACACTCGAAGAGTAGTGGGTTTTTCGGTTAAAGTGGAGAAATTAAAGACAAAGAAGGTGGCTACTTCATCTATTTATTGAAGACGTTTCGCTCTCTACTCAGAAAGCATCATCAGTTCATCTAAAAACAACAATATGAAAAACCAAACATCCATAGAAAAGTTATAACATGTGCGTTACCTTAAAAAGACATGTAGCACATATAAGGTAACACACATGTTATAACTTTTCTATGGATGTTTGGTTTTTCATACTGTTCTTTTTAGATGAATGTATATATATATATATATATATATATATATATATATATATATATATATATATATATATGTATATATATATATATATATAGATCTAGCGGTTAATGAGAGCTCCGTACTAAAACGATATTATACTAACTCCAGGCGAATATACACCGTGTATATTATTATCTGGGTAGCGCTTTATGTGGACTCCGACCAACACGTCGGATTAAGTGGACTCTGTAATAGGTTAAAACACTTTTGGGATCCGTATACATTTCTTTGCGTACCCAACTAAACTCCTCCGATGTTGCCAATAATTTGATTAGTCGTAGATTTTTAAATTTTACAGCAGGTACGTTTTGGAACTTCAACTTTATTTAAATATCAATCAATTTAGTCATCGAGAAATTTCACAAATACGTACTTGGTTAATGTAGTTAAATATTTTAATAATTATAATTTATATTACTTGCTTTAATTATAGATAAACTGAAATTAGTGTCTATTATAAACTTTGAATAGGCAAGTGTCCATTTTTATGTACTAGAATTTTTTTTAATACATTGGCACTGAAATATTTATTATATTATAAATGTACTTTCCGATGTTTCGATTGCTATAGTGTATGGCTTACAATATTTGTTTCATCAAGCAGTAAAATTTAAATTATAATAATTTATAAATCAATCTTAAAATTATAATTTTTTACTGTCTAATTTAAATATTTCGATTTTTTAATGTAGGGAATTCAATATACTACTATACTTTAGATACACATAAACACATAGATATAATATTTCGGTGTCTTAAGGCGGGTACACATTTGCGAGCAGAACTGTTCGCGAACCGTTTGTGAACGCTATATTCGTTAATGTGTACGGCAGAAAAAACCGCTTGCGTACTGTTTCATCGTGACTCGTCGCGAACCAAATTGTTGCGGTTTATTTCACGACTTCAAAGGAAGCTCGGCTTTCAGTTTGGACGGCGCTTACTAGACGCAGCGAACATTTTTATTGTGTCATCAAATCGACATTGTGTGAATGACGTGTTCCTTCCTAGAGAGACGTGAGAAAACATTAAACTGATTATTGTCATGGACGTATAAATAAAGATAAAATCTTTATTTATACGTCGATGATTAGTGTACATAATTTTATTTTTGTTAAACAAGCAAAAACAGGAACATAAATCAGTACCCAAATTATAAATAAAATGAATCATTTCACACATGTGTGTTCGTTGTTGGTTTGTCGCTTTCCATGGATCGAGATAAGTATGCGATTAGTACGATGTAGAATATTTTTCAAGGATCTGTACGCGTACTGTACGTATACCGTTCGGCTCGCATATGTGTACCCACCTTAAAGGTATAATTTTAGCCAACATATCTATTACAATTACATATAATATGTTCGGCCTTATCGTTTTAAATACTTTGTCGCTTGTGCAAGCTATCATTGTTTTCAATGTTAAATCATTGTTTTTTGTATCTTGCGTTGTCAGGCATATAATTTTTAATTTAGAAGTACATGTATGTATAATATTCTTTTTTTTTTCTGTCACTTGGTTTAAATATAGTACACTTACATTCTTCTTGCTTATTTATTTTTATTCGTAATACTTATAAAGTATGTAATAACGTACCCGTTGTTGCAAAAATCAACAACGGGTACGAAAGATATCAGGTATTAGGGGTAGTATTTGTAAATCGAAATGCCGCTTACGACATATTAAATTAGAGAAAATTTCTCCAAAAATTCTATGACGTCCCCTTAGATAAAAACATCACTTGTTTTATTCACAATCTAGATTGAATTGCTCCCTTCTGTTGATTCGCTTGTATTTGTTTTTCATTTTGTTGATTTTAAGTAAAACATTTTTCGTGTTCTCTTCACTTTGTTGAAGATGTCGCAGACGGGAGAGAGTTTCTTATGAGATCAATATCATTACCATATGCTAGAAGTGCTTGGTACTTTGGGCCATTAATGGATTGCATTTTAAATAGGCGATTTTTATTTTAGTAAGCTGTTCTTTAATTTTTTGAATATTTGAATTGAGAATCTGTATATTATTCGACTGTTTTATAACAGTGTTTCTTGTGTTATAGAATATAGTGCTGTTTATATAGTGCTGTTTAATAATAATAAAGTTCAAGCAACAATTCATATATGCAATAACTTGGTACTGATATCTCTGCTCCCCCATACCAGGTAGCAGTCCCGAAAACATTAAAACTGCTACACTCATGCTTCCTATTATCCAACGATTAGCCAGTCCAGGACTATACCCTTATTATGGTACTAATATTGCTGCTGTCCCTTATAAGTGAATAAAATATGCAAGGAAGGTTTTGGCAATTTAATAGGATTTTGTATGTTAGAATATTATTACTCCGAGAAAGTGAAAAATATCTATTTGTTATACGGATTTAATCTATAGATGAAATATTAGAATGCTATTAGCAGCACATAATATGGCAGATAATATGCTGGAATTAGCAGTAGCATGTACTAATAGTCGCCATACCTAGTCCACTGTTAGTACATGCTTTTAGAAAAGAGAAAGCCAACTTATCCAATTTAAAAGCAGACAAAATCAATTTGAAATATGGATCGTAAGCCAATCCCTTATGTAAAGACTCTAAAGTAATAATTAGTGAAACTGTAAGCCAACAGCATAAGGTACTGGTACTAGATATACAAGTAAAATATGAAATAAAACCAAAATATCGAGGAGAGTCACAAAAACAATTAATTGACGTTAATAAGCGACAAAGTAGTTCAATTTAGAACAGAAATAAAAAAAGAATGTGTTGGAATATGGAAAAAGGTCATAATGAAATTTGGAGAAATGTGTCAAAAATTATTAAAGAGGGTGTAACTAAAATACTTGAAAAAATCTCAGAAAATTGACTTAAAAATTGGTAAATATAGATAGTCAGACGATGTTTAAGACAATATAAAAGACAAGAGAAGATTATATAAGGAGGGACAAGAAAAAATATCAGAATAAGATTATTAAAAGTATCAAATAGATAAAGAGGAAGCAAATGTGCGGTAGCACAATCTAAGGTAGCAGCGCATGAAAAGCTGTACAATGAACTGAGTACTAATAAAAAAACATACAAAATTGTTAAAAGTGGAGCAAAGAAAACCAAAGATTTTAATCAGATTAAATGTATACGAGATAAATACATTAAACTATTTATGCAAGGAAAGGATCTAAAAAATAGCTACAAGGAGTTCTTTAACGACCAATTAAACTAAGAGTTTGAGAAAGCATCTATAGAGGCAACAGAGACAGTAATAGCAATGGTGCCGAAAATGACGACCGCGGAAGTAATTCAAGAGCTACATAAGATAAAAAAAGAAAAGGCATAGGTCCTGATGGCATCCCTGGATATATATGATCAGCATTAGGAAAATCAGGAACAAGTTGGCTAACAGGACTATTTAATAGAATTTTGAAAGTAAGGCGAATACCGGATAAATGGAGAAGTAGCATTTTAGTACCTGTATACAAAAACAAAGTAGATGTTAAACTCT
The DNA here is from genome assembly GCF_040954645.1 of Diabrotica undecimpunctata. Lineage (NCBI taxonomy): Eukaryota > Metazoa > Arthropoda > Insecta > Coleoptera > Chrysomelidae > Diabrotica > Diabrotica undecimpunctata. Next base: position 86,945,274 of record NC_092807.1, on the reverse strand, counting down.
GTACAAACTATAGAGCCCTAAAACTACTCTGTCACACCATGAAACTGTGGGAGAGAATAATTGATAGTATGATAGAGGAAGAAACAGAAATATTAGGAAATCAGTTTAAATTCATGCAAGGCATATCAACAACGGATGCAATTTTTATCATAAGGCAAGTAATGGAAAACTAATGTTAGAACAAGTGAGGGTAAGACTGATAAATTTCATTTGAGAATAGTATTGCATCAGGGGTCAGTGCTAATCCCTTATCTCTTCTAATTAGTGTTGGAAAAATTAACGAAAACATGTTAAGGAGATATCCCTTGGTGCCTTATGTATGCTAACGATGTGGTGTTAGTAAGAGATAAGGAGAGATAATTGAATTAATGATTGAGACAATGGAGATGGGCGCTTGAGCAAAAAGGTCTAAAAATAATGTAAACAAAAACAGAGTATCTAAAGTGTGCATTTAAAAATCAACATTAGATATTGATATTGGATACCCTATACTGTTTAATCAACGGAAATACTAAGATCACACGGGGAGAATAATATGGGTTATTTCTGGTTTCGTCAAAATTTACGCTGAAATTACTAACAAGAGAGTGCTCTCACTTCCACATGTTGAAATTGATATATAGTACCAACAGATGCTAGTCATATACCATCAGCACTAATAAAATGGAAACTATCAAATTAATGTCAATTTCATTTAATCAAACGTACTAACCTTAAAAATGATCATTTAAGATAACACACCTCAAAAATATTGACAATAAATTAAAAATAGCTTAAGCGTTATAAAAGTAACAGAGCAGCAAAGCTCACAGCATGAGAATAGTGCCTCGTACTTTTATAAAGAAATTTGTTGACAGACAAATATTTATTTTTTTATATACTAGGTTCTAAGAAAAGTGTACTCAAAACGAATAAATATTATCTAACAAGTGTTTTATTCCAGTTTCATATGAAAGCACCAGATCTTAGATATTATAAATTTCGTCATAGGTGCAAATTATAAATGAAAACCAAATGATAGAGCATATAGTGAAATATAAATATCTTAGCCCTCTATTGCCCGACTTTTTTGTAAACTTGTTTTTTTATAAAATGTTTTAATTTGTATATGTGCTCAAATATCCATTTACAACAACTAGTAATTTTTTTAGATTTTTTAAATTTCGTTTGGGGAGAGTTTTGGGAGTGTTTAGCAAAAACTAACGAATTAAGTTATATACTTATTTATTATGTCATTCAAAAAAACAAATATTTGTAGTTAGTTGTAAAACATAAAGCAACTTTATATTTATCGCACATTACTTTAGAAGTATTACAGCATCCTGGTTTTATGCATCTTTCCTTTTTTTCAGAAATTACTGGCCAGTGGAAGGTTTGGTCAAGCCTAACTTCCTTTGGTAGTACAATAGCAGTAGATCCTCTCCTCTGTTTTTTTACAATTTCGTTCTCAATTTCACTGAGCCTGGGACGTCCTTTGTTTTTGATCTGATCATTGCTTGCTAACAGTACGCTACATAAGTGGGACTTATGTAGCGTACTGGTTTTTCTTTTTAATTTCAAAGTAATCGCAATCACGACGATGCAACAACTAGCTGTTAACAACAGCTAAATCCAGAAGGTGAAAAAATATTTTTAGATACCACTTTTTAGATCTTATGTCTGTTCGGTAAAGAGCAATTAGTGAATCCATAAGATCGACACCTCCAATAAATTTATTATAAAATTGTACTGAATTTGGACAGCATACAATAATTCTTGATTTTTGTTTCTTATCCCACCTCTTGACTAACGAAGTAGGCTTAGAACCAACAAATGTACTAAGCAAATGAACCGGTTTATTATCGTACCACTTTAACGCTGTTTGTCTTATGCCATCTACTGTAGCGTGCTTTTCTTCTACAGTACCTCTGCCCTGTTTCTTCATATTCTTGTCATCAGAAAAATGACAATAAGGCAATCTGTTTGAAAGAACAGTTCCCAAACATTGCAGTCCACGTTTTTCCATTTCAATCTGCAACTGAATGCCATTGAACCAGTTGTCAAAATATACTTTATAGTATTTGTTTGGTTTGATTATCTCACACAATCTTATTACTACATTACCGCTGGTGTCTACATTAGGTAAATGAAGGGGATCTTTAACAGTTCCTGTATATAATTCCCAGTTATAAACAATACCATTGCTATCACACAAAACAAATGCCTTGTATCCCCATTTTTTTGGTTTGTTCTTCATATATTGTTTTAAAGAATGTGCCTCTTTGAATGGTATCATTTGTTCATCAATACACAATTTTTCACTCATTGGAATACTTTGAAAATTTTAAAATAGACCGTTGATGAATGGTCTATTTTTGTATAACTTATCATTATTGTTGACCATATTTTCGTTATTATTGAAATGCGTTTTAGTTTTTATTTCTTCCCAGCGATTCCTAGATATAGTATCGACTATTTGAGCAATACGTGTTTCCTTCTGCCAAAATGATCTTGTCCTTGGCAAGCCATATATTGACATCAGTAGAACAGATCCAATAAATTGGTTTAATTCTGCTAGTGCCATATTCAATGGTTTATTTATATTCTTTTGCAGTGCATACAAATTACTTTGTTCTACTATGTTTTCCAGCATATTGATAGATATCATCTTTTTAAAATAATGTATAGGGAATTCCGGTTCTAATAATTTGCATGTTGGTAAATTACCTTTCCATTCTGGAATTGGAAATACTGTTCGAGAACCACTCTTCCACTGAATGTTTTTTACGATCATTTTTGACCTTTTAAGCACATTTTGTTCAGTGTGTTTTTCAGTTTTATCGGTATCGCCCTCATCTTCATCTTAGTCTAAATCTAAATTGGTATCCTGGTCTAAATTTGCTTCGTACAAATCGTCTTCATTTTCCATTTTATTTGATTCTGGATCGATTAATATCTGGGTACCTGGAAAATTTATTATTACTTTCTTATTATCACTATCAAAGTCAGAGTCTTTGGATTCCTCGGATATTTACTGCTTTTCCCGTAGAACATTTTTGTATCCATCTTAAAGAAATAATTTAAAATAATATGGTAAAGTGTGGATTCAAAGCAACATACCTGTTTTTTATCACAGTACTGAAACAACACAATAAAATAAACAAATGTCAACAATAATCAATATCTAAATGCTGATATAATGCCTCTGTATGTATTTTTATATAAATTGTACACAATTTATAACAATAAATCTATCTTATCAAACTAATAAGGCAGTCATGTCCATTTGACATACTGTTAAACATTTCCATATAGGTTTCGTCATGGGTTCATAGAGTGTATTAAAATGTATAACCAAATATTGCCTAAAATTAACAGAGGGCATACTAGAGTCGGAAATTGTTTTAAAAAAGTTTTCTGCATCAAAAACTCCTTTGTTACCTTGAGTACACACGGGGCTATAGAGGGTTAAAATAGCTGTATCGAGCGAGGATAAGGTTATTGATGAGGAAAAAAAGACCTATCGCTAAGGAAGTGAGAAAGTAATAGGCAAACGCAAAGAGCACTTTAATTACATTAAATGAAATATGCATTGCAATCTATCATGACACACATATCTTGATACACATAAAACAAGACAATTAATAAACACGTTAAGAGAATCTTAAGAAATAATAACCAAAATTTAATTTTTAATACACAAAAGAAATAATGATATACAGAAGATACACAAATTAAAAAAACGTTATCCCCTTATTGTACGCAAGAGAGATACCTCTAGGAAAAATCAAAACGATCGAAAATATATACCAAAACAACACAATAAAAGTAAAAGTAGAAGAAGAACTAACCGACCCTATTGAAGGTGACAATGGAATAAGACAGGAATATTACCTGAGTCCTCTATTATTCAACCTGATTATGGATGAAATAATAAAAAATAAGAACTAAAAAAGGATACCAAATGGAAGAAAAACAAATTAAAATAATCTGCTGTGCAGACGACGCAATACTACTTTTTTAAAGTGAAAATGATTTACAACGTATGCTGTACCAATTTCATATAACCGCCAGAAAATTTAATATGTTAATTTGCCCAAAAGAGACAAAATGCATGGTTACAACAGCAAATTTACTAAGATGTTAATTTATGGAGCTGGAAGGTCATATAATAGAACAAGTGTTAGAGCTTAAATATCTAGGCATCACATTATCTAGCTACGGAAAGCTCGAAACTAAAGTGGAAGACCCAGTGAATAGAGCAAACAGAGCCACAGGCTGCATAAATGAAACATTATGAAGAAATAAAAATATCGAAACACAAACGAAAGGCAGAATTTACAAAACAGTCATCAGACCAATAATGACATAAGTGGCAGAAACAAGATCTGACACAGAGAGGACAAAAAGGATATGAAACAGCAGAGATGAAAACACTTAGAAAAATTGATGGTAAGACACTATGGGACAGAGCTAGAAGTACAGATATACGACGTAGATGCAAGGTGAAGAACATCAAAAACTGGTTAAGAAATAGAAGAGTAGAATAAAACGATCATATAAGCAGAATGACAACAAATAAAACAATAAAGACGGCAAGAGACGGTTAACCCATAGGAAGACGATCAGTAGGACGACCACGAAAACGATGGAAAGGCAACTTACTGGAGGCACATTGAAAAACAGGCAGTTATGTCTATATGAAAAGAAAAAGTAGAAGAAGAAGAAGATACACAGGATAACCATTAAAATAGTTGCAAGAAAGATAAAATAAATCAGTCATATTAATGTAGAATAGCAGAGGACAGAGTATTTGTCATAGCTTTGGACAAGTACCCAATTGAAAAAAGAACATAGGTCGTTCAAAAAGACGGAACTCTAGAAAGAAAATAGCATAGATTTAAAAAAATAAAAGCATAAACATGTCTTTTTCTACTTTTTTAATATTGAAGATACGTAAATAGTACATTGAATTAAAATGTAACCTTTGATATCTGTGATAAACCCATAACCTGAACAGTGGCGCCGATGTATGTAGTTAAGATTGTTTACACTTATTTTACTTGTTTATTTTTTTATTATCTATATATGAGTTGTGACAGATATCACAAACTTATTTATTTTCCACAAAGAGGTTCTTTAGAACCTAAAATTATTACTATACAAATCTGATTCGACATATCTTCAAAAAGTAATACACGGCATGTAAAATTTAAATTTTTAATAAAAAGTAAAAGATTACGCATTACTTATGGGGTTTAAAAAACGAGCCTTTAGGAAGATTGAAGTACTAATAAGACCACCGCAATGGGGCATACCCCGGGTAATGATTAATTAATTAATCGGCTAATTCTTCAGTCACCCCTTTAATATGATTTTGTCAAATTGGTCCTTTTTAGGACCAACTATTCTAATAACATATGTCTTTAACTGTTAAGGGTATATCTAAAAATCAAGAAACTTTACTTTATTTAAACTTATCAGACATATGAGCTAAACACGAATCTGACTAATTTCTAGTACAGGAAACACATATAGGGCCTAACCTAGGGTATTTGGTATATAGCTGATCGCTGAAAACCACATTATAGATATAGACATACTATTTCTATCGGAAAAAAAGCAAAGAATAACTCAAAGTAAGAAAGAACAAAACCAGTCAGCTAACAGAACCTTTTAATGATTTTGAGCTTGGATCCACCATCTACATATTTAATGAAAAATAATACAAATACCGACATTGAGGATCTGAGCACAAAGCTTATTACGAAATCTGGACCAAAAACACTACAATGGCTTATCCAGATGATGAACAACTGTATTCAAATTAGGAGATACCCAAAGTCTAGAGACAAGCCAAAGTTGTTACCTTGCTTAACCTGGCAAAAACTCCAACGACCACAAAAACTATCAGCCGAAATTTTTAGTTTGTCAGCTATTCAAAGTAATGTACATCACAAATACTAAATCAAAGATGGGTACGAAAAATATCGGGTATCAGTGGTGGTATTTTTCAATCTAAATGCCGCTTACGACACCTTAACTTACAGAATATTTTTTCAAAAACTATATGATATCCCCTTGGATAACAAACTCACTTATATTGTCTGCTTATGCCTACACAAGAGAATATTTTTTATATCACTCAATGGTAAGAATAGCAGATGAAGAACGGTCTCGCTTGGGGTAGCATAAAGGCACCTACACTGTATAACATTTACACAAACGAACGATCCATATCGGTAGATACTAGGACTTCTATTATATAGACGATACACCTATTATTGCACAATAAAAATAAACTATGAATCAATTTTCAGCCAAAACCCCTGAAAAGCTCGTGTGTGCTCCTTCAATTTCCCTAACATAGACGCTTTCACAAAACTGAACATCCAATAATGTCATGATTGTTGAACGTAGACTCCCTATAAATTCCTTGAAAATAGTTTGTATCGCACGGGGTCAGTCACAGATTATTGTTTAAAACTAAAAGGTAAATTGAGGACCAGAAATAATATTGTTCGCAAGCTTGTCAGCTAAAAATGAGGTGCACATCCTTCCACCCTTAAAACATAGACGCTTGCACTATATGCATCTGCCGCCGAATATACCTTGTTAGACAAATTAACCATTCTTTGTTTTTGTGCACACTACTACCAATTTTAACACAAAAATATCTATTGTAGCTCTTAACCATATTTATTTTGAGATAACCGTTCATCGAGATATCATATGTAGTACACAAATAAGACCAGAACTAAAATAATAAAAAAGCTTTATAAAAGATATCGCAGAAGATTGGATGAAATAAAATTAGTTTTTATTAATCGGATGCTTACATAAGACGTACAAAGACATACTCACGTAAACACAATATATTACGAAATTTCTGTAATTAAAAAAAACATCGAGTTCGGCATTGAACTAATAAAATTATATTAAATAAAAGAACAACATTTTTAAAAATGCAGAAAAAATAAAATTTCCTATGCAAGCGAATATTCCATTAAATAATAAGCCCAAATCCTTTTGTATCTATATACCTGTTTTTAAAGAACCAGTTACCTTTTATTACGTAGTTATACCAGGTAATAAGATATTCTCTGTTACTCAGTGTAATGCGTATTAGATTACACTGTCTACGAACAGTAGATAAAAATAAGGAGCCCATATGAACCGTTCACGGTATATGCTGAAAATATACGGTATAATCGCACAGTTGCCAAACTCTCAGAGCTTACTTAAACCGATAAACGTATGGTTCAAATATACATTGAAGAAGATCTGTACGACCCCTATAATATATACACGTGAACTAAACGATATACATTTGTGATACAGGGGTATTTACGGGCTCCAAAAAATTTTTGTAAATTATTAAACTCTACATGTTGATGAATCGACAGAACCAATATTATGGAATGGTCAAGTGAGCTCCGTATATCGGTATCCACTTGACCACGGAGCTTAATTGAACCTGAATTTTAACATGGGCGGAGTCCACTTTATGCCGTAGATATATATATATATATATATATATATATATATATATATATATATATATATATATATATATATATATATATATATATATATATGTATATATATATATATATGTATATATATATATATATATATATATATATATATATATATATATATATATATATGTATATATATATATATATATATATATATATTTATTTATATATATATATATATATATATATATATATATTTTTTTTTTATATATATATATATATATATATATATATATATAAAGTAGTTAGGTATTATTGACTGACACGTTATGTAAAATAAAGTTTTATCTTGAGGTTGCAGTCGTTAATACGGCAGGAAAGTGAAACTCTTTGTTCTTTATCAAGCTTTCGCAAAATTTATTTGCTTCTTCAGGATATGCTAAAATATGGTATCAGTAAATACAATGAAATTAGAATTAAATTGCATTGTATAAAACTAGTATAAAAACTTACAACATGAGGTTAATCCATTAAATTTTCAAATTTACAAAACATTAAAACTTAACTTATTAAAATTGTATAGTTATATAAGTACAATATTTTAATTTTATTTAATTTTGTAAAAATTCATTATGACATTAATTATGTTGATGTTTGATTTATGTCAGAAAGACACGTAACATTTGTACGTAACCATAATAACAATCAAAACTAGTTATCAACAACAAAAAATATAATAAACAGAAACGAGTGTCTTTCTGACATAAATCAAACATCAACATAATCAATGTCATAATGAATTTTTACAAAATTAAATAAAATTAAAATATTGTACTTATACAACTATATAATTTTAATAAGTTAAGTTTTAATGTTTTGTAAATTTGAAAATTTAATGGATTAACCTTATGTTGTAAGTTTTTATACTAGTTTTATACAATGCTATTTAATTCTAATTTTATTGTATTTACTGATACCATATTTTAGCATATCCTGAAGAAGCAAATAAATTTTGCGAAAGCTTGATAAAGAACAAAGAGTTTCAATTTCCTGCCCTATTAATGACTGCAACCTCAAGATAAAACTTTATTATATATATATATATATATATATATATATATATATATATATATATATATATATATATATATATATATATAAAGTAGTTAGGTATTATTGACTGACACGTTATGTAAAATAAAGTTTTATTTTGGGGTTGCAGTCATTAATAGGGCAGGAAAGTAAACTAAGCAATATCTATAATTACATTATGTCTTACGAAAATTAATACTATAATTTTCTAATATTAGATTTTCTGACTATAAATAATATAATTTCAAAAAATTTAAATATTCATATTTGGCGCCACTTTGTACGTAACCATAATAACAATCAAGAGCTAGTTATCAACAACAAAAAATATAATAAACAGAAACGAGTGTCTTTCTGACATAAATCAAACATCAACATAATCAATGTCATAATGAATTTGTACAAAATTAAATAAAATTAAAATATTGTACTTACATAACTAGATAATTATAATAAGTTAAGTTTTAATGTTGTGTAAATTTTGAAAATTTAATGGATTAACCTCATGTTGTAAGTTTTTATACTAGTTTTATACAATGCTATTTAATTTTAACACAGTTTATTAGGGCTGCAGTCAAGAGGTGGGATGTTATAGAAACACTCTTTTGACTTTTGTTCGAGCTTTCGGAATTCTTTTATTTCTTCTTCAAGACACTGTGATAAGAAGAAAGTGTAAATATTTACAACATATCTTAAATTGTCATTACAACTTACTAGTCGTTGAGATTATTTTTGTAAAGCTACGACACTCAACATTAAAAACACACATATAAAATATAACATTTAAAATAATGGACAATATACATTTTAAAATTTAGTTGGAAAGTTATTCGAAAACGATCAAGTATACCCTAAACATACAAGAGATCTATTTTTTCAGTTAACAAATAAGAGCCGAAAAAAAAATCATTATTACAATTTATTAAAAACCATTGTTTAACAACATATGAACAACTTTTCTCCTGGGCGACCTCTGAAACATTATTTTGGGATTTCCCTTGTCTAAATAGATTCTAATGTTTTTGAGAGGGTTTTCAAGTGACATAATATGCTAAAACTGGTCTTATCAGTGTTTTACACATTTTTGTTTCTGTAGTTTTCAAAAAATATTTCTTGCTTGTAGTATTGTTTCGATAGGTTAGGGCAGAGGTTCCCAATTTTTTTTGGTCTCAGAACCCTAATTGATGATATTCTTTTTGGCGAAACCTTAATTGATGATATTTTTTTTTGGCGGAACGCTATTGATAAATAAAGAAATTACCTTGTAGTTTGAATAATTTTCATGTAAGACTGTAAAAGAAGGAAGAAATTATGAATGAAAAATAATATTATAAGGAATACAAAATATTTATTATACAAAAATAAATACAATTAAGTAAGTAACTATAACTATTTCAATGTGAAAAATGAAATTTTTTCACACATTTTCTTACAATGGTATTAAAATTAGGCTTAATGTCTGACAATTGAATACAAAGATCCGGAGCTGCATTCAGACTATTTCTGAACTTGTTTTTGGTATAAGCGTATGCTGAAAAACCAGTCTCGCATCGGTAAGTCATCACAAAAGGAAGTAGAACCATGATAGCTTTCTCAACGATTGCGGGGTATTCATCTTTAAGTAAAATCCAAAAGTAATTCAGATTAGAATCTGCTGATTCGAATTTTTGTTTTAGAAGGGATGAACACTTGATGTCGATGAAATTCTCATACTTTGGCATAATTAGCATAGATGACTTGGTATGTTTTGTGAATGGATTCTGAACCCAGTCGATGTCCTGTAACTTTTCCGGGAAATCATCTTTCAAGGACTTTTCGGGGTTAATTAAATGTTCAATTATGTTTATTTCCATATCTGAGGTTACTACTAACTCACTCTCTTCCAGGAAGTTATTTAAAAGAGTAAAACATTGGCAATTTTTTTTTCCACACATTCTATCCAGAAGCAAAGTTTGTTTGTAAGGGACGATATTTTGTCTTTTCCTGTAAATGTGGTTACTGTTCTTCCTTGTAGGGACTGGCAGAATACGTTGAGTTTATCGAATATATTAGCTAAGTAAGCCAATATCATTGCTCATCATGCAATAGTTCAACAAGCGTACTAGCAGATACAGAAATAGGTTATTCAGAAAAGAATATCGTAAGCTCGTTGCGCAATTTAATTAATCTTGATAAAACTTTTCCTTTTTAAAGTCATCTTACTTCCGTGTGTAGCAAAAGTGATTGATGCTGACTTCCTATCTCTTCATACGCTTTTTTAAAACGCCTTGACTGGAGTGGACGTGATTTAACGTAGTTAACAATTTGTACTGTTTGATCGAGAACATTCTATAAAGCCGATGGCATTTTTTGTTGCGACAAGGGCATGGCGATGCAGAACGCAGTAACTGCTACTACAATTGGGTACAATATTCTTTATTCTTGGTACAGTTCCATTTATTTTGCCCACCGTAGCTGCAGCTCCGTCGTTGCACACATTAATACATTTGTTCAATATGGTGTTTAGTCATAAAATTATCAATAACTTTAAAAAAATTTTCTCCTGTTGTGTTGATCTTCAAGGGTGTACAGAGAAACAAATATTCTTCAATTGATCCTTCGAAGGGGTTTTCTGCAATCGTGTGTGGTTTACCAGCACAAGCAATTCTGTAACTTAGCAAGAATGATGCTTGTGTTGCGTTTTCATTATCTGTTTTAACATATCCCTGTAAAGCAGCCATACCGGTTTTATGTACTTCTTTGTGTCTGTCAAAAGAGCTTACACTTGTATCTTTCAGTTGCAGATGGTTTTTGTTAAGATGTAGTTTAAGCTTTGCAGGTAGAAGAGAGCTATTGCACATAATTTTACTGCAAATAACGCATTGTCCATCTGGATTCTTAGCAATTCTCACAGAAATAAATTCGAAGGACAAGTAGGATTCATCATATTTTTTTTTTTTGAAATAGTTCTCTCCTTAGATTCAGCCTTTTTGTTGGTCGGTGTATTTTGTCGGTCTTGTCCAGCACCAGGGTCTTTCGTATTTACTTCCGTACTCTGTAATAAATTGTTAATGATCAACGGTATTAATAAATAACCAGTAACAACAATAAATAAACTTTATAAATAATAAAAAACAAAATTATTAAACGAAAAATAAAAGTGGTCATTGGTAAGACTGTATTAAATAGGTTAGGTAAATAGAATGGCGTTTATTAAAGATATTAAGTCATTAAGTGTTTTAACAGACAATGAGTTCCCCTTTGGACAAAGGGAAACTTCTTCCTAAAATGAAGTTTTCATAAAAATACTGTGAGCATACTGTGAGTGTTAATATTTTTTATCTAAATGATTCTAGTATTAAAACAGCTCACTGGTGGTGTTTGTTTAACATCTTCTTTACGGCTATTTATCTGGTCCTCCTTCTTTGTGGTTCCTACAAAGGCACAACGGTTCATTCAAATGATATGTAATGGTTTCTTTTTCTACATTTTGAAGTTATACTTCTATACGCGCGCTCCTTCTTCTTCTTCAGTGCCTTATCCGGTCCGGATGTTGGCGATCATCAAGGCTATCATGGTTTTGTTGACTGCTCTGCGAAACAGCTCCGCTGAGGTCATCCCAAACCAACGCGCGCTCCACGTTGGAAATTTGTACGTGAGTGAATCGGTGAAATCATTAATGAGTAAGAGAGAGACAGAAGATGTATTTTCTCTCTCTTCCTCTCTCGAGAATAAAAATGTTCCTTTTGTATATATTTATATTAAATATTATAGTTATTATTAGATATATTTATATATATATATATATATATATATATATATATATATATATATATATATATATATATATATATATATAATATTTATTAATATTATTATTTATGTGATATGTTTTGTATTATTTATTAAATGTTATTAAATGCATGATTATTTTAGACTTTTGTATTTCAAATTAATAATCTCGACTAATAAATCACTGTATGACCGAGAACTGTCAATTTTGAAATACGGTTGTGTCATGTCTAATTGGCAAATATTTTACGTGTTTGGTTCATACGCTGGTGTAGGTGTGTTCGAATCCCATTATGAATTTCCTTTTTTATTTTTGAAATATTTACATACGCAAAAATGCTAAATTTTAAAATAAAATGAAAATTTACTACATAATCCGAGTTGTTGGTTTTTGAAGGTATACTTCTAGACGCGCGTTAGACTTTGGAAATTTGCACGGGAGTGAATCGGAAATTTGCACGGGAGTAACAAGCCTCGTTAGGCATGTTAAATTATAAATTAAAACTTGTAAATATCTCAAGAAAGTTTAAATGTGTACTTATATACACAACAAACAACAATTAAATATTGTATTTATCAATGTCAGATAAATTGACAGTTGTATCACCAAATAATATTTTTTTTATTAATATTGTTATCATGGTAAATTAAACATATGGGTAAGTAAGTTATGTATACCTATTGTCATTTTTAAATACTGATGAATATTATTTATTTAATATCTTAGCATTTTCAGAATCGTAAACATTTATTTGATATTATTTCCACTGATTGATTACTTTATTTTTAATTATTAGCGTACTTATTTATATAAAATGGCATATTAAATTAATATTAAGTACATTGTTTCTTTTGTAAACAACTGACCTGAATTTGTTTTAATGGAATCTTAGGTTATAGTTTTAAAATATTCGAACTATAATCGTAATACACATCGCCTAATTAGCCGTAATCGTCTAGGGAAACGCGTGTATAGAAGTATAACTTCTACCGGCAGTCCCACTGGACTGCCACAAACGTTTTTTTCATAACTGTTACGTAGTTTTCTGGGGTAAATAGCCGTTGTTGAAATTTAAGGACACACGTTATCCTCAAAGTCACTGTCAGTTTATATAACCACCTCCAGATGATCACAAATACTCCCTGTTTAGTTTTTAACTTTTGACACCTTTAATTAAAGTTAACCTAAAAAATATGTTTCTAAAAAAAAATACTGCTTCTGCTGTAATGAGATTGTTATTCCGAGAATTTTAATGTGTGTTTCATCATTTGCTAACTACGACTTTTCTCAGTTTTATTATGATCCCCCCGCAGATCTTGTATCCCACTAATTTGATTAATATGCTTTAAAGATATGTTTACTTTAGAGATGAGTGGGATTTTTCTGTCCTGAAAAAAGTTTAATATTTCTCTGCGTATGGTGGTAGGCGAGACCATAGGATGTCAGAAAATATTTACAAGGTAACTACGTCATCTAGGAAAAAATCGGAACTACCTACATCTGATATTTTAATCATATTTTGTTCTTGAAACGATACGGTTGATTTATTGCTAATTCATTCTACAAAGTAATGATTCGAATATTGTTAATCAGAAATTTTACTACTTCACAGTAAGTATTTTTTTCACAAAATTGCTAAAAATATAGGTCACTGTAATTGTAAGGTAAGCTTATGATATATAATATATATTTAATATATCGTTGGGTAAGATAAACATACACTAACTATTAAAATAAAATGACGAAAAATTAAAACTAAATAAGAAAAAATTAAAGTAAATAAAATTAAATAAAAGTAAATCGAATTAAATAAAATTAAATTAATTTACAAAATTACGTAAAATTAAATTAATTTACAAAATTACGTAAAATTAAAAAACAATTTAATATAATTAAGTACAACTAAATAAAATTAAGTGAAAGCTATATCTGTAAAAACGCTGCTATACCGTTTCTCCTATATTTCCCATATAAAATTCCATACGGAAATGCTAAGGTTAATTCTGCTCATTTTTTGAGCGCTTTGTGAGGGGGATCTAATATTTCGTCAAATCGTGACGTATGATACATCACTGGAAAGAAAAGGGGGTAGCGAATATGTTAAGATAAAAGAAACACACATTGCTAAGAGGACATTACATGTATGAATACAGTACGAACGAAAAAACAAACAAGGCGACTATCAAAAGAGTGACAAAATGTCTTCATTAGTATTAAACGTATAGTTACATACAAGTAAGACAAATTTTGATTTATTGACTTAAAGAAGGCCTCTGGCGGAGTACAAAATAAACAACTGAACGAATACTAACATGCGATATAGCAAATGAAAATGGAGGAAATACCGAAGATTTCGATAGAAAAAACAAACAAGGCAACGAGTAAAAGGGACTAGAGCTAAGATTAATACTATTATAATAATTAATATTAAACTCACCAGGTTTCCGGGTTGAACAGCGTTGATTTCCATTCCGCCGAGCTTTCGATGTCCTCTCTAATATCTTCTTCAGGGCTTCCGAGGCCTCAGTCTCCCGATCCCCCAGACACTACTGCACTGATCACTATTTACTTTACTACTACGACGGGGAACAGGGGACGGCTCATTTATACCGTTGATGGTGACGTGGTCTAGGTTGGGGTTAGGGTGGGGATTATCGCGGGAGTTGGCGCGAACCTTTCCGACAGTGGGATTTTGATTCGAGGATGGAGGGGACGATATTTTCTTTATGAGAGATCTCCATGTAGAAAGTAACCGTATGGCGTCATCTCTTTTATTGAGACAATTTGGCCTTTTTTCTATTTATATGGCTTCTGGGATAATTTTTGGTTTATAGAAGCGGATGGGGCTATGGTTCTGGAGTTTTCAAAATCAATTTTATGTCCTGTATGAAGATGATGTTTACCTAGAGCTAAAATTGAATCGGAATTGTGAACAGAAATGGAATGTTCATAAATCCTATTTTGGATTCTACGATTTGTTTGGCCTATATAGGATCGAAGACAGCCTGCACAAGGAATTTCATAAACTCCGTTCTGTTTATTTGGAATGTTGTCTTTGATTGATCGGACAAGGGATGAAAGTTTTTGTTGAGGGGTAAATATTGTTTTTATTCCTCTTGATTTAAAACTTTTGTCAATTTTGTCAGTGACACCTTTGATGTAAGGAAGAAAAGCCTTCGTATGATAAGGGTCTGAGTCTTTGGATTGAGATTGAGTGGGAGATTGATATCTGTGGATGCTCCTATTGATGCGATTTTCGCGGTAACCATTTTGGATGAGGGCTTGTTTTAAACAAGAGAGCTCAGCGGGCTTACTTCCCTAATTGGAAAGGCATATTGATCTGGAGACAAGGATATTAATGACTGAATTAATTTGTGAAGGTAACTGCAGGAATTTGTGAAGGTAACTATTTGCACAACTGCAGTAAATATAAAGTATGATCTGGTGTACTTCTGACCTGACATCATGTTTTTTTATTATAACCTGTATATATATATATATATATATATATATATATATATATATATATATATATATATATATATATCTATATATATATATATGTATATATATAGCAGTAGAGATATAGAGTACATATATATAATATATATATATATGTTATAATAAAAAAACATGATGTCAGGTCAGAAGTGCACCAGATCATACTTTATATTTACTTGAATTATATGCAAAAAGTTTATTATTTTAAAAATTTAATGACTAACTCTAGACGACAATTGATATGATCCCGTCTCATGCGACGTGCAAAGTCACTAGTCTATAATATTAAAATATAAAGAAAAAGCGAACAAACCACTAGCAAAGCCCCTTGGACTGTAGAATCCTCTAAAATGCTGTCGAAATACTTCGGCGTGACGGTATATATGTATACACGCAATTAAAAGAGACTGGAATACCCCACATTACTTTGAAAAAAAGGTTTAGATTAGCAAAGTCCAATAATGATAGGTATGAATGTCGTCCAAAGCTAGGAAGGCCCTCAGTGTTCATTTACGAACAAGAAGCCGTACTGGCTGATCATATTCACAAAATATCAAAAAAATTTTACCGACTGACGAGGGCTCATTTTGTAAGACTTGTTAAGCCATGGCTGAAAAAATTCTTGTCGCAGATCAATTTAACGAAGCCAAGAAGTCTGCGGGCAAAAACTTTTTAACTGGCTTCTTCAAACAGCATCCTGCTCTAAGTATTAGAAAGCCAGAAGCGACAATCATTCATAGAATACTTGAATTAAGTCGAATTGGATCAATTCTTTATCAATCTGGATAGTTTTCTGACTAAATAATTTTTTCAGTCGTCTCATTTTTACAATATGGAGGAAACGACAGTTCGGGAAACAAGAAAAATTATACCGCCTATGGGACAAAAACGAGTGGAAGCAGTAACATCATGGGAAAGTGGTAAAAACGTTACGGATATCTGTGCTATGAGTGCTTGAAGATCCTTCATCCCAGGAGCCAGTTTATGCATGTTCTCAACGGTTAATCAAATAAAAAAAAAATAAGCATTAAATGGCTGCGACATTTTATTGAGCACTCAAAACCTATTAGTGAACAGCCTGTTCGCTTTATTATGGTCAATCACGATAGTCATTGTACTTGAAAAGCTTGAGAAGCGGCTAAAACAAATAATGTCATAGTGCTTTCCCTTCCCTTACATTCATTACATCGCCTAAAATATCTTACCGTGAGTTTTTTGGACCGCTAAAGAGGGCTTACCCCAAAGAACAATATTTAACGAAAGCAGTAACATGTTGTTATGAACCCTGCAGTTAATGTATCTGCATCAAGTGATTAACAACAAGACTCATTTACTATGAACTTTGCTACCACGTTCACATCCACAGCAAATATTTCGCAAGAGCTGTTACCTCATATTATCCACGATGCAACACTATCTATATTAAATTATTTGCAAGAGGAGGCATCAACAGCTTGTCTCACAACTGCAGAAAAATTTGATTTTGCCAAAGTTCTATCAACTGCAAGTCCACTACCTAGCAATCAAACAATAACAACACTTAGCAACAAAAACAACACTCACTAATTTTATCTAGCACGCCAATGAAAATAGTGTTTGAAGAGAAAGAAAAAACAATTTGTAGAAAAAATGTCAAACTAAAATCAATTTAAAGAAGAAAAAAGAAACCAGCAACATAGAAAGAAAATGTATCCCAGAAAAAGAAAAAAAAAGGAAAGAAGACAAGCAACAAAAAATGAAAGGAGTAAAAAAGAAACTTTTTGGGAATGAAACTGACACGTCTGAAGAAGAGGACGTTGAGAATCTTTGTAAAGATGAGTCAGTAGATGAGACGTGTGCTATTTGCTGTGAAGAATGAAAAAATAAGGAAATGTGGTACCGTTGCAGATGTTGCGGTAAATGGGCTCATAAAGAGTATTGTGAATCTGACTAGACGGTTTCGTTTATATTAACTTTTATATGAATCAGTGAGACTTTAGAGTGACATAAAATTTTTTATTTTATTTAAAAAAAAATTAAGTTTAAGCAGCTTTTGTTACACATATAATAATTTATAGACTCTCATTACCTGCTGTTGGAATATCTCCAACATAAAACTACATACTTTGTTCCCTTTTATTTTACAAATCTGTTACAACACAACTTTACGTTACGTTACGCCTCCCTTTAGATTTAAAATCTTTAAAAACCTGTACGTTAATGAATGACACAAGACATTTCTCAAGACACTCTCATGTTACCATAAAATACACACTACATAGCTGATACTCGATAAATCTACAGTTAAAAAACTGTCATTTTCCTTAAGCGTGTTAGTCCAAGATTAATAATTATAGTGGTGAATTAACTCAAACAGATATTCCAACTTCGATACCAGCGCTATCGAAGGAAATTTTTTGTAAAATAATAGATTTATACAAGGAAACTAAGTTTCTGTAGCAACTATGAGTTGCTTTCATAAAGTCCACGTAGACATACCGTCTCAGGACTTGCAACTTAATGTAGAGTCATATGTCGCCATGTTACCAATTCAACGGTAACTTTACTATCTTAATTTTTAACAAGACATAATGTAAAGTAAATGTCAATTGGTAATTTTTAAAGGGTTTTTACCCCCATATTTAGTGGCTACATTCATGTATTAACCTGACACTGATGATGGAATATTTATTCCGAAAACGTTTTGTCTATTTAACATAGCCCGACTGGGTTTTTATATACCTTTTTATAAAGGATTTTATTAAAAAAATTTTAATAGATTTATAGTAAGTTTGAAAGAATAAAAGCTCAATAAAACCAAGTTGTATTTTAATAATACAACACCCCAAGCTTGGAAGACGTTTTGCTAGGACTAGGTTTCCATCCACCTGCAAAGTCGGGTAATGGCAGCTATTAAATTTTTTTGAAAAAAGTTTATTTGAATCCAACTAACTGTCTCATAATGTAACGTTGACACTGTGAATTGACGATAGTCGAAAACATAAGAATTTAATTTTTAATAAAAAGTACCGAAAGTATTTATAGATTAGCCTTTAATTAAACTTTTTTTTAGTAGGCTCCAATTCCCACCTTCTCCGCTAATTGTGTAGTATCTGCTGCACACTAACGAAAATCTTAGCCAATGGAATACGCATGTAGATTTTCATAATAATATCACTGAAACCAACAGTAATCTATTTATCTATGTAGATAAAATCCACGAGACCCATAATGTGGGAAGAAAATATCACAAATACTTCAGAACTACTTCCAACAGGTGCACAACTTAACTGTTTAAGGAGAAAACACTCAATAGACTGCGTACATATGTCAAAATGACGGCTGTACATGAGATGTCATCTAGTCAATGGGACACTTATTGCAGCGTAGCACGTCGTCTAGTAAAATATAAGCAAGAGTGCAAGAATGGAATGCAACGACGTAGCCTTAGTGTATATCGACTAATGGTTATATAAAATATGACAGTTTTATTGTTTTAGGTAATTTTTATGTAGACTGTACTGTATTTAATTTTTTATTTTTAGTTATTTTAAAGTAAACTGTAAAATTTATGAGGAATGTAGCTCGTAAACGAAATAAAAACCTATGTGTCAGAATACACTAACATAATCTAAAATTCGATATTACTCGTATCTTTCAAA
Source organism: Diabrotica undecimpunctata (assembly GCF_040954645.1). Classification (NCBI taxonomy): domain Eukaryota; kingdom Metazoa; phylum Arthropoda; class Insecta; order Coleoptera; family Chrysomelidae; genus Diabrotica; species Diabrotica undecimpunctata. The sequence continues at coordinate 86,925,808 of NC_092807.1, read as the reverse complement.
TGTGTTGCAGTGTTCTGAAATGGAACTAAATTTGCTTCATGCGTTGACTAACATAGTGTGCTTTTACGGTTTGTAAATAATACAACTAGAAGGAAAATAGAAACCTTTGCCGTACAAATGACCGCAGTGTGGACTTAATAATACTAATTGATATAAAACAGCTCTTAGTCAGCACAGTTGCCAGCAAGTTTTAGATGTATGCTAGGGGCGCAATATTGTTCGGGGAATAACCTAATTATGGTGAGTGTTATTGCGGTATACATAATTCTAGATTATTTTATATGAACATTTTCAGCTAGAACTTTAGCTTTGGAATTGTTTACTTTCAATTCATTATTTTCTGGCTTTTTTTCTACTTCTGTTGGCAAGATAATTAAACTACTGCTTTACGAATTGTTTGTACAACTATGATTTTAAATAGATAGTATTATTTTTATAAAAATGGAATTTTCAAAATAGAGGTTTAATTTTTTATTAAGTAATTACTATTCTTTTTTAATGGGACTAACCCACAATTGTAGGTTAAAATAAGTTTATTGACGTTTCAATCTCCACTTCGGAAATCGTTCTCAATATACAAACATTTGTTGTCTGTATTTTAAACTATGTATTTTAGTGCTAAATTAAACAATTACCAGTCCAATACACTGTTTTAATCCTTGTGTTATTTGAAATGGGTCTATCATCTCATGTTATATCTGTATCTGAGACACTGTGTCTATCATCGTCATTTTGATGAGCCTAAGTAGTTTGGACGGTATTTCAAATTCACTTAATAGTTTGTATACATATACCACGTTAATTGAGTAACATGCCTGTTTAGCACCTGGCTAATCGTGAATAGTTGGTCGATTGTTGATTTTTTTTTGCCTAAATCCTGCCTGGTATTGTCCGATGATCACTGATCATATCTCCGAGGGGTTGTAGTCTAGGGTTGAATTATACTGGTAAATATTTTATATTTACAACACAGCAAGGTTATTCCGCTACAGTTTTGACAAAGGAGTTTATCGCCCTTTTTATGGATCGAACCGATGACACTCTTATTTTTTATTTTATTATTTTATTTATTTTTTATTTCTTATTTTTCTTTCTTACAATTTACAAGGGACCTTCTTAGTTTTCTGCAATTTGATTGTTCTCTCAACCTCTTCTATCGTTGGTGATTTTATCTAATTCTCTTAATTTTTTGCCTCTTCCAATAGCTTATCTTCGGTATGTTCTATATCATCATTGTGAGATTTTTCGGTCAGCAGTTTTTCAAAGTACGTTTTCCAAGTTTTTTTAATTCCTTCAGTGTTGAAGTTATTCCGTGCTGGTTATTTCGCCGTTTATATTCTTGTAGAAATTAGTTTTTGGTTTATATCCCTGTTTTAATGTGTTTGATAAATTTATATGTATTCCATGTCTTGTCTTCCTTAAAAATTATGTTCATGTCCATTAATTGTTTGTTGTGTGTTTTCTCTGTTTTTGTCTACATCGTTTATTAGCTATTTGACTTTTGCTTTCAAATACCATTTTTCTTTCTTCAGTTTGTCTAGTTAAAAATATTCTTTGTGCTTTGTTTCGCTCTTCAATTGCCGCCTTAAACTCATGAAAAACACACAATAAAACCATTGGTCATCTTACCTTTCTTTATATCCTAGCATTGATTTTGCTGCAGTCAATGTGCTTCTACTTAATTATTAATAGTTTAACGGTTTTCTCTTAATCTCTACATATTTTTTTTATATTTAGTCAGCTACCCCTTTATTTTTTCTTCAAATTTTTTTGGAGTTTCGGATCTTTTTAGTTTTACCAGGTCTACAATTTTCTTTCTTGGTGGATTTGCTGTTGCCTGTCGGCTAATTCTACATCTGAAGTGAATTTGACGTAGTAGGAGGTCCGAGCCGCAACATGCACCTCGTCAACTTGGTTCACAATATCTCCTCCAGGGGATATCCCGGTGTTTTTGTGTGTTTTTGTGGGGAAATATGCTAGACTGATCATCGTGTTTTCACTAGCTGCAAAGTCAATAAGGTATTGGTCGTTTTCATTCGTGTCTCTAGGGCTATTCTTCCCAATTATTCCGATGTATTCGATTTCAATTCCTAACTTTGCATTTGTGTCACCCATAATTATGTTGATTTCGTTTTTGGCACTCTCAAGGATGATTTTCATTAATTGGGAGCTGTCGATTTATTCATGTATTTTTTTTAATTGCTCTTTGGTAGTAATCTGAGTTTTCTTTTAAATTGTTAATATTTATATATGTTACTGTTGATTTTGTGATTAATTTTATTTTTTCTTGTTTTACTTATAATTTGAATTGTGTTTATGCTTATATTTTAAATGTTAAAGTAAAGTATACAAAGTTTTTAAATAAATGTTAAATGTAGAATATAGCTGCAACCCAAATTGTATCCACAAACCATTGTACTTGATGTTATTAAAAAATCACACTACCGTTAAACTCAATCAAGTAAGATATAAATAACAAACAATTATTATCAAATTGTATTTTACCATGTTTTAAATGATTGTAGCTCTCATCTAATAATGCCAATGAAAATTGGCAAAATATAATGAACTGTTGAACAGAGTACACTTGTTTTTCAATCAGCTGCATACCCAATTAACTTCAACCCCCGTTGTATATATATATATATATATATATATATATATATATATATATATATATATATATATATATATATATATATATATATATATATATATATATATATATATATATATATATATATATATATATATATATTTACCTGGATAGAGTTAGAATTATCCAAGCATACTGGATGAAACTACATATTTGACACTATTTCGTTTTATTCCGAATTTATCCGGTTAATACTATATAATCGTGTTAAAAAATATATTCCGTAAATATAACCGTTTCTAATTTTGAGTAAAAATAAATATTATTTTTATCGTTATTAGTTACATCAAGGTCTCAGTGCTTAGTTATATCTTTTAGACAATAATTCTGTAGGTTCTTAATAAATAAATCAAATAAAAGCCAATAAAACTTAAACGTCAGTAGTGTTATTTATACCAAAGTTTTAAATGTACTACTGCTTTATCCATTTGACATTGGATACATCTAGAATGACCCGGATAAAGTAAGACGTTGTCAATATCCGGATAATCACTAACTACTATGTTATGTATATATATTGTAACTATTGTTACAATATATTGTAACGATGCTCTGATCGTTTAACAGTTCGAACCGTGGGAGTGTCAATATTTGCGCATCCACTTCTACAACCTGACGGCGTAGTGGGATTCAAACGGCTATTTAAGGCGTGTGAATAGCGGAATTAGACAGTCTTGTAGCTAGCGCTCTAGGCTCCCTGACTCGCCGGTGTAGTGAACCTGCGAGCCATTCTGGACAGAGAGAGTTCCGTATTGAGGATCATACTCTGTCCCTAACCAAGCGGAACCCATCGGTATTGCGTATTGAGCATTACCGTGGATCTGCACAGAACCAACCGGGACAGAGATTTCCGTATTGAGGATCATACTCTGTCCTTAGCCAAACGGAACCCGTCGGCATTGTGTATTGAACATTGCCATGGGTCTGCACAGCTAAATATTTTGTTTGCGAGCATATTCGGAGCTTTCGCTGAATTGAAGCGAAAGCGAGTATAAATCTGCGCGCGATCGATTTCCCCCATTTCGTTTCTTATTAGTAGTACTAATTAATTTCTTTTCTTTTATAGACGTTCGCCGAGGACTTCGTTCATCACGGGATCCAGTAGAATTCGTTTTAGTTTTATTCATTGTAGAAGTATACAACGTAGAATTCCTTTTTATTTTTATTTATTGTAGATGTACTAAATTAATAGATATATTTTTATTTCAAACCTGTGTTTTACTGAGTCTGTCGCCCCGAAAGAGCTACCCATCACAAACTGGCGCCCGAGCAAAAATTAATAACATGCCGACAGATAAAGACACAGACTCAGTAACAGGTACGTCGTGGATAAATCGACTTTGCAAAGAGGAATTGCAGAGCAAGGCCGAAAAATGCGGCTTAGATCCCAAGGGAGCCGTCGACGAATTGAGAGAACGACTCAGAACCTATTTTAAAAATCGTGAGGAAGCTACAGGAACAATCCCAAAAGAAAAAACTTCCAAGGGAACAGAATCCGACACACTGGCCCAGGAAATTTCAGGCATCCGAAGACAATTACAGGAATTAGCAATAACGAAACAAATGGGGCAACCAGAATTGCTAAATCAAGTACGAAAGTGGAACACACACTTCGACAAGAAACATCCGGATGCAATAGAATTCTTAGAGAGGATAGACGAATTAAGCTTGGCCTACGAGATCGATAAAAAAGATCTACTAAGAGCATTACCAGAATTATTAGGAGACCACGCCTTGTTATGGTACAGAAACAATAACAAAACTTGGAAGTCATGGACAGATTTCAGCGAAGATTTTAAAAAAGCTTTCTATCCCAGGGGATATTTGCTACAACTAGAAGAGGAAATCCGAAACAGAAAACAGAGACAGAACGAACCAGTAGATAGATATATCACGCAGATTCAAACATTAATCAGACGAGAAGGATCTTTTTCTAAAAACCAAGAACTCGAAAGGATATACAAAAATTTGTTACCAGAATATAAGCTTTATGCTCGCCGCCGGGATTTTGGAAACTTAGCCGAATTACAAGATTTAGCCCAAGAATACGAAGCTGTAGAAGACGAAAAGACCCGAGCAAATCAGATTTGCCGTGGAAACTGGAGACGCACGGACCAAACAGAGTACGATGCGAAAACGGCATGCTTTAGATGCAAGATGTCAGGTCACAGCCGTAAAAACTGCAAAAACCCATGGAAAAAGTTTTGTTCGCGTTGCGGCAGAGAAGGAGTTTACAGCAGCGACTGCTGTTTCAGGCGTCAGGGAAACGAATTACAGACTGGAGAAACAAGGAGTCGTCCCAGTCTGTAAAACAAGATTCGACTCCATTCGTTTTCGCCGTTACACAGCCAGTAAGCAATGACATTCGACTGTTCGCATCACTGAAAATAGGGCAAAGAACATACAGAGCGCTCATCGACACAGGTACCACTAAAAATTACGTTGGGGATAGAATAGCTCAGATATACAAGGACTCTCTAGATAGCTACAGCGGGAGAACAAGACTAGCAAATGGAGCGTTAATTGAGCTTAACCAGAAGTTGACAATTGAATGCGAGATCGATAAGTTACAAACCCGACAAACATTCATAGTAATGCCAGGGTTGACGGAAGATGCATTAATAGGAGTGGAATTCCTCAGGAACCATTCTATCGAAATTCGATAAACATACGACCAAACAATACATACAACATCAAGAAGAGACTTGTAACACTTTAAAAGACTCCACTCAAAATACGGAGTTAGAAAGGTTCCTAAGAAAAGAACTAAGGGAGTTTGAGAACATAACAGGACCCACTAACTTAATAAGACACGAAATAAAATTGAAGAAAAAGTGCGATCCAGTCAAGCAGCCGTACAGGCGGCACAATCCCGCAATGCTACAGATCATCAACCAAGAAGTGGACAAGATGTTAAAAGAAGGAACCATCGAACCCTCCACAAGTGGTTGGAGTTCACCGATTGTACTAGTTAGGAAAAAGGATAACTCGTACAGATTTTGCATTGACTTTAGAAAAGTTAACGAACTATCAGATAAGGACGCATATCCGTTACCCAGAATATCGGAAATTCTGGATAGACTTAAGGAAGCAAATTTTATATCGACCCTCGATTTGAAACAGGGATATTTTCAAATACCCCTAGAAGAAACAAGCCGCCCAGTGACAGCATTCAGCGTACCCGGAAAAGGCCATTTTCAGTTCAAAACCACCCCATTCGGACTGCATTCCGCAGGAGCCACTTTCCAACGCCTACTGGATAAGGTAATACCTCCCGATATGGAATTCGCGTTTGCCTACTTGGATGATATCGTCGTAATATCTAAAACGCTCCAAGAGCATTTAAATCACCTACATGAAGTTTTCCGAAGACTGAAAGAAGCCAGATTACAGCTGAACTTCGAGAAATGCACTTTTTGCCAGTCAGAACTCAGATACTTAGGACATGTGGTTGGAGCAGAAGGAATAAAAACTGACCCGGAGAAAACCAACGCTATAACCGGACTTACAGCACCGAGAAATGTGCGTCAACTCCGCCGGTTCCTAGGAATAACATCATGGTACCGCCGATTCATAGAGAACTATTCGACAATAGCAGGACCGCTAAACATGCTTCTGAAGAAGAAGATAAGATGGAAATGGACCGATAAGCAGGAAAACGCGTTTGAAGAGCTAAAATCAAAACTTACATCGGCCCCAGTATTAGCATGCCCCAATTTTTCGAAAACATTTTACCTGCAAACAGATGCGTCGAACTGTGGACTTGGAGTTGCACTAACACAGAAATACGACGGCCAGGATAAAGTAATTGCATATGCTAGTCGAACCCTCACACCAGCCGAGACAAAATATTTCACAACGGAAAAAGAATGTCTTTCTACCGTGTACGGGATAAAGCAAATGAGGCCGTATATAGAAGGATACAATTTTAAGGTCATATCAGACCATCAGTCCCTCAAATGGCTGAAGAACCTTAAAAACCCGTCAGGTCGGTTAGCCAGGTGGAGTTTAGAACTGCAACAGTACGATTTCGAGGTAATATATAGAAAGGGAGTCCTCAACAAGGTAGCAGATGCTTTGTCACGACAACCACAAGAAAACCAGAGCGAAGAACCAGAGTCGGAATTATTAGCATCAGAACTGGAATCATGCAGTTGGTACGATAATTTATATAGGAATGTACTCCAGAACCCAGACGATTTCCCGGATTTACAAATATCAAACGGGAAATTATATAAACACGTTTGGAGCAGCCGTAATTTAGCCGACCCAGAGTTTAATAACCCATGGAAATTATGCGTACCAAGATATAAAAGAAAAGATATTTTGGAGGAAAATCATGACTCGACCACAGCAGGCCACTTAGGAATTGCAAAAACAATTTGCCGAATAGCGCAAAAGTACTATCGGCCTAAGATGTTTAAACAAATTGCAGACTACGTTAGAGCCTGTACGAAGTACCTCCAATATAAACCGTCTCAAATGCAACCAGCCGGGAAAATGCAACCGTCCACTGTAGAAAAGCCTTGGCATACTGTCTCAGTTGATTTAATGGGACCATTCCCAAGATCTGCAAAAGGAAACATTTTATTAATAGTCGTGCAAGACCGATTTACCAAATGGGTCGTCGCTCAGCCAATAAGAGCAGCATCTACGAACTCAATCATCGACACTCTACGATCAAAGGTAGTCATGCAATTCGGTATCCCGAAGAAAATCATCTCGGACAACGGCACGCAGTTCACAAGCGGAAGTTTTAAGGCGTTCCTAAAATCCTATAACATAAATCACATTCTAACACCGCCGTACTCACCTCAATGCAATCCAGTAGAACGAATGAACAAAGTACTGAAAACGATGATAGCTACTTACGTGGAGAATAACCATAAAGACTGGGACAAATTCATACCAGAATTCTGCTACGCCATAAATTCGTCAAGACACGATTCAACAGGATTTTCACCAGCGCTTCTTAATTTCGGAAGGGAATAAGACACAACAGAGGCGACAAATGGACAAGATATACAGGGGTATGCAGAAAACTTAAACAAGTTAGAAGCGTTAAGAGAACTAGCGAAAGTGCACATGGAACACGCTTTCGAGGACCAAAAGAAACATTACGATCTAAGACGAAGAGACTGGCAGCCACATCCAGGAGATCGAGTCATGAAAAAGGAACACCACCTATCATCAGCTAGTGCAGCTTTCACCAGCAAACTAGCGCCGAAGTACTCAGGACCATACATAGTAACGTCAGTAATATCACCAGTAATAGTAAAACTGAAATTGGCCGATAGTAGTAGCCGCAAGCAGATGACGGCGCATGTAAAAGATTTAAAACCATGTGAGGGGGGAAATGTTACTACAGAAATCCAATCCCAACCACAACCAAACGGTATTTAAGTGGCAATGCTAGCAAGCAGAATTCAGTTCATCAACATCAAACATGGAAGACATATTAGAGATAACGGAAGAGATGACCCCTCTGGGAACGCCAGAGAGACCCGAACTACCCGTGACACCAGGAAAAGACGCGGAGAGGATCATGAAGAGGTTCCACGAACTTTTTGGGACACCACCAACCCCACCGAGGAAGAAGAGCGTACCTGATACTAAAACGGGACAAGAAGCCCAATCCGCGTCCACTCCAGGAGAACCGGAACCCGGGAAACACGCCGATCTTATAGAAATCGTCCCAAAACACCTGATCGAGAGGGGGACCAAAAGATACAGGATATGCTGTAACAATAGGAGGAAGATTGTAATAAAGATACCGAGAGGGATAGATGGCATCACGAGGCTGTAGACACCATATACACAAAAAAAAAGGTATGTTACTTTTTTTTTCAAAGAGAAGGGGGTGTAACCATGCTCTGATCGTTTAACAGTTCGAACCGTGGGAGTGTCAATATTTGCGCATCCACTTCTACAACCTGACGGCGTAGTGGGATTCAAACGGCTATTTAAGGCGTGTGAATAGCGAAATTAGACAGTCTTGTAGCTAGCGCTCTAGGCTCCCTGACTCGCCGGTGTAGTGAACCTGCGAGCCATTCTGGACAGAGAGAGTTCCGTATTGAGGATCATACTCTGTCCCTAACCAAGCGGAACCCATCGGTATTGCGTATTGAGCATTACCGTGGATCTGCACAGAACCAACCGGGACAGAGATTTCCGTATTGAGGATCATACTCTGTCCTTAGCCAAACGGAACCCGTCGGCATTGTGTATTGAACATTGCCATGGGTCTGCACAGCTAAATATTTTGTTTGCGAGCATATTCGGAGCTTTCGCTGAATTGAAGCGAAAGCGAGTATAAATCTGCGCGCGATCGATTTCCCTCATTTCGTTTCTTATTAGTAGTACTAATTAATTTCTTTTCATTTATAGACGTTCGCCGAGGACTTCGTTCATCACGGGATCCAGTAGAATTCGTTTTAGTTTTATTCATTGTAGAAGTATACAACGTAGAATTCCTTTTTATTTTTATTTATTGTAGATATACTAAATTAATAGATATATTTCTATTTCAAACCTGTGTTTTACTGAGTCTGTCGCCCCGAAAGAGCTACCCATCACAATATATACATATTGTAAATGTATATATATTGTAAATTTGGGGTTAATATATATATATATATATATATATATATATATATATATATATATATATATATATATATATATATATATATATATATATATATATATATATATATTCATTTTCTTTATAACCAATTCTTAATTTAATACGATACAAAGTTTTTTTGTTCATTACTAAGAAATAATAAAGTATAGTTTTTTGTAACCCTTCGATAAATCTTAATTTTTTTGCTCGTCCCCTTCGAGGATAAACCAGGGGTGGCGTCCAATAATAAATTATAATTTCATATTATTTAATTGTGCTTGGATTTAAGATACGATATAGTTTCTACATGTTTAAAAAAACCCCGCCCAATTCTCTTCGACAGTGAGCGATTCTGACCTTGCATATACATATCATTGTAGCTCGCAGTGTTACAATATATATATATATATATATATATATATATATATATATATATATATATATATATATATATATACATAAAATATTTTTTTATTTATTTTTATTTATTTTATATACATACAATTTGTCATTTTGTAATACGTTAGTTTTTTTTTTTAATATTTGTTACCTGCATTTAAAATTGTCTGTATATTGTTAACGTATAATATTATGCCTTGCTTATTGGGTTAACTGGTATTATATTTTTATTTATTAGCTCCTGAGGCTTACTCGTGCGCGTATACATACAATATTGAATTTTATTTTAATGTATTTACTAAATATGATCAAAGGGGTAATAAATTTAATATACAATAGACAGCCGTTTACGTTTTCTGCCTTTATTCAATTATGTTTATTTAAATATTTGATTAATTAATTCACGCTCTGCTTATTTACATATATACAGAATTGATCTATTTACCTGATATTTTTCATGTATTTAAAAAAAACATTTTAAACTATGGTTAAAATAAAACTGTTTCACAGAATAAAATTTACGTGATGTTTTAAATTGTTAACATAAACGGAAATAAAGTTAAAGCGGTATATTGAATATCGAAACAATTAAATAGTATCATTGTTCCAAAAATTATTTAGTCTATTTCGATGCATTTTAAATTAAAATTTAAATTATTTGTAGGTACTTTTAATAAAATCTTTTTTGGTAAAAGTACATAGCAATTGATAGGCATGGTGTTGTCGTTCGTCGTTAACATTTATCAATGTCATCGTATGTGATACCCCACTGTATTCTTCTATAAAAGTCATCATTATAGCCATTTTAAAATATCAGCATGTTGTAGTAATGATTTTTTTTAAGTGATTTTTTTAGTCTCCTGTGACATTCCCGTTTGTTCTACTATTATTCGTATCGAGCCTGAAGACTAAAAAATGTTCTCAAATCCCCAATTTGAGCTTTCTTATTTAGAACCCGCCTGATATTTCTTTTTGATTTAGAATAAAACATGTTTCCAAGAACTTTATACCAAACAAATAACGTATCTGTAACTTACATATCGTCGCTGAAAAGTGTAAACCTGCTATCTCCACTTTTGGGCGATTTTGTGATTTTGATATAATTAAAAAGAGAACAAAATTCTACATAATCATATAAACTGTGATCTCCATTAAAATTCAAATAAGTGAATTAATTTGCCTCAGTATTTCCTGCTAAATCCATTCTTAACTTGTTACGGAAATACTGCTATCTGCAATAGTTTGGTTAGAACATACAAAGTACAAGTACGTCGGCTGATTTTGTTAACGTTTTGTTTAGATTTTTTTTATTTGGAAGTTCTTTTGTTACCAATAGTTAAAGGTATGTATGTTTAATATATTACATAATTTTTTTTGTTATATAAATATCTTTAAATTTAATTTAAATCATGATACGAAAATTGGCGCCTTTTCTCATTGGCGTCATGTTTAAGTTAAAATTTTGGTGCTATTAGTTCAGGCGCTTCATGTACATTATTGTTATTCATATTTAAATCGTAGATAACGTGATTTATGTTATATGTTTTATGTCGAAAGGCTTCAGTTTAATCTGTTTGTTATTAAATTATGCTTTAAGATGTTTACCATTGGTACTTAAAGTGGTACTTTTTTACTTTATGGTATGTCTTTCAACACTCATTCAAAGAGGATTATATCAATGGTAGAAAAAATGGAAGAACCTTCAAATTTTAATTCCGAAGACGTCAAAACTGCTTGCTGCTAGTTCGACAGGTAGCAATCTTATTATATCAGGAGTAATATTAGCTAGTAATGACCTGGAAAACAATAATCAAACTCATTTTACAGAAAATCTAGCTATTGTTGACAATATTGACATTGAGGTAATAGATGTTCCATATGCAGAACACAACGAGAAGACTGATGGAGAAATTCAGGTATGTCTTATAAGTGAAAATGAAAATAAAATAAGTAATTCAAGCCACCGCGGCAAATTGGTACCCTATTCTGACTCCAGTTCCAGTTCCGATTCTGAAAGTTTACCTCAGAAAAGTAAAACTGAAAAAAGGCGGTTCCAAGTAAATAAAAATAGTTGGTTTAGTGAGCAGAACAAAAATAGACGAGAAAAAGGACAAAGATATTTGGGTCGCCAAAAGGTTGATCAAAAATGGGCTTATGAAACAATAAAGGAAGCTAGGCAGATGAAGACAAGATGTTGTTGTACCGATAAAGCATCTTAACTTTTGAAATGCACGCAAGTAACGGAGGATAAACGCAAAAGTATTTTTGAACACTTTTGGACGAAATTAACGTGGGGAGAGAAAAAAGTTTATGTGAATAACACAGTCACAGCCGCCCCTACTCAAGGACACAGACATCGCAAAAATGCACTGATTTTTAGAAAATCCCAGTCACTATTTTATCATCTCAGAATTAATAATTATAACATCCGAGTTTGTAGAATGTACTTGAATAGATTATGCCTAGGAAGATGGACAGTTCTCAATTGAAAACATAATGGGAATATGGACATTACAAGTACACCAAAGCCAGCGGCAATTAACGAAAATCATACAAAACCATTTAAAACGTAGAAACAACATCTAAATGCCTTTTTAGATGCATTGCCAGTAATGGAATCTCATTACTGTCAAGCTTCGTCGTCTCGAAAGTACCTTCTGCCTGAATGGTCCTCAAAACAGTCACTTTGTAACTTTTATGTAGCAGACCATTGTCAGAAACAGAATATAAAACCGCTTTCCAGGACATATTTTAACCAGGCTCTAGACATTTCTCTATTTTGTCCAAAAAAAGACGAATGTAAAAAATGTGCTGGTTTCAAGGTAGGAAGTGTTTGCGCAACAGAATATACGGCACACCAAACGAGAAAAAGGAAAGCTAGACAGGAGAAGGAGAACGAAAAAGAAGAAGAAGAAGCTTATGTTTTCACTGTAGAGTTGCAGGCGGTTTTGTTGGCACCAAAATCGAAGGTGAGTACTTTGCACTACAGAACAAAACTACAAGTTCACAACTTATGCTTCTATAATTTAATTATTCATGACGGTTTCTGTTTCCTGTGGAATGAAACTGAAGGTGGTTTAAATGCAGAAGAATTTGCTTCAATTTAAGTATATTTTCTAGAAGAATCAGTTATACCAAGTGCTCTACATGACGGCGCCAAAAGAATTTTATACACTGATGGCTGCAGCTACCAGAATAGTAATGCCGTTATGGCAAATGCTTTACTAAATTTAGCTGTCCCTAATAACATCACTATTGAACAAAAATATTTGAAACCTGACCATACTCAAATGGAAGCAGATAGTATGCATTCTACAATTGAAAAGCATGTACGTGATAAAGTCATCAACATGCTAGCAGAATACCTCCAGCACTGTAAGATGGTTTGAAAAAATCCAAAACCATATAATGTAAAGTATTTGGAACATACATTTTTTAAAAATTTTAATGACGTAATGACTTACAAGACGATTCGACCTGGGCGAGTTAAGGGTGATTTAAAGGTGACAGATATTAAAGCCCTAAAATATTCATCTTAATGCGATATTTTTTATAAAGTGCAATTTAGTGATCCGTGGAATAATTTGCCACAGAGAAAATTAAATATTATCCATAAACAATTCGATGCCTTGATACAATTGCATGAAAATAGATTGCCCATAACAACCCGGCAACATAATGATTTGCAGTCTATTAAACGCACTTTGCCAGCCGATTACCATGTTTACTATGAAAATATACCTCATCTGTAAAATTTATTGAATTACATTAAACGTACAAATATTATTGTGTTTTTATTCTCAGACACCTACTTACATCTTACACAACATAATATAGACAAATTAATAACAATTCAGACTAACTATAGAATGTTACATCGCATGCTGCTAACTCCCTAATATTTGATAAGTTGTGGTTAAGAAATCCTGCTATCTCCACTTTTTTTAAATAAATAAACAGTGCATCACTTATTCTTATGTTAACTATTTTTCTAAAATGTGGTCCTTTTGCATATTCGTTATGAAATGGATTGATTGTTTCCTAGAATCTACTTCAATTTTTTTATTAAGTTTTTACTGTCTCCTGTAAAGTTAGGTCAAATGGAGATAGCAGGTTTACACTTTTCACTGACGATATTGATTATATTATATTTCATTTAAAATGAGTATCAGCCTTCCTTCATACTTTCCAATCTCCTTTTCAATAAAAATAATTATAATTTTTTTTTTCTTGAAAAAAGTAAACCATTTCAACATATTATTTTAATCAATTTAAAAGTACATATTTCTCTTATTAGCCCATTGGCACTAAGATTATTGCATTTTGTGTTTCAAATTATAAAATTTTGTTCATCCCTTTTTATAACTACTAACAGTTATAGAAAGCTGAAACAAAAGATATTGTTATGTAAATACCCATAATGACACATTACATGTTTAAAAAAAAAGTTCTTGATTTTACTTTGTATCCACTAAATTGATATTTCCGCCCATTTTGACGTTTCCTCAAGTGGATTGTGTCCGTACTCTTTTAACTGAACTATCTAATGAGTATGTTTTACTATATACCAGTACTATTTTTACTTCTTACCACAATGGTACGTTTTAGAAAGATAATTTATATTTAGATAATAAGAAAAAATTTTGAGGTTGGATTACATCAAATGTTGTTGAGACGCAGTGCCCTCTTTTGACTTTCTAAATGGCATTTAAGTTTTTACTGGACATTAATGTGTGCTATTATCACGGATTGTACTGGTGGTAGTCCAAGAATCTTTGTATTTCAGAGAGTTCAAATTATTTAGTTATTGATAACACGTTGGTTACTATCGTTGTTCTTAATGGCAGCTTCGATTGCCCTATTTCTTTAGTGATGAAAATAAAAAGTCGTACCAGTATCCAGTTTCTTTCGTAAAGCCCAGCGTTTGAAGCCAAACCTAATAGGCTTTTCTTTTATAAACTGCTTCATAGTATGACGACCATAATTTCGAATTTGTGAAAATTCCAATTGACCAAGTCGATGAAGGTCAAATGCTGATTTTTTTTTTTTTTTTTTTTTTTGTGGCATTGACTTTCGTCATTCAGCCAGTCTCGAAAGGTTATAATATATTCCTTAAAAAAGTATAGACAGATAAGTACAGATTATTTCTCTCAGACAAATGCACAGCGATATCCCTAAAACGAAATAGACGAATAATTAATAGAAGAACACGTCGAAGGAAAATACAAGGACACTCGCTTCTCGTCTAGGGGTCCGTCAAGACATTTATTTTAACAGACAAACAATACTGGACCACGGATAAGGTATTGTTACATATAGGATAAACAAAGGGTACAAGTCTAATCCTATACACGCTCATGAAAATTTTCATGAACGAGTACCAGATTTATAAAGCTATGCATGTGTCTGACAAAAATTCTATAATTAAATTATATATTGTTACAGAACCTATGGCTAACAAAGACTGTATATTATAAGGAGCGTATGTATTGCATTTAGTTAATTTTGTATACAGGGAGTTTGAATGCTGAATAAATTTAGGACATTCAAAGAAGATGTGATCGAGGTCACCTAGCTTGCCGCAATGTTTGCAACTATCATCATCGATGACTTTAATTTTAAATAAATGGCATGGGTAGCATGCATGTCCAAAGCGTATTCGATTTATAGTAGTAATATATTTACGAGGAGCTTTGAAATTCTGAAACCAGGTTGTTTGAGGTAGAGTTGGTTGTAAAGAGGTATACCTTTTAGAGTTTGTAGAACAGTAATGTTTCCATTGCTCTTTCCATCTAAGTTGCTGATTTTTTTTGAAAATCGTAGTAACATCTGATGTGTTAAGCATATATTTCAACGTAGAGCCAGTTGTTACACTCATTTTAGCCAAGTGATCTACATATTCATTGTGTTTGAGACCAATATGTGCTTTGACACAAATAAATTTTATGTTGACTCCAGTCGATGATAAATGATACAATCGGTCTTTTATTTCAAATATGTAGGGGTTGCTAAATGTTGAGGGTAATTCAATGTTTTTTATGCTCTGCAAAACTGAAAGGCAATCTGACAGAATTAAGATATGTCTATTACAGGTGTTTTTAACATATTTTAGAGCTTCAAGTATAGCTATTGATTCCGCTGAAAAGATTGAAAATTCATATGGTAGTTTATACTTGAAATCTACGTTTGTAGCAGGTAAAAAGTATGCGCATCCCGTCCCTTCTGTTGTTTTTGATGCGTCCGTGTATATTACTGTGGCTTCCCTATAATCCTGCAATAGAGATATTAGAAGATTGCTACTCATAATGGTGTTCTCACTATAAGTGGGTATTATAACCTGAGTTCTGTGGAATAAAAAATAGTAGTCTAAGCTTCTGTGAACCGTGTCAAATTTCTTGAAAAAAATAGGATTATTCTGTAATGCCATGCATAAAGGCGGGGAAGGTTTTTTCTCCCAATATTTGTTTGTAAGATCTGACTCGTTAAGTTGACGGACGCTTGAAAATAACTGGGAGTTAGTTAATAGAATTTTAAGAAGGCTTTTTTCACTTAAAAAATTTCTTCTATTTTCCAGGGGTAGCTCAGCGGCTTCAACATATAAGGGTTGTATAGGGGTTGATCTCATAGCACCCAAACATATCCTCATAATAGAATTTTGAAACGTGTCGATTTTTCTTAAAAGGTTCTTAGAGGCGGAACCATAAAGAGTAGCACCGTAATCTAGAATAGATCGTATATATGCGCGATAAAACAACAGGGATGTTTCTACATCGCAACCCCACCACGTTTTAGTTGTCATTCTGAGGAAATTGCTGCCTTTGTTACATCTATCAAGCATGTACTCTATGTGTTGTCTCCAAGTTAACTTCTTATCCAAAATAAGGCCTAGATATTTGACATGATTTTGAAGCTTAAAACATTGATCGTTCAGAATGATATTTTCATTTGTAGGAATGTTGTGTCTTGTGAAGATAGATACTACTGATTTTTCTATAGATAAATTGAGACCATTCTCTAAGAACCATGAAAAAAGGGATTCACATACTTTGCTAAGGCTTTGTATACAGGTTTCATATTTTTTGTTTTCTGTATAGATGCAGAAATCGTCGGCATACTGTACGATTTTGAATGAACTGTTATTTATTTGGATGTTATGTATGTCAGAGCTGTATATATTGAATAAGATTGGAGATAAAACTGAGCCTTGTGGTATACCTTGATAATTATATCGCGGTCCAATTAGCTTGTTATTATGATCTCTTACATAGATGATCCTCTTTGTGTAAAATCCAATTATTGTATCCACGAATGCGATTGGCATATGAAATAAATTAACCATTTTATTTCTTAAAGTTGACAAGCAAACTGATTCGTATGCTCCCTCAATATCCAAGAATAGTCCTGTTAAATAGTTGTTTCTGGTTAAGGTATTTTGTACATCTACCACAATGGTTGTTAGAGCATCTAGTGTTCCAAAGCTTCTTTTATAACCAAACTGATTTTCTGGTAGCAAATTATTTTTTTGTAACCACCAATCCAGTTTAAATTTTATGAGTCTCTCTAGAGTTTTAAAAACACAGGAAAGTAACGATATTGGTCTGTATGAATTTGCAATATTTGGATCTTTACCAGACTTTAGGATAGGAACCACAATGGCGTTTTTAAATGAATCAATAACGATGTTATTTTGAATGATGTCATTAAATACCTGTAACAGCAGATCTTTAGCGGCTCTTGGTAGGTTGATTAACATAGGGTATTTGATTTGATCAATCCCTGGGGAGGTATTATTGCAATTTTTGAGAGCGAAATCTAATTCAGATTTAGTGAAAGGTTTCAACAAAAAGTGATTGGATTGGTGACTTTGTTCGGATTGGTTAGAGAAATATTGAACCCAGGGAGGAGAAACTTTATTAAAGAAGTCATCTAAAACTTCATTGCTGAAAGGTTTTATACTATTCTGCGGTTTTCGATTCATTTTGTTGGCCTGTGACCATATTTGCTTAGCAGAGGTATTTTTGTTTAAATTGGAGCACCATTTGATCCAACTGGATTTAGCTTTTTGCTTCAACTGCTTTTTTGTTCGAGCAGTAACTTTCTGACATTTTAAGTAGTTATCAAAACTCGATGAAAGTTTGTAAGCTTTTAAAGCCTTTTTTCTTTCATTAATTATAATATCACATTCAGGGTCCCACCATGGTGGTGGGGGACGATTTTTGAGTTTAAGAATTTTATATTGAGGGATAGATTTTGAAGCAGATTCATTAATAGAATTAATAAGAAAATTATAATTTTCGTAAGTGTTTAAAGAGATATTATAGTTGACAAACATGTTTTCTATTAAGGATGTATAAAGTGACCAATTGGCTTTATTGATATTCCATTTGCTTTTTGGATAAATTGTTTCATGTGATGTGTTAGTTGTGGAAAGGTTCATGGTTATAGCAAAATGATTTGACCCTAAGGTATCTGAAGATACGGACCAGGAAACTTTACTGGCTAGATTAGCTGTACAGAGAGAAATGTCAATCATAGATTTCTGAGTACCATATTTGGAAAGATATGTGGGTTCCCCATTATTCAAAATAATAAGATCTAGGTCCTCGACACTGCTGACGATTTGATGACCTGCAACATCATTGTGCAGTGAGCCCCATAAAGAGTTATGAGCATTCATATCCCCTCCAATTATACAAGGTGATGTAACTTGAGAGAAGATATTTTTCCAATCATCTTTAGAAGTATGGACTTTAGGAGGCCTATACACAGACAAGAAACTTAATTCTAAATTGTTAAATTTAACGGAGATGCCACAAACTAAAATTTTATCATTGAAATTTTTAGTAATATTCACTTGACAGAATGAGATAGAAGTTTTAATCAAAATTGCTACACCGGCATATCCATCGTATCTATCCTGGCGGATTATATTATAACCTTTAAATATATAGTTTTGATTTGGTTTGAACCATGTTTCACTTAACAACGCTATATCAATGTTTTCAGCTGTTAAAAAATGAACTAAACTATTTTTATTGGATGCAACGGACCTTCCGTTCCATTGTAAAATTCTCAGAGTTGTTTGTCCTTGGAAAACCTTATTTACTGAAGATGTCCTCCAACATCTGATTCTAACGAATAAGTAAAAAGTTGTATAATAAAATAAGTGAAAACATTCATATTTGTTTTTTTAATAGTGCATTTTGATCTTGGATTAATGTTTAAATAAGAAATACTGCCAGAAAAAAGTTCCATTTGAATTACATAATTTAGATAAATAATTTTGATTTTGATATATGCTAAGAATTTTATTTCAATGTTTTAGTACCCTCCAATACTGAAAATATTTTTTGATTTATGCTCTCATTATCTACAGATTTTAAATCCTCAAGTGTGTGAATATTTTTTAAAAAATTAATGACACACTCCGTCACTGCCTGAGCAATATCTTTATTATCACCTTCTGTGGGTTGAAAGGTAGATTGCTTTGGATACTGGGGAAGAGGATGTGATGGTCCAAAACGGAAGTTAAACATGGGAGGGTTCTGTAAGTTTGGGGATGAGGGAGAAGTAGTGGCTTTACGTTTTTTGTTGTTATGGGTTAGTGCCATAGGTCTGCTACTATCCGAACGTTGAGAATTTGTAGGTTGTGGCTGCTGGAAAGCATGTTTATTACCAGAACTTTGAGGTAGTTTCGGGAAATCTGCCTCGTAGTTTGTTAAGGCAGAAAAGCGATTGTTCGTTGTTATTTCTGAATATGAAGATTGAAAAAGCTTTTTGGCTTCTAAAAAGGATACTTTCTGTTCTATCATCAAATTTTTAATACGTTTCTGTTCCTCGTAAATTGGGCATAGTTTGAAAATCGATGTATGCTGTGTACTCTTGCAATGTATACATGATTTATTAAATTCAGGACAGTTATGTTCTTCGGTTTTGACAGATCCACATAAAATACAATGTTCTTGGCTGCTTTTGCACTGTTTTGATATGTGTCCGAATCTCAAACATCTATAGCATTGTGTGACCCTGCCTATAAACTTTTCCACATTAAAATAAACAAAATTAACGGATATATGGCTGGGTAATATGTTTCCTTCAAAGCTGACTACAATGGTCTTCTTAGGTACATACTCAGCTTTACCATCTTTTTCAATTTTCCTGTGCATTCGTCTGATGTCTAGAACCCTTGAGTTTGAATTTATGTTTTGTTTTAAATAATCAACGTCGTAACTTGTGTCAACGTCTCGGATCAGACCCTTGACCTCTAAAAGGTGATTAGGTATGAAAGCTTTTAAGTTTAATTCTTTTAAATTTTTATTTGTGACCAACTTATTAGCTTCTGCTATTGAATTTAATATTACTTTAACGCGATTTCTACCTATTCCCTTAATTTCCTGAATGTTTTGTACTTTTAGATTTTTGTGTAAAATATGTCCTACAAACATAGGATGCAAACGACCCAAACTTTGCTAATTAGTTTTTTCAACATATACGCAATAATTATTTAACAAGTACTTATCTGGATTTATCGAGTCAAATAGTTTTGGTTCGTCCTCCTTAGCACCTATTGTTCCCGTTTCCATGACGGCAGCAGTACTTTCCATATTGGAAAATCTATCACTTTCACAAATAACTCCACTATCACCATCTGGCGTCTTATTTTTTACGCTCCCCATGGCGGGGGCGAAGTTTTTAAAATCTAACTTATTTAAATTGTTTTGATAAATTTAGCAACACGAAAAAACAAAAACTTGAACACTAATTAATAACAAATCGGTAAGCCGGTTATTGTTGTTTGACTTCTCTCTTCGAAGGTTCAAACGAAACTGTGAAATGCTGATTGATTTTCCATATATGTATATTGACATCGTCTAGAGAATTGTCATTGCAATAAAAAAAAAAGTTTTAAAAAATAAAGTATGTATTCCCGCTTAAAGCGTCTTACACAATCAGTTAGCCAATTTGAACCAATAGTCAATAGTCACGTTCGCTAATTGTTGTAACTAATAATTGTCAAATTTGGCTTATATATTTGTCTCCTACTAGCGTAGCGCTTAGACTATTTGTCGTATCTTCTTATTTGTTAGTCCACATATAACTGCAAATTTTTCGGTATAGGTGTTTTTTATGGTGCATATTTTGTGGTTGATAGAAATGGGGCCAATCAAACATTGTTATCGACATCATCGTTAAACGGTATAGTTCTGTATTCTGGTGATGACTGCCACTTTGGAAATTGTTTGCCTATCTTCATCTACATTTTTCCCTTTCGTCAAATTATCTTCTTCGGCAAGTAAAGCGTTTACGTGTGCTTTGATTTGTATAGGAAAATCACAATCGACCGCATTTTTTTTCAAGTTGGTGAAATTTGTTGACTAAGCATTGTGTGTCAAAAAGTGTTTTAAGAGAGAGTAGCTGTCGACTCCTGAGTTGACGATTTATAATAATTTACAAATTTTCTATGTAATTTAAATCATGACTGCAGAGTGACTAGTTCCTGGTTTGTATACCAACCTCGTCTAAATAATTACGGACCACACATGCAACATGTGTTCCTGCATTAACATGCGTTAGAAAAAAGTTATTTTATTATTATTTAGCCCTACGGCTCACACTCCCTCTAAGGGGAAAATTCACTAATCCCAGATACCTACGGTATTAAAAGAATTGAGCTCTGGTGGGACACTTTACGTGTTATCGAGCCCTAGGTGACTTGGTATGCTGGAGTATCTCCCAAAAATTTTCGTGCACATCTGGACGTTGAGAGTATTACAGCTTTCTTCATGGTCTTGTAGAGATGTTCATTCAGACCTAGCTTTTTTATATTTTCTAGGAGGTTCTTTGGAATTACTCCAGTAGTAGAGAGAATAATAGGTATTGTCTGGGTACTTTCCATTCTCCACTGTTTTCGTATTTGAATTTCCAGATCCATGTACTTGGCGATGTTTTCGTTCTGTTTATCACGAAGATTATTGTTGTTGGGTATCGCTACATCAATTAATATTATTTGGCTCTTTGGTTTATTGGCTAGTATGAGATCTGGTCTATTTTGTGCCACTGTTTGGTCTGTGAGCACAGTGCGGTCCCAGTATAGCTTGCAGTTGTCATTCTCAAGTATACTCTCAGGAAAGTATTGATAATATGGAAGATGGTATGTTTGGAGAAGTCCCAGTTTGATAGCTATCTCTTGATAAATGATTTTTTCTACTGAGTCGTGCCGGCTTTAATATTATTATTATTATATAATATTATTAATTTATTTTATTATAATTATACCTTTCACATGTTAAGGAATCTCTTTATAAAGGAAATGGAACCCCTTTGTTCACTCCTTTGTTCACACATACCCCCCTCCCCAAACTATTAAATATTCTCCATTAAATACATTAGACTATGTTGCAGTGTACATCACTTGGCCGTTTTTATGATTTATATAAGAAATACTTCTATTTAACTGCAAACATTACATGGTCCCAATCATAAATATTTAATTCAAGATCGCAATGAACTTCTAAGATGATGTTGATAATGAATTTTGATAATTGATTTTGGTAATTTGATCGATTTATCTTGTTAGGGAACTTACTCGTGATCATCTACCTTTTCTTTGGATAATAAGTCGTTACATGTTTTCTGTGTCTGTTCTCATAAAATGTCCAAAATATTTTAATTGTTGGTGATGGACTTTGCTGGATAGCCGTTGGCTGACTGTAAGCTTGTTTAAAATTGAAATATTTGTCTTGTGATCGGTATCATTACATGTATCGTTTTTAGCGAGACGCCTTTGTCAAGTGTTTTTACTAATATAATATGAACAAATGTACTTGTATTTGTAAATGTATCATTATTACTAAACTTCGGCCATCTCGTATAGTCGTTTGTTTCTCTAAACGGTTCTCCACGAGATCAATAGTGCCACATCAACTACAAAGTAAACACTATTGACGGCGTCCCCTCCGAACGTCTACTAGTAGACGGCTAATCCTTATAACACCGGACCAAACCAAATCAGATGGCAAACATCAAGCCACAATGGTTCTTCTCAGAGCCAACACTGACAGTAGCTAGCATAAATATCGAGGGCATCACTACAGCCAAACAGGACATCTTATCAGAATTCTGCAAGAACACGAAATGTGAGGTATTGTGCATCCAGGAAACATACAGAGACCTAACTGCAGCGAGACCGAAAGTCTCCGGTATAAAACTGATTGCGGAGATACCACGCAATAAGTATGGGATCGCAGTATTTGTGAGAACTCAAACCATAGTCTCATCTGTGGGAACAAATGTAAGCGTTATAGAGATAATAACCACTGAGATCGGAAAATGCACAATAACCTCGGTATACAAGCCCCCAAACCAGCCTTTGATATTTTCACCTCCAACTAACTTCCAATCAAAACCCAATCAGCTTATACTGGGAGACTTTAACAGTTACAGTTTACTCTGGGGCTATGCAGATTCGGACGCAAATGGAGACGCAGTAGAAGCATGGGCCGAAACGAGTGGCCTCACGGTAATCCATGATCCTAAACTTCCACCATCTTTTCAGAGTAAAGTTTGGAACAGAGGATATAACCCGAATATCTGTTTTTTAAGTAACAACCTCGAAGACCGATGTACCAAAGTAGTATATGGCCCCATACCAAAAACTCAGCATAGACCAATTGGTATAAATATCTTTTTAATTGTCAGACCACAAACTATTCCATTCAAAAGGAGATTTAACTTTAAAAGGCAAACTGGCAAAAGTATGAAGACATGCTAGATTCTGAGCTGCTATGTCATGATCCAAAAGTAAAGAACTATGAAAAATTTGTAGAGGTACTTAAAAATGTGTCTAGAAAAGCTATCCCTAGAGGATGTAGACAACAATATGTTCCCGGGATGTCCAGCGAGTCCAAAGATCTAATGAGAACATACGAAACCCTCTATTTCACTGACCCTTTTATCCAAGAAACGGTTGACTGCGGAGCAGTACTACTCCAACAGCTAAGTCAAGCCTGACAGGAAAAGTGGATTGAAAGACCCTAGAAAAAATGGACATGACACATAGTAGCAAAATAGCATGGAACCTTGTAAAAAAACTTAGCGGTGATACAAAAGAACATAAACCACCTTGCAAGGTTACAGCAAACCAAGTCGCTGCTAAACTCCTTATGAATAGAAGAACTACGAACGGATATAAGGGCCCAAACACTAAAACCACCTAGGTACTCCTTTTACACTAAAAGAACTCCACGACGGTATAAACAGGTTAAAAAACGGGAAAGCTGCAGGTGTAGATGATATATGCAGTGAACAAATAAAAAATCTAGGCCAAGGAGCAAAAAACTGGATCTTGCAATTTTATAAAACGTGCTGCAAAACCTGCGAAATTCCAAAATCATAGAGGAAATCTAAAGTAATAGCCTTGTTAAAACCAGGAAAGGACCCAGAAAACCATAGTAGCTACAGACCTATCTCAAGCACAAATGCTCTTCAATATATACACAAACGACCAACCTACGCCGACCGAAATCAAGCACTTCCTCTATGCTGACGATCTTGCAATATGTGCTTAAGGAAATAGTTTTGAAGAAGTGGAGAAGAAACTCGAAACTGCCTTAAAAACAATGACAGCGTACTACGTGCAGAATTCCCTGAGACCCAATTCCTCTAAAATCCAAGTCTGCGCTTTCCACCTTCGCGCAAAGGAAGCTCAGCGAAAACTCCAAATTACGTGTAATAGTAATACATTGGAACACACAAACCAAACTATATATCTTGGAGTAACTCTGGACCGGTCCCTCACCTACAGACAACATTGCATAAAAACGAGAGGGAAAGTAACAACTAGGAACAGCATACTCAGAAAGCTAACAGGAAGTAAACGGGGCGCACGTCCTGGCGTTTTAAGAACAACGGCACAGGCACTGTGTTTCTCAACTGCTGAATATGCGTGCCCCGTTTGGGTTAGATCTGCTCACACCAAACAATATGATAGTGCGCTAAATGAGATATGCAGTGTAGTAACGGGGTGCATGAAACCAACGTCACTCTCAAATCTATATAAAGCAGTGGGTTTTGCAGAACCCTCAACACGCAGAGGCGTTGCAGAGCACATAGAAAAAATTAAACAGATCGCAGAAGAGCAGCATGCCCTATACATAGCTCGAACACCACGAAAGCCTAAACTAAAATCTAAGAAAAGCTTTCTTTGCAAAAAAAAACAGTGCAGTTGCAGTGCAGTTCAATGGACCGGCCAGTACCTAGACTTTAAAACGTAGAAAACTATGAATAGGATAAAAACGGGGGTCGCTCCAGTAAAATCAAACATGGCAAAATGGGGAAAAATCGACCAAGATGATGTGAACTGTGAGTGTGGAGAAACACAGAATATGAAACATCTTCTTACATGCAGAAACTATCCCCATCGATGTACCCTCGAAGATTTGTGGCTAGCCAACCAAGATGGAACCGGCGTAGCCCGATACTGGGCCGAAATTTTATTAATGACATGTCCGTACACGATAAAGTAAAGTAAGTCGAAACGTTGAAGAACTCATGATATTGTAGAATGATATACTCTTAATTTCAATCATATTTCACGATAATTTAATTTTATATCAGCAAAAATAATTGCATGCACATATTCACTACGGCTCAGACTTCTTGAAATATGATCCATGTGACCTAACTACTTAACATTCGCAGCAGAACAATTTATGGAATTGTATCTAATTGTCAGTATAACACTGTAATGTCAACTTTTTTTTTATTTTTTTGTAGCCAACTACCTGCTTATATTCCTCTATTAAGTATTATAATTTAATAAAATCACGTTAATGATTAAACTTACTTTTCTTTTTTATTAATAGAGATATTGAGAGTACTTTCTTTTGTAAGAATGTAAAGAAAAGATAAAGCTATCTTGCAATAATAATCCGTATTCTTTTTTTCTAATAAGTTTCACAGGCTATTGCAAATTAAACACAACTTTCCTTTTACACCCCGTATATGGATAAAACGTAAGCGTTTTTGAAAATACATGGGTACAATAATTTTTTAACAGACAGACCTAAAATGTGAAATAAAAGTGATCGAAATCCAACTAACGGTTCAGAAGAAAAATAGCTACTTTTGTAAAAAAGCTGTTGTATATTAAACCCTCCGAGTTAAACGGACGAATAACAATAATGCATTAACCCTGTAACGGTCACACCTTAAATTCATTGAAATAAAATTCTAAAAATTCGTGTGAGTATTTTTTAAGCGACTATGATTGTATTGGTGGTGTTGGTATATGCAATTTTTGTATAATAAGTGGAATTTGAAAATGATGCCCTCAAATAACATTGTCCATTAGTGGTATAATGAGAACATTGCTCCAAAGCAACAGTAACAGTTTGAGGTTAAAATTTTTGTATTGTGCAAACGAGGGATCACCACTAACTTGAGCATGAACTTGAATACTTACTCAGTTACAAGAAAAAACAAAGATAAAAATTTAGGGAGAGTTATGAAAATTAAAAAAAAACAATTCTTGGCCTGTGTAAAATATAGTCTCATGTCACATTTTTAACATAGAATTGTCGTGTAGCCATACTTGCAAAATCGACATCTTCCTTTTGGTCCATAGATAGGCCAGTGTCCTACGTTGTCTTTCCTAGTGATGTCATGTGGTCGACTTTTCGTAGGAGTTACAATTTTTTCGACCGTCTCGTTCAGTGAAGAGCGCCCATTTTTTTATTTTACCTGTTTGGTTAAAAGATTCAGCTATGTCCACTTTAAATTTTCTTAAAGGTATTGGTTTTACTTTTAGCTCAGCACAATGATGTTTATATACTAGCCAAGCGTTGAGAACACACATATCTAATAGATATGTAAAAATACCATAGTACCGTCTAGCCCTACTGCGGTATAATCCTGAAAGAAAATTAGCTTTATCTACACCTCCCATGTGTCGGTTATACTGTTTTATTATGGCAGGGCAAGGAACGTCAGCTTTTTGTTTGGAATGTTTATCATATCGCTTTATATGAGTTACAGGCTCTATTCCACAATTTGTACTACCTAATAACACACATTTGTTAGCACGCTATTTTACCAGAACTATCCCCTCGTAAGAGTCAGATTTATAGACATAGGAGCCTCTAGGTCGCTTTTGCATAATTATGTCAGCTTCTAATGGACAACCGGCAATTATATCTGTTCTAAATGTTCTTAAGCTCTGAATTCCAAAGTTAGTTTTTAAAAATGAAAGCAATGAAAGGCTGCTAAAATAATTGTCAAAAAATACTACCGTCTCTTCTGGATTTGGAATGGTTTTACACAATGCAACAACAATACCGGAACCAACACCTAACTCTTTTTCTACACCTGTCAATTCGTTAGAGGTACCTGCTAACTGGTCAAATGTAAACGCACCCTGATAAGCTATGAAGTCTGTGATGATGCCAGAAACAGTTGCTTTTACAAACAATTTGAAATCCCATTTGTGTGGTTTATTTTTTATATATTGTCCAAGATTCCCTGCAGTCTCATCCACAGAATATTGATTGCCAATGTGGAACTTCTGACAATTTGTTCTAATTTTTTCTATTAGAGGCCTTATTTTGAAAAATCGGTCTTTAGTATTTGGGGATAATTGAGAATTATCAGCAAAATGTAAGTACCTTCTAATTTTAGTAAAACATCGTAAAGGCATAATATCTGCTATTATGTCAATTTGAGTATTCCTGGCCCAGTAATCACTTACAGCAGGCAACTTTATAGTGCTCATAGTAAAAAAGTTATGGAAATATATTCGGTAAGTTCTGCATTAGTTAGTTGTAGAGAGGAACCTATTTTTTCTGTCGAATAAATATTAGTTTGGTGCACAATATCAGCCATTATGTCCAAGGAAAAAAACTGTGTGAAATATTTCAGTGGTAATAAAATTTCAGTTATTTCAGACGAAGGAACATCATTTGTAGGTATGTCTTCTTCTGACCAAGAATATGTTACTACTGGTTTCTTTCCTTTTCTCATTTTCTTGGGTTGTGGCTCTTCCAAAGCTATTTCTTTCTGCTCAACATCAGATTCTTCTATTACTAACTCCATATATTTAATTCTACCCATTTGCATTTCATAATATTCATCTCCCGAATCTGCAGCTAAACATTTATCAAAATGCATACCTTCGATGTCCTCATCAGATACACTTTCTGTATCTGATAAATCTGCCCTAACAGGAACTACGTAGCTCGGTTTTTCTCCATAAAACGTAAGAGGAGGGATATCAATATTTCTGAAAAGAAAATTGATGTTATTACCATTACCACTTAGCGTCAACGTTGATTCTAAGCAACATACATTTTAGGTGAAGTTTTTGCCAAAACTCTAAAAAATAGAAAGTATCTTTTAGATTATAAGTACACCTTTCCTAAATGTATTCTGAAAATATTATAGCAAAATACCCCTTTTTTACTTTCCGATTTGTTTATGTTTAACTGTCAACGTCGGAACTACAACACTGCTGTTGGAATCTCATAGTCGAACTGATGTTTACTAAGTTAAAATATTTTAGTACAGACGTCGCACATACCGGAACCATAGACGAACGGTTGTCGCTTGCATACCACACCGTCCTACTGTGGTAAAATTCGATGTATACGAAAATTTTTAAGTTTGAGAGAGTTTGCTTGAGAGCATCAAGCGCGCTTACAGCTTTATATATATATATATATATATATATATATATATATATATATATATATATATATCGACCATGCTGAAGAAGAGTGTTACAACTCAAAATTCTCCGTTTTCGAGATTTATGCAGTAATCAACCGAAAAAGTGGTATACTTTTCTGAGAAAAATGATTACAACTGTAGTTCAAAATTTGTACGCCAGATTGCGACATGCAACATGGTAACGTCAGTGGTTTTGACCGACTGGTCTGAACGAGAGTGTTACAACTCAGACTGTTACCGAATGTTCAGTTGGGATTATCGCCGCTTCTTAGAAACACCATTACATTTCGGTTTAAAACATTTCAGGTGACTGTGCTATTTCTAGAAAAGTGTTATAAGTTGATATAAAACTATTGTATATCGGGGTAAGTTGAATATTTAGTAGTATTGATTGTAAAAAAAGTTTTATATTTAAATGTAACTCTTAGCTGTTATAGATTTTATTAAGAATAAAGTAACATTGTGAATTGTAACAGTCTTTTCGAGAAATTTGAATTAAATTGTTGTTTGAATAAAGTAACATTGTGGCTTGTAACAGTCTTCTCGAGAAATTTGAATTAAATTGTGGTTTAAGTCTAAATGTATCTATAATCTGCAGATTTTAGTTTTTGTATTTGTATTATTTTAGATTCATTTTTAATAGTAATCCTAATCCATATAAAAATATCATGAATGTTAGTTAGTTAGAACATAGTATGTTTTGCTAAGAAAAAAATTATTGTATAATTATTTGGCAGAATGTTTTCAGTAATACGTTTTTGTCTCACGTAAAAATGTTTTACTTTCGTTAGTATTGAGAAATTAATTATTTCTTATATTAATAATAATATAATTATATTTTACCATAATTTAGAAAAGTGAGTTATTTATGTTTATGTGTCAATTTCCGTGATGTTTTTATTCTATCAATAATTTACTCAATTATTACCATTTCAGGAATACCGTAAAAATATAAAACCATGTCAACATCTGGTCGAAGTACACACATATTGCGTATGTTAAATATTGATATTAGTTGTAACGAAAATTTTAATATATCTCAAAATACTACATCCGAGATACCCAAGGAAACTGAGTGTATAACTACTACAACTACTGATGAATCTATAAATCTATTTAGCAACGATGCCACACTTCATTGTTATCCCAACCAAATGGTTAATTTTGTTGGTGCGAGTACTTCTGAAAATCCAATTAATGAAGAGAACCCAAACCACAAACTATCTTACGAAGTGCTTAAAAATGTATCGAATATTTCTCCTCTTCTTGGTACTGAAAATAGTAAGGGAAACAACTCTAATTTGTTTATATATAGTACTAAAACTATTCTTTTTTAGAAAATGTAACTTTGTCATCAAAGCACGATAGGGCAATGGTATCTGATGAGGATAGTGCAATAGTTCATAATGCAGAAATATCTACAGCAGGGAACAAACTAACATGCATAGGTAGTCGCATAATACATTTGTGTAATTTTATTTTACATACTTATGAATTTCTATATAAAATAAATATTTTTTATGTTGTAGAGAATCTATCATCAAGCTTATCTTCATCTTCATCAAGCTCATCTGAGATTAATGAAAATGACTCCAATGCTGCTAATAGAATTGAAGGTGACATAATCAAACATCATTTTGAGTATAGATTTAATGGAACATTATTGTTTTAGATTACTCCGATGAAGACTCACAAAACGATCCATATGGATCCGATGATAGCGTGCGCGATCCCTTATATCAGGAGACCCGTGAATCTTCCGATTCTGAAGCAGAAATAGAAGTAGACCAAGATGAGAATCCGTCAATGAGAAAGAAAATGTCGGCTGAAACTCAAACTGAGAAAATTGGAAAAAAAAGAAAGAGAAGACCCGAAAAAATTTAAGAAACAAGAGAGAATCTTATATTTCTACTCAAATACAGAAAAATGAAAATGGTACACTATTAAGAGTAAAAAAAGAAAGGCCACGAAGATTCATTCTACCACCATGTGGTCAAAAATGTAGGCTTAAATGCTCTGACAAAATTTCTGCTGAACAACGAGAACTCATTTTTTCAGAATTTTATAGGCTTGGAGATCTTGGAAAGCAAAGAGAATATATAGCATCAAATATGACACAAATAAATCCAAAATATAAATACAGTAATGTTGCGAATCCAAGAAAACCGAATAATGCATTTACCTTTATAATTTCTGGGCAAAACATAAGGGTTTGCAAAACATATTTTATGGCAACTTTAGCAATTAACAATAGAACTATTCAGACTGTACTCAAAAAACAAAGTGTATGTGAATCTGGTAAGGTTATTGATGTTGATAGAAGAGGAAAACACGGAAATCATAAGAAGATAAGTACCGAAATACAAGACAGAATAAGGTTACACATAGATTCAATTCCGAGAGTCGAGGCTCACTACTGTAGAGCCAATACTTCACGCAAATTTATAGAAGGTGGAAAAGCTTTGTCAGATTTACATAGAGATTATGTAAAATTATGTCAAGAAGAGAAAGTGGAACATGGAAATTACCAATTTTACAGCAAAATCTTCAAGGAGGAATATAACCTATCTTTTCATGTACCGAAGAAGGATCAATGTGAGTTGTGTCTGGAGTATCACAGATATTCAGAAACGGAGAAAGCTAAATTGGAAGACGACTATAAATCTCATTTAAAGGAGAAGGTACTTAGCCGAGAAGAAAAACAAAACGACAAACAGAAGAGTGCCGATGATGTGACAGTTTTAGTTTATGACCTTCAAAAAGTTTTGCCATGTCCTACTGGACATGCAAATTCATTCTATTACGTCTCAAAGTTGAATGTTTTTAATTTTAGTATATTTAACATCAAAACCACAGAAGGAGTCTGCTATTTGTGGCACGAGGGAGAAGGTTTGCGAGGTGCAAACGAAATAGGAACATGCCTTTTTAACTATCTTGAAGATCTTTCTAATAAAAGTAATGGAGCAGATTTGAACATAATTTTTTACTCTGACAATTGTTGTGGGCAAAACAAAAACAAATATATACTTGCCCTTTATGTATACATGATCAACAAACTAAAAATCAAGTCTATCACCCACAAATTTTTTGTTAAGGGGCATAGTCAAAACGAAGGGGACAGCGTACATGTCAAAATCGAGAATGAGATTACAAAATATAAAAAGTCCAGTCCTATCTTTGTTCCCGATCAATATGCTGTAATAATCAGACAGGCTAAAAAAAACGGGCAAAAAATATCAGCTGAATGAACTATGTTTCACAGACATACTGGATTTAAAGAAATTGTCTTCACATCTCTACATTAATATTCCAAAGCACGTCAAATTTTCCACTCTCCGAGTTATTAAACTGCAAAAATCTGATCCCACTACCTTGTTTTATAAGTACTCGTATGGAGAAGAAAGTTTTATGGAAACTGAAATTATTAATCACAGAAAAAATATTGAATTTGATAATATAATATTAGAACCTGCTTTTGTAAACAAACCAGGGATTTCAGAGGCAAAGAAAAAGGGGTTACTGGAGTTAATTCAAAAAAAAATGTGTTCCCCATTATTACTTAGATTTCTTTAAAAACCTTTAGATTATTTTAGAATATTATTAGATATTTAAGTTTGAATTTTATTCATAGTGTTTAAATTGTAAAAAAATTAATATTTAAGACAAGCATTTGTTCATTTTGTTAGTTTGTAATAGAAATAAAATTGTTTTATGTTGGAATATGTTTCTCATTTTCTACAGAAGAAAGGTATAAGTTCTAAAATTTTCTGCAATAAGAAATTATTTCTTGTAAAACAATGAAACAATGTTTGTTAAACAACTGTTTTATATTATTAAAAAAATATATGAAATCATTAAGATAAAGATAATATTAATACATTTATAAGCTATAAAGTTATTTTGTTACAAGATATATTTTCATAAAACTTTTGTATTCAAAAGGGTTACAAGTATTATTTTTTCTAAAACTACTATTTGTTGGAATATTGTACAGTCCAAGGTTTGAAGTGAAAGATAAAAGGTATACATATGTAATAAAATCAATTTTAGATTTTAAACGGCATCAACAGTATCAAACATTTTGTTACAAAAAATCTTTAAATAGCTCTACTGGAAAATTACGTTTTTTGATTTATAACTCTCTTCTTCCGCATGGTCGATATATATATATATATATATATATATATATATATATATATATATATATATACAAACAACGCAGTTTATTAGGGCTGCAGTCAGTAGGTTTGGCCGGGATGTTATAGAAACACTCTTTTGACTTTTGGTCGAGCTTCGGAATTCTTTCTTTTGTTCTTCAAGACATAGTCGTTGAGATTATTTTTGCAAAGCTACGACACTCAACATTAAAAACACACATATAAAATATAACATTTAAAATAATGATACAATATACATTTTAAAATTTAGTTGGAAAGTTAAAATTTTGTTAGTAACATCTTTTCATGGTGTGGTTGACTGATGCCATCATCTGATGCTAATGTAAAAAAATGAAAAAACCGTATTCTGGGAGTGCGAGCATTTTGCCGATCTTAACGAAGTATACCCTTTACTTTCTTCTTGTGGTAGCATCCATAAAATATATATATATATATATATATATATATATATATATATATATATATATATATATATAAATGATTGACTATTCGAGTATTTAAGGGTCAAAGACGTGGACAGATAAATATACTTTTATCTGTTTAATACGTATTAGTGAAGAAAAGATAAATTATATATGAATGATGTTTTATAATGATATAACATAAAAGTGAATATAATGTTTGTATCTATTAAAATAATCAAATAAGGATAACTGTCGTGAATTAAGCTACGTTTGGTAATTCATGAAACTGAAGAATTGCATAAATAATGCCTATAGTATTGGTGATTAAGAAGATATTTCCAAATTTAACACTAACATATTTACTATGCATAACGGGCTTCGCGTACGAGTACATCAGTAACGCGTTTGTATAACCGTTGTTCGCTTAGAATTATTGAATCTTGCTAAATTGCTAGATACTATTTCACTGTAAATAGAGACAATTTCACTGTTTGCAAATAGAGTTAATTTGAAATGACTAGAACTGCATTCACTACATTCAGTAAGCTTGCAATTCCAATGCATACTTATTGGTTATGGGAATTTGTTAAACTATAAGATTGTACATTTGACTTTGGTATTTCATGTAATATCCATATTAGACTAGTTAACGTAAACTAATTGGTACCAGATTAATAAATCTCTTTGTGTTTTCTTTATAAGAAATATCTTAAACGAGTTGATAGTTGTGTTGTATCTCTATCTCTCTATCTATCTCTAGATCTTAAAATTTAACCCAGATAACAATAATTGTTACATTTATAAGAAATTTTTACATCACAGTTCTTAGATTGTATTTCTTCATTGTAGATTTTAGATAAGTTAGATATCAATGTGTTGTTTGTTTCAAATCTTTAGTTGTTGGTTATTTTAAACAATCTTTTCTGAAAACTCTTTTGTATATCAAAACGCAACCATATATACATTATTTTCCTTTATATCGAGGACTCACAACCATAGTATTGGTATGTACAACAGTGAGAGTATTGGTGAAAGTTAAATGTCAATTTTATTAGCTAATTTTATTATCATTTTCTGGTTTTGCAATGTCCTTTGTAGCCAAAAATTAATCTTGAGCGGATTATTGTAGCTCCGTTTTTAAATATCTAACTGAAAATAGTAGTGGAAAGACATGGTAACGTATTAAACATTGTACATTACATTTCAACTTACTTTTTTAGGCGGTCGCTGACTGTTGTTCGTATTTCTAGTAATTCGGAAACAGACAATACCAGTTGTGATGAGAAACAACGGGTATTTATTCCTAAAGTACCAGTAAACAGAAGGTACTTTTTTTATAAAAGTATGAAACAAATTTGTTACAACCTTTATGGGGTGACAGGTACACGTTTATGCGAACTGTCATAACAAATGAAACACTCGTATATACAAAAAATATATGATTGAAGTAGATTTCTTATTGTCTTGACTAACAAATAATTTTTAGGCTAAATTTCAAAACTGGAAAGTCTTTTAAAGCTCTAAGGGGCGTACACATTTGGCGAACGCATGTGACCGAAGCTCTTAGACCGAATTAATTCGATGTTATACGTTCGATGGATAATTTGTTCTATGGTCCACATAACAGCGAACGAATTCGTTTGCAGTTGTTTGATCAGTTTCGCGGGTAATTTTGGCGATTCGTGACGTGGCAGTTATTTATTTGATGTAAATTGTAAAAATGACATGCACGGATGCAAGTGCGTTGTATATTATTATTAGTGAGGCGGAGGCCGAAGTAGTAAAAGACCTCCCCAAAAATCGGCGAAAACGGCGCTGGTGAACAATATCATTGTTTAAAAGAAGAAGCCGATATAGAGAGAAAGACTTATTTAATGATCTAAAAGCTGAAATAGAATACGGGCTTTTTCAAAATTTTTTTGTAGAATGGAGTCTATTGATTTTGAATAGTTATTAAGTAAAATTTGTCCAAGAATCTCGAAAGAAGATACAAAGTTTAAAGAAGCGACAC
Source organism: Diabrotica undecimpunctata (assembly GCF_040954645.1). Classification (NCBI taxonomy): domain Eukaryota; kingdom Metazoa; phylum Arthropoda; class Insecta; order Coleoptera; family Chrysomelidae; genus Diabrotica; species Diabrotica undecimpunctata. The sequence continues at coordinate 86,890,815 of NC_092807.1, read as the reverse complement.
CGCCAACAGAAAGGTTAGTGATAACTCTATTTGATATGATATTTAGCTACTGGTGACTCATATTCAAGTTTTATGTACTGTATTCCATCAAACTTCCCGCTCTCGATATAATACAATAAGTTTGAAGCAAGAATAATTAGTCCACTCCATTATTGCAAATTAGAAAATCAAAACCAAATCGCGATGATGTTCGACACTTTTACTCGAAAGCGTACACATTTAAACACAGCCAAACGAATTTGTTCTTCAATTTTCTTTTGATGTACAGCCCAGTGAGCGAAGTCTAGCGAAGCCAAACACATGCGTTTGCTATCGTTTGTTGGGGGTACACATTTACCGAAGGCGTATGGTCGCAAGGCTTCGGCCACATGCATTCGCCAAATGTGTACGCGCCTGTAGATGAAAGTGCAGCAAGTCCAAGGGAAACAGTCGATACCATTCACAATATTCTTGGTCCAAACAATCAAGTTGTTGCCTTAAAAACATAGGACAAATTAAATAGTATGTACAACTATCCTATACACAAGCACATTTTGTAGTAATAATGCCAGTTGTTACTTAGTAGACTACAGTTCCACCTCAGTTCTGAATCAGACTCGAAAACGAAAGCGGGGTCCCCAGATGTGGAAAAAACACAACGAAAGGAGAATTATCAACAAGGAAAAAACTACATCAATGCTAAAGATAAAGCTAGGCCTGCTTAAATAAGTAATATACAATGCAAGCCATACTCTCCTCAAGTTTTCATTTAAATACACTTTACCTAAGCCAAAAGCCCATATATACTCTGCATCAGCCAATACTGAAAACGACCAAAGATCACATTTTAAGCAAAGAAAAGGAAGTATTAACACAACATATACAATATTTTCCATATATTGAGGCACATTATTGTAGGAAAGATTTAAAAAGAAGATATCTAGATCCAACACATAACGTACAAAAAATGTATGATTTGTACATTGAAATATGCAATGCAAATAATATATGATACGAAGCCATGTTAGAGTTGCTTCTTAGACAGAAAAGATTTATGTTCACGTTTAGAGCGACTATGAATAGCCGTCCCTAAAGAGACCTATTACGGCGAAATACGTATAAGGCGGATACACAGACGCACTGTACGTGAAATCAAATATTAACTGTCTTTTTCCTTTCAAATAATATATCTCTACAAACGCTGTCATTGTATAGTGAAATTTTTAATTTTGAGCATAATCTAGATTTCTTGCAACCGAAAATGGATAGGTGTGACGTCTGCGAAGACTATAGATTGGCCAAAAAAGAGAAGAGGGTGTATGCATAAGAGGAACAGACATATTATTCTCACATTACAAAGAAATTAATAATGCGCCAATAACGTAAAAATGACAAAATAAACAGAACTTGAACTGTGTCATTATATGTTTTGATTTGGAAAATGTCATAAATCTACCTAAATCTGAAGTCTCTGTCGTGTAAAAGGGTGTAAAGAGAAGACTTGAAGGACCATCAGCCTGGCTGGAATAAAAAACAGATTTAACACTAACTTTTATTATTTAATGCTAGGATTAAATAACAATGTTCGATAGCTGCCCGGTAAAACTGTGTTGTGCGATTTTTCACTATCACTATTCACGGCGACTAATTTCTCTCTCAAATCTAATTATAAGTGTGATTGCTTAGCAGAATGTCATTTTTATGTTAAAAGCGAACACTGCTGGTTTGAAAGAAAGTATTTAAATTATAACTGCTGTTTTAGGAAACACTAATTACTATTAATAACTGATTTAATAATATTGTTGTGGCATAATGCAATGCGAACTTCTTAGTACAAATACAATATATTAATATATTCAAAGCGAATATTTTGAGAGCTAGCGATTCTAGCTAACAGACTTGCGAGATTTTGCTACTGACTTCTATGGCAACTTTTACTCCACTCTATTACTCGTAATATCCAAATTATGCAGGCGGCTAGCGACGGGGTGTTTATCCCAAAAAGTATCATTAAATCTCCTTCTTTGTTATTCCTTCTAAGAATCGCTATATTGTCATGGTTTAGAATCTATACCGGGTGAAACGGAATTTCACCACTCTGTGCTGTTTTACAATATATACAATCTGACAGCTGACAGTTCTGTCAGCATAATAAAAATAAAAAAGATACTTAGAACATATACAATATCGGAGGTATGTACCTAATGAGATGAGAGAACTGACTGAGTATCACTCTCGTACAAAGTTCTGAACCGAATTTTCGTATGCCAGAAGACAACACGAATATTGCTAGTCATCTCAATGGCTGAGAGACTATAAACGATATGGGTTGGTATCAACAGAGAAAACAGTATTGTGTTGGGTTTGAATTAATGCAAAATGCATTTAAGATTTTTTAATATTTCCAAATTATTCTTATCTATTTTCTATCCAATATCGCTGATTTTTACTAGAAAGTAGGAATCTTAGAAGGCAGTATTCTGTGAGAAAATATATACTTTTTATATTTTGTATAATTTTTATAAGACATTCATTTCGTGCAGCTGAACAGGTATCACCCTCTATAGGCTATTATAATATCATTATTAACACCATCTACAACAGACAATTTCATTACACCATCTATCCAACAGATTTTTCCCTGATATTCGTCCAGTATTTTCATATCTGTTGTTTCTAGTAGTCGTCTCGTTTTAGATGTGTCACGTCTTGTCTCCTCTTGTTTTTGTTTCTTGTCTTAGGTGTTTTTTCCAGATTATGTCATTAAGAAGCCGACCAGTGCGAAGGTGTTTTCAAGGTACTGTTATCATTTTTTAAAAAAACTCGTGTAATGAGGTGAAAGTGATTGTGAAACCACACAAATATTTGCAGTTAAATATACGGACATAAACAGTAAGAAATTTATCTTCCTAAAAGAGTTTTTGATAGAATTTTTAGTCAATATTTTGTATTTATACGTCCTAACCTACAATTGTAACACCAATTAAGATAATAATAACAACAACGAGAATTCTTAATTACTGTATAAATACATAGGCGTATCTTCAACGGTTTTTATCATGCCTTCGACTTCGAATATGATTTGTTCCTGCTGTAGTAAATCGTATAAATCGAATTTAATGATAAAATGTTCCGTTTGCAACAGAATTTTTAGACATACCTGTGTGAATGTTAGTAATGTAGAACTGGAATTGTTTAATGATAATGATAAAGGATTCGATTGGTCCTGCATGAGTTGTAGGCAGGTTGGGAACCAAATAAAAGATCTGAAAGCATTAATTTTAACTTTACAAACTGATATTCAAGCACTTAAAAATGAAAACCAATCAATGAAGAATTCTTCAACCATGTTGGTTATGGAAGAAGTCATTCAGGAAATAAATGAGCGTAGAAAACGCAAACGCAATGCTATTTTATTTGGTGTACCTGAGCAAAATACTCAGCTCTCTCCGAATAGTCGCAATGATAATGATACACAGGAAGTCCAAACAATAATTCAAAGTATGAATACTAGCGTGAATGTCAATGAACTCAAGATATTTAGGCTTGGACAACCAGCACTAGGTAAAAATCGTCCGATCAAGATTACACTTAAAGATGAAAATGACGTCTCGGCATTAATCAGACAAGCCAAGGTTCTGAAAACTGGTATCTACAGCCATGTGTCAATTTCATATGACCGTACGAAAAAAGAAATTGCATACTACAAACAATTAAAGGAAGAATTAGAAGCTAAGAACGCTAACAATACAGGACAATTTAGAATTAAATACTTGGATGGCATCCCAAAAATTGTTCCTTTAAACAGATAGGTCCCAACAGTTTTACAAGCCAAGATCTTCAGGTTTACTATCAGAATGTGCGTGGTTTGAATTCCAAAGTAATTGATTTTTACTCTAGTGTTAGTGAATGTGAATTTGATGTCATTGCTCTAACTGAGACTTGGCTCAACTCTGATGTTATTAGTTCGGAATTGTTTAATGATGACTATCAGGTTTTTAGAAAAGATCGAAAGTTCGATGTAGTTAATAAATCGACTGGTGGAGGTGTACTGTTGGCACTTAAGTCAAATTTTGAGTGTGTTGTTGTTGATGTCTCAACATTTGATTTACATTTTCCACTAGTTGATTTGTTGGTTGTTGAGTGTCGCATAGGAAATAAAAAGTTTTATGTTTCAGTATTATATATTCCTGATAAATTAAAGTTGAAAGATTTTGAATATTTTTTTGAAATGTTAGAGCAACTTGAATTATTTAATGACACTGTTATTCTCCTGGGCGACCTTAACATTCCAAAGTATATTGATCAAAACAGATCTGATGTGAAGACATCGGCAGTGCTAGACTTCATGTGTTTGTTTAATTTAAATCAGTATAATCAGGTGGGAAATAATTTAAATCGATTGTTAGACTTAGTTATATCATCAGATACATGTCATGTAAGTCGCGATAATGCACCACTTGTACAAGAAGATTTACATCATCCAGCATTAATGATAAATATTAATGATTTTCAGAAAAAGGAAACCAGTTTTGTGGCTCATTCTAAAACTAAAAGATATAATTTTAAAAAAGCAAATTTTCCTTTACTGTACTCAGAATTTCTTAATTGTGACTGGAATTTTTTAGATATGTCTGATGATGTAAATACAGTCCTAGAATTATTTTATGCTAAGATATATGAATTATTTGATATGTGTGTACCAATTTACAGAAATTATAAACATCATTATCCTACATGGTACAATGCGGAAATAATTAGAATGATAAAGTTGAAATCAAAAAATATCACAAATTATAAGAAAACAGGTAATATACTTTATATGCATGAATTTAAAAGGTTGCGAAAAATAATTAAACAAATGATTAAAGCTCAATATAACGTTTATCTTGAAAAAATTCAGAATAGTATTTCTAACGAATCTAATAATTTCTGGGCATATGTTCATGCAAAGAATAAAACTTCTAGAATCCCAGGTGAAATGTGTTACAACGGCGATACATTCAATAATCCTCGCGATATAATCCATGCTTTTAAGATGTTTTTTGAAAAAGTTTATTTACCTGTCGACAACAATGTATTAAATAATCAAGAATGTAGTGATATCTACTTACCCACTATTAATTTTAACGAATTTCAAGAAAACGAAATTTTAGTAGCCTTTAAAAGAATTAAAAATAAAATGACGTCCGGACCGGATAATATTCCAGCATTTTTAGTGAAAGATTGTTCTCGGGTATTTGTAAAGCCACTTCAAAAAATTTTTAACTTATCAATAAAAACGGGAACTTATCCCGAGTTATGGAAAAATGCGAAAATATGCCCTGTATTCAAAAACGGATCGAAATCTGATGTATCCAATTACAGACCGGTATCTTTGTTATCCAATTTTTCAAAGGTTTTCGAAGTAACTCTATATAACCGTATTTACCCTTCTGTTAGGGGATGGATATCACCTTATCAACATGGCTTTATAGATAAACGTTCTACTGTATCAAACTTGGCTGTAATAACTCAATATATTTCAGATGTTTTGGATGTACAAGGTCAAGTAGATGTGATATATACTGATTTTTCTAAAGCGTTTGATAAGGTTGATCACAAATACCTTCTCTTTAAATTATCAAATTTGGGATTTGCTGGAAACATTTTAAAGTTACTGGAAAGCTATTTAATAGGTAGGAACCAATTTGTATCCTATAATGGTTTCATATCAGAATTAATCTGTACTACATCCGGTGTTCCACAGGGATCAAATTTAGGTCCATTGTTGTTCCTATTATATATCAATGATTTATTTTTAGATATTAATAACAGAAAATTGTGTTTTGCGGATGATCTTAAAATATACTGTGAAATTAAAACAATTGCTAACTGTATAGATTTACAGAACGATCTAAATTATGTAGATACTTGGTGTGTAAAAAACAAACTTTTTCTTAATGTCAATAAGTGTAAAGTAGTAAGTTACTCTAGAAGAGAAAATAAGGTTGATTTTAATTATGTAATTCAGGGGTCAGATCTTGAAAAATGTAATAGCATTAAAGATTTAGGAGTTATATTTGATTCAAAATTAACCTTTAACAACCATATTGAGCAGAAAGTATCCGATGCTATGAAAATGTACGGTTTTATCATCAGAAACTGTAGAAATTTTAGTGATATAAGACCGATTAAACTGCTGTATCTATCGCTGGTGCGAACAAAACTAGAATATTGCAGCTTAATTTGGTATCCCATTTATAAATGTTATATGCAACAGATTGAAAAGATACAACGGAAACTTTTAAAATATTTAGCTTTTAAGGTTGATGGAGTATATCCTGTCCATGGTTATGATTACGATTTGTTATGTAACAGGTTTAATATTGTAAGTTTAGAGTTAAGAAGAATTATATTTTCGGTTTCATTTTTATATAAGTTGTTACACAACTGTATTGACTGCAGTGATATATTAGGTCAAATTAGATTTAATGTGCCAAGAATTACTTCCAGGTCGACTATAGTGTTTACTTGTCCACGTGCTAGAACAAATATGTTACTGAAGTCACCAATTTATATTATGTGCAATAATTATAACAAAATATGCAACCATTGTGATATTTTCTCATGCTCAATTAATCATCTGGTTGATACCGCACTGGTTTATGGAGTACATTAGATTGTTAATTTTTTTTGTGTATTTTTTTTTTATTTCTTATATACGTAGTGATTTGTTTAATTTATATTGTTCTCACTCTTTATTTTGTTTTTCACCTACTTATTTTTTGCACTTTTTGTATCACCTACTAATGATTGTATACTAATTAAAAATGTATCTTAAATTTTTACCCTAGAAATGGGAAACTGTTGGGTAATAAAGCTATTATTAAGAGATCCCGCCGCTTTACTTGCTTTTAAGCTTTATTGTCGTATTTCTTCTTCAACATCTCCGTAACTAGTTATATCTATTCCCAGATATCTAAACCTTGCTTCCTGCTTTATTATCTTACATTGTCAGCTGCCTGACTCCGGTTTGTACTGGTATCCACTGTGTTAGTTTTCCACTTACCTTTACCTGTATTCGATTATGGAAGTAGATGTTTTCGATGTTTTGTATAATATTGATTGGGATGTGTCTTTTATACAGTAGGTGTAAGACTTTTTCGACTTGGATGCGATCGAAAGCTTTTTTTAGGTCTATAAAACATATATATGCTGGTTTATTGTATACGATGGCCTTTTCTGTGATTTGTCTTAGTACAAATACGGCGTCTACGCAGGATCGTTCGGATCTGAATCCTTGTTGTTCATCTGATAAAGTTGTTAGTTTATTGATTTTGTTGGATAGGACTTTTGTGGTAGGCTTAAGTGCGGTGTTTAGTAGATTTATACCTCTATAATTGTTTGGGTCTTCTTTATCTCCTTTCTTGAACATTGGTATCACTATGCTGTTTCTCGATGTGTCTGGTATCTTGCAGTGCAATATTAGTTTTTGTATAAGTTTTGTCATCTCTAGGGATATACTTCCTCCTCCGTGTTTTAGAAGCTCGTTGGTTATTCCGTCTGGTTCTGGTGACGTTCTGTTTTTGAGTGAATTTATGGCTATTTCTACTGCCTGAAAACTGATTTCTATTTCGTGTCTTAATTCAGGTACACGTTATTGTGTTAATTATTATTTTCCTTTGCTTTAAACAGTTGCTCCAGATATCTTTCCCATTCGTTTGCTAGTATGTTATTGTATTCCTTCAATTCTGCTATTTCTTTTCGTGGGTTTCTTATGAATCTCCATATTTGTTTTTGTGTAAAGTAGAAGTCGCTTTTCATCCTTTTTGTAAACTAGTCCCCGTGTTAATTTTTTGTTCTTCTTACCAACTGCTTTGTTTTATTTCGTATTCTTCTATAGGTGTCTCGGCATTCTGGGGTATTTGATGATTTGTACTTGCTGTAAGCCTCTCGTTTCTCTTTAAATATCTCTTTTATTTCTTTTCTGAACGATGGTATTGTTGTTTCTTTTGTGCAGTATGACTTTGCGTTTTCCTAGAGCTTCTGTTGCTGCCTATTCAATGTTGCTTCTAATTTTCTCTCAGCTCGCGTTTATATCTTCGACGTCGTCTATTTGTTTTAGATATATCTTCTGTGCTAGCCTCCTTTGGTACATTTTTCTTGTAGAGTCGTTCCACAGTAATTTTACATTGAATTTTTCTTCGGCGATTTCCTGTATAAAATGTTTTGGTGTTATTTTCATTCTTATCTTTGCTAGTACTAGTTTGTGTTTACTCCCTGCGTCTGCTGAGTTTAAATTTCAAATATCTTGAATTTGCTTTGAGTAGATTTTTCCATTAGTGACTATAAAATATTTATACTGGAGCCTATCGTCGAAAAATGTATTATTGATTCTCAGTTCGTTAAAAGCACAGAGATTAGCCATGAGTTCTCCATTTGCGTTGGTTTTCATTAAATATTTGTTTTACTCCTGGAACTATTTCATTTCCGATTCGTGCATTATTGTCACCCATAAGAATTTAGGGCTCTTCATGAGGTATTTCATCCAGGATGGTTTGCAATTGTTCGCAGAATGCCTCTCATTTCTCCTTAGGTTTTTATAGATAGATATGACATTTAAGTTTTGGTAGTAGAAATTTCTTTTCAATCGTACTTACTGTTCACTGCGTGATGGGTATTTCTGGATATTTATCATTAAATAAATTACACACTTCCATTTGAGTTCGAGATTTGTCTCCATACCCAATCATCATGAGTATTTCAATTCTTTGCTTTACACTAAAATTCATTTCTACTTAAAATTAATTCCAAGCAATAATACAGAACATTCACGAATAAGTACAATTATTGTACTACTTAATTGTTATTGAACGTTACTAAAAATAATTACAGTATACCAAAAACTAGAAGTAGGCTACTTTTTTGCAATTGATAATAAATAATTTATTTTCTTAGCGCATATCTTTCAAATTATATCCATTAGACCCGAGTATTATACTTTTTTGAAATCAGCAGATTTTTATCGATCTAAAAATGTCCTAAAATACAGGGTGGTACATTTAAAAAAGACCGGTGACGTCATCACTGTAATGTGTATCACCTTGTATATTGAAATTTTATTGTAAAATGTAGCACATTAAATTTAAAAATCGACGTGGTTTAAATTTTTTTAAAAAGGCTTTTTATTTAGGAAATATAGAATTTATTCCATACTTTACGGACACACTGTATATTATCTGTACCAACACCAGTTCCATCAGTTGGATCGTTTTACGAATCATTATTGTAATCATTAATTTTACAGATTTTATTGTTATTAATAGGAAAAATTACGTTTCTTTTTTTACATAAAAAATAGTACCGTAACACGGTGTTACTTTGCAAAATATTTTTGAGTATTTATTAGGAGTTTTAGTATTATTTTTAGTATTATTTTTTTTAACATCACTCGAAAGAAGATCTGAACTTTTATTTAAATATCTATTAAACAGCTTTTAATACATCTCTTATGTATGTATCCACTACTAGATAGTACATATCTACTTTTTATGCATAATATTGCATAATTAAAAAAATAACCTAATTTTATTAGTGGTGCAAAGTATACTCTAGAGAAGTGATACTTTGCACCACTCTATATTTAAATAGTATTTGGCCACGAAATGTATGCTGGTACATAGTATGTAATCCGATAGTATTTTAAAACTTTGCACCAATTAAATCCCCAAAAAATGTTCATAAGGGAAGCATAAAAGTATAGAAGATTGCTACATTTTAATTGAACAAACTTTATTATAACGACAATAGTAAAAATACAAAATTTGAAACAAATCCCACCATAATTTGTCGAATTGTAGAAAAATGTACAATCCTCGTCTGCAAATTTTACGAACTTTTAACGATTTTGCCATGGCATTGATTATTTCTCCATCATGTTCTATTGCTGTTTTCACTCTAGGATAAACATAATCTTTGTAGAAAAATAAAACGTATTCACCAATATTTTTGTACCATCATTTAATTCTTTTTAAAGTTTTTAATTTTTTTGAGCAATATTTATTCCAAGAGAACCTGAGGCGAGTTTTTATGGTCGTCGTCTGAAGTGGTCGTCCAAAACAATGTCTTTCTCTTAACCATCTATGAGTTGGTATTTCAGTTAGATCTTTTAAACTTATTTCAGAATGGGTAATACTTTATTTGTTTTTAATTGCTCCAAGAGCGGTGTTACATCGCAAAGAACGATACCAATTTTTTTAAATCCCTACTTTAATATCTCATTGCTATTCTTTTGTATTTTTTTGAATAAAGACCTTAAGTGCGTTGGAAAATGATGCTTCTCAAGGACGTTTGATCTACTTCCTACATGAGTTTCCTTATATTTAGATAAATTTTTCCTCCAGGCCTTTTTCATTGGACTAAATAATTTAACATCTAACGGTTTTGTAACATGGGTGCTATTCGAAGGCCAACCTATAAAATGAATGTCACGTTTTCGACATAAATCCATGACTTCAACATTAATATGAGAAGGCAAATTGTCTCCTAAAATGAATTTTTTTTGGGCAATTTTTTTAAGCCTGGGCCATAGAACAGTGTTAAACCAATTTGCAAATGTCTGTGATTCGAACCAATCAGATGAAGTATTTGCATAACGCGTGCCAGACAAGTCATTTTCAGTCCAGGTGTCCAGAAATGCTTGGATTTGTACACCACATAAAAAAGTAGTAGTTTACCAGTTGCATTTGCACAAATCATACGAATGCTACTCTTTGAAAAATTACAAATTCATTTTGAATGTTCAACCGCGCATTTAGTTAATACCTTTTTTTGTCTGGGACAATCTGTTAAATAAGCCCTGTTATAATTAAAAATACCATGTAGCTCCAGACTTGTTAATGTTTGTTTTGAATTTTCTATGTATTCAGTCATTTGATCTGCATTGTGTGCTGCTCTATTTCTTTTTATGTTTGAGGATATCCTTGCAGTAATTTCCTTATGACGACTTCAAAATGATATGACCTAATCCATACCTAAGGTGTTATCCGTAACAGGAAATCCACCGTCACTAAGGCCATGGATGCATTGTACGAAGCATCTTTCCTCTTCGTAAGAGAATATTGATGAGTATTCAGGTTTTCGAGCGTGTACTCCTTTTACTTTGTAAAAATTATTTGTGGTTGGAATGGTACAGGATTCAGCATCAACTCTTTTACTCATGCTATTTTTTTTTATTGTGCCATTTATTTAAAATTAAAGTCATCGATGATAATAGTTGCAAACATTGCGGCAAGCTAGGTGACCTCGATCACATCTTCTTTGAATGTCCTAAATTTATTCAGCATTCAAACTCCCTGTATACAAAATTAACTAAATGCAATACATACGCTCCATATAATATACAGTCGTTGTTAGCCATAGGTTCTGTAACAATATATAATTTAATTATAGAATTTTTGTCAGACACATGCATAGCTTTATAAATCTGGTACTCTTTAATGAAAATTTTCATGAGCGTTTATAGGGTTAGACTTGTACCCTTTGTTTATCCTATATGTAACAATATCTTATCCGTGGTCCAGTATTGTTTGTCTGTTAAAATAAATGTCTTGACGGACCCCTAGACGAGAAGCGAGTGTCCTTGTATTTTCCTTCGACGTGTTCTTGTATTAATTATTCGTCTATTTCGTTTTAGGGATATCGCTGTGCATTTGTCTGAGAGAAATAATCTGTACTTATCTGTGTATACTTTTTTAAGGAATATATTATAACCTTTCGAGACTGGCTGAATGACAAAAGTCAATGCCACAAAAAAAAAATATTTTTTATTGTTGACAAATATACCTTCAAATATTTTTCTATGTAGACTGCATATTTTCGAAGTCCCAGTTTCCTTTTATAAGGTCTGGAAATTTGCTGAAAATTATTTTTCCGTTTAACTTTTACTCTTGGGAATATTTTTCACCACTTCCAAGTTGGCGGAGCAAGGTATACTCAATTCCATTTGTATTAAGTGCACGTATAAACAATGTTTTTTTGTTATTTCTATTCTGGTTTAAAATCGTTATTTTAACAACTAAAAATCACAATCGGTTATATTATATGCCATTAGACGTGTACTTACCAATTTTTGTCTGCTGGGACTGTCTGCATGATATGATTTAGAATATTTCCGATTTCAGATTTAAATAATAGAACTTCGTAATTAATATTTGAGCCGTTGCTGATAAATAACTGCTACCGGAAGGACAGTTGCGCTTCTCTTACTAAAGTATTACGAATATCATACGAATGCTACTTCGTTGTTATTACGACGTTGTTTTAGAGGTAGTAAAAATATCTAAAAAAATTGAGCGTATATTTACAGACAATATACTTTTACAAAAAAACGTCAAATAAACGTCAAAGTGTAAATAAGAACTTAAAAGTTCTCAGCATTTTAAAGTTTAATTTGGAGTAAAGAAGTTTACTGTGATTTGTTAAGTGCCATCGCATTATAGAGGATTCATCATGTCCGTAACATCAGATGGAAGTTCCAACGTAATTAGCTCTGTACCACAACATACCAACACAGTTAAATCCTACTCAAAAGTTCTAAGCCAACATGCATACCCTAGTCCTGAATAAGCGATCGTTTTCTTTTCAAAGGATGGATTACGCCTACAGGACTACCTCATACCACTAGGAGCACTTATACAGCCCAAAAACATCTTATTTTCTTCAAGATTGTCAAATTATCGAGTATGCATGTATCTAGCGAACAAAGAAATTGTGGATAACGTTATGCAGGTACATGATGGTGTAATACTAATAATTGGTGAACCAGTTCAAGCTAGAAAATATATTACTTCAGCGGATAGGTTAGTTCTATCAAATGTATGCTCTCAATTCCCCATGATATTCTTATTCATGAATTAGAAAACCTAGGTCTCAAGCTAATGTCATCAATGACCTTTTTTCGTATTAGCTCTACCTTACCGGAATTTAATCATATTTACAGTTTTAGAAGACAAGTTTTTATCAACCTGGTTATAAATCCTTTACCAGAATCTTTTTTGATTAATTACGATAACACATCCTATCGAATTTTCTTGTCCCAAGATAATCAGTTATGCTTTAACTGCAAACAGCCAGGACATAATGCTAATAATTGTAAAAATCCCACAAACTCTCAACAATCACCCACACCTATTTCAACATCGTTAAACACTCTTTCACAAATGGACACCATAGAAAAACTTCCCAATCAGCAATCTACTTCCCTTAGAAACAGTACAAATCCTGAACATGTCGAACCAAAAGAATCCTCAGTTACCAATACCATTACACCTCCAGAAAAGAACAGCGCTATATCACTAGATATTATTCAACAGACAAGCCGTAAACGTGACGTAGATGAAATTCTCTCACCTTCACCAACATATACACCAAGTGGAAAACGAAGGAAGCAAATTGGACATTATTTGAAGATATTATAGAAAAACATGTCACAAACTGTAAAATATCCAACAATATTGACACAGACATCGAAACCTTCTTCAGCATCATCTTAGATGCAGCAGAGATAACCATTAAAAAAACTGCACTTGTAACAAAACATAAACCAGTTCCGTGGTGGAATGAACAATGTAAGACATGGATCGAAGCTTCCAAAAAAGCCTTTAACAAATACAAAAGATATAAAACACTTAACAATAAAATAGAATTTCAAAAACTTAAATCTAAAGCTCAGTTAACAATAAAGACTTTAAAAAAAATTTCGTGGGCTTAATTTGTGTCCAGTATAAACAGTAGGACCCGTATGTCTAAAATGTGGAAGAATGTCAAAAAAATATCTGGAATACCGGCTTATAACAAAATCACTCAACTAAAGACAGATAATAGAATAATCACAGATGACCTAGAAATAGCAGAAGAATTTGCTAATACGTATAAAGATAGATGTAATACAAGCAAGTATAGTAATAGTTTTATCAACTTTAAACAGAACGAAAAATGCAATGTAATTATACCATTTGTAGATGACACAGATGCTTTAAACTCCAAATTTAATATGAATCAATACAAAGATGCATTAAACTTATTTAAAGAAACTAGTGAGGGTCCAGGTAATATCCCAATGGTTTTTTTTAAGCATCTGAGAATGCACATAATCATCTTCTTAACATATTTAATATTATTTGGACAGAACAGAAGTTTCCAACAGCGTGGAGAGATTATATTATAATACCAATTTTAAAACCAAAATGTCCCAAAACAGATCCTAAGTCTTATAGACCAATTGCACTAACATGTACTGCATGCAAACTGTTAGAAAAAATGGTCAATCGTCGTCTCCTCTGGACACTCCAGAACAAAAGTGGTTTCCGACAAAATAGATCAACTCTAGACAATATTATAGATCTAGAAAGTAGTGTACATGAAGCCTTCTCTCTTAATCAACAATTTATTGGAATATTCTTCGACATGAAAGAGCCTTTGATACAGCTTGGCGCCACCGTATCATCAGATTACTGTACGATTTAGAAATTAAAGGACACTGCCATGCATTTATAAAAAACTTCTTACATAAAAGGTATATGCAAGTTAGAGTAAATGGTAACTTGTCCTCAAAAGTGGAATTAGAAAACGGAATTCCCCAGGGATCTGTTATAAGTCCTACGCTATTTATAGTTGTCATAAATGATGTTTTACGTAATTTAAAACTTTCACTTAAAGGCCGCTTATATGCTGACGATCTCGTAATATTTGATCAAAGCAAAAACTTAAACAACCTCTCACAACTTGCACAGAGTTTCTTGTTAGATATTGAAAAATAGTCACAGGAAACTGGACTTATCTTTTCAACAACTAAAACTAATATATATGGTATTTTCTAAAAAGTAAGTCAGTACACGAATCCCATTATATCTATACAACCAATTACTACAACAAAAAGATTCGCTAAAATTGTTAGGAGTTACTTTTGACAGAAAGTTGAATTGGAAAGAACATATCAATAATCTAACATGTAAATGTTATAGAAGATTAAATTTACTAAAAATTCCAGCACACAAGAATTGGGGTTAAGACAGGAGTACATTGTTAATTATATACAGAACTATTATACGATCGCAACTAGATTACGCGGCTGTAGCTTACGACTCAGCATCAAAATCAGTACTTAAAAAGCTCGATACTATTCACAACACAACACTCAAAATATGTCTGGGAGCCTTTTGTACAGCACCGAGTGAAAGTTTACTTTGCGAAGTAAATGAATTGTCGTTAAATAATAGAAGAGCTTACCTTAGTCTAACGTATGCAACAAAAATTAAGGATAATGAAAAAATCCTGTCTATAGAAATACTTTTACTGATAATTTCCAAAACCTCAATGCAAATCATCGTTCTGTTAAACCTTTCTATAAAATAATGAAAGACCATTTGCATCTGTTTGATATTGTCATACCTGAATGTCTTCCATACACATTATGATCATAATCCACCTTGGATTCAAAACATACCATCATATAACTTTGAACTTACGTCATTTGACAAAAACTCCACTAATCATGATTTAATTATTTTCCATTTTAGAAAAATCCTTAGTCGTTATAAAAATCATATCCAAATATACACTGATGGTTTAAAATCATCCGATGGTGTGGGAGCGTCTGTAGTAATTTCAGAGAAGGTCCTTAAATTCAAACTATCTAATGTCAGTACTATCTATACAACTGAACTGTGTGCTCTCTATCGCGCCATAGAACTAATCAATCTGACAACAAACTGCAAATATATTATCTTAACAGACTCACTTAGTGCCATACAAAGCATCCGACAACTTTATTCAAAAAACCCGCTTTTAAAAATAATTAAAACGGTCCTTCTTCAGGCTTATATCAATCACAATGAGATAAATTTCATCTGGATCCCATGCCATATAGGAATAAAAGGCAATGAAACTGCTGACCATAGTGCGAAAAACGCGATAGTGAGTGACGTTTCCGAAATCGTAAACACATCGGTATCAACGGATATAAAAGCTTACATAAAAAAATCAATCTTAAGTGCGTGGAAAAATAAATGGAATGTGTCGAATTCAAAATTAAAACAAGTGAAACCTACGTCAAGAAGCCAAGAAATAATAATAATAACGCGCCTCAGACTCGGACATACTAGGTTAACGCATTAACGCAAACGTGTAATACGACATTAACAATAATGCACATATTATGTGAATGTCCCTTCTACAATCAACGAAGTAACAACAAGATACCAGGAACACTTCTAGAAGCTCTAGGTGCAGACTGTAATTTTAACAATACTCTGAATTTCTTGAAAGACATTAAGGCTGTTTTATCGGTGCACCAAAACCTAGGGACAGTGTTTTCTCTCTTATATACTGACAAAATGTCTCGAAATTTGGACACGTTATTCGAAATTATGTTGCCTTTAAACTGATGGTTTTACTTTTTTTATTTTTTTGAAACTTCTGTTGAAAAATTGGAATATACTGTTTAACGTTCTATTATAACCAAACTTTTTACGCCCATCACTCGAAAGAGTTTTTTTTTCTGTAATCGTTGATTTTTGTTTCACCTTTCTGTGTCCAGTAATAGTCGAGAAAAGCGTGTTCAAATTTTAAAGAAAATTGCTAAGAAATACTGAAATCTAATAGTGAAACGTGTTACTCATCATTAGGCTTAGTTTCATCGTTATCGCCTTCGTGACGTCAAATCTCATGAACGTACGGTTAGTTAGTTCGTGTTAAAACTAATTTGAATGGAGAATAATGTATTTGTTGTCATTAAACTACCCGTCGGCCGGCGGCACTGAGTAAAGATGGTCTCGCGTAAGCAGTGTAGAAAAGTACGTGATACGCCCATTTCAAATCGCAGTGTACTTGAACTGCTAAAACAGCCTTAATAAGTACCACAATATTTAATAAAATAAATTGTAGTGCAGTAATTGTACCTAATGTAATCCATTAAATTTTCGCTAATGGCCATTTGGTCGATGCAATTTTCTAAATAAAAAAAAATATATAGTTTTACACGTTCAATAAAAAGTTACCCTGGTCAGTTGAAAATAAGCTTGTTTTATGATATCTGAATATTCAGGACACTTTTCCTTAGTGTAGTGAAGTCCAGTATATACCACTGATAGCTTGATTTTCCACTCATATTTTCCTTCATGTATTTCTTTTGTTGATCACGCGTTGAGTGTAAACACTATTTTTGATGCCCTATTGAGGTCTGCAGGTCGAAATATTTGTTCTTAAATTTCATTTAAAATTGTTGTGTCCTTTTCTTCAATCTCTCACGATTAATCTCCCAAAAAATTCATCGATGTTTTTATTTGGCAATTGATCTCTTTTAAAGAATTTGACATTTTTATCAATAAACTTTTTGAAGAGTCTACGACTATGTGTTAAATTTACCCAAAACAGTATTATATTTCCGATCTTTTTCAGTTCTTTTTTACCTACATTTTTATTTTCTAAAATTTTTTCTAAACCAAACATGGGTTTTAATTGAACAAGCCTCGTAAGATATGCTGTATTCGGAATGGCTCATATTGTACGTTATTTATAAATTATAAAATACATATTATAGTACATTTTTAATATTATAAAAATTAAAACTCACCACATAGATATATAAATCTTCAAAATTATAATATATTAAAAGGCTCAATAAGTTCTGGTGTAATGCGATGTGGCCTTAAACTTAATTTAAGGACTATCTAATTTTGTACCTGCAAAAAGGGACAAAAATATTGTGAAGGTAATTTTAAGTCAGAAAACTTGAATGAAAAGCACGTTCACTTACTCTCTAGACAGATAACCCGCAGTCTTAAGGGATAGAGGTCTAACTCTAAGGTATCCTAGAACGTACGTGCTGAAAATAGGTTTTTTATTAAAATGACATGATGTCTATCGACTACAAATGACCAAATTAAAGCGATTTGTTGTCAGCGCTATTAATTTACATACCAGTAAAATTGTAATTTTATTTTTAACGAAATTGAAAAGGAAATTTGTTTTTAAAGTAGTACAAACATAAATGTTTAAAAACATGTAAGGTAAATTCGGTCGTTCTCCGAAAACAATTATTACTATCATCCCCAATAAAACAATATCATCATAGATATACCATAAATTTTCAGTTTTCCAAATTGTAAGTTTCCTTAATACTATAAATGTACATTATTGTACATATTATCCTACACATTTGTGTATAGAATAAATGTATTTTAAAACTAAATTCTTTATAGAACAGAGCTTTCAATAAAGTTTGAAAATTTCATAAGTATAACAACGGCTGCTTTATTTAGAAAAAAGTTAAAATAATAACATATTTATAACATGACTGAAGAGGTTTTAAGTTTAATATTGGCGATTCCTGGATATTTATTCTGTCTTTTTTAAAACGTTTCATTTCATTTAAAGAACATATTATAGTGCTTTTATTCCTGCTATTGTTCTTACTAAACTTTAAAATCGGTTATGGAGGCGCGAACAAACAAATATTTTACTTCTCATACCAAACTCCTCAATCTTTTAATTGCACCCTATTTTTTTGGGATTTTTGCAACATAGTATTTTCAATATACCAATAATTCAAATGCATCTAATTTAAATGTTTCTTAATTATGGTTGCGTTATGGTGCACGCCTCCTTTCTTACTTCTGTGATTGATTATGGTGCCAACTAAACTTGTAATTCTCACTTGTTCAAAAGTTTTCTCGTTAACTGTTAACCTTCCATTTTTATTTTGTCATGAATTTGAAATCTTCATAAATTTTGTTTTTTTATTATTTGTTGAAAGACCGTATTATTTTATATGATTAACTATCTTGTTTATCTGCTTCTGCAAATTTTCGAGATTGTCTGTCAAAATAACAGTGTACTTCGTATAGCTAATGTTATTAATTGTTGTTTAATTTACCTTTATTCCAGAGAGAGAAGGGTTATTCTTAAAATTTTTCTAGAGTATGCATTAAAGAAAAGGTGACAACACCCAGCCCCGTAGCATTATTTTTTTTAATTTAGATTTCTTTTGATGTGTTTTCAATAATGCGTAACTATTGCTTGGACTACTATATAGACTTTGTATGATATGACGTTCATTAACTCTCTATTGCATGAATTTATTTATTTTATTTTTTGACAAAATAAAATAAAAATGTATTAAATTACTGTTAAGAGATGTATGTAAAATTCACCGTTACACATTTTTTTTAAATATTCCCGTTTTTGAGAAAAAAAATTGTGCTCATTTGGGAACATTATGTATAAAAACTTTTATTAGAACCAATTATCATACACATTAGATCGATGTATTGTCAGTATAAAACTATTTCAAATTGTGAAACTTCTTAATACAGTTACTACTTTAAGAATGAAAGCATAAATTCACCATACATTTCTCGCACTATACCCTTGATTTTCCATTACTGTTTCTCATCTTACATTTTTCCCTTTTCACAGTCCAGTTTGACCAGTTTGAAAACTGATCTGTTTGTACATATATATTGGGTCTAGGTTTAATGCATCTTCTTTTGGATGATTGTTCGGGTGTGGAACTTCTTGGCCGACCTACTTTTCTTTTTTGTAAAACACCACTGTTAGTTAGTTGTTCAGCTAGAATTGTTTTGAAATTCAGCAGTGGTATAATCTCTTCAGTTTTTCCAAATTGTTTTTTGATATGTTTATCTAATAGCCAAGCATTGACCACTACTACATCCAGCATATGATATAAAATACGGTGGCATCATTTTTTGCTTTTGATTTTGATTGGATATAATCCCAATAAAAAATCTTACAGATCCACACCGCCTATGTGCCTGTTATATTGTTGTACAATGTCTGGGCAATCAATTTCTTTTCTAATTCTTTCGGTGCCAAAGAATCTTTCCACTTTGGCTGTTGGTTGAGTTCCACAATAATCTGACAGTAAAGACACAATTTTGCTGTCACACCACTGGACTGTATATATTGCAGTATTCTTATAAGTACCAGAGTTTTCTTGAATGCTTCCACTTTGTAATTTTTTAATTTCTTTCTTTTGCCAACCTTTATAATTCAGAATTCGATTTGTACGGATTGTTGCTATAAAACGTATGCATCGTTTTGACAAATATGACACCAGTGGTATATTTAAAAAATAATTATCGTAAAAGAGTTTGTGGTATTTATTGGACGGTAATTCTCTGCTTAATCGAACTACAACATTACTCCCAGCTCCCACTACTTCATTCGGTAATTCTGTGTAACCATCTTTTCCAGTCAAAATTTCAAAATTATATGAAAATTCTGAGATTCCTGAGAAAACCCACATTTTGTATCCCCAGGCTTTTTGACATTGTATGTCATTATACTCGAACGTCCTTTGAACGATAACTTGTTCGTCACAAGATAAGTGTTCTTCTAAAGGTATCTGCAAACACGATCTTTTTATTTGTTCGATTAGGGGCGAGATTTTATTAAGACTCAGTGTATTTTCTAAATTATAACTAAAATAAAGAAACCTTTTGTTCGTTTCAAAACGATTGATAGGCATTACATCTGTAACTTGTGAAATTCTTGTTATCGGAGCCCGATAGCGTCTTGAGGTAGGTTTTCTTATTAAAGACATCCACAGCAATATCTCCATAAAATTTTCAATTTCTACAGGACATGTGGTAACTGGCTTTTGTGGATTTGTTTGAGCGCTGTATATACAAGTTTGTCAAACTACCTCAAATATAAAATCTGGTGTCAAAAAAACTAAACAATTTGTAAGGAGAATTGAGCTGCAATATGTTGGTTGGAAGTAATTCACTATCTTCAAAATGCAGTTCATCTAAATTTCGCACAGTTTTTGAAGGACGCCATGTCATATAACTTTTTTTGATAGATTTTTGTTTCGTAGAAAGTTCAGTATCCGATTCATCGGTTGATAAATCATCATCTTCGTTATCAGAATCTTCTTGACTGTCAATGATTACTCTAACCCTGGTGGTTTGTGCAGCTAACGGCTCGACCTTATCTTCATAAAATAGTTTCAAATCTGCACTTTCAGAAGAAATCTGTCGTAACTTATAGGGCTAAATAATTTTTGCTCTATTATTGTAAAACCATGTTGATGGAATACTCTCAAATTCATCCATTTTTTTTTTGAAAAGAAACCTAAGAAATTAATTTATTTAAACCAATAATGAATTAAAGAAGTCTAAAAGAACTTGCAAAAACAAACTATAAAATATTTTTTTTTCAGTGTCAAAAATTATCTTTAGCGCGCAATGTTTCTGTACGGAAACTGTAACAATTTGGGTCAAATACTAACAATAATAAAATAAATTTATTATTTAAATATATAAGTAGATCCTTACAAGACTTATAAACGTATACATAATTTTTATTTTTTAAACTTATTATTTTTAGCTAATATTCGAAAATAAAATAAACATGCTACACTAACAACCTACTCCAAGGTCACTTCAAACAAAACCGCTATTTATTCAAACACCCGATGGGTATATCAGCAACACACAATACACATCTAAGAACGAATGTTCCCAAGAGGGAATAAGATGTGCACGCGGTTAAAATTGTCGATAGCAAATACTCATGGAAATTTTATATTTTGAGTTTCCATTTCTGTCCTTTATGCAATAGAGGGTTAAAGTCTATTAGGTTTCTTCTAAGAATTCATATTCTTGAATGAATGAATAAAGTATTGACGTCCTAACATGTCAATATTTTAATTTCAATGAGTTGCTATCAACAAGTCCTCGTAGACACTTTGTCTCAGGACCAGCAACCTCATGTAGACTCTTACGTTGCCATGTCATCAATTCCACTTGTAACTTTAACATCATAACATATACGATGGAATAGTGTAACCTTAATTTAAATTAATAACATGTAACGGGTTTTTACCCAAATATTTAGTGGTTCAAAACATGTACACCTAGTAAGTATTAACCACATTTTGTATTAACCTTTGTCAAAATTTAAATTTCACGTTTTTCTTTAATTAAAGTGGGTATATACTTTTAGGATACACTGATGATGGACTATAGATTCCGAAAACGTTTTGTGATTGTGATGTAGCCCGATTGGGTGTTTAATTACATATATAACTTTTATAAAGGATTTTAAATATTTTTTTTTTAAATAATAATTAACAGTTTAAAAACTTTACCAAAAGTCCATGTGTTTCGTTTCTATTATTTCTAAAATATCAATAAGTAATTCATTGGTCCAGGACTTTTCTTAGGTTAAATCATAACTAGTACTTGTAGTACTTCTTCTTTTGTAATTTCTGAACCTCTCTCTCTTTCATCGAAAGATACGTACTTTATGTTTCGTTTTTCGTCCTCGTAGAGTTCTTCGATTTTTTTTCAGCGTATTATTTTTTCCTCATCAAAATACTGCTTTCCTCATCAAAATACAAAATATTGTTTTTTTGTTATAACCCTGCCATTTCTTTGAAATTTTTTATGTAGGTTAAACAAGTCAACATTATTAAGAAGTTCTTTGACTTCTTTAAATTTCCTCTCAAAGTATACCTGTTTATTTCTATGATTTTGTTTCTGTTGTACTTGTTAAAAATTCTATATTTGAGAGTGTCTTTGTTCTTGGCTTGTCTACGGTGTTTTATCATACTTAACATCTCGTCGTTTATCCAGCTATTTCTGTTTCTTTTTTACAGACTCTTTCAATATATATTTGCAAAAATCGAGGAGACAGCTTTTTATTGTCTACCAATGTTGATTGATGTCTTCGATTTTATTGTCTGATTTATCTGTACACTCAGATATTTTTTGTTTGATATTTCATCTTCAACCAGGATCTTTCAATGTTTATTCTAGCTAATTTATGGTATTTCTTAATGCCTTTAGGTATACTATTGGCGATTAGTTGTTTGTGATAGCATGAGACATCTGGTACTGGATATGTTTTTAATGCTTTAGTAATATTACCATGTCTCTCGTTAAGCATGATGTAGTCTATTTTTTTGATTTCTGAATATTTCTCTGTATTATCCGCTTTTTATAACACTTTCTCTATCCTTGGTCACCGACTATTCTTCCAGCAACTCTCAAAAAAATCAGCATTCACTTTTCCATGATTATATTTCCATAACTTTTTTAATTAGCTATTCTACGAGTATCCACGTAAAATTATGTACAAATACAATTGATTCATTAAAACAATTGTTTTAAATGTAATAAAAATGTAGTTCCTGCAGGAGACTGAGGAGAAAGATACAGTTAAGTGAAGACCTGAGACAGATAAAAAGTCAGACTAAGTTAGGAAAGTTATATATATATATATATATATATATATATATATATATATATATATATATATATATATATATATATATATTATATTATATTATATATATATATATATATATATATATATATATATATATATATATATAATTAAGGAAATTTTGTTAAGGCCGTTTTGGTAATTTTCAAGTTTTCAAGATAAATCATTTAAAAATTATGCCCCTTAAAAAAATATGCCTTAGTTTAACCATGTGCTTCCAAAAAATGTTTTTGTGGCCTGTCTGGTCTATAGCTAAATCCACTTTCTTACAGCATCTTAAAGAGGCTTTGATTATCATTTAGTGACTGCGTTAGGTGCTTTCATAAAATGTTTTTGTAGACTATCCTATAGTTAAATCCTCTTTACAACAGGATCTTAAAGAGGCTTGTTTTTCCTCCCTCGTAAATAAATTACTCGCTTAGAACTCTCAGAAGGCTAGATATTGTAAGAGGAAACTCTAAAATAATTCATTTTTTGTATTGTTTACATTTTATATTACATAGATGCAAAATGTCTGGGAAAGAATGCAGTAATGAACACCACAGTAAATTGATTTTAAATAAACATAGTGAAATCGACTTGAATTTCATATGTTACTTTAAGTAAATTTTTAAGATTTTTAAATATTAGAATATTATTTATACTATTCTTTAAATATGTGAATTTTAGAATAAATAATCTGTATTTACTTTTCATGTTAATAATTGGAAATATTATGGGTTTGAATTTTATATGTTACTTTAAGTGAGTATATTATAGCAGTGCTTTAACATCTAAATAATAACAAGACAGCACGACGGTGGTCTATTGGGACCTCAAATAAGGTTATATTTTTATTTCCTTTTAGTTAGTATTTTTGAAACACAATAGTTTTATTTGTACTTATAGGGTATTTTCTTCCATCTGATGGAAATATTTTGTTTGTTTATGCCTACTTTGTATAATATTAAAGTAGATCAAAAATAAGTAATATATTTGACATATTAATTTTGACAGCTTGCCACACTTACAAAAAATCAAATTGTTCTATTTTACAAAAATTGATTAAAACAATAATGAAACTGAAAAACTGTAATAGTTTCGACAAATAGGAAATCTTATGATTTCTATTGTTAATATAGGAACTATATTAAAAAACACAAAGAATTTCATCAACATTCTATGACACAGAAAATACAGAAAAATTAATCACGTGCACAGTTTCTTAGGTTTTTTTGCTATATACATATACACTCCTCACAGCAGCAGGCTACGATATTATGATCCGTGCATAATCAACATTTTCATGTTGCAAAACATGTGCAAAAATATCGGGTTTTCCTTTTCTTGCAGTATTTGCAATGCCCTCTTTTACCTGGTGGTGAATTAGGTCGGTTTTGGATCGGCATTCCAGAGTATTTCATAACAGCTTGTCGAAAGTTAGAATGTAATCCTGACGTTGTAGCCCTTTGCTCCAAATAACTTTTTACTAGGTCTCCTCCTAATTTTTTGTTGTCCTTAGTTGTCTTCGTTGTTTAGTATATTCCGTATTAGGATTATTATGTTTGATAATTACAAAAGCGTTTATACTGGCGATATTTAGGAACTCATAAAAAATTACAAGTGGCCATCTTTTAGTATTTCTAGACACATCGTAATATGACGCCATTTTATTTACAATATCTACTCAATATTTGGTATCATTGTGGAATAAAATCATCGCTGGCTTCCTGCTAGCTTCGTCTACTGTATCAGTGTGATGAAAGGATGAAAGTAGTAACACATTTTTATTCTTTTTGGGTACATGCGATGTTTCCATCATATGTGCTCCAAAACTAAAAGCAGAGAAACATACCGGCTGGACTTTCACATTGCTCATAATTGGGGGCAATCATTTTCTTTGGGACTGAATCGTACCTACAACTGTTATCCTGTGTTCTCTTTTCAGTTGGATAACCAGGTTGCAAGTAACAAACCAGCGATCCATCGTAATATTTCTTTCTGTTCCATAGAAAGGTTCACACATCCTGTAAGGAAAATATTTTGCCTACCATAGGGTAAGATAATGTGGGGTAGAAAATTGGGGACTGAAATTATTGGGGTGTAGATGGGGCAAGCAAAACAAATCGATACTTGTGCGGACGGCACTCTGTCTTTACTTTAAAATTTAATCATTTAAAAAGTTACCTGAATTTTACGGTTTAACTTAAAATTTCTGAAACCATAACTGGAAATATAACTGGGGTTGAACTCTTCGCCACACGATCAAATACAAACTGCTCAGGAACAGAACAGGAACAAAGCGAGGTTGAAGGGGACACTTATGCAAATCTTGAACATGGCTTCTAAAAAAACTGGAACACGTGGGCTTTTTCCAAATTTGTTGTACACGACACAAATCTCTTAGGTACTTAGAGAAATGGTGATTATTCTTTCTTAAAATTACTGTTTTCGACAAATTTTTGCCGGACTCTTTACCGACACACTCAAACGTCTGCCTTACGATTTACGAATCGTGAAAATAATCTTGGATCTACTTCCAGATTTATTGCGTCTTAGAAAAAAGAACACATGACTTTGCAAAATTTTTCGACTTGATTTAGGATCGTAGAAAATTAAACGCAATTTAAACTTCCGTTGAAAACAGATAAACCCATACATCCAATATCGTACAGGGGCGTCTTTAGAAATTTTTAAACTAAAAAATTTATTATGCAAATTTTTAAACCAAAAAAAATTATTATGCTACAATCCTTCTAGTAACTGCTGCACATGAATTATCTACTTTATATGATCCATATTATTCGTGTAAAATGTTTTCGCGTCGACAGTGGCAAATAGTTTAATACCATATTTTTTAGTTTTGTTTGGAAGGTATATGCAGAAACTACATATTCCACGAAAAGTAAAAAGCATCTCATCGAGAGTTACATAGTTAGCAACGGTATAACACGTTTGACTGTTTTTTAGAAATGTTTTAAAAATCACTCTTATCGGACTCTTTCGTCTCTGGTTTGTTTATTATCAAAACGTATTACTTTGGCGTATTTTACAAAACGAATGTTGGTGTATTTTACTACAAGTTTAATAATATTTTGCATTAGAAGATCCCACTATTTAATGGGACTAATTGCGTTATTTGAGAAAGAAACTATATTCTCCCGTCGTGTGCGAATATTTGTCGGTGGTGCAAATTCCTTCTATTTAGTTCCATTCTTTGCATAATAATATAATCTCCTGTCAGATTGTTCGTTCTTCATTAATTGTTTGTTCTTAAATCGTTGGTGTTGCTTCCGGGATATTCCCTTGCTCAGATTCCGTGTCACGATCGCAAAACTCTTCTCTATTCTTCTTCTTCTTAGGGTGTCTGTTCGTTTCGAATGTTGGCGATCATTCTGCCTATGATGACTTTGTTGGTTGCTATACAAAATATTTGTATTAAGGTCTTTCTATACCATGCTCTCAGGTTAGCAAGCCAGGATATTCTTCTTCGTCGTGAGGCCCTTTTCCCTTCAATTTTACCTTGCAAAATGCATTGAAGTAGATCGTATCTATCTATATATCTATCTTCTCTATCATCGTCGGCAATAGAACTATCGGAATTATGTTCTACATTCGAAGTTACTCCTTCATATAGAGTAGTTAGACGTTGAATTTCTCTTATAAGGAAATAATTGTCCTATTCATCACTGAAATAATTGTCCTAAGTTTTAATGTCAAAAATTAATAAAAGAGCTACTAAACCTTAAAAACAGGACATGCAAATTGATGAATAAAACAATTACCTGCTACATATAGTTTTTGCGAAATCACTTTATTTTCAGACCTAATTCACACGAAACCAAAATAACAAATGAGGCATATTTAAGAATTACACTGCATATTCTCAATTGGGGAAACCCAGCCCAGTGAATACCACCTGTATAATATTTTTACATAATTTTCTATGATTTACTCATCAATTTAGGTACCCGAAACTAGAGGGAAAATATAATAAATAAGTAAAGTTTAAAAAAAAAATTATGAAACGATTTTTTTTGTAAAATATAATGTAAATGTAGGTGTTCATTTTTATGAAAGGTACTGAAAATCCCGACAATGTAGATTATTTATTTTTAAAAAAATAACATTTTATGACGTAGGCTTGGTTTGACAGGCCACCGTTGTCGAACGGAGTGTTAAGTTAATATTGAAACTCAAGCTATTAGAGGTGGGCTAAATATCACTACCCTGTGATTTAGCAGCGGTGATTAAAAAATAACAATCACGGCCTGTGAATAACAATAAAATATACTGTGACTCTGATTTCAGTCTTATTCTATGTCTGTAGTTCTTGATCGCTAAAACGTGATGTATCACGTTAGTTCGTCTCAATAGATCGTCTTCGGAGGAATATGAACATCGCTTAGTACGTAAACAAAAATTATTTGAAAAAATGAAAAGGGTATTTAGAGTTTTAGTTTATTAATTTGGTGTAACTCGTCATATTTGTATTGATATTTAGTCATTTTTATTCTCATACATTTTAAAATTAGTAGTTTATAAAACTTTTTTATTAAAGTGGGTCATAATTAATCGTCATGCAATATTTGTAAGGCAAAGTTGTTTTATAAAACGTTCACATATAATTTAAAAAAACATACGCAAGTAAAACATCCGACCATATCGGATATGTAGTGTACACAACACGTGTAGAATTTTATGATGGTTCATAATGGCAACACCTTTAAATGTGGAGTTTAACATACGACTATTTCGTTGCTCTGTTAAATCACAATCACAGGTAAAAATCAGAATGAATAAATAATCA
Source organism: Diabrotica undecimpunctata (assembly GCF_040954645.1). Lineage (NCBI taxonomy): Eukaryota > Metazoa > Arthropoda > Insecta > Coleoptera > Chrysomelidae > Diabrotica > Diabrotica undecimpunctata. The sequence goes on along the minus strand of NC_092807.1, from coordinate 86,862,752 downwards.
CGATCACAGTTTTACCTGTGATTGCAGAATCACAGTTTAGCACACCACTACAAGCTATACTACTAGTAGCAACTGTAAGTTGCTATCTTTTGTCTGTTATTTTCTTTTGAGATAGTTCTGCGTTAATGTTAGTGGTGTATTAAGTTTAACTTGTTCATGTAAACTAGCATTTTTTATAAAACATTTACCTTATTCTTTAAAGAAAATCTTAGCCAATAAATGAAACAATTTTGCTGTCTACAGTAATGAAATTTAATTTAAAATACCGTTTTTGCATCTTATTTTACAAAATAGTGCGTTGAAACACATTAACAGTAAATTGTGTTTAACTGTTCTTCGTTAAGTAACGGTTACGGTTGTATGATTCACATTTTTATATACGTCACCGTCGCTGCTAGACATTAAGCAGTGAGCAACGTTAAATTTTAAAAAGGCAAAATGGCCCAACCACCGGTTGGTCACGATATAGGAAGCTCGTTATCGATAACTTCGCATCTCCGCTTTCCATGCTTTTTGTCTGACTCGACTCTTCTCACCACTTTAGTTATAGTCCAGTTTGTATAGTAGATTTCATGACTTTAAACTATTTTAAGATATATTTGGTACGCATTAATCTTACTCAACATTATAAAGCGTTTCGAAAAGTAGGTATAAATTAATTATAATATATAATTTTTCTACAGTTTTTATACTATCTACTATATATTATACCATCAAAACAATAATCGTCTCACGTCAGTTATATTTACCGTATATGTGTATATACTTCATCTAATTTACTTACCGTTGCACGTCATCCGCGTTATAGACCGTGAGGTCACATGATACCAACACGAAATATTTAGCCGGTAGGTGTGTTCTTTTTTAGAATCACTTTGCCGAGTACACTGGCATTACGGCCACAAGACATATTTTATTATATACGCGTAGAAATAATATTTAAAGATTTCTAGTAATGTTAACTTAAAAAAAATACACAATAATATGTTTTATTTAATTTGTATAAATGCATTATAAAGCGATTTTATGAAGAACATGTGTTCGGAACACACTTTAAACTTTAATCGAACGAAGCTGATGTTTTAGAATAAATTGGTAACACTTATTTGAAAGTTGCGGTGTTGACTAATGTTAATAAGTAATGAAAAAAGTGTTGTTTTTGTTTAAGTATTCCATTTTACATCTTTATACGACGCATACAAGCTCAAATTGTTTTTAACAAGATTATTTTTTAACTCTTGTTTTGTTTCTATTTATTTACATTAAATATTAATTTGTTTTGTTGTATAATCCACTTTTGCAATAATTATGTGACCTATTTGATTTAAAATGGATTCAGGATTTTTTTAAACTTTGGCAACTATGTCAACTTCGATATATGTCAATGATAATGACGTGCAACGGAAAGTAAATTAGATGGACTGTATATGGTGTACTTTCAACACTATGAAGTAAGAAAAGCTTATATCTAAAACTGTAAAGCGATATTGGATCCCCGAAATACCTTGTCGAAATTTGAATAGCGAGAGTAATTTAAGATGAGAGATTTGGTTGTTGCCAAACTTAATGTTTTTATCTGACCTGTCGTTTGTTTTAATATTTGTAAAATGTGTTAAAATAATGAAATTTGGGCGAATTAATCTAAATGATAGCTTACTATTTTTATTGAGGATAAGCCACAATTTTACTTTAAAATAAGTTTATTTTAACGTATTTGTTTCCATTTTGAAAATCGTGTTCAAAATACAAAACATTAAAATTTATCACTGTTTCGTATTTTGAGAATGATTTTTAAAGTGAAAATAAAATCATCAAAATAAACTTATTTTAAAGTAAAATTGTAGCTTATTCCCAATAAAAATAGTAAATTTTATTAAGATGCAAATTAAGATGCATTCGTCTTTTAAATAAATATAAGATATTTAGTATTTTCCAAATAATATCTTTCAGATTTTTTAGAAGTAGTTGGTATGAAAATAAAATTAGTTCTCTAAAAATAAAATAAAAATTAATTTTCACGCTACTGCTTAAATTAAAAACAATTTCAAGCAATTAGAAATTCTAAACCGAATAAAATTCTCTAAAAAAAGATCAGTTTAAAAAAAAATTATCTTCTTGTGCCAAAAAAACCAAATCTATTATACAACGCCTTTGTCATGCCATTAAGTTAATTTTCTGATATGTTTTGGCTAAGTTTAATTATATTTTGTCTTAGTTGCTCCAAGTTGGTGGCTCGCTCGAATTCATGCTTGTACAAATTAATCTTTAGTATCCTGCAAAATAAAAATCAAGAGGAGCTAAGTCAAGTTACTGAGGGGACCTCTTATTGTACTTTGTGTACTAATGACAATTTTAGGAAAAATTAAAGCTAAATATACTCTAACGGCCTCTGAATCATGTGAAGGACAGACGTCTTAAAACCTTAAAAGTAAAACCATATATATATATATATATATATATATATATATATATATATATATATATATATATATATATTTTAGATATATAAGTTATAGAGCGACGCCTATGGGTTTATTCAGGCCATGGACTCAGGAGTGCTGACATTGTCAAAGACATTGAACTTAGGAGTGCTGACGCTATGTTTCGTAATATTGTGAATTGTATAATTGCAACTGTAATATGTTTTATTTCAACTAATATTTTATTTAGTTTAGAATCTGATTTTATTGTAATTAGTCGTTTTAGCTCTAATAAATTCTTTTTTAAAAAAGGACTTTTGGCATTCCCAAATTTGAGTGGCGCAGTCAGTAGGATGGTCAAACGGGTTTAACGAATATAAATTCGGTTCGTTTCAACGATTTATTGACCTTAATTCGGAAGTGTTATATTCCTGTGGGTGGATTGAGTAGCCCTTTATAACAGGAATCGTGTTAAGTGGACTTTTCGAGTGAATATCGAAGATACCTGCCTAGTCAAACCTTCTGAGGGAACCAGCTTACATGGAGTGGACAATTCTTCTCTGGTAAGTGCTTATGTCGTATAGAGAGCCTAAAATTCTAATAAATTCTGATTCATCAGACTCAGATTCTGACTCAAAACTCCCTATTAAAGATAATTTTTGTTCTTATTCCTCCTTAATAAATAATCGTACTTTTAATTTAAATTTTTACTCAAAAAATAAAAGAAAAATGGCAATCCCACAATTAAAAAAGGAATATCTTGACATGATTCCAGATTTCCACGGAGAAAATACATTACTTCCTAGATTCGTGGAAATCTGTGAAAAATTGATTAATAAATTTTATAATACAGTTGATTCAGATGATTTTCAGAATGAATACCTTATGTCTAGCATATTAGCAAAAGTAAAAGGTGAAGCTGCTATTAACATTTCAGCATGTGTAGTTAGGACCTGGCAAGATCTTAAAGATGCCTTGCTAAATACATACGCTGATAAAAGAGATATTTATACTCTTAGTATAGAAATGTCAGAATTAAAGCAAAATAATGAAACTCCCTTTGAATTCTTCAATAAAGTCCAACATCTTTTGAATTTACAAATATCTTTAATTACTACACGTTCTAATGATCAAGAATTATTAATTTTATCAAACTATTTTAGAAATTTAGCCCTACGAGTATTATTACGTGGTCTAAAAGAACCACTTGGCACCTTCATGCGAACTAAAAACCCTAAAGATTTAAGGTTGATCTTCACCCTCGATTAATTTGTTTCTGATCCTAGAGATGGCTCTACTGCGGCATACTACTGTGGTAATTTTTTTAACTTAATCGTAGATTTCTACATGATGACTCTGTGATATTTTCAAACCCTAATATAAATTACAGTTTTCTATCATTATATCCATTGGCTGAGTTGCCAAGTTGTAACAGTAGACAGTAATTTTATCAAATACCTAGTAGACCAAGTAAGCAAAGATATCTTTAACAACCTCTTTATGTATAATATTTTACTGCTCCGCTGTGTCAATCGGAATATATTAAAGTTACACATTTGCAAGAACATAATCCACACATATCATTGAAAAATGACACATATTTATTATGTAAACATTTTTATCGACAAAGAGGTACTTAGCGGCGCTATCTGTGAATATCGTATTACCATTAAATTTATACATGCAATCATATATTAGATTTTTGTTGATAGTTAAAAATTAAATTATCTGGTATTATTAAATATTTTAGTGGGATTTATATGAAAAATGGTCAATCGTCAAAAATGTTATTTAAAACATGCGAACATGTCTTTCTTTTGGTCTGTTTATTACTGGTTTCAGGTTTGTTATCTTCCTTATTAGTGCGTCTTTTTCTCTTCTTTGTATGTGTCCAAACCATCTCAGTCTGTGTGGATTAATAAATTTCACTATGTCTTCCCCTTAGGTTATATTTCTATTTCTTATTTCATGCTTCATTAGTCTTCTATATTCTTCTTGTTCGGGCTTTATTGGGCTGTTTATTCTTATTATTTTGCTTTTAATAATTCTTACTTTTTCTTTATATTTTTATTTTCTTTATATCTATTTTCGTAAGACATATTACTTTTGCTACGTATGCTATCACCGGTCTAATTGCTGCTCTATATATTTTTGTCTTTGTTTTTTATCTTTAAGTAGTGAATGATATTTCCAAAACACGATGTTTTTCTCTCACCTTGTGTGCGTGGTAGTGTCATGCGTTGGATGTACGATTTGGGGTAGTTGATGCCTATTTAGTTATCACGGTTCTATTTGGTCTAATTAGTTCTTCAGTTTCCGTATTCCACCATTTTATAAAGCCAAATGAGTATGTGAAAAGTGGTATTGCGTATCTGTTTATTGCTTTTACTATGTGCTTGAAATTAAGTTTGCTTTTGAGTATTAGTATCCCAGATTTAGTCATACGGCTCACACTCCATCTAAGGGGAAAATTCACTCATCCCAGATACCTACGGTATCAAAAGAATTGAGCTCTGGTGGGACCCTTTCCGTGTTATCGAGCCCTAGGTGGCTTGGTATGTTGGAGTATCTCCCAAAAATTTTCGTACACATCTGGACGTTGAGAGTACTACAGCTTTCTGCATAGTCTTGTAGAGATGTTCATTCAGACCTAGCTTTTTTATGTTTTCTAGGAGTTTCTTTGAAATGACTCCAGTAGTGGAGAGAATACTAGGTATTGTCTGGGTACTTTCCATTCTCCACTGTCTTCGTATTTGAATTTCCAGATCCCTGTACTTGGCGATTTTTTCGTTCTGTTTAACACGAAGATTATTGCTGTTGGGTATCGCCACATCAATTAATGTTTTTAGTCTCTTTAGTTTATTAACCAGTATGAGATCTGGTCTATTATGTGCCACTGTTTGTTGTGTGAGCACAGTGCGGTCCCAGTATAGCTTGTAGTTGTCATTGTCAAGTATACTCTCAGGAACCTATTGATAATATGGAAGATGGTTTGTTTGAAGAAGTCCCAGTTTGATAGCTATCTCTTGAGAATGATCTTTCTTACTGAGTCGTGCCGTTCCTTATATTCAGTTTCAGCAAATGCCTGACAGCCCCGGTAAGATGTTGGATGGTTTCCTGAGCTTAACATCCATATCGGCATTTGTCATTCTGGACCTGAGGGTCTTTGACGATATATTTCAGGTAATTTTTGGTTGGTATAACCTGATCCTGAATGGCCAGTAGTGAATCTTCTGTTTCAGGGAACATCTTTCCTGATGTCAGCCAATAGTTCGACGCTATATTGTCGACATGGTCTTGACTGACCTCAATGGGATGTCGCCCGTGCAGAGGGTCATCACGGGTTGTGTTTCTCTGCATGTGCTAGGAGTAGAAAAGAGACATCTCTATGAGAGAAGAGAGCATTTGACAACAGCTATAAAAAAAAGAAAGGAAAAGATCAATGTAAAGATGGCAAGAAGAGGAGAACAACAAGGAAGATGTTGCCCAGTGGACCAAGATGCTAATCCCGAGCCTAAGGGGACTGGTTAGATTGTCTGTTTTAGGGCGTATCTTCATAGGTTCAGAAAGACAGATACAGATAAATGCCTATACTGCGAATATTCCGACATTGTTACTCACACAATGCTGGAGTGTAATATATGTACAGTGGAGAGAAACAGAGAAAGAAATAGGTATGAACCCTGTGACTGTAAGAGAGATGATCGTAAAGATGACTGGAAGTACGGAGGGATGGAATAGTGTTCACAATTACATCCGAGCAGTCATTAAAAAGAAAGAAGAAGAAGAGAAACACCAACCGAGCCAACGACAGAGATAAGATCTAATTACTATTTTAATGGAAATAAGCCACTATTGAAGGTTAAAATAAGTTTATTGACGTTTGAATCTTTGATCTTTGATCTTGCACTAATAACTTGTTTATATTCCAACAATTAATAGAAAAAAGAATAGTAGTTGGTACCAAAGTACATCTAGCCTTCATCGACCTAGAAAAGGCGTATGATACAGTTCCAAGACTTAAATTGTGGCAACAACTCGACATTAGTCCATACCTTTTAGGAATAATTACAGAAGTATACAGGGAGAACACTACTTACCTAAAAATTGGAAATAGACTATCAGAGCCAATAAAAGTAACTAAAGGACTAAAACAAGGATGCAGAATATCACACTCACTGTTTAATTTATATATTGAGGCAGCCCTCCATAATTGGAAAAACCACTGCCTGGGAATGGGAATCCCCATAGGAAATTACGTACTGTTCTACCTGAACTTTGCGGATGACCAAGTCGTCCTAGCTCAAGATTTTTATGATCTAGAGTTTATGATAAAGCGTCTATACAGAGAATATGTAAAATGTGGGTTACAAGTCAGCATGAAGAAAACAGAATATTTAGTTATCAATTCAGATGCAAGGTTTGAAGTGTTGATCGACGAGGACGTGGAAATCAAACAAGTGGAAAAATTTAAATATTTAAGTGCACTCATTGCTAAGAACGGCTTGGGACAAACCGAAATTAAACACCGAATTACTTAGAGACGTAAAATTGTAGGATGTCTGAACTCCTTATGGTGGGATCGCAACATTTCCAAAAGGAACAAAAAAAGAATAGGGCAAACCATGGTTGAATCAGTTCTTTGTTATGGCTCTGAAGTATGGACAATTGTCAATGCAGACCTGAAGAGAAGATTGTTAGCAGTTGAAATGGATTATTTGAGAAGAAGTGCTAGAACATCAAGCCAGGAAAGGAAGACCAACGCTACAGAAACGGTCATTGGCAGAATAGAAAAAAAGAGGTTCAAAATGGTTTGGACACCTATTGAGAATGCCTGACGAACGTTGGCCCCAAAAACTTCACAAATGGATGCCCCCTGGAAGAAGAAAAAGAGGTAGAACTTGACGCTCATGGAATGAAGGAATTAGAAGAGCGATGGAATCGAAAGGTTTGGAGGAGGAGCATGCCTTAAACCGGCAGGATTGGCGGAGAAGAACGGGAATACGGCGATAGCCCTCTCCAAAATGTATTGTATTTACAAGTTGGCTTATTCCCATTAAAATAGTAATTACCTTAAAAGCCACAAGAAAATAGTTTCAGAACAATAGATAAGATTTAGATAAGAGAAGGGAGTGTTCCAAAAATGTCTTCACCCCACTATCCACGTAGGCAGGATAATAGATACCTGAATCTTTGGCACTGCTATCTTTAGTACTTTAAATTAAACTTAAACCCAAATTTTAGGGACTCAAAATGGAGGTAGCATAAAAAATTTTCAAACCCCCCCTCAGACAAATTCTGTGTACGCCACTGGTTATGCAAGAAACACTATTTTTATAAATACTAAAATAATTAACTAAAAACGCCTAAATAGGTTTTTAAAACTAAATAGGTTTTTTATAGATATATTACTTATAGAGTGTAAATTTTATGATATAATAATACTCTCAAAATAAAAGTTGCAGTATCTACTATTCTGTAACTCTGTAAGTTTCAGCATGACCGGTTCAAAGTTCAAACCGATAACATTCCTATTAAATTTTGTTGTTATCTGCCAAAGTGTTGTACAAAGTAATTGATATGGCAACCCTGTTAGTGTGACGTTTCGCTTGAAGCGTTTCGAAGCCGAACGTAATGCTATCTATCGATGATAAATACTACCATTGCTTCAGATGGAGCCATCTCCCTACATTACAATTTGAAGGCGGCAGTTCAAGACATAATTCTTGTTTAACGAGATTTTTCATATGTTTAGGAAAAAATATTTAAATTTTTGTTGCAAATATTATCCAATTTTACAGTTTTATATATGTTGTTATTAAAAAATCTTTCGGTTTCTTACCGATAACTTTATTATAAGCCGAAACATATTATTTTTTCGTATTGGAACAAAACTGTAAATTCAAAAATTTTCAAAAAATTCATAAGTATTTCTTATAATCATATCTTGATGCTGTAAAAAAATTAACAAAATCCTATGTTTGGTTTTCCCGCTTTATACTTGGAAAAAAGTAGTTTTTTTGAGTTTTTTCAAAAACGAAAACATGAAGTTTGTTTAAAAGTTGTCAAAATATTTCTAGTCATCACATATACCTTCTCAAATTTTTTCAAATTTTTTGAATTTGGGGTTTGTCTTTTGGGGGGTGCAGATCAACCTTAAATTCTGCACTAAGTATTTTAACTAACGATTTTCAAATTTATTTAAACGAAAATAATTCTTCACAATCTAGGCAAACAAAGCCAAATTTTCAAAATAATCGTAATCCAAGACCAAATCTTAATTTCAACAAAATTTTCCTCAATCGAACAGATCCTTTACATTCAATGAACCTCGACAAAGAATTCAAGCCCCACCTATAACAAACTCCACACAATTTCAACAAACAAGACAACCATTAGCATCAAACTCTTTTTCAAATAATAACAGAGGAACTAATATTTTTACAAATAACAGAAGTAGTAATGTCTTTAAATCAAATCCAAATCAAAGATTTCAAGCCCCAACTCCAATGAGTACCACTAGTCAAAATACTTTTAGACCAACAAATTTTGGAAATCAAAGACGCTTCAATAATACATTTTCAAGTCAACCACAAAATATCATAGCTGAGGAGCTACATAATATTGGCGATACCGAGGAAGTTGAAGTAACTAATGAGAATCATTTTTTAGAGAACAAAGCCTCGGAAAATCCATAATTACTCAAGTTGAACTTTTAAATCTGATAAATAACGAAAGTGAATTGCCGTACATTGTATTTCCTGAGCATAATCTTAAAGTACTGATAGACACTGGGAGCACAAAATCGTTTGTAACCCCAGAAGTCGCTGAAAAATATTTTAAAAATTCAATTTTTCGTAAATCATTTCAAATTTCAACAGCACTTGGAGTAAAACAGGAAAATTACTGTACTGAAATTCCCTTATCGAAAATTTTTAATACTAAAAATAAATTAAATTTAAGTTATTGCGTTTTTAAATTCCATGACTATTTTCACTGCTTATTAGGCCTCGATAATTTAAAAAAATTAAATGCAAAAATTGATTTGGCCAATAACGTTTTAATTACCTCGCACAGTAAGATAAAATTAAATTATTATAAAGCCGGGAATAGTGGCAACACGAATTGTATAGTAGTGCCGCCACGAACCGAGCAAGTTATCAGTTTAAATGTTGAAAATATAAAAAATGGCGATGTAATTATACCATATACACAAATCGGTAAATTAGAAATTCCGGAATGCCTTACGACGGTAGAAAACAATAAGGCTATTTGCACGATTTTGAATTCTTCTGAATCTTATTTTAAATTGGATGTAACTTCCCCAATCATGGTGGAAAAGTTCGCTGAATACGAACAAATTTTAAATCCAAATTTTAATTCCATAAATGCTGAAGAATTCAAATTCGATATTTCTAAAGTTCGAACAGATCATATGAATTTTGAGGAAAGAAATTCAATATTAAAGTTAATAAAAGAATATACCGATATCTTTCATGTCGAAGGTAATCAATTAACTTTTACTAATAAAATTAAACATACAATAAAAACAACAAACGATATACCAGTATATTCAAAATCCTATAGATATCCAGAAATTTATAGGAAGGAAGTGCAAAATCAAATCCAGAACCTGCTGGATCAAGATATTATTAGACCTTCGGATTCCCCTTGGTCCTCTCCTATATGGGTGGTCCCAAAAAAAATGGACGCCTCCAAGAAACCTAAGTTTAGAGTCGTAATAGATTATCGACGTCTTAATGCTATCACACTTGGTGATAGATACCCTTTACCTAACATTAGTGACCTATTGGATAAACTTGGACGGTGTCAATACTTTACGACACTCGACCTCGCTTCAGGGTTTCATCAAATCGAGATGGATGAACGCGACATTCAAAAAACTGCATTCAATACAGAAAATGGTCACTACGAATTTTTGCGAATGCCTTTCGGACTCCGTAACGCCCCAGCGACATTCCAACGGGTTATGGATAATATCCTAAGAGGTATACAAAATGAAAAATGTTTGGTTTATCTTGACGATATAATTATATTTAGTACAAGTCTACAGGAGCATCTAGTTAATTTAAAAGAAGTGTTTCAAAGATTAAGAGAATCAAATTTCAAAATTCAAATAGATAAATCTGAGTTTTTAAAAAAAGAAGTAGCATATTTAGGTCACATCGTAACGCCACAAGGTGTTAAGCCGAACCCAGACAAAATAAAAGCGATAAAAAATTTTCCAATACCCAAAAATACTAAACAATTAAAAGGATTTTTAGGACTTTTAGGTTATTATAGAAAATTTATCAAAGATTTTTCTAAACTTACTAAACCACTAACTACTCGCCTGAAGAAAAATGCTGAAATCAATGTAAGTGATTCAGATTACATCCAATGTTTTGAAACTTGTAAACAACTTCTCATAAATGAACCCATATTACAGTATCCTGACTTCTCCCGTCCTTTCAATCTCACTACAGATGCTAGTAATTTTGCGCTAGGAGCCGTACTTAGTCAAGGAAAGATTGGATCCGACTTGCCAATTGCTTATGCAAGCAGAACTTTGAACAACTCAGAAATCAATTACTCAACAATTGAGAAAGAGTTACTGGCAATAGTATGGGCTGTCAAATATTTTCGCCCGTATTTATTTGGACGACGCTTTACTATTATTACTGACCATAAACCACTACAGTGGTTATTTTCATTGAAAGATCCCAACTCCAAACTAGTAAGATGGCGCTTGAAGCTAGAAGAATATGATTATGAAATCATTTATAAAAAAGGATCTTTAAATACAAATTGTGATACATTATCCAGAATAGAGCTAAATGTCAATGAAACAAAAAATTTGGAAAACACAAAAAATATTTTTGAATATATGGAAACACTTAATGAACAAGCTCAACAAGATCTTAATAATGAACCAGATACAGAATCACTGATTGTTGAAATAGATGAAGATAATAGACAAGAAGAAAATCCTGATGACGGTGAGACGATACACACCAATGTAGAAAATCCTACCCCCGGAATTCCTATTTCCGAAAACCCTGTAAACACGGGAATTAACCAAATTTTTATCTCTGAAGTTAATTTTAATCCTGCTAGTCCCACTATAATCAAATTATTTGATAAAAGACAAAGAATTCTTGTCCAATTCTCAAAAAACAATTTTGAGCGTGATGTTATTGATTTTATTAAAGAATATACCATACCCAAAGTTAAATATCACCTTTATTTTGAAGACCCAGTATATGAGAAATTTAGCGTTGTTATCCAAAAATATTTTAAAAATTCTCAAATATCATTTATTAATTGCACTAAGAAACTTATCGATGTTCCTATAAACGAAATTAAAGAAATAATTCAAAACTATCATGAAGGCAAGCAAAATCATAGAGGTTTAGATGAAACGGATAACCGAATTAAATCATTATATTATTGGCCCAATCAACGAGCTTCTATACAAACTTATATTAATGAATGCGAAATATGCCAATTAACAAAATATGATAGGAATCCCATAAAGCCAATATTTAACATTACTCCTACAGCAATTAAGCCATTTCAGATTTTACATTTAGATTCCATAACTCTTGAAAATACCAAATTTCTAACGATAGTCGATTCTTTCTCTAAATATGCCCAACTTTATAAACTTAATTCTGCTCAAGGTATCGAAGTAGCAAACGCTTTGATTAGATTCTTTACACATCATAGTATTCCAGAACAAATCATTTCAGACAATGGTACAGAACTAAAAAATTCAGTCATTAAAGACTTATTAGCATTACACAAGGTAAAAATCCACTTTATCTCCTCCCAGCATCCAGAATCAAATGGTATAGCTGAAAGATTTCATTCAACTATTATAGAACATATCAGGTTACTAAACAATCAAAAAGAGTATAAATCCGACCCAATAGAACAAAAAGTAAACTATGCATTATTAGCTTACAACAGTACTATCCACGCCGTAACAAAAATGAAACCCCATGAACTAGTTACAGGACATTTAGACACCAACTCCCCATTTAACATTGACCTAGAGCAACAATTAATTAATAATTATATTTCTAATCATAAGGATAAAATGAAATTACTGTATTCTAATATTAACAAAAAACTTCAAGAAAATAAAGCAAAAGTTATAAATAAAGCAAATGAAACACGCGAGGAATTACCAAAAGAAATTCCTACCGAAGTATTTGTGCGAAACAGACAAATAAAAGGAAAAACTAAAAATAAATATCAAAAAGAAAATATTAAATCCATTAATAAATTTAAGAAAACAGCAAAACTCATTAAGCGGCATAAAAATACTACCGAAAACATTCACCTTTCAAATGTAAAACGACCTAAACGGAAAACTTATATTTTTCCAGGTTCGTCACAATCGGACATACAACAGCCGAAATAAATGATATCACCCACAACCTAGGCATTCTACCTATAAAATTAGGAACCGCAAAACTCTAAAAATCTAGTCATACATTTGTACATTTTTATTATTTAAAACCACTTGTAACTGAATATGCCAACCTGAACAAGCAATTTGAGTATCTTAAAAATAACATTTCTAACAGCGAATTCTTTAGATCAGAGACGTACAACTAAGTTAATATTCAATATATCAAAAATAGCATACAAAGAATCTCTTTATTTTACAAAACACAATTATCATTTGAATTAAAACATATTTTAGATTTTGAATCCATTCTGGAAATCACCTGTAAAATAGAGGAAAACCAAATTCAATATTTTCTGACAATTCCTATCGATTTTGAGAACATCTTTGATCTCTACTATTTATTACCTATACCCATACAAATTGAGTCAGAATTTGCAATAATAATACCTAATACAAGATATTTGCTAAAAAATAAAAATACAATAATACCTCTCAACGACATCTGCACCCACGGTAAAATTTTCCAATGTCCAAGCCGTCTACAAAATAACCAAGAACACATATGCGAAAAGGAAATAATCTTACAAGAAAACTCCAGTAATTGTCAATATATTAAGGCAGACATCCAAGGCAATCACATCGAAATCATACCAGAGATGAACCAGTTTTTGGCAATATTTCCTATGGAGGAAAAATTAACTTTCAAATGCTCTGAAGGAATTCAAATTAAAACACTGACAGGCACCTTTCTGATCGAAAATACACAGTGTACAATCCTTTTCAGAAACCAAGAATTGTTGTTCCAAGATCGAACCTTTGGACAACCAATATTAATCACCGAGCCGAAATTAAAGTTTAAAGAGTTAAGCGTTTCACCTATGAAAATAACTTTGAAGAATTTAAAATTTGAAAAAAATCCCACAAACAGAATCACACCCATCATGGAACAAAGAGAAAATTATCACATTCCCAGCATTTGGACGATCATATTATATCTTGCCATCGTTGTAATAATCATCTACATTATCTATAAGAAAATAACGATAAGAACAAGAAAAGAAACCAAAAGAAAGGAAGACATAAGAATGTCAAACATACAGGACCCAGACGATTCCAGTTCGAAAATTCACCTCCCACAAGGAGCTTCAATCTAGGGGAAGAGGAGTTATAGAGCGACGCCTATGGGTTTATTCAGGCCATGGACTCAGGAGTGCTGACATTGTCAAAGACATTGAACTTAGGAGTGCTGACGCTATGTTTCGTAATATTGTGAATTGTATAATTGCAACTGTAATATGTTTTATTTCAACTAATATTTTATTTAGTTTAGAATCTGATTTTATTGTAATTAGTCGTTTTAGCTCTAATAAATTCTTTTTTAAAAAAGGACTTTTGGCATTCCCAAATTTGAGTTATATATATATAAATATATATATATATATATATATAATATATATATATATATATATATATATATATATATATATATATATATATTTATAAATATATGTTCGGATAAATTTCCGCGGCCAGATGAATGAAAATTACTAAGTTCTCAAAAAGAGCGGCGTTGAGAATTGAAAACTCGACGTTTCGGCACCCACCATACCATTTTGGAGCATCATCGAGAGTGATACGCTTGCGTTCGAGTTCGGGGTCTCAATCTGCCTATATATATATATATATATATATATATATATATATATATATATATATATATATATATATATATATAATCAGATTGAGACCCCGAACTTTTATGTAAAATATTTACATAAAAAATAAAATAAAAATATTTATATGTGTAAAATATTTATATAAAAATAAATAGCAAAAGGAACGCAATTCGTGTTTTTGTGTATTTTGAACTTTTCGTGTATGAATTGGTATCAGTAGACTGTTACAACGTTATTTTTGTATGCCCTACGTCTTCAGACAGTCCGGAAGATTCAAACTCAAACACGGGAAGCCAGCGAATGTGTCCTATTTCCACTATTCTAGCGTCATCCTGCAAAAGCGCCACCTATTTTGATAACCTTAAACGAAAACTACTATCGGTTTTTGTCTTTTTGATCCAAGATGTGTAAAAGATTTACAAATTTCAGCAAGAGCTTTGCTACGGCTTTGATGAATTGGGACGCCAAATATATAAAAATAAACAGCGAAAGAAATACAATTCGTTAAACTTTTCGTAGATTGGTAAATTCGTTAAACGAATTGGTATCAATAGACTGTTTCAACGTTATTTCTTAATTTAATACGCCTTTAGACAGTTGGGAAGATACAAACTCAAAGTTTGTCGAATTGTGTTCCGTTCTTTCGCAGTTTATTTTTATATATTTGGCGTCTCAATTCATATATACATATATATATATATATATATATATATATATATATATATATATATATATATATATATATATATGTATATATATATATGTATATATATATATATATATATATATATATATATATATATATATATAAATATTGAAATTTTGTTTGTTTGTGGGTTTAATTGTCTTTACACCATAAGTTACTACGGACAGCACACACTAATTGAAGACTCTTCCTTTATATTAATTGTCAGGTTATCTTTAAATATGTTTTTAACAGTTAGATATGCTGCCCGTTCAAGCGCTGTTCGTCTTAAGGGTTTACTTGTTTAGTACTCCTTGTTGGTAATAGGTTCTTCACGAATATTGTCTAGGTATTATTACTTTGAAACTCACAGTACAAATAATTTCTATGTGTACTATCATGATTCAAATCTCTTAAGGCCATGATCGACAGGCGAGTAAAACTGCGGTTTTGTGGCTCGTCGGTAAAGCTCGTCAGTGTATCATTGCAATACCGCGGTTTTATATACCTACGAGCCTGGCTCGCGGCTCGTCAGTTTGTTTTATTTTTTACTTGGCTCGTCTGAACACAATATGTTAGCTGTGGACGGTTGACAATGACCGGTTTGCTCGCTAGTCGATCAGCACCAACGAGCCGCGAGTAAAATCGTCGTTCTTAAAACTGCGGTATTATGGCTCGCACGTCGATCACCCACTTTACAATTCTGCCTACATTAAAACTATTTAACTGGCGTATATCAGGTGTTGTAGTATCCCTTTATCAGTATTTATACGGATTTGTATAAATCCTCCTCGACAATTATTTTAATTGCATTTTATAGAGTATCTAAAGAGCTTTGACTCTTTTTTTAATTTATTATTCGTTACTATTCTTATGTAATTTTATGGTCTTTGTGTATTAAATTATGTTATTGCCTAATATTAACTATTAATGGGACTCATATCTATTGGTTTTAAAATACTATCAATAACTTAGATAATATGCCCTTCTTACTTTTTGTTGCCCACAATAAGGTTACAATAGAGTTACCCTATAATAGGTATGCCGTTGTTATATTAATATAGCTGACCGAAAATTGTATAGTAATTTACTGCTTTTTTTTAAATCAAAAATTTTTTTTCAATATTTTATGATAATCTCACTTTATTTTAAACTAGCAGCATAATTTAACTGGACTATATTTTCCAAGTTTCAACTACGTCAGCAAGTCTAGCTGCGAGCGTTTTCAGCAGTAGATCGCACTCACTAGCACGTGTTGAAAAATAGTATTTTTGTAAGCAGGTGTTGCCGCTACAGGCCCGCTTTTCTAAAACTATAAAGATAATACGAAGTTATCCAGCGGATCCAGATGTGTGCCAAATATAATGAATTGTGTAAAATGTTACGTCTTTAACTTGACGTTCGGATTTAATAGGAGTGTTTCTTGCTTATAAATTTACAAGACGCCCAAGACAACAAATTACTGTTGATATATAGAGATATATAAATCACTTTTATGAGTGCTTTTATAGTCTAAACTACATATTTGGAACGCTTTATTTCTTATAATTTAATGCAATGCGTATTATATATAGAGAGGCAGCTTAAGATTTCCTACCCTGAAGTACAAAGTAATAAATCTTAAAAATAATTTATTTAATGGTTAGTGTAATTTATTCCATAATTTTATTGCACAATTTGACTTAAACACCAGAATTAAAATAAATAAAAAATATACTATACGCAATTAGGAATGTAATTTTTTATACAATAGTATGTTAAAGTATAAGTGGATTGATATTGAGTTCCTTAAAACACGCGCGATTTTTCGACGGCACAGCCGGAGTGCCCGAAATCGATCAAGTGTTTTAAAAACCAGTTATAGTACGTCCACTCTATTTTTTTCCCATGCATGAAATTGTTCACGAACTACTTTTTATACTAGGCTTCTTTTTTACTCGCAGAAACTAGTATTGCAAAATTAAGCCGCTTGTCCATAGAAATCACAATAAGTTAAACAAAGATAAAAAATATGGCATGTCTTTGATACCTTGTTTACTGTAAATTTTGACGTATATAATTTTCATTGACAGTGACATTAGCTCACTTTGGGCACAGAATAAATCACAATCAGAATGCCCACTCTTAGATGCCACCTTTGAAGTGTGTCAGCACGCAATTGTCATATTTTAAACAGAAACACAGACTCGGAATGAGAAACTTGTGACAAGCTACGACAAAACCATAATTTAAAATTTTTAGAGATTAATAATTTATTAAATTTGAAATAATTTATACTATTCTTCAACTAAAAGTACGAAATAAAATATTGCATATTATGTCTATGGTTGCCGTAAATCAATTAAACCGGGTTAATTTTTCTATCCACATCAGATAAAATTTCACTGAACAGCTTTAGTTCTGTTTAAAACATGGCTGATTCCGTCTGCGCCAACGAGATGTGCGTACAAGCAGAGTGGGCATTCTGATTGTTATTTATTCTGTGCTCTGGGTATGGCATTTGAATTATATATTTTCAAGCATAATTATTGGTAGAACGACTAACTGTTGCTCTCTTAATTTGATTACTTCCGGTAAGTATTTATTTTTAAGCTAATGAGAAAAGTAATATTTTCGAATCTAAAAATTGTCATTATACTACATGAGTCTGGCTATAGTAACGTCCAACGAAAACTTATTTGTGCATTTTCGAGATTACTTATTATTATTATTTTTAAGATATGCCTGGAAAAATGCGAAATTCCCAAGCGCAGAACTTGTGCTGATTTTATATGAATACTTTGAGTTAGAAAAAGGTAATTAATGACCTTTGTTAATCAGTTACTAATAAATAATAATTTTTTTATGTTTTAAAATTATTTTATATAATTATTATTTTATGATAAACAAAAACCTGGGAGGTACTTCAGTTTTCATGAAATTTTCTATCTATCTATTTTTGGCTATAAAAGACAATAATGAATTTTTTTTCAGAGAAGTATGTTACTTTGTGGAGTTTGACCTGTTAATTAAGGGACAAAGGAGTGGTAGATATTGGAAAATCATCGCTTAGTACAATGTTAAAAGACATCGGATTTAAATTTAAAAAGGATGACAATTAACGAGAATTAATTGAGCAAACTAGTATTGCTGCTCTACGAGCCAGATTCCTTCGTAAATATATGGAAAATCTTAAATGTGTCTTTACAGGAGAAGTTGTTTTTAGATGAAGCTTGGATTTACTCCAAAGGAAATATAACTAATTCTTGGCAAGACAATAGTGCCAAAAGTGTCCGGAAACCTGGAGGTTATGAAGTTTTGTAATTGTTCACCCTGGTTCACGCAAAGGATTTGTGTCGGGAGCAAATTTATTGTTTTGTTTAAAATCTAACGTAGCTGATTATCATGGAGAAATAAACAACGAACTTTTTACTAAGTGGATAAGAACACAATTAATACCTAATTTAGAACAGTCATCTTTAGTTGTAATCTTCAAGGAAATATGAAAATATTAGTTGTTTGATAACAAATAATATTAAACATGACTCACAAACAAACAAAGCTTAATTGCTAAAAATAGCCAAAAATAACAGAATAGAAAATATATATGTAATTGACGAGTTGCTCCAATAATATGGTTAAGAGGTGTTGAGACTGCCTCCTTGTCACTGTGAATTTAATGCAATAACATTAATTTCGGCAAATTGCAAGTCGTATTAAAATAAGTGTATTGGTATAGATGGCCATGAGCATTCTGATACTGCTGTTTTAAATATGTGGAATAAGGCACTGGAACAATGTAATGCAGATATTTGGGACAAATGTGTCAGACATACTAATGAAATTATCAAAAAATGGAATATCCGAGAAAAGGGTATGGTGAATGTTGACATTCAACCAATTATAATAAATCCTGGTGGTATCTCAGATTCAGACAGTGACGAAAATTAAAATACATGAGTTTCTATTTTGGTTGGCATTCGGTTGGCAGTTTATTGTTATATAGGTACCCAATCTTTTATTTCAGTCTTGTTTGAAGACATGTTTGGTACTTTCTCTAAGAATATGCTATGGTATGGAGCGTTATCTATTATAATTATTACGGACGGTGCAGACAATTTTTTTAATATGTATTTGATTTTCAAACCACGATAAAAGATTTGCTTGATTCATTTCTTCATGGTAGTCTATTATAGCCGATTTAGAGGAAAATATAGCCGGTGCCCTTAACGAAGCCATTTTCATTACCAGCATGAAGAATAATGTATCTACAAAAAAATAATTCTAACAACTTCATGTTTTCAATATGATTACGGTTATATATTATGGTGAATATAAATATATTACGGTTTTCCATCAGTTTTAATAGATTTTACACATATGTATTTTATTTTTATCTTGCCATAAGCGACATAGATCAAGTTTCATCTATAAAAACAAACTTGTACAGTTTTTTATGTTTATATTTTTTATATAATCTCAAAGATTCTGCTCTCTTCACAGCAATATAAGATTTTTCCATCTGTCCTCGCCTTGGATGATCTTTTAGCAATATAAAACCAATGTCTTTAAGTACTATAATGAGTGACATACGATAACCACTAAACAGATCTTTTTCCGTTAATTGAATCCATAAATGGGTCAAAGTCACATGAGTGACAAAAGGAAGAGTTGCAATTCTGATTTTTGGGTTCCAAGACAAAGACCAGTATTAGTAAGATTGTAGTGTTGATAACTCAATTTGTGAAAAATTTGCACTTGTGTCACTCTTTTCCCAAAGGTGCGATATATAAAAAATATTAATTGGTTTTTATGAAATTCACTCGATAGTTTTGTATTTCTCAACAATAGGTAATATTAAATCTTCTTACAATAAACAATATTAACTTTTTTGTTGTCACTTTTTTTAAATTAAGTTATTATCGTTCTATATTTATGTTTATACAAGTAATAGTCAGTATAAGGTTTAAGCTGTTTAATGTTGAGTCCAATAGTCTCCTCAATAGTGAAAATGTGAATGTCAATAGTGAAAAAAATAAACACTTCAATAAAAAAATGAGTCTGTGTACTTAGTATGCACGTAAGAAGTTATACTTCTATTATATGATTTCAATGAAATAAATATATTTTAAAAAGTTTATTTGTATTCTTTTTTAGTAACTAAACTAATTTTATTACTTACTATTTTCCAAAACAGTCCTTAAAATAATACGAAAAAAAAAGTAAGGCAACAGCACGAGGTGTTCCACAGCTACGTGGTCCTGTAGCGGTCACTTCGGTGACAATAGAATAAAATTGATACAAAATTAATTATTTTTACAGATTGTATAAATAATATTAAGATTACTTTCAAATCCTCTTTTTATCATATTTTTATTAACCCTATTCCTGACGAATACTAATCCAAATACACAAACATTATAATAACTATTAGATAGAACATCCCAGAGGTACTTTTCAGTGCGTCATTAATTATGACGTCATAGAATGAATAAGGTATGTCGAGAATTATTTCATATAATTATTGAAGAATCTGACAGATGCCAGGACCGTACTTACCCACAGGTGAAAAGCTTGTGGAATTACTAGTATTTTTATTGCAAGGTCATCTGAGTAGATTTGATTATTACATAATATGTTAAGATATATTTTTTTTGTAATGGGGGTAATCCCGTAAATTAATAAAAATAAAAAGTAAACAATATTGTTTATTAAATTTATAAATATGGAAACATTTAAAATTGATTAATCATCACAGCGATTTTTAATTTTAAGACCGCGGCTCTAAATAAGTCGTTATTACATGAGTTACGTCGCCTTCCCATTAATCTTTTTCTCCGGATTTTCCTTGCATAATGACCTGGAGTATTAGATATTTATCTTCTCTTATCACATGACCCATATATCCCACTTTTCTCCTCTTAATTATTAGTACTTCCCTTTCTTTATGCATACGTCACATTACCTCAACGTTGGTTATTCCATCTACCCATGAGATCTATAGTACTCTTCGGTACATCCGCATCTCGAATGCCTTCAGTCTCCTCACGTCAATTTTCTTCAGTGTCCACGCTTCCATCCCGTATTATAATACGGATAGCACATAGCACCTCAGCAATCGTATTTTTAACTTACGGTTTAAGTTTCTACAGCAGAGAAGCCTCTGTATTCTTGTAAATGCGCTTCTGGCCTGTTCGATTCTGATTCGTATTTCTTGAGAGCTGTTATTGTTTTCATTAATAGTTGCATGTAGGTATTTGAATTCTCTTACTATTTCAATAGGCTGATTCTGTACATATATCTCACGAATGTCCTGAGTTGTCTTTGTTATTATCATATATTTCTTGCTCTGTTGAGTGACGGTCCATATTCTTCTTCGCTTACTGCGGTCACCTAATTAAGAAGTATGTGTAGGTCTTCATGTAATTCGGCTAAAAGAAGTGTATCATCAGCGTATCTCAGGTTATTTATGATCATGTCATTAATTCTAATGCCTAAATTTCGTTCATTTATTGCCTTACTTAATGCCTTCCAAGTATATATTAAATAATAGTGGTGAATGTATACACCGTTGTCGAAAAACTCTTTGTACTTCTATTTCTTCTGATGTTATGTCTTCTATTCTCACTACTGCTTTTTGGCTATAGTGTAAGTTACACAAAAAATACTGTTTTCAAAAATTTATTAGCTAACTTATAAATTAATTACATAAATAAAATATAATTCTAATTATCAAAACTATTTATTCACTAATGCGTAATAATAATAGTTTATTAAAAACACTGAAAAGTAGAATTTGAATATCAGTGTAATAGAAAATTATAGAAAAATACTTAACTTAAATACATAAAAATAGCAAAACATTAATTAAAGAAGAAATTTCTAACGCATCAGCAACACGCTAAAATAAACAGTATTAAAATAATTTTATTTTCAGTAGTAATATCCCTAGGACATTGATAACAGACGAGAAATTTTATTGACAATCGATAGCTCGTTCTTTGGTAACAGCACGAAGCCGAAGGCTGAGTGCTGTTACCAAGCAATGAGCTTGAGAAATTTGTCATGAAATTATGAGGCATTCATCAATGTTAGTGAAAGTACAATTATTAAAATTTAAGTTAACATTAGATTCGTTGCTGTTCTCTACTATAGAAGATCTATTACCACGCATAATATTTATAATCCTGTTCCATGAAAAATTCATTCAGCAAAATTCCATGAATATTCCCCAAATATATTTGTGACTGTAGGTTGTATTTCTGGGAATTGTTTCTTTGATTAGCGCATTTATACTTTGAACATTCTCATTGCCGAAACGTGACATTTTGAAATTTATTTGGATGAAGTTGTCAAACTCGATCGTGTTGTCATAGGGATTGAAAATTGCACTGAATGCAATTATCAGTTTAATGTTGACATGATTGGGTGAAATTGTTCCACATAACACAAAATGACGAAATTTGAATGGTTGTTAGAACAGTCGAAAAATTATCAGGGTAATAAAATACTTAATTAATATTTAAATACTTCACGAACAGCAGAAATTGGTAATAATGTTTGTCCAGCTTTCTTTTCCAATTGAAAATATCTAAGTAATTTTAATATTAGTAGGTACTTGTTCTTTTTTCGTATATCTTGTCATCTTGGCCCTACACAAATATAAATAAACACCCAATACTATGTACAAATACTGACCTGAACGACAGCCTTCACTTGCTGTTCAACACTTCGAAAGGATGGCCAGCATGGAGGAAGTTTTACGTCAACTGTCAGTAATAGGCGTATTTGATTGGCTAGAGAAAGCGTGCATCTAAATATCAACTAATCAAACGTAGGTTAGGAAAGAACCGCTTATGTATGTAAGCTTATTCTAACGCTGCAATATAGTTCTGTTTAATCACGGAACTACCGCTTTTTCCATCACACCCAACTCAATGCATTAGAAAGAAATCGAAAAACTGTGACGCACTGAAAAGTACCTCTGGGATGTTCTATATTTACTAAATTTTACTTTATAAAATACATTCACCGGGATAATAGCCATTTCGTAATTATTACATTACATTACAATAGAGGTATCAATAATAATTATCTACGTACGTTTCATTTAATATTTTGATTTAACTTGTTTGAAAATGAATCATGGCGCACTGGAAAAGATAGACTTTATCCACGAATACTTTACGCTATTTTTTTTATTGGTACACTTTGACACTAAAAAAAATTGAAATAAGAGCTAATTATGTAAAATGGTTGAATTTCTGATGTATATCAGTCATCGAGCAAAAAGACAAAAAGAGGGAATGTAAAGGTAGTGGGGGAAAAAATATTGTTAGACAGGAAGTGCCATCTTGAGAGGCCACATTAAACAAGGAAAGAGAGACTCTTTCCTTGTTTAAGAAATCAAATTTAGTTGGGTTATGTTATTGCTGATGTTATTGTTTGTCCCAACTGTCACATGAAAGATTATTTGTATTTTCTATTGAAGTTCTTTAACAATTGTTTCACATTTTAGACTATTATTGTTATTATTTAATTAAAACTTTATTATGTTCTAGTGTTAAAAAAAGTGTATTATGTATTAATATTACGTAATATTAATATTACGTAATATTAATATTATGTAATATAACAAATAAATAGATAAATTAGAACCCCTACACCACTATATGATTATTGTGAAGTGTCATGAAATTTAAATTTGGCGCATTCGCATTTCCGGATATGTCCGCCATCAGATACTACTTTTTTGGTCTCCTTTTCATAACGATTAGATTCCCTCTGTTGTCTTTTTGCTCGATGATATCAGTATACCTTCCGTTGTTATTCGAAATTGCAAGGTGTACAGCATTTTCTCTGATTTAAAAAACCGAAGTATAAATATTTCAAACAATTCCTGTAAAACTGTACTTTTCACATTCATTTAAAAGATTAAGAGTTTCAAATATTTGAATCGAACTTTTGAAACATTTTTTAATAATATTTTATTCATATTTTATTTGTTGGACGTTCTAAGGTATGTACTCCTGTCAGGTCAAATCAATATTTAAAACTGTTGATGTTGCCATAGTAACTTTAAAACACACGCGTCTTTGAAAGTTAAATTTAAACCCGCTGAGGGGTACTTTAAATAAGCAAAAATGGGGTACCAATAACAAATATGGATAAGTAAAATATATTGTTGTATAAAAAATGTTTAAAACGGTATGCAATATATATATATATATATATATATATATATACTCAAAAATGTTTTGCATAATGTAATATTTTCAAAATTATCCACCAAATCTGGTGAAATCTGTTTTTCTTAACAAAATACTTTATTATATATATATATATATATATATATATATATATATATATATATATATATATATATATATATATATATATATATTGATACGATTAGGGTTTACAGAAAATAATTTATAAGTTATATATTACATAATATTAGATATTTGGTTGTTTTAAATAAGTTATATACTAGAGAATTTAATAAAAATTATTTATGTGAGGGTATTTTTAAGAAATTATCATATAATAATTGTAAAAAGTTGTATTTTAATGTTGTTAATATATTTAAGTGAGCCATGTGCATAGGCAACCAAAAATACTCTCGAAGTGACAGATAGAAATTAAGAATTATAAGGAATATAAAGTGGGATTATAATAATATATTGTTTGAAATGTGTATTTTATTAAATTAGAGTGTTAGTTACTAATTTGAATGTTTATTCTGATCTGAAAAGCCTAAATGTCAACAAAATTATCAATGGAACATTAACGAATTCTCCAGAGTG
The DNA here is from genome assembly GCF_040954645.1 of Diabrotica undecimpunctata. NCBI lineage: Eukaryota > Metazoa > Arthropoda > Insecta > Coleoptera > Chrysomelidae > Diabrotica > Diabrotica undecimpunctata. Next base: position 86,837,766 of record NC_092807.1, on the reverse strand, counting down.
CAGAGTGTGACCATTGTTTACGGTCGAACATTCTGGAATAATGATTATGTCGGTGGATGGAACAGATATTTTTTCGAGAACATCCATATCGAAGAAATAGAACGAGATCGAACATGGTTTCTTACGAGATGGTTCTAGAATATCCAAAAAGATATAAATACCCGTGATTTGGATTCAAGATGGCAGTTTTTAGTCAGAAGTCATGCCAGTTTATTATGAAAGTTAGTAGATTAGTGAAGTCAATTGTTCACAGTTTTAGTAAGTCAGTCAAGCAGTTTAATAAGAAATATGAAAGTTAGTTGGAGATAGTCCAATTGTTTAATATAGTGAGTTAAATGAAGATTAAAAATTATGCATATATTTAATGCACATTTATAATTATACACAAATAATTATTGAAGATTATAAAAGTATATTAGAAGAATATTGGATGGACATTGGAAGGAATTAAAATTATATTATGATTGGAGATTAGTATAAATCAACTTATAATAATTGGATATTGGTATATTGAAAAGAAGAATAAATATAAATGGTGTTTGCTGGTTTGCTTGGTGGTGTATAAATGCTGGTGAAGAAAACTATATCTTAAATTGGTAGAAGCTGATAATTGAAAAAAGTAATTTCACAAAAACAAGGATAACCGAAGTACGAAGACATTCAGTGGTGATTAAAATATATATAGTGGAAAACAGTTCATTTAGGCATTCAGTGAAAGAAAGGTACAAAATTTTGTTAATATAATTTAGTTAGTGTTATAACAATTTCAATTTTGAAGATAGTTTGTTTAAATTTAACATTGTCTATAGAATTTAATTAGTTTTATAAGAACATCAATTTAAAGATAGTTTATTTTAAATTTACATTGGCTAGGTTAGATATATATGTGTGTTTCATAATAGTTATAATAAAGATAATTTAAAAAAGTACTTACAAACTAATTCTTTAAGAACCGCGATAAAAACCCTATATTATTAAAAATACTCATTGCTCATCATTCAAACAAAAAACACATCATAACAATTTGGCGCCCAACGTGGGGCTCTCTATTTAAAAGAATTAGTTTGGGAAGATAAGTGCTCTCATATAATTAAATTAATTATCAGTAGAAAGGAAAAATTATAGATTTTATTTTTAATTATATTTGAACAAGTAAAGTCTCAAAATGTCTCAAGGAAAGAAAGGTACAAGAAGCAAAAAGAATGAAGAAGATGTGGAAGTAGAAACACAACCTATACAAGAGGAGAGTTTAGTTCAAGTTCCACAAGATACTGCAGAAATGAATCCAGAAAGAGAGGAAAATGTCAATATGGCAGCTTTGATGTCATTAATGATGCAGATGAACAAGACAATGGAAGAGAATTCAAAAGAAATCAAAGAAGACATGAAAAAAATGGAACAGAAAATGGAAGAGAATACGAAAAAAATGGAAGAGAATTCAAAAGAAATCAAAGAAGACATAAAAAAATGGAACAGAAAATGGAAGAGAATACGAAAAAAATGGAAGAGAATTCAAAAGAAATCAAAGAAGACATAAAAAAATTGGAAGAGAATTCAAAAGAAGTCAAAGAAGACATGAAAAAAATGGAACAGAAATTGGAAGAGAATTATAGAAAATTAAAAAAGAAAATAGAAGATAATAATAATAAAATTGTAAAACAAATGGATAAAAAACTTGAAGCTGCAGAGAAAAAAGTAGCAAATGAAATAAAAAGTATACGGAATGACTACAAGAAAAGGATAGACAATGAGAGGACAGAAGTAAAGAGGATTATTCAAGATAATAAGATAGATATAGAACAGAAAATAGAGTTACAGAAATGTAACTTAGAAGTAAAAATTAACGAAGACAGGAGAAACACAGAAGAAAAATTAGACGATATACAACAAAATATCCAAATAAATTGTAATCAAATAAGAAATGTGGAACAGAGAATAGATGATGATATTTCACAAATGAGAGACATAGGGAGAACTTACTTAAATTTAACAAATGAGACTGGGATTAAATTCTCTGGTAATATAAAAAATTTGCATCCTAGAGTATACATAAATAGTTTAAAACATAAATTAAGATTTGTGAATAATATTAATGATATTAAAGATTATATTAGAATGACATTAAATGACAATGCAGCAACTTGGTTTGCTAGTATTGAGAATGATTTAGATAATTTTCAAACATTTGAAAATAAATTTTTAAATTATTATTGGGGTGAATTAGAGCAAGCCAAGTTTAGAGAAATTCTATATTTTGGAAAGTATAATCAAAATTTAAAATCAAATATGGTAGATTATGCATTGAAATTGATAACAGTTGCAAAATATTTAGAACCACCACTTAGAGAGGATGAAACAGTCTTAAATGTATCTAGACATTTTGATGCTGATGTTGTGCAAACCGTAACTGTACAAAATATTTAAACAATAGATAGTTTTATTAATTTTATTCAAAGAATACAAAGAGGCAATATGACAAGTAATAATAACAACAGAAAAAACAATAATAACTTTCAATATAATAAAAATGATAATCAACAATATAGACAATCATATAATAGATATGGTAATAATTTACAAAATTTTAATAATAATAACAGTAATTATAATAGACAACATTTTAATAACAGTACTAATAATAATAGACAAGATTTTAACAATAGAAGAAATACAGAGCGACCTAACTATAACAGACAGGTAAATTGTGTTCGAAGGAATAGGAGCTGCGAAGACAGGGAACGAAATCGTACAAGGCAAGAAAATGTGAGTAGAAGTCATAGTAGGGAAAGACATAGTACATCAGATCCAAGTGGTCAGATACAATCTGACAATTCTAATAATCAAAATTTTGTGCAGTAAACTTTCTGAATTACAAGTTAGGCCATTGCTATTATGAAAAACCTTATGAATTTATTTCTTTAGATGAAGAGAAAATTATTGAATCTATTAACTTAATTTATATAAATGCTTTGGCCAAAAATAAAATGATTAAAATTATGATAGATACTGGTTCAGAAAGTACTTTAGTCTCGGAGAATTTTATTTTTAATACATTAAAACTATCAGATATAATAAAGATTCCAAAAATTAAAATTGTTGGTGCAAATAATAAGAAGTTGGGTGAAATTGATAAACTAGCCAATTTTAAAATTAATATTCTTAATAAAGAAATTAATATGCAAGGATTTATTGTCAAGGATTTATGTGTTGATATATAAATGGGAAATGATGAATTGGAAAAGAAGAAAGTAAAGATAGATTTTGAAGAAAGAATGGTAACTTTGGAAGGGCAAATAATTAAATTTATGCAGAAAGATGAGGTGGAAGAAGGAATAAGAGTTGATAGGATATTATTAAAAGAAAATAATGATGTTTATGAAGAAGAAATGTATTTTGATGATAGGGATATGTCCCAAAAGAATGTAAAGAATAATTATTGTAGTGAATATTTAAGGAATGGAAATTTTAAGCAGATGGATGCCTACGAGGCGGAGTGCGTAAAATTGGAAGCAAGGAATAATGAGTACATAATGAAGAATAATTTTATTTGTAAAGAAGAAGATATGATAAAAGTTTTAAATTGCCCTGAAGAATATAAATCAATAGTCGTTTCCATATTGCAGCAACACAAGGGACTTGTCAATAAAGAAAATAGAATTGCACAAAATTATATCCATAGTATAAAAGTTAAAGAAGAAAAAGATTTTAAAACAAAATCATACCCAATACCATATAAATACAGAGAAGAAGTAAACAAAACAATTAATAATATGTTAGAAGATGGAATCATTGAGAAGGCAGATACACGTTTTATCAACCCTATAGTAGTAGTGCGTAAAAGATCAGGTGAAATCAGGTTATGTTTGGATGCAAGGAATATTAACAAGATCACTGAAAAGCAATTTGAAGCACCAATGAGTATAGATGGAATACTAGGAAGAATTACAGGAATGTCATTTTTCACTAAAATTGATTTACAGCATAGCTTTTGGTTAATACCTCTAGAAAGAAAAAGTAGACAGTATACAGGATTTCAGATAGATGGAGTAGTATATCAATTCAAAGTAGTACCATTTGGACTTCAATCATCTTGCAGTGCTCTATGTAGATGTCTTCATGATATTTTGGATCAATATGAACATTTTGTAATTCACTACATTGATGATATATTAATTTTTTCTAAAACGGCTGAAGATCATGAGAAACACCTAAAAATTATAATAAATAGATTAGACAAAGTTGGACTAAAAATAAATCAAGAAAAATGTACATTTTTTCAAAAAGAAGTCATATATCTAGGTTATAAACTTAACACTAAGGGAATCGAAATGGATCCAGAACGGACACAAGTCATTCAGGAATATAAAACACCACACAATTTAAGAACTTTAAGAGGATTTATTGGAATAATTAATTATTATAAAAGGATGATACCAGATCTAAGTATAAAAGAAATTCCATTACTTGAACTACTGAGAAAAGGTGTAAAATGGAGATGGGATCAGAGAAGAGAACTAGCATTCCAAGAAATTAAAAACATTTTTCTGTCAAATTTGAAAATATACTATCCTGACTACACACAGCCATTCATATTAAGAACAGATGCATCAATAGAGAGATTATCAGGGGTATTATTACAAATACATGATGGGGTCGAATACCCAATACAATTCATTTCAAGAATTACAAAGCCACATGAAAAGGGTTACTCAGTTTCAGAATTAGAACTAGCAAGTATAATATACTGTGTCACAAAATTAAGATTTTATTTGTTGGGTAATGAATTTACAATAGAAACAGATCACCAAGCTTTAACGTCTATATTAAATAACAAATATGGAAACAGTAGAATACATCGGTGGAGTCTAATACTTAGTGAATACTGCTTTGAAATCAAATACATTTCTGGAAAATCCAATATAGTGGCAGATGCTTTATCAAGGTTAGAAAATATACCACAAAAAGGGCAGCGAACAATAAAAATTGGATTAAATCAATTAGTAGAAAGTACTGGATTATATTCTAAAGAAGAAATTATAAGAGATCAGATCAATTTGAGTGAAAAACAAAAAGTTCTTAGGAAAGATGGGGTATATTGTAAAATAATAAATGGCATAGAAGTATATGTAATAACTAGAACTTTAGCAAAGAAAATATTGAAAAATTTACATAACAATTATATGCATATTGGTTCAAGAAAGCTATGGATGCTATTTAGGGACAATTATTTTGCAAAGAATGACATAAGTATAGCAACAGAAATTACTACCCAATGCCCAATATGTCAACTAAACAAAGAAAAGAATTTCAAAAACCAGAACACATATAAATCTAATGTTGTATATGAAAAACTAAATACAGTTTCCATGGATTTCATTTCAAATTTAGTTCTCAGTCCAACAGGAAAAAAGCATATACTAGTGATAGTTGATTTATATACAAAATTTATTAAACTATATCCCTGCTTTAGAACAAATGTTAAAACATTAAAATTATATATTAATCAATTTTTCGAAGAAATAGGACCATTTAGAAATTGCATAATAGATAATGCTACATATTTTAACAACCAAAAATTTCGGACATTTTGTGAGAAAAAGGGAATCAACATTCATTTTACAAGTATCAGACATCCTCAGGCAAATCCTGCAGAAAGATATATTAAAGAAGTTATAAAATATTTAAGGATACTGTGCCAAAACCAACATGAAACTTGGCAGCAACATATACCACAAGTAGAATATTTTTTGAATAATACACATAATTTGAATACAGAGGAAGTACCAGAATATTTAATGTTTGGCCATATAGGAAACAGAAAGTGGATTAGTGAATATAATCAGGATATGTTAGAACAAGTAATGCAGAAAGTGAATAACCGAATTAGGAGGAAAGCTGAAAAATATATCAGAAGACAAAATCGAAATATAAAAAAACCAATCACATTTCAAAAAGGAGACCAAGTGTTAATTCGTTCACTTAGAAAAAGTAATGTTAAAGAAAATCGTTGTAAGAAATTACAACCAATGTTTGAAGGTCCATATAGAATTGAAAATCAGAATGGACTAAATAGTTATGTGTTAATAGATGCAGAGAACAGACTAAGAGGCATGTTTCATATTAATGACATTTTTCAATATCATGAAGAGATTGAATAATGTTTCTATACCTTTAACACAAATATAATAACACTAATAACTTACTGATAGATCCATTTCATACATAGATGGTAGATTTCTTTGTTGTGAATCAATTTGACATCATACTTGTTGAATTTTGTATATATGGAAATTATTTTGTACCCTAAAAATCATAATTTGGGGGTTAGATACAAAATTGATTTTATAAATGTTTTTCTAATATAATAAAGTATAAAACTTACCAATTTATATGGATGAAAGCCTGTTGAATGGAAATAATTCCTAGATTTGTATCTTAACATCCATTGCTTCATTTGACATGACAGTTTGACCATAGAATAGCCGAACTGTGATCCGTTGTTCTCTGCTTTGACATAGACAGCGAACAGGGATGTATTTAACACATTTTAAATAATAAAAAAAAATTGAATTATTAATTTATTAAATTTAATAAGGTATGAGAAAATTAATATTTAAAAAAATAATAAGTAAATTATTTATTTTAAATATTATTTTGGGGTATTGATACGATTGGGGTTTATAGAAAATAATTTATAAGTTATATATTACATAATATTAGATATTTGGTTGTTTTAAATAAGTTATATACTAGAGAATTTAATAAAAATTATTTATGTGAGGGTATTTTTAAGAAATTATCATATAATAATTGTAAAAAGTTGTATTTTAATGTTGTAAATATATTTAAGTGAGCCATGTGCATAGGCAACCAAAAATACTCTCGAAGTGACAGATAGAAATTAAGAATTATAAGGAATATAAAGTGGGATTATAATAATATATTGTTTGAAATGTGTATTTTATTAAATTAGAGTGTTAGTTACTAATTTGAATGTTTATTCTGATCTGAAAAGCCTAAATGTCAACAAAATTATCAATGGAACATTAACGAATTCTCCAGAGTGCAGAGTGTGACCATTGTTTACGGTCGAACATTCTGGAATAATGATTATGTCGGTGGATGGAACAGATATTTTTTCGAGAACATCCATATCGAAGAAATAGAACGAGATCGAACATGGTTTCTTACGAGATGGTTCTAGAATATCCAAAAAGATATAAATACCCGTGATTTGGATTCAAGATGGCAGTTTTTAGTCAGAAGTCATGCCAGTTTATTATGAAAGTTAGTAGATTAGTGAAGTCAATTGTTCACAGTTTTAGTAAGTCAGTCAAGCAGTTTAATAAGAAATATGAAAGTTAGTTGGAGATAGTCCAATTGTTTAATATAGTGAGTTAAATGAAGATTAAAAATTATGCATATATTTAATGCACATTTATAATTATACACAAATAATTATTGAAGATTATAAAAGTATATTAGAAGAATATTGGATGGACATTGGAAGGAATTAAAATTATATTATGATTGGAGATTAGTATAAATCAACTTATAATAATTGGATATTGGTATATTGAAAAGAAGAATAAATATAAATGGTGTTTGCTGGTTTGCTTGGTGGTGTATAAATGCTGGTGAAGAAAACTATATCTTAAATTGGTAGAAGCTGATAATTGAAAAAAGTAATTTCACAAAAACAAGGATAACCGAAGTACGAAGACATTCAGTGGTGATTAGAATATATATAGTGGAAAACAGTTCATTTAGGCATTCAGTGAAAGAAAGGTAGAAAATTTTGTTAATATAATTTAGTTAGTGTTATAACAATTTCAATTTTGAAGATAGTTTGTTTAAATTTAACATTGTCTTTAGAATTTAATTAGTTTTATAAGAACATCAATTTAAAGATAGTTTATTTTAAATTTACATTGGCTAGGTTAGATATATATGTGTGTTTCATAATAGTTATAATAAAGATAATTTAAAAAAGTACTTACAAACTAATTCTTTGAGAACCGCGATAAAAACCCTATATTATTAAAAATACTCATTGCTCATCATTCAAACAAAAAACACATCATAACAATATATATATATATATATATATATATATATATATAATTGTATGTTTTGAAAAAAACAATAAACAAAATTTAAATGATTAACAATTGATTATTATTATTTATAATAATATGTATTATAAATATATTTTTTTAAATTTGTACAGATATAGGAACTAATACTTAATATGCCGTATTTCCACCTCTTGCATCAATGCAAAACTGAAAGCGATATCCCATCGCTGCTATTCTAAGGTCTTGTAGTGTCCTTGGGGGTGGTTGCCTTGAATTTTTCTTTTAAGCATATCCCATCCGTGCTCAATGGGAGTGAGGTCAGGTGAGCAAGGTGGCCATTGTGATCTGACCATATCTTCTGTCTCTAAAAAATCTGCCACATGTCTCATACGATGGGGAGGCGCATTGTCGTCCATAAAAATAAATTCTGGACCAACAGCTCCTCGCCACAAGCGTACAACAGGCATAAGAGTGGTATTAATATAAATTTGTCCATTCATGATACCAACAATAGGAATTAAAGGAGTTTTATTGTTTAGCATGATGCCGCCCCAAAACATTATAGATCCACCTTGATATGGGACTCTTTTGACAGCTTGGTTAAGTCTATCCTGTCGATTTGGGTTCCTCCAAATCCTAATTTGGCGATTATCTGACAAAAGGCTAATTTTGGTTTCATCAGAAAATAACACGTTTCTCAATCTGTTGTCATGGCATTGTAAATGTTCATTGGCCCATTCCAGTTGAGTCCTTTTCTGCTCTAACGTAAGCTTTGATACAAATAATTTCTTGTAAATAAGTTCGCCGAATGTAACCTGTTTTTAATAGTCTGATCGCAAATTACAATATTATGAGCTTGCTGTAGCTCTCTTCTAATAGCTAGAGCAGTCATAGAGGGATTTCTCCGGGCAGTTAACGTTAAAAAGCGTTCTTGGATATTGGTAGTAATTCTGGGTCTTCCGCTTTTTGGACGATCGCTTACAGAATTCGTCTCTAGATATTTTTCCACAATCCAGGACACATCACTCTGATTAACTCCAACCCGGACAGCAACGTCGACTTGTGTGTGGCCTTCCTCAATCAAAATAACGATTCTAGCTATGTTGAACTCAGATATCACTTGTCTATTCATATTTTTCACCATAAAGTGAATAAAACGCAAACCAATTTTTACAAATATCGGTTTTCGAAAACTGATGAACGCAATATGAATAGTGAGAATCGTTGCGACGATTAAGAAACAAAAAACAAGCAATAAAATACATTATTTTTGTAAACAAAAAAAAATCAGTGCAAAAAATTTCAAATGAGAAACGTTCAGTTGCGTTACAGATAATATGCAAAACATTTTTTAGTATATATGTATATATATATATATATATATATATATATATCTAAAGTATTCAACTAGTGAATTCAGAGGTTTAATCGGTCATTCAGGTTGGCAAATAAAAAAAGAAGTCAACTACTTCATAAGTTTATTGAAGACGTTTCGCTTTATATTTCTAAAGCTTCATCAGTTCTCTAAAATATAACAAATGACATTGAGTTTATAAGAAATATAGATGTTTATAGTTCATAACTTACAACTCAATATGTAGTATGTTATCGATGTTATCATATCTACTGTACACTCCTTATTTAAAACTAACTTAACCAAAAAAGAAAAAACAAAAAACAAAAACAAAAAACACACAAACTTTGCAGAAAATAATGTTCATATTCGTAGATATGAATATTTAAAAAATTTTAAACGAACATTTGGCTTCATTTAGATGGTTCTCCACTGAAGACCAACAAAGTTCTGATTTATTGCAATATAAGCAAACAACTTGACGCGATACCGAAAATATATATATATATATATATATATATATATATATATATATATATATATATATATATATATATATATATATATATATATATATAAATATATATATATATATAGTAGCGATATATATATATATATATATATATATATATATATATATATATATATATATATATATATATACATATATAGTAAACTCTTAAATATTGGGGAAATCTGCAAGAAATACTCTAATGTGTATCAATTGTTTCGCCGAACGTTTTCGCCAAAGAGAATTAATTTGGCTTCTTCAGGGCTGAAAGAGAATAAATTATAATTAGCTACCATATATTATCTATTAAAACATTATTGATCTTACCGTAACTTAGAATTGTAGAGTTAGAATATTAAAAAACTTTGCTAGTAACTTAGTGGTGTTTTTTGTTACTATGTGCAAAAAAAGTTTTTTTATAAGGATTGAAATGTATGGTAGCTTCGAACTTGACACGTAAAGGCTTACCCAAGGTTAATCGAAAAACCCAATGCAACTACATTTAAAAGGAGGTAATTCTTTGAATTGTCGGCAATAACTAATCTAATAACTAACCTAATAATAAAAAAATTTAGTTATTGCCGACAATTCAAAGAATTACCTCCTTTTAAATGTAGTTGCATTGGGTTTTTCGATTAACCTTGGGTAAGCCTTTACGTGTCAAGTTCGAAGCTACCATACATTTCAATCCTTATAAAAAAACTTTTTTTGCACATAGTAACAAAAAACACCACTATGTTACTAGCAAAGTTTTTTAATATTCTAACTCTACAATTCTAAGTTACGGTAAGATCAATAATGTTTTAATAGATAATATATGGTAGCTAATTATAATTTATTCTCTTTCAGCCCTGAAGAAGCCAAATTAATTCTCTTTTGCGAAAACGTTCGGCGAAACAATTGATACCCATTAGAGTATTTCTTGCAGATTTCCCCAATATTTAAGAGTTTACTATTTAACTAATCTGCAAAGATTAAATTTCTTTTCTATATATATATATATATATATATATATATATATATATATATATATATATATATATATATATATATATATATATATATATATATAAAAGAGTAAGAAAAAAGAAGTACTTGTGACTCGTTTGGAAAAAATATATAAATGTTTTCGATGGGTTGGAGTCAATAAAAGGGCTATTGGTTAACTATTTTTTATCTCGAGCTTTCAACTGTGTTTACAATTATTACCAAGAGCTGCTAAAAAATACAAAATATCTTACAAAGTTGAACTAGAAAGAAAAAAAAAATTTTGTTAACTCACCAAATAAAATTAGTTTGGTTAATAAAATTGCTACTAACATATTTCAAAAAGAATTAATATAGAAATGTTCTTATCTAATAAATGTTTCTCTGACATTTTAATATAATTTTGAAAAAGTTTCTTAACATAAATACTATTGAATTTCTAAATAAGTTAGAAATAGCGACCAGTTACAAATAAGCCTCAATGTCATAAATGCCAACTTAAAATTTTTATTTTTGATAATTATATTGCCAAAAATAAAATTTTGTTTAAAAATTCTTTTTTGTTCAATAACAAAAAAGAAGAAGATTTATTCTCCATTGATAGATGTTTAAAAAAATGTAACAAATATATGGAAAATTATACAAAGAAATAACATAATTATAAATTTTACTTAGATTTTGAATTTCTGATCTTTTGTTTAAATTATTATCACTTTTACTAATACATACCATTTCCAAAAAAGTCCTTTTGAATTTATTACTTTCACTACACAATATTTTAATGTTATGAGAATGTGAGATAAAAAATTGTTAACCAATAGCCATTTTATTGACTCCAACCCATCCAAAACATTATATATATATATATATATATATATATATATATATATATATATATATATATATATATATATATATATATATATATATATATATATATATATATATAATAAACTAAGGTAAAGAGTGGTGGGTTTTTCGGTCAAAGTGGAGAAATAAAAAACAAAGAAGGTGGCTACTTCATCTATTTATTGAAGACGTTTCGCTTTCTGCTCAGAAAGCATCATCAGTTCATCTAAAAAGAACAATATGAAACCAAACATCCATAGAGAAGTTACAATAAAAGTGTGTTACCTTACAAAGACATGTAGCAGTCAAAGATGTTAAAAATATGAAAAAGCTTACGAAACTGGACATTTAGAGTAAAGTTGTATAAATAAAATAATTGAAACTTGGTATAGTTTGCAATTTAACAAAATTAGCACAGCAAAAGAACATGTGATAAACATACATGGATATAAAAAAGTTATTATAAAAACTTAAGTAAAAAACATTAAGATTTATTTTAAAGTGTAAAGAACTAGAAAGATCATAAGAAAGCACTTCCAACAATTTATTTAATCAATTAGATTTTAAATTTAACTTTAGGTAACATTATAAGTTATTTAAATTAATTTAGTATAAAGATAAAATGAAGTTACCAGTCTTAAGCTTACTGAGTCTCGCCGATAAATGAATTTACAGGTTTAACACCCACGCAAACAACGTGAATAGAGATGGCCTTGAGGTCAAAATGACAAGAACAGCAAGGCGAAATACCAACCTCTATATAATAGGGCGGTATATTCAAAAAATGTGATAAATTTGGTTGACAACTTGTCGTTAAGAAATCAAACAATGAAAGGAAATGTTAAATTTAAAATTTAATGTTACCTAAAGTTAAATTTAAAATCTAATTGATTAAATAAATTGTTGGAAGTGCTTTCTCATGATCTTTCTAGTTCTTTACACTTTAAAATAAATCTTAATGTTTTTTACTTAAGTTTTTATAATAACTTTTTTATATACGTGTATGTTTATCACATGTTCTTTTGCTGTGCTAATTTTGTTAAATTGCAAACTATACCAAGTTTCAATTATTTGATTTATACAACTTTACTCTAAATGTCCAGTTTCGTAAGCTTTTTTATATTTTTAACATCTTTGACTGCTACATGTCTTTGTAAGGTAACACTCTTTTATTGTAACTTCTCTATGGATGTTTGGTTTCATATTGTTCTTTTTAGATGAACTGATGATGCTTTCTGAGCAGAAAGCGAAACGTCTTCAATAAATAGATGAAGTAGCCACCTTCTTTGTCTTTTATTTCTCCACTTTGACCGAAAAACCCACCACTCTTCGAGTGTACCTTAGTTTATTTTGGATTGACGGTCGTACTCCTTTTCTCGATATATATATATATATATATATATATATATATATATATATATATATATATATATATATATATGTATATATATATATATATATATATATATATATATATATATATACATATATATATATATATATATATATATATATATATATATATATATGTATATATATATATATATATATATATATATATATATATATATATATATATATATAAACAACACAGTTTATTAGGGCTGCATTCAGTAGGTTTGGCCGGGATGTTATAAAAACATTCTTTTGACTTTTGGTCGAGCTTTCGGAATTCTTTTATTCCTTCTTCAAGACACTATAATTAGAAAAAAGTGTAAATATTTACAACATATCTCAAATTGTCATTACAACTTACTAGTCGTTGAGATTATTTTTCTAAAGCTACGACACTAAACATTAATATATATATATATATATATATATATATATATATATATATATATATATATATATATATATATATATCTATATATAAATAAATAATCAGTTTATAGCTTTTTTTGCCTTTCTAATTTCCGGTTTCCATTGGTCCTGATCATTGAAAACGTACTCTTCTATTCCTCCAGCTTTTTTTTATCTTTGTCGACTTCTCTCCAACTTAATTTCAGTCTGTCTAACTTTCGTCTTTCGTTCGGTGTTCAGTTAAATAATTGTTTTGTTTTTAATTCTGCTGTCATTCACTCTTTATATGTGTCCATTAGTTGGCTGATTCTAATGTCCTCTCTTATTTTAACGCCCATGATTTCTAAATTCTCTCGTTTCTTACTCTGTCTAATCTTGATTTACCAACCATTCTCCTCCAATAATCCAGTTATGTTGCTTTCAAAGTCTTTATGGCTTTCTCCCTTACTGGCCGTATATTTTTTCCGTATGTGCCAATGCTTTGACAATGCTATTATTGATTCTGTGTTTGTTTTCTCCCGAATTTTTTTTATCCCCCAGTATGCTGTTCAATTGTTAATGACTTTTCTTGTCTCGTTATTTCTGTGTTTAAGCACTTAATTTAAATTGCGTTCATTGGTTCTGTGCATGCCTATATATTTAATCATTTTAGAGGGGTTTACTTGTTGGTATTGGTCTTCCAAAATTGGATTTTGCTGTTCTCCTCCTATACACAAGTTTTCTGTTCTTTTAATATTTACTTCGATGCCCCATTTATGGTATTTCTTATTAAGTTTGCGTGTCATATATTCTAGATCTTCGTAGTTCTGAGCCAAGACTATTCGTCTGCAAAGCGTAGTGTGGTGTCGTTTAGAGGGATTTCCATACCTCTACATTTCCTTTTCCACATCTACAGCGCTTAGTTTAAGTAGATCTTAAACATAATCGAGGACAGACAGCATTCTTATTGGGGATATTTGTTTATCATAAATAAAAGATTTAAAAGGACCAGAAAGATTTAAACAGTGGATGTTAAAAGATGAGAAGGGAGTTTTATTTAGGACAAAAATATTATAAAAAATGAGCTGCAACGTGAAAGCAATTCCTACAATAATTTGGAGAAATATAGCTAATAATATTTAATATATTGCAAATAAAATTGGAAATTTTTCAAAAAGGAAGTTTGAGAATAAATAACTCGGTGATGGATGTAGACAAAAGGAGTTCAAGAAAAACTAACGGCGAAGATAACACCATATAAAGTTTTTCAAAAATATATGCCGGCTAAAAAGAAAGTGGAAGTATAGCAAAAACTATATGTATAAAAATCTATTCGATCAACGTGATACCTAACATGAACATATCTAAAGTAGTTAAACATATAGCAAAGCAATCTTTTAAATATAATAAATGTACCCAAACCAAAAATAAAAAAAAATACTTTTTTTTAAGTAAACATATAAACAATAAATAGTCTTCCCTTTGAGCCTATAAATATAACTTTAAACAGATGCGAGAAAATCCGTGAGTTTTTCCATTTTAACAATAATGACAATCTCGTTGTATTTCCTCTGATAGGACACGATAGACTACACAAAATACGGCCTATAATTGACGAACTCAACAAAAATTTTGCAGTATTCCTCGTGATTTGTTTGTAGTAGCTGGAGTTTGCGGTTTGTCTTATAACTTTGAGATTATTTAGGTTAAAAGAATTCTCAAGATCGCCCTGCTAGTGACACTAATTACGGTACATCTTCCAATGTTGCCATCCGCCTGTAAAGAATCATATCAGAAAATAATAATTTTCGCTTGTATTATGCTAATTATTATTCGAATGTTCAACTGATAGTTTACCAATTAATAAGTGGTGCATATTGATTGAGAACCATATGTAGCAGAAACATTGACTCTTACCAGAAAAATAATCGATAAGATACAACTGGCACCGAGAGCAATGAAGAGATGTTGCGTACATTCCTCAGAGACAGCCTCAAATTAAATAGTTGGGAGAAAAACTACTGTTACGGATACCATTAAAAGAATTACAACGATGAAATCGAACTGGGCAGGACATGTTGACAGAATCAGAGATAGAAGATGGACCAAAACAATTTTAGAATGGAGACCTATACTTAATTTCAATAAGCGATACAGGGTACGTAAACATTAGCACATGTAGGCCTCTAACAGGACAGCATTTACTATTATATTTTAGTTTTGCAAAAATGTAAGACAAAGAACCTAATTGTTTTTAATTGATATTTGTCAATAGGAACTATTTATTCAGGACAAAAAAGACCAAGAAATTATTTTTTTATCTCAAAACCGGCCGAAAAAAATTATATACAAAGTGTTTTTAAAAAAAATATAAGTTTTATATGTAATTTTTGTTATAATTGTTTGTACGATATCAAAAAGTTTAAATATTTCAAAACGGTTAATTTTTTGGAATAAGAATACACACTGATTCATAATTCGTTTGAGATCTCGACTAGTTTTAAACACTATTCTGATGAACTCGATAACATGTAACTATCATCAACGTTCATAACAACTGGTTTAAAATGTGTTTTAATTATATTTTCCAGCCGCCACATTTTCTTTTCTACTTTTTTAACATGTAAAGTGCAGTCCCTCCATATTTCTGGTACAAGTAATAAAATTGACTAATAAAAGAGATTTATGGCATCTGAGAATTTTAAGGTGGTATTTTTTCCTGCACTATTATGAGTTCGATGGGGTTTAACCCACAGTGACAAGGAGGAAGTCTAAAAACCAGTTTATTCTAGGTTTTTGTCATTTCTTTGTCACTGGTTGATCAAATTTTTGGAACAGAGTCAATTCTGGATATTGCTTTTTTAGATGCACTTTTTGGTATTTTCTGTATTTTACAAGAATGGCATAAGATGCGTTGTCACGAACAATGATGCATTTGTCTTCTAATATTGGTAAGCCATTGAAAATTTTCACCAATTTTCAAAACATTGATCTGTTTATGGATATGATTATCTCTTCATAGTAACCATCAGACTTATTTGACTAAATGCTCAGAGGAGTTTTGGAACAAACATATTCTCGCTGCTTATGTGACAAGTAATCTTTCAAATAATAAGTCTTTTTACCTTTTATTAAAAATTTAAAGTATTTGTAAGTTTTGGGATTTGAAATATGTAGAATCTCATAAATTACTTAAAGGATTTTTTAATCCCGTTGTTAATCCATCTAAAAAAGTTTGTTTAGGAGATTAGTGCCTACCCATATTTTAGATTTTTTATGCCCACCGTTCCACCATGTCTCTTTCAGAGAATAAATTTTGCGCTTTTCTTTTCTATAAGTCCTTATCTGCTCAATATATTTTCGTCGCCACACCACAATGTCGTCGCTGCATAATAAAAAGGGCGTATGTTCTCCTGCGTTGGTAACGAAAACAAATTTTTTAAAATTGTCTATAAAATGTGGTTTTCATAAAATTTGACAAATTAGAATCATCGTTCATTTTCGTTAAAACCATATCCACAGTGTGTATTTTGTTCTCATAAAAAAATTTCCTTAATCACCGTAAATACACTTCGATCACCAACTCCAACTTTCCTCACCATTTTTTTTACAATATTTTCAACCAGTAAACTGATTTTCTATTGCTTCTTATTTAAATTTATTTGAAATTATTTCTTTTACTTTAGCGCTAAGAAAACTTCTTGTTGTTTGTTTTCGAGGTAGGTTTATTTTCGAACCATGTACGTTCAACTAATTTATCAGCAGAATCAAAGGACAACATTTTTGTTTTCAACACCAGTAATCACGTATACAATTTAAAGTCGTTAAACTGATAAAAATAAATACTTAAGTAGTTTTAAAACGCACAACAAACAACTCTTACTAAAATAGTAAATATGGACCGACCCTGTATTAGTTTCCGACGATGTCGAGTAGCAATTTTACCAGCAAAATAGAGATGGTTATTTTGCTTAGCTTTTGAATATTCAATTCAATTCAAGACAATTTTTACTTGTATAATCGTTGAAATTGTTCATTAATTTAATTAATATGATTATTTTTTACTAACTATGTATTCTGTGATTACAACAATTTATATGCTACGCAAAAAAACTAATAATCAAGAAAAAAAATTGATAAAGTGGTATTAATTATATACTGTTACTATCGGAACGAGTAGATAAATTTTGAACACCTTTAATTAAAGTACAGGTTTATCGCTGTTTAAACGCCCTGCATCGCTTATTGAACTTTAGTATAGATACGATGCTAATCGTAATCAAGGACGTCGTCCAACAAGGTGGTCGGACGACATTAAGCGCATTCAGCACAACCGAATTCGGGGTGCTCAAGATCGGAAACAATAGAATAATTTACAGGAGGCCTATGTTCAGCAGTGGACTCAAAACATTCGGTGATGATGCTTTCCGGCAACATACCCATTTTTCCAAGAAAATAAACGTTGGAAATAAATGTAAATTTTTTAATAAGTTTTTTCGTTTTTCCTGACATTGCGATCTATTAACATTTTTTTTTTTTGGCAAATTTCGAACAATCAAGCACTTAAGTATTAAGATATACAGTTTTGAATCGACGTGATAAGTAATATAATTAGAAACATTAAAAACTATCGACTGTGATCTGTGCCGTCAAATGTAACATATCGCTTCAATTAAAAAATTATTCATAAAAACGACTAGTGTATAGTACAAATTAATCGAAATATAATAGGTCATGCATTTAGTTATGACACAATCATACAAAACAAAACAAAGTATCATGAAACAATTAGCTAGTTGCAAGCATAAACTAGGATAAAAGCTTTTTGCTGTTCACGTATTTTTCGAGTAAAATTAGAAGTCGTGGTATTACAAATTGCGCTAATTTAAGTAAACGATAGTAACGAAAAGCTTAACGATTTGGTTAGCTAAGCTTAAATGAAAATAGTTAAAATATCCAAAGGAGATTTTCATTTAAGATAATGACAATGGAAGCTTTTAAACGTTCTTTTTTGGTGTTAGTAGAGTATTGCAATAATTGGTTTTTCTAATATAAACGTTAATATAATCTAATATAATTTAATCTAATGTAATCTAATAATAATTAGTCTAATCGAATATATTATTTGTCTTACAGCAATTATTCATCTTAGATTAATTGTGTTATTTATTTACTCTTCTTCTTTTTTTGCGTGTGTCGACTCGTTACCAAATATTGGCTACCATCATGGATATTCTTACTTTATTGACAGCAGCGAGAGAAATATCTTTATTTGCTTAAAACCATGTCCTCAGCTTCTTTGAATAAGAGATTCTTTTTCTCTCTAGGTTATTGTTCTAGAGATTATTGTTTGTATTATTATTATCGTTAATACGTACCAGATCCAGATCCAGATATTTAAGCTTACGATTTTGATTTATTTAAATAATTTTTGTATCTTTATGTAGTCTTCTTTAAACAAAACCTACACTTGGTATTGCGGGAAAATTCACTATTAAACTAGATGTGTGCAATTCATTGTAATATGTCTCTATGCAGTAAATCGTAAACGTATAAATGAGATCTGCGTTAGTTAGGTCTCAGAAGTAGATTAGCCTGGTCAGGAAACATTTATGTACACACAAACTAGATAAATAAGATCAGTTTGAACTAAAATATTTATTTTAAATTATGAGAAATTAAAACAACACGTATTCATAAGATATCCTTTACAATAAATGAATTAAGTCCTTCTACTATTTTCTTTGGGACTTCTCTTTTGTTTTTTAATTCATATGATAAAGCAAGGTATTAAAAAGTGTGCTCCACAGTGATTGGGGGCCTGAAATGGTAAAACCTTTTTAAGAGCAATGTATATACAAGAATTGAAGCTTAGTTTGCAACATGAGTATCAATCGGAGAATTATGACTTTACAAGACCAGTAAATTTATACTAAAGTAATAAAACGAAACATTAGATTAAACTGCAATATGTTTTGTCAAACGGTTTTTAAACTGTCCGTAACTTAAGTCCGTATAGACCTTCATTTTTTAGTTTTACATACTGTTGCCGAAACATATGTGTTTTAAAAACAATATTGGGTAACTATAACTAAAAATATCACTTTATGCTAATTTCGCTTGTAGTGTTTGTAATTTACCTTGTTCCTCTAAAATGATTATTTGTTTTAAAGGTTATTAATATGTAAAATTAGCCAAAAACTTACTTTTTTGTACATATTGTATATAACATTTCGAGTGGTCATTTCGTTAAATTTGTCTATATCAACACGCTTTGAACATTGTCTTTTTTGCTTTGGGCTTCTTAATGGTTCACCAGCATTGGCATTTGTTGAAATTTTATTTACAAGGGAAAGGCTTATATCTAACGCCGCTGCTACTCTCTAAAAATAAGAACTTCTTTATAACCTCACTTTTTACTCAAAATGAAATACGATTTTTTAAAAATGTAAAATTAAATAACACAACATTTTATATCACTATTTACAAATAAGTAAGAGGTACAGATAATTACTTACCGCTCTTACTGCTTCAAACGGAAGTAATATAGATTGATGGTCACGTTCTGTCTCAAAATAGGTAATTAAAGAAATGACCATTGTCTGGGCACAACTTCCTAAAGCTTTAGGCATTTTTGAAAATTTATAAAGGTTTACTATTTCTCAAAAGTATCATACAGATTTCGCTGCATGATGAAACATTAAAAGTTACTATAATTACATCATTTTATTCTTGTCGTAAAAGAACTTTATATTCTAAAATAGATATTTTTGTTTAAGGTGGAGAAATGAAGATACCTTTTTTAACAGAAGGTAGGTTAACTAACAACTATACATATGTGTTACCCTCTATTTAATCTCTATGAATATATTGATGGCCTGCTTATCGATTTATATGTATATCTAATTAAAATCCAATCTTTTACCAAAATTGGGTGAGCCGGTTTGTTTTATTAGTATATGCTTATTTATTTATTCTCTCTTAGTATTACTGTTTACCTTGGTATTTCTATTTTTTTGTAACTCGCGTATATGTATTATTCTTCACTTAAAAAACGATCGAAATAAAAAAGTCTACCACGGTATAGCTAAATTAATACAGAAAAAGTGGACACTTAAAACAAATAGTTACCAATACATAAATAATGAGACATTATCAACATTTAAATTTAAGGTTATACCATAAGAATTATTGGCATTTATTTTCCCAAAGGAAGGTAACAAGGAAGAAAAAATAGATCGATCTTTACAAATCACGTTACAAAAATGTAGTTAGCAAATGTAATAACATGTAACATTTCGTTACCGAGCATAAATTAAAAATTACTAATACAATTTCTAGACATAAAGGTATACGTAAATACACAGTACTTGAAGATAGAATTCGATAATAAACTTTATACTAGTAATTAAAAAATTACAAAGACAAGTAGAAAATACTCATGTCTACCGCGGCGGTAACATTATAATACGACCACTACCTGCTAACCCTATGACAATTCAAATACTGAGTGGATGGAAGAAAAAAAAAAAATAAGTATTTAAAGGTTATACCTTTATTTGTTACCAGAAGAGAGTATAAGAGATCATTACCGAAGAAGCTTAAATCAATGTTTGGAACGTCAAGCAGAAAATAATAATAATAAAACAATAAAATCGACAACATAAAATAGAATTAATATAAAGAAATACGAATATCATAATAGCAAACGCACAAGCATCCATAAGAAAAAAATAATACTGAAAGTGAAATTTATTTTCAAGGAAGATAAACTTACCCTGAAATAATGATAAACTAAATGAACAGAGGAGAAAAAAAATATACTGCCTACTTAAAACAATTTAATGCCTTTATTTTTTTAATGAATAACAATTGGTGTAAAGTCATCGGAATCTGTAGTATAACCAATTGTGTAGAAGTGTACTTAGAAGAACAAACCAAAATACCATAATTTACCACATAATATTGTAAGAATTTATAAAGAAAATTAGAGCATCAAACAATAGAACAGCAACAGAAGAAAACCAAATAAACACGAAACTCCTAAAGTATGGAGGCATATTGTTACAATAAAGACTGCTACATCTTATAAATCAATGCTGGTTAGGATCCAGCATACTTAAAATGTGCCAAATGATACCAAAGTTATTAATTAAGATATTACTGTTTAAAAATTGCGAATGTAGTAAGTGCAAAAACTAACCGAAATTAGCCTATTAAATGTAATATGTAAATAATCCTAAGAAACTACTAATATTAAATTAAAAATATTAGAAAAGCCAATATATCCAAACAATAGGGTTTTCAAAAAGGATGGTTGTACGCAAAGGCCAATAAAAGTAGATGATAAAAAGCGGACAGTTCACCAAGACTTAACGACGGCCACGTTGCTTAAGTCAGAAGCTTCATTGGGGGTATGTAAAGATATAGATGATAGAGAAATAACAGATCAAAGACAGATAGATAAACGATAACAAATAATTGAGTAACAGTTTGACAAAAAAAAAAAAATTAGAAACACTGAATACAGCTAAACTCAAGGTTAAATAAACTAAACATTAGATTGGCATTTCCTTAAAGATGAAATAACACTTCAGAAAATATATCACTGGCTGTAGAATACACAGTAGATCCATAATCTAATTTTGATCTGCTTAATGTTCTGTTAAACATTAAAAGTGTTTGGCGATCCGCACCCCATTCTTAATTGGCCTGAGTTTATAGAAGATTTAATCGCTTGTGCCAAGATAAGATCAAATTTGTTATATGAAGTTTCCAGCTTCGAGTTTCTTCGAATGTCATGCCCAAGAATTTTATTGACGTTACACGTTTTAGGTTCTCATCACATAGTCTTAGGTTGGGGGTGTTTGTGATATTTTTCTTAGAAAACAGGAAGAAACGAGTTTTTTCAGTGGAAAAACAGAAACCTGTTTTTTGTGACCAGAGTTTTAAGTGTTGTATTAAGTTCTGTGTGTGACAAAATATATTTTGTATATTTTTACTTTTGCAAAAAACCAAGATCATCCGCGTAGACGCGTGCTTTTATAGGCCATTTTAGATTTTTGAGAATATCATTGATTGCCACTATAAAGAGCGTAGGACTTATAACCGAGCCTTAAGGAATGCCATTTTCTGGATACATTATATCTGATGTTGTGTTGTTTGCCCTAACTCTGAAAGCTCTATTTAGAAGAAAGTTTTTAATAAAGAAGAAACAGTGACCTTGGATGTTCCAACTATGTAATTTTTTTATTATATAATCGTGCCAAGCTTTATCGAAAGCTCTTGATATGTCAAAAAAAACAGCTAGACATTTATGTCTTAGTGCGAGTGCTTCAGAAATGCCACTTTCTAAATCTATGATACTATCTATGGTTGACCTTTGCTCTCTAAAACCACTTTGTTCTGGAATAATTAAATCTTGTCTCTCCAGTTGCCATCTTAGTCTATTATTAATAATTTTTTCTAGTAACTTACACATGGCGCATGTTAAAGATATCGGTCGGTATGACTCGGAACTTGTTTTAATACTATTAGGTTTTTGTATAGGGATAACAGTGGATTCATGCCATTTTTCAGGAAATTTGTGCTGTAGCCAAATAATATTAAACAGATTTAGAAGTTGTTTGTGAGCGCTATCTGGAAGGTGTTTGATAATAATACTAGGAATATCGTCCGGGCCATCGCTAGTTTCTTTGAGATTTGATAATGCTTCTGTATACTCTAATTGAGAAATGGGTAAATTTAACGGTTCATTTGTGTTAGGTATACTGCTCATTTTCTTATTTTCTTCTTGCTGTTTGTAATTAATAAAAGATTTTTTATAATTAGTATTACTGGATCGGTTTTTGTATGTGTTAGCAAGGATTTTGACAATCTCAGTATCACTAGTAAGTGCCTTTCCATTTATTTCGAGGCTTTTAATATTCTGATTGCTAGTTAATCCGGATATTCTTCGGACTTTGTTCCATACTTCAGTCATGAGAGTGTTTGCATTTAATGTTGATACATATTGAGTCCATGACTGGCGTTTGGCATTTCTAATTGTCTTTTTGGCTATAGCACGTTGTTGTCTGTATTCAATTTTATTCTCAGCAGTTTTGTAGCGCTTGGATTGTTTAAAAGCTCTTTTGCTAGATTCAACTGCTGTTTTGATTCGTGATTCCACCATGGGACAGGGTTGCGTTGTTTTATGCATGTGGTCTTTCCTATTGCTTTTTCTGCTGCTTTTGTGATAATGGTAACAAGGTTCTTTAGTGTCTCTTCCATACTTGGGGTACTTTTAAATGTGGTCATACTGCTTTCGATTAAATTCAAAAAAAGATTCCAGTTAGGCTTTTTAAATTCCATTTTGGAGTAAATGTCTGTCCACCTTGGTTTTTGTTATTATGAATAAAAAGTGGATAGTGATCACTGTTGTATAAAAAGTCTAGCCTATCCCAGGTGAGCTGTGGGGTCAGACCTAGTTTGCATATCGTATGATCTATACATGAAAATTCACCGTTCTGTATATTGAATCTAGTGGGCCTGCCGTCGTTTAAGACTGAAAGGTTGGATTGTTCAAATATCTCGTCTAGCAATCTTCTCCTAGTATTTATAGTAGAAGAGACCCATAAAAAGTTGTGGGCATTAAAATCGCCCAAAATAAGTCTGGGTTGGGGAATTTGTTGTAACAGTTCAGTTAATGCTTCTGAGTCGAAGGTAGGTATAAGTTACAAACGTAGATATTTGGACTTGAGTTAAGTTTAATGCAAATTGCTTCTAGATTAGTTTAAAGAGAAATTACAGTGGTTTCAATTGACTTTTTTACAAAGATAGCTACTCCGCCGCTGGCTTTTTTTTGGCTAGTTCGATTTTTGCAGTAACTTTTTAATTGTTTTAAAGCTTGTATTTTTTCATTTTTGAAATTAGTTTCCTGGAGATAAATTATGTTTGGATTGTATCTACCCAGAATTATTTGCAGGATCGGAAGGTTATTGTAAAAACCGTTAATGTTCCATTGCAAAATTGAACAGAAGCCCGTGTATAATAAATAAAAACTGAAACTTGGGATTGTTACAGAAGTTTATGACTCGATCCCTGAGATAACTCACTTTCAGTCTCTAATGTCTCACTATCCAAGTAGGTCATCTGTAAATGTATCAGTAAGTTCTTTCTTATTTTTGTACATCTAGATTTAATGGATTTTTGTTTGAAGTAAGGGTATATTGCTGTTAGCATTTTCACTAAAGCTTCTAAATCGTTAGTGTAGTTTTTTATGACGCTGACTGGATCCTGTGCACCATAAACATTTTCAAATAGATCGACAATTTGACTAAAATCAAGAATAAATGGAGGGTTTTGCTCTGAGATGAATGCCTTTACCGGTTCCATGAGTATGTGAGTTGGTGTCTTTTCCTTGTTTTTTTTGGTTTGTTGGATGGAGCATCATTTGGTTTAACAAACGGGTCTAGACTTGGGTTTTATGAATCAGCATCTTGCGCTGGAGGAGGTGTGATTATTTCTTCCAAACTGCGTTTTGAGCTATTTTGTGTAGACTGGGTTGTATCTATATTGATGATTGGTTGTACGGTTGGAGTTTTTAAGGGGTTAGTTGGAAACATTTGAGTAGGTATGTATTGCGAAAATGTTTGGGAGTGAGGAGTTTGGTTATAATTTTCAGAAACTGATTCTTGGATTGTTTTGCATTTTGCTGAAGTATGGCCTTGCCTTTTACATAAAAAACACAAGAAGTCTTGTGACAAAAAAATCCTATAGTTGGTGTTGTCATAATTAATTAATATGGATTCAGGTATTGAGGAAAGTGGTGGTGTGATAAAAATTTGTCGTCTAAAACTATAAACGTGGCTGAATTCCGGCAAACCGGCACTAATCTTGAGAAATGACATGGGAGACATGGTTTTAAGGCCCAATTTTTTAATTTCTTGAGTTAGTAAAGCATGCGGAATGGTGGGACAAACGTTTGACAGAATTAGTCTTTCTGCTGGAGTGACGAGTTTGCGTGCTTGGACTCGTTGATTATTAATTTCGATAAACCCTCCATAATTATTCATAAAATGTTCAACAATGTTTTTGTTTGCAAGGTATATACATACTCTGTTGTTAGAAAGCCATGAGGAAAATAGAATATTTTTGGGCTCGATCAACATTCCTAGTGGAATCAGGTAATCTTGAAGTTTTAGGTTTTCAATGGCTGGGAATATAATAGCTTGATCTTTGGTAGGGAATTGTTGTTCAATCACAGCAGATAAATAAGTTTTAGTATTGTTTTCCTTTTGGGAGCTTCTGTAGTCAGAAATCCCGTCAGTTGGATTTAACATCTTTTCTTTATAATTTAAAATTAATTTAGACCTGAAATACGCGCCTGTTTTACAACAGGCAATTTTATCATGTTGTTATAGATAACGAGTAAACTTGTTTGGAGTTTTTATATAAAATCGACTTATGAAAAGTACAAGAAATTCCTGTGAAATGACTCTGTTTTATATAATTTTAATAAAGAGTACTTACAGGATGGAAGAGAACACACTCTTATGCACTTATAA
Source organism: Diabrotica undecimpunctata (assembly GCF_040954645.1). NCBI lineage: Eukaryota > Metazoa > Arthropoda > Insecta > Coleoptera > Chrysomelidae > Diabrotica > Diabrotica undecimpunctata. The sequence continues at coordinate 86,811,660 of NC_092807.1, read as the reverse complement.
TGATAAATAAAAAAAATTTAATCTATAACTACTATATAAATAACTGTTTTTGTTTGGAGCTGACAAATTCGCACTAATTAGTATACCTGTCAGGACCGAACTCCCATTAGTAGGAAGTGTTTTGCTCCTGCAGTAGATAATTTGACAAAAATGGTCTGAGAATATGTGTGTCGGCATTAAAAGTGATTGTCGGTAAAACGTCGGTGATAAAAATTGTCTCCAGTATAACTCTGTGCAAGAAAAAAGGATCTCTTAATATTACAATTAATTAAAAAAGCAGAGGATGATCAACTTATTACATAGTATGTGAGTTCTTGATCAAAACTAACTACATTAATTTCTAAATGCATCCATGATAGGAGACTTAAAAACTGACTGAGCGAAGAAAAGTTTAATTATTTCATTTTATAAGTTCGGGCCAAGCTAATTGAAAGAAGGGGTATTTCGGTTCCCACGAGAATATCCCATCACGTTTACTTTAATCATGGCCAATACTGATAGAAAATTTTAAGAGTGATTATGTAAGTTAGTTTTGAAGTGGACTAGATTAAGAGAGAACCGTGCAAGTGTTCATGGGAACTTTGTATATTCTAACCGAGACATAATTTATTATAGGGGTCGCTGAAAATAATATATTTGAAGACGAAGTCAGGGTCATAAAAATTGTATACTTAATATTTTGGTACAGACAGACTAAAATTTTAAATTTAAGAAAAATTGACATGTCGCATGCTTCACTAACAATGATTTTATTATAAAAAAAAAGACAAAAAAATTAAAAAAATTTAGGTACTATAAATAAAATACGAGTTTGTTAGTACCAAGTTGTGTGTGTGTGTGTGTGTTTGGTGAGTTGGCTTGGAAACTAGTCCTTTAGCCACAGAATTGTAATGTAAGATATTAGATTTTAAATAGTGTAACCAACTTTAAATAAAAAGTTACATATTAGTTCGTATACTTCTCTACTATCTAAGGAGAGTAAATGGGTGATGTTTATGGGAGTCTGAATTTTAAGTTCTGATAGTTTTGAATACAGCTGATCTGTTTCATACCTATGTTTATCGCACTTAAAAAGAATATGGTTGATGTCACATTGTGATATATTATCGCATGAGCACACCCCAGAAGGGATAATATTTAACTTAGCCAAGTGAGCTGGGAATGCACCGTGATTAGTTTTCAGTCGTGTAATTGTGGCTGTTAACTTCTTTGGCATTGCATATTTGAAAATATAGTCAACATCTTGTGGCAAGGTAGGGTGGATAGTATAATATTGATTATTTGAATTCGTTGCTATGTTTTTCCATTTTTCTTTCCAATTTATAAAAATTTTGTTATAATAATGTTGTTGTAAGTCCTCCAATGTAAATATGCGAATATAGAGTCCAACATGGGTCGCATCTTTAGCAAGCTGGTCAACCAGTTCATTTCCCTCGATACCAATGTGACTTTTAACCCAAATAACTGTAATATCTTTACTATATGTTTTATTTTTAATAGCACAAAGAATATTATTTCTTTTATGTTGAGTCATATCTGAGTTTAATCCTTTAATGACCGATAATGAATCTGATAATATTACTGCTTTATTTAAATTGTGTGAATCTAGCCAATCTAATGCTTTTTCGATAGCTACCGCTTCAGCAGTATATATTGAACAATGTGATGGAAGTTTAATTTTCAAAGATTCGCTTTTATGTGGAATGTAAACAGCGCAACCTGTGGCACCATCCTCTTTTTTGGAACCATCGGTATACATTATTACGTGATCATTATAGTCACTCAATATGGATCTAAGTAAGACAAAGTTTATTTGTGGGGATTCTGTGTACTTTGGTATAATGACTTTTGGTTTATTTAATGTTACCTGAAAATTAGCTTTATATATTGGTAATCTTTTTTCTTTGCCATAGATATTAGGATACTCATTAGTTTCTAAGAAAGCATCAGCAAGTGGAGGAGAATTTTTTATGCGCCAGTATTTATTTGAGAGGTTTTCAATAGATAACTCATACAGTTGACTAAGTAGATTATTATTATTTAATCTTAGCTTCAGGATATGTTTAATTGCCATAATTTCTCGACGATTTTGAAGAGGTATTTCATTACTTTCAGCAAGTAGTACAGGGCAAGGAGTAGACTTCATGGTGCCCAAGCATATTCTTAGACATTTAAACTGAATGCGGTCTACAGTTAATAAGTTTGTGTTACTGGCGGCACCATACAGAATGCAACCATAGTCTACAATAGATCGCACGTAGGCTCTGTAAAACATCAATGCAACTTTAGGGTCAGCGCCCCATCTTCGATTAGTAACACATTTAAGAATATTAATACCTTTTTCACACCTACTTTTTATATATTCCACATGTTTTGACCATAAGAGTTTGGGATCAAGAAGAATGCCAAGATATTTGTATTCTTTGACAATAGGTATATCATATCCAGACAACTTTATTTTGTCAGGCGTACGAATCCTATGTCTAGTGAATATCATTGTGGCTGATTTGTCAGGGGAAATGGTCAGTCCATGATTTTTTACCCAGTTATTAACGTTTTGCATGATGGATTCCAGAGCCTCCAGGCAGTCAGTATACGAGTTACGCTCTGTATAGATGCATATGTCATCAGCGTATTGGATGCAATTGATTGTGTTGTCAAAAATGCCATGAATACTTGCTGAAAATATGTTGAACAATAACGGACTTAAAACTGATCCTTGTGGAAGACCTGTATGAGCAATTCTAGGACCGTGTAGTTGGTTTAAATGATCTTTAATATATATAACACGATTATTATAAAGATGAACAATATTAGTCGCTATATTTTGAGGTAATCCTATATCATATAGTTTTTTGTGTAAAATGGATAAATTAACAGAATCATATGCCCCTTTTAGGTCTAAAAACAAACAAGCAAGATAATTGTTTCTGGAAAACGTTATTTGAATGTCGGTAACTAAATGTGATATTGCATCCAGTGTACCAACACTAGCCCTAAATCCATATTGTGTACTTGGAAGGATACTATAATGTTCTACAAGCCATTCTAATCGAGACTTAATAAGTCTTTCAAATGTCTTGCATATGCAAGACATTAATGATATCGGTCTGTAAGAAGAGGAGAGTGTTTTATCTTTATTAGGTTTAAGAATTAAACAAATAACTATTTCTTTCATATGATCCACATATCTTCCATTGAAAAGCCAATCGTTGAAAATTGTTAGTAAACTTTGTTTAGCTATAAGAGGTAATTCATATATTATGTTATAAGTAATTTGATCGCGCCCCGGAGCCGAGGACTTTGAAGACTTAAGTGCAGCCTCAAATTCTATCACATCAAAACTTTCCTGGAAAATATTGTATTTACTAGTTTTATTGTTATCCTGAATAGGAAGGTCAACATATGGCGGAGCAAATTTGTCGAGCAACTCTTCTATTAGTTCATTTGGCAGGGGATATCGTCTTGTACGGTAATTTTTATTCACTAGTTTATTAACAAAATTCCAAATTTTACTGATGGGAGTATTTTTGTTTAAAGTATTTACAAAGTTAATCCACGAACTTTTTTGTTTGTTTGTAAAGAGGAGTTTACTTTTGGCTTGAATTTGTTTGTATTTAATATAGTTTTCAAAATTTGATGCTTCAATGTATCTTTTGTATGCAACTTTTCGTGAAATGATCATATTTTTGCATTCATAATCCCACCAGACTGGAATTCGAGATTTTGGCTGAAAGGAATTTTTGATATTCATAGAAAATGAGGCAGCATCGTCAATTGTCTTTAACAGGAAGTCAAAACGTTCCGCTGAAGTGATATTATCGGTTATATTTTCGGATAATGTTTTTTCTATATGGCCTTTAAAGATATTCCAGTTTGCTGAAGACTCTTTCCATTTGGATGAAGGAATTATTGTACATGGGTGATAGTCCAAGTCGATGGTGATTACTATAGGTAAGTGAGTTGAACCCAGAGTATCTGAAACAGGATCCCATGTGGTATATCCAATTAGATTTGGTGTAACAAGGGATAGATCCACCATTGATGGAAGTTCATTAGGTCTTGTTACTTTGGTCGGTCTACAGTCGTTTAGCAGAACTAAATTACTGTTATCAAGCGCGTCTACTATACACTTGCCCTGAGCGGAATCCTTCAAGGAACCCCACCTACTGTGGTGTCCATTGAAGTCCCCACCAATGACAACCCTACCACTAAATTGAGTTAAAAGCTTTTCCCAATCTCTATTATTGACTATCACTTTGGGTGGTTTATAAATACAAACGATTACCAATTTAATTTGTTCTATAAAAACTGCACACGTTTCAATACCTTTATTAAAGTTTTTCGTTACATTAATTTCAGTAAAACAAAGGTTATTTGATATGAGGATGGCTACACCACCGTAACCATCAGGTCTATCGCTTCTGATAACGTTGTAACCTGTTAAACCAAAATTTTTATTTTTAGAAAGCCATGTTTCATTAAGCAGAATGACATCAACAACATTGTGCTCGAGATAATTAAGTAAACTAGGTTTATGTTTATTTATAGATTGACAGTTCCACTGCAGTATGTTAAATGTCCTGTTGTTCCCCATCGCTTTCAATATCTGTTAGGTTGTTCAACATTTTTTCAATTTCTTCTTTTGTATTTTTTTGTAAGTTAGGTAAAAATATTTTAGGGTTAATTTTCTTGATGATATTTTCTATCAAGGCTGGAATTTCATTGATTATTTTACATTCTATTTTTTCTTTATACGCCATAAACTCGTCCCTGTAGGGATTAGGGATTATAGGTTGGGATGAGGTGTTTGTAGCATTTGGAAATCTTGGGAAAGTTGGTGCGTTTTTGATCGCAGTAGGAGATATAGCTTTACGCTTGTTTCTTGTTTTTTTAATGGTAGGTACATAGGATTGATTTTGATTTGTACCTTCAGGGATGTTAGGGGTTAAGGCGGGGAAATTTTGTATAGTATTGAGGATACCGAATCTATTATTTGTAGTTACCTTGGCGTATGAAGGATTGTTAGCTATGGTTTCTGCCTCTTTAAAGGTAGTGTTTTCTAAAGCCATTATTGATTTTATTTTGTATTGGTGTTTAAATGCAGGACACTGTTTAGAGAGTGAGTTGTGTTCAGTGGAGTTGCAATGTAAACAAAATAGGGAGTTAGTGCATGTTTCATTATTATTATGAGTTTGACTACATTTTTTACAACGATTTGATGTTGATTTGCATTGCCGAGCAGTATGACCGAAACGAAAGCAATTAAAACACTGAACAACCGGATATATATATTGTTCAACATTAAACCTAACCAAGTCTAAATTAACAGTCTTAGGAATGCTATTTCCTTCAAATGTCAGAATGACCATCTGGCGAGGTACAAGAATTGTTTCATTATCCGAATCAATTATTTTCCGTTTTAACCTTTTTACTTCGACAACATTTTTATCTGAAACAATATTTTCTAAAATATACTTTTCATCCAAAAACGTATCGACTTCCCTAATAATTCCCTTCTTTTGAGTAAAAAATGATGGAATATACGCTACAAGTTTATTATCCTTAATAAGCTCATGTTCAATTAAAGAATTTGCGCAAGTATAAGTTTTAAAAATTACTTTTACCTTATTTCTGCCAACAGGTTTAATGTCTAGTACATCGTGTTTAAAATATTGGTTTTTAAATAGATAATGACCGACACGTACTGGTGATAAACGGGACAAGTTTTTGTCTGTAGATTCTACAAAGACATTATAATACCCTGAATCATTTATTTTATATCTATTATTTAAATTAATATACCTTTTGTCTTCCGTATCCATTGATGATATATTATTCTGGGGTGGCTCAACACCACCCCCCGATTCACTCATAATAATAAATAATTAGATCCTACCTTTTTTGAAGATCGGTTGGTTTATTTTCAAATTAAATACCTATTAATTTGATAATAGCACTAGTTAAGGACACGACACAGATTTATCGAACGATGTTCACCTGTTAACTGTCCAACGAATACTGTAGTACCAAGTTGTTCGCTTTAATTTACTTTTCGTAAAATTGTATCTTGCTTTCCAGATTTGTTATAGTTTCTGTTATTTCTCGAGTTTTCTCTTTAAATTGATCGTTTCTTTTTTAAAATCGTTAATTTTTTCGCCAACCTCCGTGATGTCTATAAATATTTAATTAATTTTGTTTTGCTTATTTGCATTTTATGCACCATATTATTACGGAATTTGCTCTCAATCCCAGGAGACCAGAGTACGAGAAAATATCTTTAATAAAAATAATTTTAGTGTTTGTTATACTTGAAAACAGTAGTTTTTCTGGCTGTATATAAAACCTGAATTTTATTTAAGTACCTGTCGAGAATAAAAACATCATACCTTTTTAAAAAATGCAAATTTTAATTTACAATTTATTGTTTATGATTAATTATCCTTTTATGTACTAATTGGCGTAATTGCCAATATTACTCTTTGCATAACGAGGATATAAAAATTAATTTGTATCATGCTTCGTTACATTTTGGTATACACTTTCAGAGAACCCTTTAATCTTGCAAAAAGGGATAGAAAAACAAAATATGGGTAATTAAAACACAGAAGCTGGCGTTTTAATTAAGTCATGACCATGAGCGAATATTACCTAAAAAATGTCTTAAAAAGTTGAAAACACAATTTTTCAACAAAAATACAAATAGATAAGGAAAAAGGTATATAGTAAAATATATAGATATGCCCTATTTAAAAACAACGCAAAACTTTTGGAGAGTTTAACATACACTTAAAAAAGTTACTAAAAACTTTATTAACTACTACATACACTACACTCGTTTTTTGTTAACTTTTAATTGGCTAGTCATTAGATAATAGAAAAATTTTTCGAAAGAAATATAGCAGCAGTAGAAACAGGTGGTATATAAGTGGGAAGAAATGAAAATCAAATATTCTTAAAGGTCCTAGAACAAGAAGCTAAGGCCTGGTGGAGCAATATTTGGTCAGAGTTTGCTTCGAAAGGGTCGCTGTGGATATCGCTGATGAAACTGAAAAAGGTATTCTACTAAATGGTTACCGGCTAAACAACATCAGATATGCAAATGACACCATAGTATTTGCGGACAGCTTAGAAGACCTACAAGTTCTTATGAACAAAATCACGTATTACAGTCAACAATATGGACTCAATATAAACGTTAAGAAGACAAAGCCTTTGATAATTAGCAGGAAAAGAATAACAGAAGATCAACTCTATGTCAACCAATCCCCTATAGAAAGAGTGACGCACTACAACTACCTCGGCACCATAATAAATAAAGAAAAAAAAAAAAAAGAAAAAGAGGTTAATCTTTGTATGTGGGTATATTTTATAAAAACCCTTAAAAGGGCAACATTAAAAACACGAACGTTTTCGGAACAACTGTTCCATTATCAGGTTAAAATACAGGTTACCGTGCCTGAGCCACCTGGTAACTGGAGTTACTAGCTGAAGTCCGTTTGAAGAGGTTTACTCTCCGGACACTGGAACTCACTTAAGCATGGGTGTATGTTACCTAAAGTAAAAGTTAATTAAAATATTAAACATCATAATATATAATATTATCAACATCATGTACAATCTTTGGTAACACAATACATTTTAAAGGGTTTTTACCCAAATATTTTGGTGGCTCAGGCATGGTAACCTGTATTTTAACCTGATGATGGAACAGTTGTTCCGAAAACGTTCGTGTTTTTAATGTTGCCCATTTAAGGGTTTTTATAAAATATACCCACATACAAAGATTAACCTCTTTTTGTGATACGTGGTATACAGCCAGCTGCAGGAATTATTTTCCTTGTGGATTTTAAATAAAGAATGAACCAACAACCAGGAGATAGCACGCATCGGAAAAGCTTGATCCACCTTCAATCGGATGGGGGCCTTATTCAAGAGTCACAACCTCTTTCTTGATACAAAAGTAAGAATGCTGCGATGCTACGTCCTCTCTGTCCTTTTTTATGGTGTTGATTTCGTGGACCTTCAACGAAGATATGTGCAGAAAACTGGAAGCATTTGAGATGTGGCTATATCGGAGAATGGTTAAGATCCCGTAGACTGGCCGAGTCACAAATGAGGAAGTCCTCAGAAGAATGAATGAGAACCGAGGGGTACTGACCACCATCAAATCTCGAAAGTTACAGTTCTTCGAACATATTATGCCAAATGAATCCAGATATGCTCTCCTTTAAGTCATCTTGCAAGGAAAAATATTTGGAAAACGAGGTCCAGGAAGAAAAAGAACATCTTGGTTAAAGAACCTCATAATCTGGTTTAATACATCTGTGCAGCTTTTCCGCGCAGCTGCAGATAAGATAAAGATTGCCATGATGATCGCCAACATTCGTAACGGATAGGCACATCAAGAAGAAAGAAGGATATCGCTGGACCGTTTTCCCGTGCAGTCTCTGGTAGCCAGATATTTTGGTGGCCATGAAATAGTTTAGTAAATGGCCGGAGGCATATGCTCTTGCTGATCAAGAAGCTTCCACAGTCGTTGAACTAATGGTTAATAATTTGTTCGGTTTCTTTTGGAATTCCAAGAGAAATACAGTACGACCAGGGTCAAAATTTTACATCAAATGTGTTCGAGAAAATGATAGATGTCAGATGATAGGTATTGTAAAGACCAGTATCACACCTTTGCGACCTCAATCGAGTGTAATGGTGAAGAGAGTCAATCGAACTTTATTTTAACATCTTAGAATTGATGTCAATAAACATTAAAATAACTGGAACAACTATATCCAGGTCTTCCTTCTTGCATATCGAAGTTCCGTCCATGAGTCGACAGTCGAAACACTAGCGAAACTTTTATTTGGGAAAGAGTTACAAATTCCAGTTAATCTATTATTTGGAGATCCTGAACCCCGTAAAGAATACAAGCGACCGTTGCACCCAAAAATTACCTGAAATATTTATCTAATATCATATTAAATCTTATCTGGTGTCATTCATTCACGGTAAAGGGATTCCCACTTCGGAATTCTGGAACTACTGCTAGCTTGCACAGGTCTAGTGAATGGATACCTCATATTTTTGGAGTGACACGGTAGTTTCTAAAAATTATTAGGCGCCTGCGATCGAATTTCTCGCAGTGATGTTTTAGGTAGTAAGCAGAGTTTACAGCTTAAGTCACTATCACATACCCCCGTTATATGCATATTTTCCTTGACACCTATATAATGTGGTTAAATATTACTAAATATTATATACATATTACAAAATCCAACTTTTAAATACATTTTGGAAACGGCTATCGCCGTATTCCCATTCTCCTCCACCACTTCTCTCGGTCCAAGGCATGCTCCTCCTCTAAGCCTCTCGATTCCATCGCTCTTCTAATTCCTTCATTCCATGAGCGTCGAGGTCTACTTCGTTTTCTTCTTCCAGGGGGCTTCCATCTGTGGAGTTTTTGGGGCCAACGTTCGTCAGGCATTCTCAATAGGTGTCCAAACCATTTTAAACCTCTTCTTTCTATTCTGTCATTGACCGTTTCTGTAGAATTTATGTTATTTCTTATAGATTCGTTAGTTTTCCTTTCCAGCCTCGATGTTCTAGCACTTCTTCTCAAATAATCCATTTTAACTGCCAACAATCTTCTCTTCAGGTCTGCATTAATTGTGAATACTTCACAGCCATAACAAAGAACTGATTCAACCATGGTTTGCCCTATTCCTTTTTTGTTCCTTTTGGAAATGTTGCGATCTTACCATTAGCAGTTTAGACATCCTACAATTTTACGTCCCTGATTAATTTCGTGTTTAATTTCGGTTACTCCCAAGCCGTTCTTATCAATGAGTGCATCTAAATATTAAAATTTTTCCACTTGTTTGATTTCTGTTCTGTTTTTTTCATGCTGACTTGTAACCCCCGTTTTACATATTCTCTGTATAGACGCTTTATCATAAATTTTAGATCATAAGAATCTTGAGTTAGGACGACTTGGTCATCCGCAAAGTTCAAGGAGAACAGTACGTCATTTACTATGGGGATTTCCATTACCTGGCAGCGGTTTTTCCAATTTTGGAGGGCTGTCTCAATATATAAATTAAATAGTTGGGGTGACATTCTGCATCCTTGTCTTAGTCCTTTAGTTACTTTTATTGACTCTGATAGTCTATTTCCGATTTTTAGGTAAGTACTGTTATCCCTGTTATCCCTGTATACTTATGTAATTATTTCCAAAAGGTATGGTCTTGAAACTGTAATATACGCCTTTTCTAGATCGATAAAGGCTAGATATACTTTGATACCAACCGCTATTCTTTTTTCTATTAATTGTTAGAGTATAAACAGTTATTAGTGCAAGATATGCCAGGCGTAAATCCACTTAAGTCTTCTCTAATTAGATGTCCTACGTCGACTTGTTTTTTTCCATTTATTGTCTTTCCAAACAATCTCCCGAAAGTAGATAGGACACTTAATGCTTAGGACATTTGGTGAGCGGTTTTCCATTCAGATGGTACTTTAATTTCTTTGCAGCATTGATTCATTAGAAAAGTTATTCGTTCTATTAGGAGTGGACCTCCTGCTTTAAGTAACTCTATAGCTATATTGCCAGGTCCTGGACATCGCCCGTTTTTCATTTTAATTAACGCAGTACGGACCTCGTTGTTAGTAGTATTAATAATACAATTAGTTTGTCCCTCCATACTGCATTTCTCTCCCATATATTCTAATCTGGACTCTTGCAGTAAATTTTTAAAATGAATTTCTATTTAGATTAGTGATAGTTCTTCATGCTTCCGTAGTCTGAGAACAACCAATTAAATTTTTAACTTGGAAACATTTTTGTTCATAGGAATTGTTTTTTGCTTCTTTTATTTGATTGCGTACTTCTCCGTTTTTCCTTTGATATGTTACTCTATTGCAAGATGTTTTATCTGATAGCCATTTCTTGTATATTTCGTTTTTTTCTTGTATAATTTCTTTTACGTTTTCTGTCATCCATGGTGGTTCGTGGTGTTTTTGTCGTTGTTCTTTGTTCCTAATACTACATAAGCAATTTTTTTTATTATTGTTTTGAGGTTGTTGTATTTTTGTTCTACATCCATATTTCTTTCCGTCTCATTTAGTTCCTTTTCTAATCTAGATTGAAAAATATGTTTAATACTTGGTTGGAATAAAAGTTGCAATTTATATCTCTCCGTGTTTTACTGTGTAGAATAAATATATATGATGACTAAAAAACGAATTGATCGAGAGTAGTGAATCGATGTGAAGAATCGCTATGTTGTGACGCTACCCGTGTTGTGACATGGCGTGACTGTGGCATCTTGTGATGTTACTATAGAGAAAAAAGTAATACAATGACAGTATAGAAGCTTCGCTTCGAAAGAATAAAGAAATTTATTATCATGGTACCGTAATCTCAGTTTTAAGAGACCAACTATGCGCAAAACTTTAAGATCAAGTGACAAGAATACGAATAATCTTTAATGTCGGTGTATGATCGGAACGGGAGGAAGTAGGATTGGTTACGCGACGGACAGGTGTGACTTTCGTCATTTACAAGACACAGTCGATTTCATTGCCATACAGGCATCCGGCAATATGATTGTAGTAAAGTCGTGTATGATAGTGTGCCCTAGACTTATCAGCAATGGTTATTAAACTAAGAAAATAAGTAAGTTGTTAAACATTAAAATAAATGCAAATCAGTTGTGATTGTGCAAAACAGAATAAGGACGCTGATATGCACAGACAAAAAACCAATCATAAAAAAGAAGATTCTATTTATAGTCTAAATTAAGACTGATATTAATACACTGCTTGAAAATTTACTTTATTCGAACACTAACTTGTTTACAAGACTTAATGCAATGACAACTATAAACTTAAAAACTCAATTACAACTGTTTCAAACTCTCAACATTTGTTTTTATACAGTGATGAGCGTCTTACCACCCGGCAAAATAGCGGAAAGGATAGAAGACAGATTAAGTTGTGAGATAGTACGAGATAAGGCTAGTTATTAGGCGTGTCTATTTGACTTCAGTCATAATTATACGGATGACCTCGAAAATATTTTATTTTAATAATTTCTGATGTTAGAATAAATGATTAAATATATTAAGATATATTATAGTAAAAAACATTAATTAGTAGCGATTTTAAGTTATAAATCTTTAAGTTTATTTAATATACAACACATACAACAATTGTTGTATGTGGAGTTGGCGTAATAGTTAGAGACGTTGTAAATTGATAAGAAGACTGGGGTTCAATTCACACCAAGGGTAAAATTTTTGTTTTACTCAATCAAAAATAATAGAAAATATGATACATATTAGGTAACAAGTTTTCGAAAAACTCATTATTTACAATTTATTCTTATTCCAATGTTATAAAATAGAAATACAAAATATTTCAAATTCAATTCCAGTTTTACAGTCTTCAGTTGTGAATGGAAAATAATCCATTAAAGACTGTTTAATATCAAATCCATCACTAAATTCTCAGTGTTAATATCAATTCCTCTGTACAGGTAATGATTTTCAAAACAATTGACGACATTGGAATGGATGCGCGCGAACAGCTACCTACTTTATAGCTAACCAAATCATCAATCCTTTAAGTTATCAAATAGTAACACATCGAGAAGTGTTTTTTACGGTAAACAGAAACTTTTTATTGAAAAAACAATTCGTGAAAAGGATTTTAACGGTCGAGGAAAAAGTGTAAATTGTTGTCTCGCATGTGAATGGATTATCAGACAACATGATTAGACAACAATTTGTAAATATGTTTCCAAATAGGCCGGCTCCAGCACGATCAACAATTCAGTCTATTATACGTAATTTTTTTACTTATGGATCCGTGTTCGATCCAAGAGGAGTTCGCAGACGAAGAGAGGTAAATCCAGATTTGGAACTAAGGGACACTTTGATTTGTGCAAGTATTGAGCAAAATCTTCCCAATCAACACCTCGTCTCGGAAAACAATGTGGAATTCCAAGATTTAGAGTAGGTGAAATTTTGTAAAGACATCGATACCGTCCCTATAAACTTCATAGATCTAACGAACAATTCCCTGGGGATCAATATAGACGTTTAGAATTTTGTCAAACTGCAATGGAAATGTCACATCAAGATATATAAATCACATTTCTTACTATATTTGTAAGTAATTCTCGTATAACTTGAAAGTCATTATCTTTCTTTTAAATTTTTTAAGGTTTTTCAGAGAAATCTGAGACTATCTTCTTTTTGTATAATTGTAATTACCTGAACACTTATTTCTTCGTATATGGTCTCTTTATCTTTTAGTCTTTTACAATACACAATACATTACGTTCCAAACAGGAACGTCTAAAAATAATATTGGCATTGTTAAGGAGACGCCTTTTTCAATGTATTGCGTCGAAGTTATACTATTGGAGTTTTTCTATCCACCAAGCAACTTGTCCTTTTGGTTTTTTAAAATTCATTAGCCACTGTAACATGCTTTGTTCACTTCTAATTATAAAATTTTTGTTATAAAGGGAAGTATAAAAATATTCTAGGGCTTTTATAATAGCTAGAAACTTTTCTGGTAACACAATAATTATTTTCAGCTTTTCCTATTGTTTTACTAAAATATGCAATAACGTTTTCTTTGCCTTTCTGTTCTTGTGATAAAACGTCGCCAATACCATGCTAAAATACATCACAATTTAACGAAAATTTGCCATCTTCTCGTGAATAGACAAGGAACGGTGCTATTGTAAGTCGTTTATTTTTAAAGTTATAAAGGAATTTTGACAATCAGGTGTCGTCAAATCCAATGTTGTTTTATCGACGCTGATGTTAGTCGATAAAAGGGCTTAGCAGTGCAAACAAAATATTTAATACATTTTCGGTAATATGAACAGAGTCCAAGAAAACCTCTAATTTCCCTGAACTACCACTATTTGACATTTCAAATCATATTTTGTTGTTGAAACAATACGTTTAATTAATAATACTATATTAAATAAATATTAATATAATTAATAATTAGTTTTAATAATATTTTTAAGGTAGAATCTAGTATAAAATAATTTAAAGCTTAGATGTCAGTTTAGATTTAAAATCCTAACGCCATCTGAACAAAAAAATCTGAACTACTGACATTTCAACCTATGAGTCAATTATTATATTTTGTTTTTGAAACGATACGTTTAATTATTAATGCAAAAAATATTGATTACGTATTAATATAATTAATAAATAATATGATTAATATTTTTAAGGTGCGATTTAATACAAAATAATTTAAAGTTTTATGTTAGTTTAGATTTAAAATTTTATCGTCACCTAGGAAAGAAATCTAAACAGATAAACTGACAGATAAAATAAATTAAAATTATCTGACATACAAAATATAAACTAATTATTTGCCAAGTTATGTACTGAATAAAAAGTTATCGCGAAATCAAAAATATAACATATTATATATTGTTGTTTAGTGTAGATTAGAGACATAGATAATAAAAGATTTAATAAAATCGGAGAGTATGGTCAGTATGATGTTTAATGTTTATAAACTTAGTGCAAGAATATAGTATTTGATGCAGAATTGAACATTTCAATTTTTGTAATTATAAAGACTTTTTTAAAATGTTAATATTAAGTAAACCGACAGTGATCTACATTCAGAGAAAATATTTTAAATAGTTCTAAGTTCTTAGTTTAGGTATTCAATATTTTCGTATTCTTGATCAATAAAAAAATGGATTAATTAACCTTTTTCAATAGATATTGGTGCTATTGATTTAATAGTAGTAGTGACGGATTCCAAAATATAAAATATGCGCATCGTGCCTAGGTTGTCAGATTCTTTTAAAAATTATAAAATACATTCAACTATATTATATAAAAAAGACTTTGAGTAAGTATACAAAGTATCCAGAGTGTAGTAGGAAATTTTCAAAACTTTCAATATATCTTCTACACAGTGAACGGCTAAATTATGGAATATTATCATTATTTCGAGAACCGCCGAGTTTTGAATGAAATCCCGAAACAGGTCGGTGTTTGTTTTACAATACCCATGTTATAACGTATATTTAGTAGGGCTGATGTCACCGGTGTAGGTGTAGTGACGTAATCGTTAATTTTTTTAAATAGAAATCGGTATACGCGACACCTATACGGTATTTAAACGAGAATTTAATACTCTATTTAATGACATTACATTTTTAACTAAAATATTTTTTAAGGGTACAAAAACATTTTTTTTAAATTTAAATTCAACTAAATCACAACAAATGATTTAATTAATATTGTACTTTAAAGTAATCAAATTATGCATAATAATTATTTTAAATTAAATATTCGAAATGCCATCCATCGGTTTCTTGACAATATGCGAATCTACGGACACACTTATCAAGTACATTGCGGATGACTTCTGGAGTAATTAGACTCATTTCATGCCTAATTCTATCTCTCAAGTCCTGTAAGTTTTGATGTCTATTGACATAAACTTTTGATTTTATGTAACCCCACAGGGAACACTCTAGAGGTGTTAGATCTGGCGACCTTGCTGGCCACTCTATAAAACCTCGTCTTCCGATCCACCTCCTGGGAAAGCAATGATTTAAAAATTGACGTACTTCACGTACGTAATGCGAAGGTGCTCCATCTTGTTGAAACCAGATATTTTCACTACGTAAATTTGAATTATTGGCATTTGGATACATGTTAGCAAGGACAGGTATAAGTTGATTTCTCAAAAAAGTTAAATAACGTTCTCCTGTTAGATTTTCTTCAAAGAAAAAATGATGAAATGTGGATTGCGGATACATAAATCCTGCATAATTTCAGAAAATTGAAGCCGGCGATCGGGATCGTCGTCGTTTAATTCCTGATGTAGTTGAATTTTGTAGGGATGGTATTTTTCTTTTTTTTTTAATACGTAATACCGATCGTTGGGAAACTCCAGCATATTCACCCATTTGTGTTGAACTACTGTAAGGATTGTCATGTACATTTAATAAAATATCAAGTTTCACATTGACTTCAATTTTAGGACGCCCAGGGTTTGAAATATGTTTAACGTGCCCAGTTTCTCCATTTTCTGACTATTTTGCTTACTGTTGATTGGCTGATGGGTCTGTCTGGATATTTTGCGTTGAATAAATTGCATACCGTTGTATGCAATACATTCAATACATTCAAATCAATACATTTACGTCAATAAATATTCCAGTAACTATGCCTCTATCACTTGCTTGAATTAACATTTGACAAAAAGTTTCAGTGTTTATGAGATAACTTTTTGTGTCCAATATTATTTTTACTTATGTTTGCTTTTTTAAGTATTTACTTCAGAAAGTCATGGCAGGAAACGATGGATGGCATTTCGAACATTTAATTTAAAATAATTGTTATGCATAATTTGGTTACTTTAAAGTACATTACGAATTAAATCATTATTTGTAATTTATTTGAATTTAAATTTTAAAAAAATTATTTTTGTACCCTTAAAAAATATTTTAGTTAAAAATGTAATGTCGTTAAATAGAAAATTAAATTCTTCTTCAAATGAGGTGTCGCATTATACCAATTTCATTTTAAAAAAATTAACGGTTATGTCACTACACCCACACCGGTGTCGTCATCCCTACTCCATGTACCTTATAAGATGGGTATTTTATAACAAAAATCGACCTGTTTCGGGATTTCCCTCGACGGTTCTCGAAATAATCATAATATTCCATAATTTAGCCGTTTAATGTATAATATATAGTGTACTGATTTTAAATTCTGACAATTTTATGATACTTCTTGGATATGTTTTTCTAGGTACCTACAAGGCAGGAATAAATAGTTCTATGTTTTAATCTATGTTCTCTAGTTCTATGATTGTCCAGGGAAAAATAGACAGTAAGCAAGGGCCAGGCAGGAGAAGACACTCGTGGCTCCAAAATCTGAGGAAGTGGTTCGGGCTCACATCGGTCGAACTATTCAGAAGCGCCGCGAATAAGATCAGAATTGCCATGTTAATAGCCAACGTTCGCAACGGACAGGGCACTTGAAGAAGAAGAAGATGTTTTAATAAGAAGTTTAAATGGAGATAATAGAAATGTGTTCTTACAATTAGATTCTGATTTTAAAGTAAAGCAATTTTTAAGAAGTCCACTAAACAATCTAATTTCTATAATGAATTCCATATTATTAAAACAAGATGCAACATAACTTTTTATGTATGGAAGAGAAGGTACTATTTTATTCAGTAGAAGTGGCTGTAAGGTTGAAAATATTCAACCGTTCTAATCTACAGCAACATTCTACAAGACAAGTATAACCTGGTGAGAGTTTGAAATTAAGATAATTTTGAAGATAAATTGCTAAATGAAGACATAACTAAACTTTTTGAAGTTAAAGATGTTTAAGCTAACCTTATATCATATTTTAGTGTTATGGAAAAACCTGAGAAGAATCATTAAAAGTATAATATTTTTTTATTCGTTATTAAATTTTTATTGACGCAATTTAATTTATTCCTGCCACCACAAATTGTATAATCAAAAGAGATATTAAAACATTATTGTAATTTCTTTGACAATTAATTAAATATTGGTGTGTTCCGAAATAAAGTTTACATTTATCTTACAGATAAGTAACCGCAACATACGTGAAAAGACAGATACATTTTATTTTATAAAGAAATCTATCCTTCAGATAACCATCTGTCAGATAGGACAATATTTATCTGAAAGTGAAAAGACCGGTCCTTTCATGCAAGAAAAAATTTAATTTTTATTTCTTTTGAAAATTTGGTTCTAAAAAATTGGCTGCGAATTTGGTGATCACTAAAAAATATAATACACAACTCGAGCTTTCCCAAATAAATATATATATATATAATAAATTCCCAAACTAGAGTTACGCTAGTTCTATACGTAAGTCGATTTCATAAGACGACTTTATGCAAAAATTTCAGAAACTCTCCTAAAGTGACCTATTTGTTATGAAAGTAGTACAACAAATTAAAATATTTTTC
Organism: Diabrotica undecimpunctata; assembly: GCF_040954645.1. Taxonomy (NCBI): domain Eukaryota; kingdom Metazoa; phylum Arthropoda; class Insecta; order Coleoptera; family Chrysomelidae; genus Diabrotica; species Diabrotica undecimpunctata. The sequence goes on along the minus strand of NC_092807.1, from coordinate 86,793,645 downwards.
TACTGTCATCCTAGCCCTAAACAGCAGGAAGACAGAAAAAAATTAAGTGGAGTGATTGTAAATGCAATTGATTGGATCCCTGGTGGCAAGGTGATATTATATTATATTATATTATATTATATTATATTATATTATATTATATTATATTATATTATATTATATTATATTATATTATATTATATTATATTATATTATATTATATTATATTATATTATATTATATTATATTATATTATATTATATTATATTATATTATATTATATTGTATTGTATTATATTATATTAAATTATATTATATTATATTATATTATATTATATTATATTATATTATATTATATTATATTATATTATATTATATTATATTATATTATATTATATTATATTATATTATATTATATTATATTATATTATATTATATTATATTATATTATATTATATTATATTATATTATATTATATTATATTATATTATATTATATTATATTATATTATATTATATTATATTATATTATATTATATTATATTATATTATATTATATTATATTATATTATATTATATTATATTATATTATATTATAATATATTATATTATATTCAATACACATATTATTTTAAACTTCAATTGTGGCTTATTTCAAATAAAACAATTAAAATCTTCTCTGGATCAGTTTTATTTCCGTCTGTTAAAACGATATGTCCTAAATAGTACACTTCTATTTGACATAGTAAACATTTCTTAGAATTTAGCTTTAAATTTTCAATTCTTAATCTCCCAAATACCTCAAGTAATTTTTTTAGATGTTTATCAAAGGTTTCCACATAATCATTATATTATTAATATACTAGACATGTTTTTCAGGTAAGTCCTTTGTAAACCAGCTCCATCAGAAGTTAAAACGTGGCTGGAGCATGACAAAGACCAAATTGCCGAACCTGAAACCTATAAAGACCACTGCTAGTTAAAAAAGCTGTTTTGTCTCGATTATCACGATGTACTTCCACTTGCTAGTAGCCGCTTTTTAAATATAAGGTCGAAAACCATTTAGCACTAATAAATTGTTTAGTGTATCATCTATTCGTGGTAATGGATAACTGTCTTTTTTTGTAAGCTGGCTTAATCTTCTGTAATCTACACAAAAGCGAGTAGATCCCTCTTTCATAGTTACTAAGGCTACTCGTGAACACCAGGGGTCCGAAGCTTCTTCGATAATATCGGAATTTAATCATGTTTTGTATTATGTTTTTAACTTCTTTTTGTCTAGCAAATGGTAATCACCGGGGGGTTGACGAATTATTTTTACATATCCAGTGTAAATTTTATGTTGAAATAAACTAGTATGTCCTTTAGATATCTCAGATTCAATAACGTCGTTTGAATTAAAAATATATTAGTTTTGTCTAATTCGTCAGTTGTTCAGTGATCAACATTTTTGATTAGTTGATTTAAGAGACACGCGGTTTCGCACAATGATGTTTTCTATTATCGTGCAGAATGCTATTTTTTGTTTTTTCTTTAATTTTTTTTCTTCTCTGTAATGACACCGGAACTTTTCTCAATTGAAAAGGCTTTTTAGACAAACTAGCAACCGTTACTGGAATTATCTCATGTACATTATCAAGGCATCCGGCTATCAAAAGTCTATCACTAACATCCTCACTTTCCACAATGTCGAAATGTAGACCTTCAGGTTTTTGACTTAGTCTCACCAGGACGACATTTTCAGAATTCTAAGGAATTTCTGTATTCTTACCCACTATAACTCTTACTTGTGGTATTGATTCTTCCAAATTTGAGACAACTTCTTTTATTTTTAATAAATAAAATTTTATTTTGAAGATCTATGATAAATATGTTCTGCATATTATCCCACTTAAGAACGCATTCATCTTTATTATCGGCTACAAAAAATGGTTTTTTTAATCAAGGTGTTACCAATCTGTGTGGTTGCCGTTATCTCTCTATAAATTGAAATAGCGTGGTCTGAAGCTGTTTTAAGAACTAAGTTTGTTATAGTTGGCTGGAGTTTTCCCTTTAGAAATCCGGTTTCTAAAGGGAAACCGGATTATGATTGTCAACATACCCGTTAAGTAAAAAATTCTGTTCATTTTTAAAGTGTTAGTGAGAATTTGGAGGCTTTTATTTCATACATCTGACGCCCGACTCTTAGTGTCGACTTTTATTATTCGTTTTCCTGGCTATTGTTTGGATATCTGTGGCCAGTTTTGAGAGATCGATTTCATAAAGACCTATCTTGGCTAGTGTTTCTAATAGAATTATGTGACGAACTTACAAATGTGGATCTAGGCCCCTCTCTGACTTCTTTCTGTTCATTTTTTAATTCTTTTGTACTTGCTTGGGATCGGCTTCTGAAATTGTTTTGCAAATGCTCTATTATTCTGAAATTAAAACATCTGTTTTTATTTCGACTTTTTTTATTAAATATTTCGGAGTATGCTTTCTTTCTTTTCATTTTGGGCGAGATCTGTAAATGCTTTTTGCTGCTTTATACTTCATTTGGTGATGCTGTAATCGAAGAGCTTGTTGAATTTCAACATACTGTAGTCCGTCTATAAATATCTGTATACCAATTTGTTCCAGAAAATCTTTGGGTACCTAAGGGTACGTCGCCAAATGAAATAATCTTTAATATCGGCTTCATATTCTTACAGGCTTTCGTTATTCTTTTGATATCAAACTTTTAGCTGACTTTGGAAAACTTGCTTTAGATGCTGCTGGCCACATTTTGTCGCTTAACCTTGAACTATAGATGTATAACTGGGTAAATCTGGTGGAAGAAATTGTAACACGCTTGCTGCCTATCCTCGGTACGACACTATCAAGGAAGCTGTCATTTCTCAGTCCAGCCATTTGCTCTAGTCACAGCTTCGAATTGAAAACGATAAGTTTCTATGCTGTTTGACCATCGGATGTGGGTGGTTTTAAAATTTTGCTAGTTTTATTTGTGCCCAGTTTGACTATAAAAGCTGTTTGTTCCGATTCGGAATTAGTTACCAAAACAATAATAGATAAAGAAGCTTGAGTAATATTTTTTTTTCTAACTCAACTAGTAGTCATTTAAATTAAATTCCAAACCGTTTTGTTGTTAATATTTCATTTTTTAAATCGGTTTTGAAATCATTTTTCTGTTGTGGTATTTTACTTTCTAAATCGGTTTTTCTATTGTTCTATTGTTTTTCTATTTTATCTATTCTACTAGTACTTTGACTTACCTCAAACTTAAAATTTTCATAAGTTTGAGATGAACTATTTATAATTTCTAATTTTAGATTTTTTTACATTGTGTAAAACATTGCTTATTTGGTTCTTTTGCAATGTTAAAGTTTAAATAATTGTGATTATAAAGTTTCCGAATTGCATTGGTATCTCTTTTGGTAAATTAAAAGAACAATGTAATAAAATATCAGTAACGGACTTTAATTAAGAAGTTTAATATATTTTCTTTCGCGTAAACAAATTTAAATGAAAATACTATGTCTTCATGTGCAAACTGTCAACAATCTACTTTTATCTCGGAAACAATATAATGTTTAGGCCTTACTAAATATCTTATATTAATTCCCTAATATTAATACACTACTAAGAGCAAATGCCTGTAAAGACAATTCAGGAAGTAGTTGGCCATATCACCCTATCACATAATGTAATTGTATATGTCTTAGAAATTAACTCTGTTGTTAAAGATAAAGTTTATATTAACTCGACTATATCAGATGTCAAGCTAGGGTGATGATGTCAACCAATTTAGTTTAAGCAATGTACTTGAAAGTGACTTTTGCATAAACATTACAGGTTTAGTTAATTTGGAGCAACAAGAAAAAATTAGCAATAATTTCATTTTCATTAATTTTTTTCTAACCAAAAAAAAATCTTACTATTTTTTCCATTACAAACAAGCAGTTAAATTAGATGAATCCAACAGGTTTAGAACAGCTGATCTAGGTCACGGAGAATATCTCCTGCTGCTGTCGTTGCAGATTGGTGCAAATGTTGGTGGATTAAATAACATAGTTACTTTGTTAAATAGTAATATATAACAATATATCTTCTTAAGCCTATGAATATTTTCCATCGCCTAGGTTTTATAATTATTGTAATTAATATTTTTGTAGAGGACTCTAGGCTTAGGTTTGGTTCTGGCCAGGTACATTACGACTCAAAAAAGTTTATTTTTCTTGTTTTACAGGTATAGTGAATTGTAAGAAACGATTCAAGCTTTTCTTGATGACTTTACTTAAGTTGATTAAATTATAGATAATTTCTATAATTCCACTCTTGTTTTTTTATTTTATAAACACGTTGCACTCTATATAAATTTTCTTTTTCTTCTTCTTTTTCTTCTTTCTCTTTATAAGCAATTCTGCTTGTTCATTGGTGGATTAATACCTGTATGAAAGGTTGTCACTCCATCTTTTGCGCGGTCGTCCGATACTTCTTCTGCCGATTGGTGACTAATCTCTTGCTATTTTGACGACACGGGTCTACTTCATTCTGCTTATGTGGTTATTTCCTTCTCTTTGTCTATTTTGTGCCCATTCATTTATATACTGAACGTTACATTTTCTTCTAATGTCTTCACTTCTCTTTCAATCTCGCAGCGTATTTTCTGTAATTCTTCTCAGTACTCCCATCTCTGCCGTTTCCAATAGTCTTTGCATTGTGGCTGTTTCGGGTCTTGTTTCTGAGGCGTATGTTATTATTGGTCTTACACTGGCTTTATAAATTCTTGACTTCATCTTAGTGTGTCTGTTTCTTCATATAGTTTTATTAAGGTTCCTGCCAGTCTATTTGCTTTTTGTACTTGATTTTTCACTTCTTTATCTAGGTCTCTATAGCTAGACAGTAGTTCCCAATTCAAATATGTTTCTACTAATTCTGTGTTGCAGAATAAGTGTTCCAACAGTTTATAGTCACAGCTCAGTAGTGCAATCTGTCGGCAGTTTTGGGGCTGATCATTTGCCTTTCCTGGTTTTAAAATGGCTATAATGGAGGCCGTTTTTATTGAATGGGGAATTCTCCTGATTTTAATATATCTGTATAGAAATCAAGCAGTCACTTCCTAACATATTTGCCATAGTGGAGTAAAAATTCTGGATGGATTTTACCTGGTGCCTTTCCAGACTTAATTTCTAATATTGCTGAAATAATTTCCTCTGGAGTAAACTCGTCAGAGTATTCAGATATAGGCAGGCATGCAGACTTTAGTATTTTTAGTTCTCATTTTACTTTGATGGTATGGTCACGATCTCTAGGTACACTTAAGGTACTACAATGTGGGAGGCTACTCTATTGGGAGCTATTGGGACTTTGTCTTTAGTTGAAAGTCTGCTACTACCAAGTTTTCCAACTAAAAACCATGTTTTTTTTACTAGATTTACCAAAGTCCAATCTTTCCACAGTTTTCATCCAGTTTTGTCTTCTGGCTACATCCAAACTGTGTAGTAGTTCGTCCGCAATTATTTTGTCGTGGCTTTCGTTATGTTCCTGATACAATTTCTCACATTTTTCGTCCCATCCTGGGACATACTCTTTACGATATCCTCTAGATATATATATATATATATATATATATATATATATATATATATATATATATATATATATATATATATATACCTATATCTACTAACTCGACCATCAATTTAAAATTGGAACGTGGAAGGTGACCAGCATGTGCGAATATGGAAAAACACACAATGTTATCCAAGAAATGAAAAGCCTTAACATCAATATTTTAGGAATAAGTGAAACCCGATGGATAGGAAATAGAAAATGTAAAGTTAGAGACCATACGATATAGTGTTCGGGTTATAATGACACACAACATTGACATGGCGTGACAAAAATACTGAACAATGAAATCTCATAACACATCCAGAATTTTTTACCTTTTTTCGAAAGAGTTATGCTACTAAAACTAACAACGAAAGACAGAAAAATAAACATAATTTAAGTCTATGCCCCAACGACCTAAAAGATGATGAAGAGGTGGAATCGCTCTATGAACAAATTCAAGAGACATTGAGAACTACCAAAGCACGTGACGTCACAATAATAATGGGTGACCTGAACGCCAAAATTAGAAAGGGTAGCACAAGCAACGTAGTGGGAAATTTTGCATTAGGTAATAGAAATCAAGTAGGAAATAGGTTGATACAATTCTGCCAAGATAGTAATATGATTGTTACAAACACGTTCTTTGAATTACTTAATAGACGTTTGTACACATGGAAATCCCCAAGAGGTAATGAACATCAGCTAATGAGAAATCAAATAGATTACATAATGATCAAAGAAAGATATCGGAATAGTATTACTGCAGTCAAAAGACAGCCTGGATCAGATATAGCATCTAACCATAATCTCTTAGTAGCCCATATGAAAATTTAAATAAAAAGAATAGAGAAGACAGCAAAAGAAGAAAGAACTAATATAAATGCACTAAGTGATCCAAAAATCAGAGAAAATATCAAAGAAAAAATAAAATAACGTCTAAACACTGTACAGATTGAAGGGGAATGCAATAAAGAAAACATCAACAAAAACTGGAAAAAAATAAAGGCTGTCTTAGAATAGAATCTTCAAAAAAGTATCTACGCAAAACCACAGAAAAGGAAAAAGATTGGATGACGGACGAAATACTAAACTTGATGAATAAAAGAAGTGTATATAAGGACAAAAAAAAATCATTGTGCCAGCAACCACAAAACAAAATAGGGAGACAATTTCGAATAGCAAAAGAAAATTGGTTAAAAGAAAAATGTGATGAAATGGAAATGCTACAAAATAAACATGATAGCTTTAATATATACAGGAAAACAAAAATTTAACTAGAAGACCAGAATACAAACAAAATATACTAGTTGATGAAAAGGGACACACAGTAATGCATACAGAAAACAAATTGATGTTATGGGCAAACTATATAGAACAGCTGTTTAACGACAAACGAGACAAAATAGATAACGAATATTTTGTTGAAGAGACTGGACCAGAAATAACAGAAAGTGAAGTAAAACACACAATTAAAGAAATGAAAACTGGAAAAGCCGTAGAACCAGACGAAATACCGACAGAAATATTGCAATTTATCGCCGACTGCAGTATACATGTTAGTGTCGAATTATTTAATATCAAAGACAATAAGAGTATCTCTGTTTGTCGTAACTTTTTGTTAAATACATTAGGCTATTCTACTGATTCTGTGATTACGGAATTGTGTGCCAGCATGAAAACAGACCCTATGTTATCTGCTGTAAAGGAAAATAGAGGTACTACTGGTAATTACGCAAGAAAGCGTAAACCAGCTATCATTGTAGATCATATAAATAAATACAAGCCTTGTTTTAGTCACTACCGATGACACAATGCACCAAACATTAAGTATGTACCTAGAGAACTATCAATAAAATCTATGTTTAAAGATTTTAAGCGTGAACATCCTGAATACTGTAAATTTGAACTGTAAAGACCAACGTTAAAATCAATGCATATTTCCTTGTGTATGCCAAAGTCAGATGTTTGTGTAGACTGTGAAACATACAAAATGTCAAATACAGAAAAGTTTTAAAATATTTTAATTACTTTTGAACGGCGAAACAAAAACGCTAAAATCACTTTTTCGGCTTTGTAATCTTTTTTCACATACTGCGTTTTGGCATCGAGCAGCCGAGCTCTCTATAAATATTTTCTTATGTACGTATTCCGTATTTCCATACTTTTAAATTTTCTTATATCTTATGTATATCTACCATACTGAGTTTTAAAATATATTTCGTTTTATCTACTTTACACTGTAACCTATTTAATTATCAAACCGGAGTTTTAACTTCTAAAAGATAATTTGATATATAAGCTTGTAGGTTTTGACATATTAGGTTAATATCTGTGAACAGTTTGTTGGCTTCTGTTATGATATTAAATATTGCCTTAGAACAATTTCTACCTGTTTGCTTAGCTTCCAGAATTTACGTTTAATTTTTTATCCGAAATATGCTTTAACGATATAGAGGGTGTTATAACTTTAAATTTTAGCTGGTAAATTTGGATATTTGCTTATTACCATACATATTTACTAGTATTGATTTTAACAACAAAAGATTCGCCTTTTTGTACTACGGCGTCTGGGAGTCGTTAAGTCCAAGGTGTCCGCCAGAAGGAAATACTCCTGGCGCACTACTGTAATAAGGGATTTCTGGATACGTTTTTACTTACTCTGACTAAGGATGTCTATTTCCAATACAGATTTTTAATAAAATAATTATCTTGTTGGTCTAACCTTTATAGTATACTAAGTAGTTAGTAGTATATGGTATAGTGAGTAGGTCAATCAGTTTGGTGTGTCTTACTCGGTAAAACGCATATACCTAATCTATAAAACATATAAACATTTGGGTCTGATTTTTACATTTTTGTAGTAATACTTTAAGACTAAAGAGGGCCTCTCTGGTCCGTAACCCTTAAAGGATTTAGAACTGTTTACCGCTTAAGTTTTTTTAAAACGTCCACTTTTGCTAAATAATTTTAAGAGCATGGCTCATTAGGCTGAGTAATCCAAAATGTGAGCATTTGTTGTCCCTATTCTTCTTAGATATTGGAATAAATATATATTCCAACTAGTTTTGCGGAAAGGTTTGTGTTTCATATACTGTGTTAACTAGTTGATGTAGGATATTAAGGCTTTTTTCGTAGAAGAGTTTTAACATTTTTACTTATATCATCAGGACCTACTATTTTTTAAGGTTTGGCTAATTTTATTGCATGGTAAGTATATAATCATAAATACATACAATATATTGAATGCAATGAGAAATGTGAGAATTACCATCATTAATTGTATTTTTATTACCATCAGGTGTCGTTTTAGTAACACTTCTTATTGGGCTGGAATATTTAAGAACCTTACTTATTTTTATTGTGGTACTAAAGTCATTCAAAAAAAGAAAAGAAAAAAAATAATTGAAACACTAATTAGCAAATAAACGATAGGCCGGCTATTTGTCGTATAGGTACTCTGTGCGAAAGTTTATACGAGACGAGCGTTTATACAGGATTTTTAATTCACGTTAGTTTATACAATTTAACTCATACATATTAGGGTATCAATATCTATTTATATTAATTAATTTAATCTTTTTTATTTATACTATAATTTCATTAGGTAATCCTTGCTTTTAATTTTAATTTATCGCAGACTTTATCACCCGATTAACACAAATTTGGCTCTAAAACGTTAACTGACAAGAAAATAAAAAAGCGCAAACTTTCTGGATTAAAAGCTTTACTCAAGAATTCAACGGTGTTAATGTGTTTTAATTTTATTTTGTCCGTAAAATTTGGTTGTGTATAATGGCTTTAATGGTATTGCTGGTTTAAAATTATGCTTTTACGTAATTAAAGTTATGAAGTTTTATCAACTTCCCTGTTAAGTAGGATTTGGGTTTTATACCAGTGGTAAATTAGAGAAGGCTTAGTATTTGCAAGAAAACTGGATTTTATAAAATCAAAGCCAGAAGTGTAGTTTATTTATATAAAATTAGTTCTGTAAAATGTTCTTTAAAATGAAATCTGAATACAATTTACTATTTTTACTGTAAACAAGCCATCATTATTTTATTTCGAAATAAGTTTATTTTGATGTTTATGAATAAATAATACCAGAATATAATGACATTTCAGATTTCAAATTCTTCTTATATTTATTTTTTAATACGATTGTGCAATTAGTTATGGTTAACTATAGTAAAGGCCTATCCCTGAATATTATTAGAAGGAGTTACTATCGACATCAATAGTCTTTTGTTATTAATTTTATAATATAAAACTATTGAAAAAAACGTATAATTAGAGTATGCAATAAATTTCCTTATTTATATTGTTTGTTGGTTGTATCTCACCAGGCTAACTTAGGAGACATTTATGGCTTGACATTTTCAATACAAAGTTTGATGTGATCTTCATCTTTTTAGAATTTCAATACAGCAAAAAATATCGACTATTTCCCACCTACAAATGTAAACAAAAAGCGAGAGTCGCCAAACACTAGCAGTGAGTGGACAAAACGCTATTTAACACATAAATAATTATGGATTATTTCCACACAAATGTCACAGTAAACAGCGAGTTACCATACAGAGTGATCTAGCTTTATTAAGAAGAAGTGAAACCTAGAGAAGGAGGCTACTTATACATAAATACACAGATAGTACCAATAACATGAAAATGATTATAATTAGTAGAGTTTGTGCTTCAGAGTCAGCTCCAGAAAGTACTTACGATATTTATAAAAATTGCTTTATTGGGATTATAAGTTATAACGAATTAAAAAAAAAATATTTTGGTATATATAAATATCTTCCGGTCGTACCGGAAATGAAAAAAAAAACTTAAATATATTTTTGAACAGAACATCCTATATATTATGGCATTTTTAGATTCTGCGTTAAATTATAGACACAATTTGTTTAAGATACTATATAGGCCAAAACTTCATTAGTCAAGAGGTATTAATCTTTATTAGAAAATTTCGACAGATTGAGACAATGTTATCAAAGTTAATATCTCATCCGTTTACAAACATAATGTCTTGAAAACCTTTGCACATAAAAAGTTAGTAACGCTCTTTCGAGCTATTTTTCTTTAGAAAGAGAACTCGATTTACGCATTAAACTTAGAGGAGTGGAAAAAAGAGGAGAACAGACAGTTTTAGTAGAAATGAAGGATAGGTGCTAAAAACAAAAGTAGACTGAAAAATATGACAGACCAAGGAATATTTATTAAATTAGACTCGTGTTGCCCAAATGCAAGAACAAGACGAGACTTGAGACAGTCTTGGTCTTGGTCTTGCAGCAAGAGTCTTGCAAGTATCGCAGTTACCCATTAACCTATTAAACGTTACTTTAGATCTTACAACGTAACAGAGTAGATACATTTTAAGCTTGAAATTACACAGCCACAATAAAGACCTTCCAAATGAATAAATATCTAACCAACTGATTTTTTTTTTATTTTTATTTCAACCTTTCTATGTTGGTACAATTTACACAAAGCAATTTGGAATGCATGAATTATTTCGAAAAACTCATAAAATTTTCTTTTGGGTCTTTTAGTCAATAACTCCAACTATTATTACTCCTACTAGATCTGTTTAAATCTTCGTCACTATTGTCAAATTATTAACTTATCACTCCGAGAACAACAAAGTTTAGATGAAAATCAATTATTACATTAGACCGAAGGAAAGCTCAATTGGGAGTGAAGTTTAGTGATCTCGAAAAAGTAACTACTCGTTACTTTATATTCGTTACTATCCCATACGCTAAGTACCGAATACCGGGAATTATATATCGTTACTTCCTTACTTTAAATATATCTGTATTTGGTTTACATGGTAACCGGCACTATCTGTTATTAATTTCTCGTTAATTTTGAATATTAGCCACGCTCTTTCAGAAAATTTTGTTTAACTAAATGACCACATCGCACACTCAGCAGAAACGATGTTTAGTCTTGGACCGATAAGATTTGTGCTATTTAGATTCCTCATAACTAAATTATAATAAGGAAAAAAATTAAATTATTAAGTGGATGTCCCTAACCGTAGGTATACAAACCTTTTTATCAGCTAAGGTAACATACAGTATAGCCCAAAATAAACAGTACTGAACTTGTAAGTATTTTATTGTTTTAAAAAATAAATATTATTGACACGTTATGACATGTTCTAAATGATTTTCTCCTCTCTCAAGACAGAATTCAATCCGATATTCCAGATTTCTCGTAATGTTATGGAATACAGGTTGTCTCAAGTCCGCGAAGAAGGTTCTAACGGCATCCTTTAACTCGTTGATGGTTTGGGATGCCCGTTTAAGTCTGAAGAATGTGCAGAATAGGGGAGGTCAGTAAATCGTGAAATGAATTTGTTTGGAAAATGTCCCTGAAGAAATTAACAAACTGCGACAGCAGTATGGCAAGTTGCTCCATCCTACTGGAAAAATTGGTCTCGAAATGCCAAATTACGTGCACGACAAAATTGAAGTCGATCAGGGAAAAAGCGTGTTAAAATTTGTATGTACCTCTGTTGATTGAAGTGTGACTTGCCTACCATTTTCTTTGATAAAGTATGGACCAATGATTCCGTGTTCCGAAACTTCACACCAGATACTCACTTTTGCGCTATGTAAAGGAACTTCTTGAACTTCATCTGATCTGGCAAAGCCCAGTAATCGATTTGTGCGACGATTTACATGGTCTGACGAATAAAAATGTGCTTTGTCTGAAAACCATACATTTTTCAAAAATTCAGTATTTTCATGCTGTAATGCAAGAATTCTGGCACAATATTCCACTCTACTGTAATAATCCCTGGGATGTAATTGTTAATGTACCTGAATCACATACAAAAATTCCTCAAGCTCCTTCAGGATTCTTTGTAAGGAAGTTCATTTTAAGCCAAGATGCAACACTGCTCTTGTCTAGCTAGCTTTTGGATTTTCCAAGATTCGCTCAAAAACACGTTCATGGTTATCGTTGTTTTTAACTATCCTGGGAAGGCCTGAGTTTCCTTTTCGTTGGCACAATACATTACCCGTATTTCTAAACTTTCAACAACGTTCAAAATTACAGCATTAAGTGGAGAACGTTTATTAAACCGTTTTGTGAATTGATCACAGACGTATTGCAGACTTGCACTATTACGTCGGCCGATTCCGTATGAGCAAAAATAATGCTCCACAAGAAACACTTTCTCCTTTGTACTTAACACCATTTTTAACAATTAGGCCTTAATAATTAATTGTTTAAGGATTACTTGACAGGTCTATACTAGTTAATTTTAATATGACAGCGCGCACAAAGAGCCATCTATGTTTCAGTTTCAGTACTGTTTATTTTGGGCACTACTGTATTTTTAAAAACGTCGCAACGCAAGAAGATTATTTTTATGATTAGAGGGGGCTATTCTCAAAATCTGTACAATTAATTTTAAAACGAAGAAGTCGTCTGCTGGGAAAGAATGCACAAAATATTTTATTTTTACACTGTAATTATAACCTCTGAGTACGTGTCAAATATGTCAAGTGTTCTTTAAATGAATATTCTGATTCTCTTTGTATGTTTATGTTATAGTTGGTAATGCGCATAAATCCAGTTTTCCAAATTTTTGTTACATATTTGTGTGCCTCTCATAGAGTCTCTAAGCATATACCCGAACAATTATACTTCCTAAAACGACACGTAGTCCTAACTGCAAGACGCAAGAGTCTCGCAGGCTTAGTCTTGTTCTTTCTCAAATCTTGCACGGTCAGTCTTGGTCTTGGTCTTGCTAGAATTAGGCGGTGGTCTTGGTGTTAAGAAAACGCAAGAACAAGACCAAGACTGCAAAGATCAAGACCAATTTTGGGCAACACTACATTAGACCTAAATAGGAAAGAGGTAGAAATTCAAGCAAAAATTAGAAACGCAGCCAAAGACGAGAGAGATAGGGCAAACAAAATAAAGGTATACGTAACTCTAACAATAAAAAAATAAATGGGATATAATGAAAATGGGACAACAAGAAGGAAAAATTAATGCCAGGAGGCCAAATGATCAGAGCAAAGTGTGGAAAAACCTAAGAGTTTATGGAGTAGGAGTAGGTAATACTAGTTGTACTAATAGCTGCAGCACTAGCTGTAATAATTATTTTAAGACGTACACCGAAATCGCACCTACAAAGATAAATAAAAATAATCAGAATAAACAGAAAGGAGGCGATTGTAATGAAAGTACAAATAGTAAGTAAGTAGTAAGTTATTAAATAAGTTAGTTAGAACTAGCGACAAAAATAAAAGTACAGCTTTATTTGCAAAATATAAAAAAAGCAAACATTTATACTTGGTTATAAATAAGAGGAAGAGAGACGCGAAGGTGAAGAAACAAAAAATGTACACAAGGGTGATAAGCAAAAAGGGAGAAAAAATAAAAAAGCAAAGGCTAAAAGGCAAAGTTAAAAAAGCAAAAATAAATCCAGTAAACCAATACAAGGAACAATCGATACAAGAAAAAAAAAATTCATAGGCCGTTGAAATATAAGAACAATGGCAAAAATAAATTAAAATTTGACACAAGCAATAAAATGCTGATATAATAAGAAAGTACCAAGGCACACATAACACAGTAATAGAGAAAATTGGATATAAAGGAAACATTTATAAAGGAAACATTTATAAACCGTGAGTAACCCAAGACACCAAAAACAATTGAAGAGGGAAAAATAATAAACACAAAACTAATCAGGACAACAAATCTTATAGTACGAAGAGAAATAGAGTAAGAAAACAAAAAAAGAAAAGAAAAAATCAAAGATTAGAAAGGTAAAAAACGAGCTCGATTGGATAAAAGGTTTCACATAGAGCAAATCGCAGAAGAGGCAGAAACAGCAGCCCAAATACATGACACAAAGACGCTATTATACCGATATTGCAATAGCAAAAAGACGCAAGCAAACAAAAAACAAAAATAAATGGGAAATAATGAGATATACTTACAGGACAAAGAGAAGTAGCAGAAATATAGACACAATTTTTTGCAGAATTGTACGAGGTGGATATAAAACTAAATACATGGACAAAAGAAGAAGAAAAAAATAAGGTGTTTAGTACAAAAAAGGGAAATTCAGAAAAAAAGAAATAAGGTACGCGATAAACTATTTAAAAAACGACAATGCATCGAGAGTAGATGGAATACAAGCTGAATTAATAAAAAAAAACGCACTTCTCCTCTTTTCTTAGTGAATATGCTTTACCTATTACTGAAAAAAATAAGGGTGGAAGAATAGATCCCCATGTATACCTGTGTACCTGAAAGACAAACAAATAAAAGAAGAAGACGAGTTCTGCTATCTCGGTAGTCTGGTAAAGGCATTAGTTGGCACGGAAAAAGATATACCAAGGAGAATAGGCTTAGCACAAAACACCTTCAACACATAATGAAAGGCATGAGCCTTGACAAGTATTAATAAAAAAGCTAACCTGTTCCTTTTTCAAACAAAAGTGTAAAATTAGTCTTGATACGAAACCGAAACATGAAAATGAAATAAAAAACTTTCTTAAAAATAATATAAAAAATATTTTGGCCAAACAAAATCACAAACGAACAAGAGTGGCGAATAAGGAACGACGACAAATAGAAATTTCAATAAAAAAGTGAAGATGGAGGTGGATAGGATACATAGTGTGGAAACACCGGTCAAATTCTTATTATTAGTTTGTAAGGATGGGAAAATGTATGTCTTTGTCTTAATAGCACATTATGTGTATGTTACAATACTTCAGTATACACGTTCTGATATCTTCTAAAATATGTAATGGGTTTTTAACTCATTATTCGGTTAGCTCTTAAGATATGAAGTGCTTAAAAAACTATTTTGTAGATTTTAAAGGCAATTAGATTATTTAAATATTTTTTCGGGTTACAGTTGAACGTGCTTCAACGAGTCTCTAATCACGAGTGTATGCAAACTTTGAACAGCAATATCTGAAGCAATTTTTGTCATCAGAAAATAAAGAACACTGAAATGTTTAAAAAAATAAAACGTATATTTTTTAACCTTCAAGATTTTTTGTATCACTAATTCTCTTTAAACTATTTAAAAAAAAATTTCAAAATTTTAAAATTTTTTCTTTTATTTTAAAACCATTTTTTTTTAAATTAAGCAATTTAAACCGGTCAAGCTTATAGATCATACAAAAATACACAATCAAAGTAAGTTATAAAGCGGTAACGATTAATTCTGTTTGGGGTGCTAATTAAGGAGTGATTTTCACGATATTTTTAACAAAAAAAAGACCAACTTTACTTTGAGTGTAAATCACTTAGTTAAGATGCTACAAACTTTATGAAAAAAACAAACATAAAGCTTTTTTTAAACACTTTCAAAAAATTTTAATGGCCTTTTACCGAAAAGTGCTTTTTTGGATATATCAGGTTGAAACATTCGATTTGGAATTTGACAAATAAGAACCTACTTTTCTTGAGCTACAACTCTGCTTGGGCTAGATCGACAGACAAAACAGTTGTTTTGCAATAAATAATCACCTTTTAAGTTATTTGTGAAAAACTGTCTGAAAATGTAGTTTTTATTTGCAAAAATGAACATTTTCACTCGCAAATAACTAAAAATAATTAACTTAGTGAAAAAACTATGAGCTTGATGCTTAGAATGAGTAAATTTATCTATTTCTGGATTTATTTTTAACGCCTGTTTTTTCATCCCCAAGAAGGTGTGACTTACACCACCTAAGTAAAAGCAACCCTGGGTTGAAGTCCATAAGTAAAGGGGATGGTAAAAGCAACCTAAATCAAAATTGTTAAGCAAAACGGTCCTTTACTGGAAAATATATGAACAGTGTAAACTCGTCGTAAAACACCTTGTATATGAATCAAGTAAATTGTGTAGCGGGAACAAACGAAAAACAATATGTAGATGATAACGTACTGAAATAAGACACTGGATAAATTTAAATATTGAAAACGCTTTTTCCTAATTATTGTTATTAATTTATACATATATACTAAAATGTAATATTACATAAAACTAGATTTGAAAAAAAAATAACGATAAATACAAAGCGTTATCGATAGAAATAAGAAGGCAGTGTCTTAAAGAGAAATTGGAAATCATTTTTATATTTAAAACATTGGTGCACTATAATCTGTCAAAGTTTGTCTGTTTTATATTGTATCTTTACTTTACTAGTCCGGTCCTGAACAAATGTGTGTTTCCACGTTTCCAGCGTGCATTTGTTTATATCGTCCGTAGCTTGAAGTTGAATTTATTTTAAGTTTTTAGTTTAAAGTTTAAGATCATCTTTTATATGAAACAAAGCTTGAATTAAAAGAAATTAAATGTGATAAAATGTATGTAAAATTGAACAATATTTCACACCCTAATACATTTTAATTTTTTCAAAAAAACGGAAAAATATAAATACCAATTTGTGTGATATACAACATTTCTTTAAATCTATTATAATATCTTTTACAAATGTGATAATTGTGTAATTGAAGGTCATTTCTGAAACAGTCCATTAACTTTGTATCACTTGCAAACAGATATTGGATATCTATTTGGTTTGATCAGCAGGTAAGACTGATTTTATTTATAACTTATATGTATCAAATGTTACTAGGAGTTTGGCGTTTACAGCCGATTACAGAAAAAAGTGTTTGTAATATAAATTTAAACAAATTCAGTGATAATTATTAAGTGATTATGTATCATTTAGTTTTTTTCATCAACGAATATAAATAGATATTGTATGGTAAGTTTTTCAAATTATGTACATTTTTAATATCCTTTTTGTGTAAATTTGAATAACAAAGATAATTATTATTGATACACACAGTGATTTACTCTGTCCGTGGATCTTTGTAGAAACGTCATTTAGTCAACATCAACTTAACATCAAGAACAATACGTTTAAGTAAAACATATATTGTTAATCTTAGAATTAGGCATACGTCCATAATCTCCCTCAAGACACACCAACTCAATGCCATCATGGCCACCGAACGTCGTATCTTAAGATACTGCATGAGGAAAAATTGATCGTACCCATCAGCCCACATACACACATTAGCCAATATAACACCAATAAAGGACAGAATCCTATCCCTCAGCAGGAAGTATGTCCTAAGAACCATAGCTGGCTCGAACAACAGAGCCAAACGAACATTGAAGACACCTTGCAATCATAGATGTCAAATACTCACCAGGCTTCCCTTCAAAAAAGTTCCATTTCCTCCAGCTAAACTTCTTCATAACACTGGACACGAACTTCCTGATGAGTATTTCGATATTTTAGAATCATTCCCCATCCAATATCGCAGGTAAAGACTACACACCAACAACGCTGATAAAGAGCCGTTCCTAAAACTTGGCTGGTAACCCCTGAAGTACCTAAACTGGCATGCTAGGCAGTTCCCACTTCCTCTTGTGCGTTTCTGGATCTTCTCAGATCGCTCACACAATAGCCACCTTCAGCTTCCCCCCTGCTTCTTAGTAGTCCACTACTTCTCTACAACGATTTCACGCGATTGCCGTTTACCACACCCCCACTACTCCGAGAAAAAAAAAGGAGTACCCCATTCCTTGAAGAGGCCCAGGCCTAAACAAGGTAAAAACGATCTTGTCATGTCAGAATTAGAACATGGTGGTGACTATTTTTGAATATAATTTATTCGATTTTTGAAACTAAACTTATGTCTAATTTTCGCTACTGAATTTTCTTTTTAATTTCACGTTAACTATAATTGTTAATGGTTTTATTGAATTAAGCTACAAGTAGATTGATAGACTTTCCCAATGACTAAATATCTATTAATCATCTTACTTTATATTTTAAAATCCAGAAGACTTAAATCCGAACGTACTGACTAGTGCATACAAAAAATAAGTAAAAACATTTAATAAAGATAATGTGAAGACGAAGTGTCAGTTATTAATGTTTGGAAACTAAATGCTAATTTAGTAAAAAGTATTGTTTTACGGTTTTGATAAGTAGAGTTTTAATTCCACTGCTTTTTTTGGGATTAAGTTGGAAAGGTTCGAAACCGACTAAGGAAGGTGTCCGTAGTACTGTTGGATTCAATCAGAAGCCAGGTCGCCTACCAACTAAAAACCACCCCCTCTTAGACGCTGAATATCCCTGGACGAGTTCATTAGAGAACGAAATATGATGATATCCTGCTCGGCCTGGAAGGGTGTTGTTGTAGAAGGTCTTGGGGCTTGGGTCTGAAGGTAGCTTGGGGCTACGATGCATACCTAATAACGGCATACACCTAGGGGAGGGTCTGGTTTCTTTTCTGAAGGAAAAGTGGAAAGTGGTTCGAAAGACTGATGTTATTATACAATAAAGAAGAAGAACAAATAGAAAAGTTTACAGCCTTAGTGTGTCTGGTTCCCTGCCTATATGGAAGCTGGTTCCTACCGGAACAAGATTAGGACAGATTTGTTTTTCGCTGTAGTTTTCGCAGTGAAGAAGTTCTTGTCACTGAGTACCAAAAATGGGAAAAAAGAACGTTAAAGTTGTGTGGGGTAGTTATTCGTAAGTAATTTTTACTACTGTTTTATATATATAATTATTATTCTAATATGTGTGACATATATATCCAGTGTATCTGCTATAGGTATATTCAAAGTAAAAAAAGAGTAAGATAAAGATAAAGTTATTTATACACCACGCAAGGTGCTGCTGGAGAAACCGCCCTTACCCGGCTTGTTCAGCCCTTTCAAGTATGGTCTTTCTTTTCATGATCTCAGTTATGTGGTCTATAATGATTTCAATAGCTATCAATCTATATAATGTTGTTGGACGTTATTAACCCTATCCTGTTACGCAACCTAGTTTGTTCGGGGGCAAAAACATAGCAACAGAAGGTGCAATGCTTAGCCCGGTCCCTTTCGCCGCATGTAGAGCAAATGTCAACATTGGTTTTCTTGATAGCGTATGTGTAAGACCAGAAAGATCAAATGCCCGGTCAGAAATTGGATAAATAAATAATGCACTTGTTTAAACTTACAGCTGTACCAAGTGACCACATCAGGGATTATAAGATGTAAATGGGGATAGTAACCGCGAAAGTCAGGGTAGAAGTGGTTGAGTACGCACTCGTAACTTTAAGAAGGGGGTTCCTCTATTCTCATATCTTTGCGCACTTTTGTTACCTCAGTTCATCTTTCCAGACGGAAGTTTCATATAAAAGAGTCGATTATACAACATGTAGGTACAATCTTCTGTTGTTGCTACTAAGCCCATCTATATTGGTTGGTATTCTCTGGATGGCTGCTGCCTGTTCGTCTGCCTTCTTAACCGCTCTCGAAAGATGTTTCGTGAAGCGTAAACCTCTGTCTAAATCAATGCCTAGATATTTAGCACAGTTCGCTGATTTGAGCTCATTACTACTTAGTTGGAATATCAAATCTGGCCCCGCTCTCGGGGCTTTCAGGATGGCCGCTCCGGTCTGGTTGCCTGCAAGTTCCGAGTCGTTATTCGTCATTCACCTATTCACTTTACTAAAGCAGTTATTTACATTATCTACGATTTCCCAATACATGTCACTTGCTATTAATATAACTAGGTCGTCGGAATAGGCTGTTGTCACGCTATCTCTACCGTAATCGATGTCTACTAGACCATTATATAGTACATTTTATAACATCGAGCCTAATACGGAGCCTTGCGATCTTTGTGTTTCTAGCCACTGAAACATATCTATCACTTAAGTATCTCTTTATAATGTTTATTAAATATCTCGACACTTCGGCAGATTCTAATTTGCATATGATGTGCGTCCAGTTAAAAGAGTTAAAGGCATTCTTCACATCAAACATTACTAAAATGGCCCATCTCTTCCTTGTAGTCTCGACAGTGTCTGTGATATATTTAATCTCATTTATAGCTGATTTTGCTCTTTTAACACTAGAAGCACCACCGGCGGTCAAAATGGCGGATATTAGAATTTTCTATTGCCAGCCGTTTTTGTATTCTTTTTTTATTTGATAAAAACCTATATTGAGTTAATAACTAATAATAAAAGACATATTTAATATATTTAAATAAATTATTTAATTATTTAAGTACAATTTATGCAGTAGCAAAATTTTTCAATTTCGCTTGTACATGACCCACACACAAATTTTTTACATATATGACAAATTTCAAATGTTTTATTTTTGTTGCAAATCCCTGTTTGACACTGCTTACGTTTATTATTTGGTGGTTTTTTTTGTACCTCTTGGATTTGTATCCGTTGATGTTGTCCTGCCCTTAGTCATGTGATCTTCTCGCAATTCTTCTGCTAACTGAAGTAGGAAATCCTGCCTAGATATTTGACTGCCCGTAACTTTCTTATACAAAACCCAAGCATTTATTCCTGCCATATCTAAAATATTAAAAAAAAACTTGCAACGGCCATCTTCTTGAAGCAGATTTGGTTGAATACAGTCTAGCCATCTGATCTACAATGTCTACTCCGTATTTTGTCTGGTTGTAGAAGATGATGGTTTCCGGTTTTTTCCTTTTATCTGTGCGCATTTTTTACTGACGGTGGAATATCCTTTCTTGTTCGGTTAATTGTTCCAACAATGCTGGTAGCCTTCTTTCGTAATTCTTTTGCTAACTTTATGGACGTAAAGAAATTATCCGTCGTGACATTTCTTCCTTTATTTATAAATGGTTCCATTAGACGGCTAACAACATGTTCCCCCAGAAGTTGATTGGCTGGTCGTTGTTCATCTTTCCCTAGGTAAGGAAATCCGTTCAACAAATATTTGGACTCGACATCAGCTGCAAGCCAGAATTTAATTCCAAACTTATCGGGTTTATTCGCCATGTACTGGGTAAAGCGGCATCTTGCCTTCGTGTAAAAAAGGTGTTCGCCGATAGTTATATTTTCGCTAGGTGTATAACATAATATACAATTATCTATAAATGGGTTCCATATTCCCGACGCAAGTGCAAATTTATCTGTTGATAATCGCTCAGACCTGGTATTTCTCATATCAAAACGGATAAAACTCATTATTTGTGTAAATTTCTTTCTAGACATCGTCTCTTGAAAAAATTTTGGTCCCCATGTACCAGACCACAGCATCTTTATGCTAACATTTCGTGATATATAAGCTCCCCTAGCATACAGTAAGGATATAATTGCTTCGATTTCTTCAATAAAAATTCGCCAATTTTCATCTTTGAGTTTTCTTCTACCTTCAGCAACAGTACATGATTTTATGTTACGGAGTATGCATTCATCAATCAACAGCTGCCATGCACTAGCTGCAGAATCTCTAATAATGCTTCTCTTAGCATGAGGGGTTGGTCCAGCAGCTTGCTTTAGACCATTTTGACTGGTACGCCTTCCTAAAATGAACGAGATAAATTAGTATGCAGGTATATACTTATTTATTTATTTATTTAAATAAATGGCACCGTAATAAATAAAGAATGGATCAACAACCAAGAAATAAGCCTCTCTGTTGGTATAAAAGTAAGGATGCTGCGACGCTACGTTTTCTCTGTTCTTTTTTATAGGTGTTGAATAGTTGACCTTGACGAAGATATATGCAGAAAATTGGAAGCATTCGAGCTGTGGCTAAATCGGAGAACACTTCAAATCCCGTGGACCACTATCAAATCTCGAAAGTTACAATATTTCGAAAACATTGTGCGAAATGAATCTAGATGCGCCCTTCTACAAGCCATCCTGCAAGGAAAAATATTTGGAAAACGGGGTCCAGGAAGAAGAACATCCTGCAGATAAGGTAAATATTGCCATGATTATCGCCAATATTCGTGACATCAAGAAGAATATGCTCAAAAATATTATACACCTTAGTGAATACATAATTAGAAGCTACTTATATAATATAGTTGCTTACCTGGTGTACTAGCATTGTTGTCAAGTAACTCCCATCCTATGGTATCTATGGAAGAACTCTCTAAATTGCTTCTGCGAATTTCTCTTACCTGGTTGGTAATCATTTCTAAAGATGTATTGAAGTCTGCATTCGAAGTTGAAGCAGAAGTACTGGGCATCACCACAATCTCAACTTCACCTTCAGAATCACTGCCCGATGAATGTCCTTGATCAACTGTATTAGGCACATACCCGTCAACTTCATTATCGGATACATCTTCATCAGATAACTCTGCTACAGATTCATCTTCTAACAAATTCTGTAGACACTCTAATAGCTCCTGCTGAGTCAAATATCGGCGAGACATGATAACAGCAGAAATAATAAAAATCACAATGTAAAATTAATCAAAATACAGATTGAACATGCAATTGTAAAGAGTATACTCAAACTACATAATAACAAATATTTTCGATGTATTTTATACATAAAATAAGTAAAAACTTCCCAGAAAAGTAGAACAAAAATTAGACAACCTCGTCATTAGGACCGCATTTTTCTAGGTAGACATCAACATAAATATATTCAAAATGTAATTATACTAAGTACCTGTAAAAGAGATTTATAATCCTCAAGTAAATAATAAAGTCCCAAATCATAAATTTTGTAAAATAAATATGAATGAGTAATACTCTAGACTAATGAGGGTCGAAAATAGAAAGCAGTCAAAATGACTGCTATACGGTAGTTCTAGGTATACGTTACCATATCTTAAAAAGTAATTACGCTAAGTACCTGTAAAAGAGAAATGATAATCTTCAAATAGATCTAGGAAAAGTCATAATTTATCAAGTTTCTAAAACATTTATAAATAGGTAATACAGAATGTCAAAAATGAAAAGCAGTCAAAATGACCGCTCTGGCGTTTCTAGTGTTAAATCCGTATTGTCTCGTAGAGTTTCCCTAAACAGTCAAGTAGACAAATCGGTCGATATACGCTGACTTCATCCGAATCTTTGCCAGGTTTAGGTATAAGTGTAAGTCTCGCAAGCTTGAGCTGGTCAAGGATCTGACCTCAGCGTTTTGGTGACTATTCTGTAAGCTGTTCCCCATACGTCGTTCTCCAGCACCTACCATAAGTTCTGCTCGTATGTGCGTTTAGCCCTCTTGATTAGATTATTTAGCTCTTGTTTGGCGCGTTTGTATTTGTCCTTTGTCTGCGGTGTCCTATTTCTCTGTGCGATTCGCCTAATTCTAAGGCATTCTTGTCCTTTTGTTGGATTTTATCAATTCACCAGTATGGTACGGTATATGCAACATGTTTACTCTTACTAATCAGGTTATGTGCTTTTATCACTACAGTCGTAAAGGTGGGTAAGTCGGTAGTTTTTTATTATAAGTTGCTTATTTGTTTAGCAAATCTTGTTTTGTTGAATTTGAGTGTCTTTCTGCCGTTCTTAGTTGTGAACTTAATGCCAATTTAGAATACGATGTATTTATGTAGAGTCACGATGCTCTCGTCTAGACCATCCCAGTTTGCAATTTTCTTGGCAAAGTTGTTCGATGTTAGGGTAATGTCTATATGACTTTACGATTCACCTCTTTCAAAGTTACGTTTACCACTATTTAACACTACCAGGTTGGTTTATGAAATTCATTCGTTCCATATTTCTAACTTGTCATTTCTTGGGGACCCCCATAGAATGGATTTTGCTTTTACATCACGAACGATTATGAAGGGTTTTCTGTAAGTGACGCCTCGAAGATATATTATCTAGCTTGTCTTGGTATTGTGTAATGTTTATATTCGGTGACATATAACAGTCTACTATTGCCACTTCATTCATATTTTGATATACGTTTCATACTTTTTTTTCTTCTTTTTTTTATGTATACACTCTCGTTCAACAGGAAGACTGCAACATCTGACCGTGTGTCAGTGATACAACCAAACTTTTTGGCGATGTTTTTGTTAGGTTCTGGGACTATGATAAGATCTGCGTTTACTTCTAATGCTTTCACGTGTATCAGGTCGTGTGCCACCTTGGCCCTTCCTATGTGTACCTGCACTATCTTAAGTCTTTAACTTTACTGCCTACAACATTCACTCTAAATATCGGACACCCTTATGTCCCCTGTCTCCACCGTTGCCGATCTTATGTTGTGTAACTCCAGATTATCGTAATACTCTATATCATCTGGCCACTATGTTGGAGTCTATCCCTATCTCTGTATGCATGCAATCTAGCGCACAACTTCATAATGTGTTTAGTCTTCCTAGCGTCATTCATTTTTGGCACCTATTTTGCCCAGTTTTACTTTATATGCTATTCTTTTTCCAACATCTGTTAGATTTTTTATAATGATATTTTTACTGACTAAGTTTATAAGTCTTATATTTATCAGTCCCAACATCAAGCACTTTATAGCTCAACGAGTCTAGCTAATTTTTTGTGGTGTTCAGTTTTGTAAAAGTTTTTGTACCATAAAGTAAACACTGTGAGGATACATGGTTTAAAAACCTTTCTTTTCAGATGTATCGTTATATTCGTTTTAAATACCGTGCTTCTTAGTCTGAATACTATGTAAAGGAAAAAACAGTTAGACGAAGAACTAAAGGAACATATTTTATATACAAAAACTTAGAGGAAGAACTAAAGGAACATATATACATAAACGAAAAATAGAAAATATGTAAATGGTGAACACAAAGGGGAAGTTAAAATAAAACAGGAAATATACCAAAAATAGGTACGTAGGTACAGAAAAATAAATGAAAGAATGAAATATGTAGACAAAGAAACGTGGCCAATAAAATAATATTAAAAATAAAGAGAGAAACATTTGACAAAAAATATATGGAACTTCAGACATATTTAGGGGGAGCAAGATATGCAAAAGCGTAGAAAATTATAGGCATAGAAAAAAACAGAAAATACCAGGTTGTTGAAAAGGAGGATATTTCGCAACAGGATATTTCGCAACAATACATAAAAAAGGAGATACCGTATGCGAAAACTATAGAGGCGTTACCAGTAGAAAGTAATTCATTAAAGATAAATATAGGTATTGGGAAGCTTAATAATATTATGGGTTTAGAACAGGACTTTCGTGTGTGTATAAGTTGTTTAAGTTTAAGGAACTATTAGAGTAAAAACGAAATACTAGAATAAGCCTCTATCTTCTTTTCATAGATTTAACAGAAGCCTGTAATTATGTACCGATTACTAAACTATCAAAAGTAATTAAAAATACATACATAAGAAATCTATTAATTAAAGCTTGTACTATTTATATACCTTATGATGCAAATTCATTATTTCAGAAACAGACGACTTTTAAAAAAATCTCAAAACACGTCAATTTTAATTTTTAAATGACCATCAGCAACTGATATATATGTGTTGGACATTACGTTATCAGTGTCGGCGTAATGACGTAATCGACGATTTTTTTAAATACAAACCGAGGTCACGCGACAGCTCATTTGAAAGGTCTCCTTATGGTCTTTGCAACGATGTAATCACTTGAATATTTATTTCTACAGGGTTGACCAAAATAATGAACTTTCTTATTTAACATGGAATTACAATAAATATTCATTTACTGAACTAAAATATACTAAGAAACTCCATTGGGAATAAAACAAAATAGTGTTTTTAGCTAATTCCGAAAAAAAAAATACATTGATAACAAACAGTGATACATTATAATCTGAAATTAATTAATTATTGTAGTAAGGACTAGCGGACCAACTCGACATCGAGTTTTTTAAATAAAATTTATATTTTATCTATTTTCATCAAATGTCGACATGGATATGATTTAGCAGTTAATTTTGCATGCTGATCACGAATCCGATGTCAGATTTGCTCTATCTTGACGTTTTATGCGCGTTTCGGGCCACTTCCGGTGTCGGATCGCAACCGGAAGTACATATTTAGATTCGTCTTAATAACGTTGTCCCAGGTAGGTGGATAGGTATAAGGGGGCCCATCGAATGACCACCAAAGTTTCCAGATTTAACTCCATTAGACTTTTTTTGTGGGTATATTTAAAGAGCAGAGTGTATCAAAATCGACAGAATAATGTAGAAGAGTTGAAAAAGCGCATCAGAACGGAAATTGCACAAATAACACCTGAAGTCATCGAAAACGTTAGGAAAGAATTTATTGCCCATCTTACACATTGTGTTATTGCTGAAGGTCGTCAATTTGAACATTTGTTGTAATTTAATTGTATTTTAAGTAAACATTTATTGTAAGTTAATTTTATTAATAAACCAACAGTTTTGGTTAACCCTGTAGAAATAAATATTCAAATGATTATATCATTGAAGAGGCAATAAGAACACCTTTCAAATGAGCTGTCGCGTGACATCGGTTTGTATTTAAAAAAATCGTTGATTACGTCATTACGCCGACACATATTATATCAGTTGATGGCCATTCAATAATTAAAATTGACGTGTTTTAGGATTTTTTTATAAAAGTCGTCTGTTTCTGAAATAATGAATTTATTCCATACATTTGCATCATACTGTATATTATTATTTATAATATTTTAAGATTAGAAAAGATAATAACTTATACGATTATCATAACGAGTATATGTATTATTCTAAGATTATACAGGTATAATAAAATATTTACTATACCTAATTACGTTATACGTAATTAAATTTTTGGCTCCATGTGGTATACACAGAAATGAATGCAATGTCATGTAAATTCTCCTACTATTGAATAACTACTTCGAAACAAATGAACCATCCTGTAAAATGTAGTCTTCTGAAATTTCTGCTTTGCATTTGCATACTCCATTTTCTTGTTTACACAGTATTTTAGGTAAATAGAAAGGCTGCCTGGCAACAGATCTTTGATATTACTGATGGCAACCAGAAATCTAGAATACGTAAGTGGAAGACGATATATTACAAAGTGAGTTAAATTATATCTCGAAGTGGGTTTAAAGTATAAAACAAACAATTGGAGGCGGGTTAATAATGCTCCAAAATCAGATCAATGAACAGCAAATACTGACGAGTACTTTGTAAGAATTGTATGGGACTTGAAGTTAACTCAAATTAATTTTGATATTATATTTTATTTGAGGATGTTTTTTATTTAAAAAAATGTTTCGCAGATTTAGTGTAATTTCCATTTGAAATATACAGAAAGTAACATAAGTATTATATAAAAAACCGATAGTTAGACCAGAATATAAGAAAAATGATTTTTCAAATTAGCTCTGAATTTGTTCTAAGATTTTAATGATTTACTAACTTTAAGTAATATTTAGCAGCTTGAAATTGCAACTGTTTCCTTAAGTATTTGTCAGACAAAAAGTAATTTTGATGTGGGTTACAGTACATAAAAAAGTAGTTAATAATAGCCTTAATAAAAAAACAGGAGTTAAAACTCCTTTCTAATACAATATGATTGCCAAAAAAACAAATTAATATTTAATGTAAATAACAGTTACTAATAATCATATATTAGTAAATAATTTAATTAAATAAAAATAAATATAATTTTAAAAAATTATACAAAATTATTAAAATTATAAAAAATTATGAAAAATTTAAAAAATTATAAAAATTAAATAAAATTGAATAAAATTATTAAAAAGTGTAAAAATTATACTTAAATTCTCTGTGATTGATAGAATTTTGCCATAGCTGAGAGGTAACAGTTTGTAGAGCTTCTTTCTACATGTTTAAAGCATCACATTCTTTATATCCATCTCTACCAATGCCGGTTATAATAGTTTTTGGCAAATCCCCATAATAATTCCTTAGCATTGAAAATACAGTCACATGATGGCAGACGTAATGTTTTTGGGCATATTGTTGTACTAAATCATCTACAATATATTTTGGAGATGGCTTGTTTCTAAAAATAAATATTGATAACCTGGACTAAACTCTCATTAGGAGTACTTACTACGCAACGATCTGCAAAAGCTCGTTTTTCAACATTCGTTGATCGTTAATTATCCAATCTTTTGTTTTAATCTAGGTTGAGGACATATTTGGGGCTTTCTCTAACAACATGCTATGGTATGGAGCGTTATCCAATATAATTACGGATTGTTCAGACAAACTTTTTAATAGTTGATTTTTAAACCACGATAAAAAATTTCGCTTGACTGATTACCTCATGGTAGTTCATTAGAGCCGATTTAGAGAAAAATATAGCCTATGCATCCCAAATGAAGCCATTTCCGTACCAGCATGAATAATTATGTATTTACAAACAAAATCTATTTTAACACCTTTACATTTTCAATATAATTAAATATATTACCGTTTTACATCAGTTTACAGAATTTACAGGTCCTTTTATTCTAATCTTGGCATTAGCGACCAATAGATTGATTCTGAAAAATCTAAGTTTCATCTATAAACACAAACTTGTGTAGTTCTTTATGTTTCTATTTTTGATATAATCTTAAAAATTCTGCTGTCCTCGCAGCAATATGAGACTGCTCCATCAGTCCTCCCCTTGGATTATCTTTTTGCCATTTAAAAAAAATGTGTTTTGGTACAATACTGAGTGGCGTACGAGAACCACTAAACATTTCTTTTTCCTTCAATTGAATCTATAAAGAGATTAAAGTCATAATATTCTACAAAGAATTAAATTTCATTTCATTTTAACTTATGATAACTAGTTTCACTTTATGATATCTAACGAAAAGTATACTTGCTTTATTCATACATACTGTAAATTCTATTACGAATTTCGCTTGTATTTATTATATCAGTATTAATAACTTTCTTGGACCTATTACGTCTTTTTAGGTGGTGATGTTATAGATGTATTAGTTGCTACGGCATGAGAGATACAACTCAGTTAAAATATTAATATTTTTGGGTAATTAAACTTAAAAACAAAATGTGTGAAGGTCATTCTGTATATTGTAAATATTTTATGTTTTAATTTTAAAGTTAATATTTGGATGTAAATTAACTAATTTTTTGGGTAATTTAGACATAAACGTGCAGTGACTTTTCCAATAGCTGTTTACTCTTGTCTGCAAGTAGGCGTAAAGATATTATTTAAAATCTGACAATTATTGCAATGAAATATTTTATTTTCGTTATTTTTGAACCCTTTTTTTGCTCAATGGTGAAAAATTAATATAGTATTTTTCATATAAAAATGCGTGCACGTCATTCAAGATTTACGACGTCAGAACCTCACAGCGTTGCCAAAACATCAGAATAGTTAGTTAGTGAGGAATTTTTAAAATGTCAACTATTTGTTAAACTATTATATTATAACAGTAAATACACTTAGTTTTAAGACTACTGCAACACACTAATATACATAAGAAAATATTTTGATACAAAATTATATATTTTAAATTTTAAACTAACCTCTATTTAGAGCATTAATAGTAAAAAGGTCCCGCCATTATTTCTTGTTTAAAATCTTATATGAAAGCTTATCAGCTTTCTACAGACTATTTAGTTGTTTTGGCATAGCACAATCACAATACACAACATTAATTAGTTTCTAAAGCTATTAATCTAAATTTAAGATGTATTTATAAATACAATTTATTAACATATAATATATTATAATCAAATTGTGTGAGAAATCAAAACATAAACAAAATTCTTACTCTAAAAAAGCGGCAACACTTTAAACAATTTTGTCACACGCTGAACTGTCAAAAAATTTTAAGTATACCAGTATCAGTTGCATACAATTGTTTAATATATTTAATTAAAATTATTATTTTGTGGAATACAAGACTTAAAGAGTGATTTTCTAAAATTTATATTAATAATAATAACAAATGTTTTTGGATATTTAGTCGATATAATTCTAAAATTCCCAAAATAATGATAATTACATTTTTCTGATTATTATACCATGTTGACACCTATGAAAGATCGAGCAGTTCCGTATGGGTTTCGTATTATTAGCTGTGTTAGGAAAATATGAACTCTAAGGTTGACGTTCTGGAAATTTTAAATATAGGTGACGTCACTTTATACAAATTTTGACGTGTACACATTTTTATATGAAAAATACTAAACATTTCACGTCACCTATTGCTTTACGCCAATTTTATAGACAATCAGTAATACATTAGTATTACTGATTGTCTCCACGATTATTAGGGACACAGATTTTCTTGAAAATCGCTAAGAAGAGTTGATCCTATACGACTGTTTAAAAACGAAATTTAAATATTTGGACTGCAGGTAAACATGCCAAAGACAAAGATCATGATAGTGGATAGACTACTTACATAATAATCATCAACGCATAACCTCGATTAACCAGGTTAAGGTTCTGAGCTTATACTAATATCCAAGATCATTTATCACAAACACAGAGTCACTACAGGGCGAAATAAAATGTAGATATGATACAGCACAAGTCACCGTAGGAAAAATGGCCAAAATATTGACTTACTTTTATATTTCACGAACTTAAAATGAGTTTGATCAACTGCATGCTACTTCTGCGGGAAAAGAATGTTACGAATTTCGTGGACCGACTACCAGACAAATAATTCAATTTTAAATGAACTAAAAATCAGCAAATGGCTGCTCTCTAGAAGAGTCCATCTCCAACAATTAAAATACTTTGGACATGTTACTAGAGCAGACATACAAAATCATCTTATTCTAGTGTACTCCACTACTGGAAGTTTGCGATTACTACATCAAAATATTCTTTATTCTGCGCCAATTTTATTATTGTTAAAAGTGCATGCTCGTTCAAGTTCTGATATGGCTTTTCTTCCCTTTACCTTCTCTTTAATTATTATTTGTAGCAGGTTATATTTGTCATTTCTCATTATGTTGCCTAGGTACGAGGTCTTCCTTTTTTAATCGTTGTTATGTTCTAACTCTCTATTTATGTTATTTAATACTGTTTGATTCGTAATGTGTTGTGTCCATGACATTGACACAGAAAACATGGAAAGACGTACCAAAAAAAAATGTAAAAGGCCGAAGAACACGAGGAAGATTCCAAAAAGATAGATCGATCAAATTACAGAAATATGCAAAAGACCTATGAATAAGGTAGAAGAAATAACCAGAAACAGAGATATTTACAGGCAGCTCATAAACGGCATCACAGTGACAACTACACTCCCTCCAGGGAGTCAGGACTAAAGAGAGAGAATACCCCATGATGTGTTGTTTTTATCTAGATACTGTTCAGTAATTACAATACTCATTTAAATTCCTAAACCTGTTGGTTTTTGACTAGAACAATAATTGAGGAAATTACTTTGAGTAACAAAACCTATAATGTTAACAAATCACGGAGGAAATAATACACCTAAAGCTTCGTAAGTTGCTGTAGCTAAGAAAGAACTAAACTTGCTTTTTTTTTAAGAAGAATAAGCAATTATCATGCATTCTCATCCTAATTATGTACCACTGCACTACCTTATAGAAATTGGAAACATGGTTAATCTCAAAATTGTTTGTTAACTATTGTTTAACGACTCGAGCTTTTATGTTTTTTTTTCCAAAATACGTTTGGTTTCCCCCCAATGCTTAATTGTATTCCTTGCTGTACTCTTAGGACTGTTAATGTTTATCCGCCACTGCACGAATTGTTTTATTGCGGCAATAATGTTTAATCGCCAACTCAATAATTTTTAAACTTTTAGAGATACCACCCATCACTTTATAGAAATAAAATAACGATTTACCTAATTTGACAGGAAATTAACTGTAGAATATAGTGACGTTTGTTGAAGTATCTGGCTGCATTGTTTTCGTAGCCTCTTTGTCTGATCCTGATAACCTCTTGTTTGGTTTTAAGCAGTTACTTCATACTGTCGAAATATATAGTTGTTAGGGCTCTTAATTTTGTAGCTGATTTTTAAGTTAATTTACTTGCACAAGATATGGGGATATAAATAATAGAACTCATATGCATACTTGGCAAGATTTTTATTTAGACTTACTTTTTGAAAGTATTTGTTATGTTTTAGTATAGTTAAGCCTTTAAATTTTACATAAAAATGGTAAGAGAAGTGATATATCATTTAATTTAACAATTATGTTAAATGTTAAAAGTGCATGCTCGTTCAAGTTCTGATATGGCTTTTCTTCCCTTTACCTTCTCTTTAATTATTATTTGTAGCAGGTTATATTTGTCATTTCTCATTATGTTGCCTAGGTACGAGGTCTTCCTTTTTTAATCGTTGTTATGTTCTAACTCTCTATTTATGTTATTTAATACTGTTTGATTCGTAATGTGTTGTGTCCATGACATTGACACAGAAAACATGGAAAGACGTACCAAAAAAAAATGTAAAAGGCCGAAGAACACGAGGAAGATTCCAAAAAGATAGATCGATCAAATTACAGAAATATGCAAAAGACCTATGAATAAGGTAGAAGAAATAACCAGAAACAGACATCTTTACAGGCAGCTCATAAACGGCATCACAGTGACAACTACACTCCCTCCAGGGAGTCAGGACTAAAGAGAGAGAATACCCCATGATGTGTTGTTTTTATCTAGATACTGTTCAGTAATTACAATACTCATTTAAATTCCTAAACCTGTTGGTTTTTGACTAGAACAATAATTGAGGAAATTACTTTGAGTAACAAAACCTATAATGTTAACAAATCACGGAGGAAATAATACACCTAAAGCTTCGTAAGTTGCTGTAGCTAAGAAAGAACTAAACTTGCTTTTTTTTTAAGAAGAATAAGCAATTATCATGCATTCTCATCCTAATTATTTACCACTGCACTACCTTATAGAAATTGGAAACATGGTTAATCTCAAAATTGTTTGTTAACTATTGTTTAACGACTCGAGCTTTTATGTTTTTTTTTCCAAAATACGTTTGGTTTCCCCCCAATGCTTAATTGTATTCCTTGCTGTACTCTTAGGACTGTTAATGTTTATCCGCCACTGCACGAATTGTTTTATTGCGGCAATAATGTTTAATCGCCAACTCAATAATTTTTAAACTTTTAGAGATACCACCCATCACTTTATAGAAATAAAATAACGATTTACCTAATTTGACAGGAAATTAACTGTAGAATATAGTGACGTTTGTTGAAGTATCTGGCTGCATTGTTTTCGTAGCCTCTTTGTCTGATCCTGATAACCTCTTGTTTGGTTTTAAGCAGTTACTTCATACTGTCGAAATATATAGTTGTTAGGGCTCTTAATTTTGTAGCTGATTTTTAAGTTAATTTACTTGCACAAGATATGGGGATATAAATAATAGAACTCATATGCATACTTGGCAAGATTTTTATTTAGACTTACTTTTTGAAAGTATTTGTTATGTTTTAGTATAGTTAAGCCTTTAAATTTTACATAAAAATGGTAAGAGAAGTGATATATCATTTAATTTAACAATTATGTTAAATGTTAAAAGTGCATGCTCGTTCAAGTTCTGATATGGCTTTTCTTTCCTTTACCTTCTCTTTAATTATTATTTGTAGCAGGTTATATTTGTCATTTCTCATTATGTTGCCTAGGTACGAGGTCTTCCTTTTTTAATCGTTGTTATGTTCTAACTCTCTATTTATGTTATTTAATACTGTTTGATTCGTAATGTGTTGTGTCCATGACATTGACACAGAAAACATGGAAAGACGTACCAAAAAAAAATGTAAAAGGCCGAAGAACACGAGGAAGATTCCAAAAAGATAGATCGATCAAATTACAGAAATATGCAAAAGACCTATGAATAAGGTAGAAGAAATAACCAGAAACAGAGATCTTTACAGGCAGCTCATAAACGGCATCACAGTGACAACTACACTCCCTCCAGGGAGTCAGGACTAAAGAGAGAGAATACCCCATGATGTGTTGTTTTTATCTAGATACTGTTCAGTAATTACAATACTCATTTAAATTCCTAAACCTGTTGGTTTTTGACTAGAACAATAATTGAGGAAATTACTTTGAGTAACAAAACCTATAATGTTAACAAATCACGGAGGAAATAATACACCTAAAGCTTCGTAAGTTGCTGTAGCTAAGAAAGAACTAAACTTGCTTTTTTTTTAAGAAGAATAAGCAATTATCATGCATTCTCATCCTAATTATGTACCACTGCACTACCTTATAGAAATTGGAAACATGGTTAATCTCAAAATTGTTTGTTAACTATTGTTTAACGACTCGAGCTTTTATGTTTTTTTTTCCAAAATACGTTTGGTTTCCCCCCAATGCTTAATTGTATTCCTTGCTGTACTCTTAGGACTGTTAATGTTTATCCGCCACTGCACGAATTGTTTTATTGCGGCAATAATGTTTAATCGCCAACTCAATAATTTTTAAACTTTTAGAGATACCACCCATCACTTTATAGAAATAAAATAACGATTTACCTAATTTGACAGGAAATTAACTGTAGAATATAGTGACGTTTGTTGAAGTATCTGGCTGCATTGTTTTCGTAGCCTCTTTGTCTGATCCTGATAACCTCTTGTTTGGTTTTAAGCAGTTACTTCATACTGTCGAAATATATAGTTGTTAGGGCTCTTAATTTTGTAGCTGATTTTTAAGTTAATTTACTTGCACAAGATATGGGGATATAAATAATAGAACTCATATGCATACTTGGCAAGATTTTTATTTAGACTTACTTTTTGAAAGTATTTGTTATGTTTTAGTATAGTTAAGCCTTTAAATTTTACATAAAAATGGTAAGAGAAGTGATATATCATTTAATTTAACAATTATGTTAAATGTTAAAAGTGCATGCTCGTTCAAGTTCTGATATGGCTTTTCTTCCCTTTACCTTCTCTTTAATTATTATTTGTAGCAGGTTATATTTGTCATTTCTCATTATGTTGCCTAGGTACGAGGTCTTCCTTTTTTAATCGTTGTTATGTTCTAACTCTCTATTTATGTTATTTAATACTGTTTGATTCGTAATGTGTTGTGTCCATGACATTGACACAGAAAACATGGAAAGACGTACCAAAAAAAAATGTAAAAGGCCGAAGAACACGAGGAAGATTCCAAAAAGATAGATCGATCAAATTACAGAAATATGCAAAAGACCTATGAATAAGGTAGAAGAAATAACCAGAAACAGAGATCTTTACAGGCAGCTCATAAACGGCATCACAGTGACAACTACACTCCCTCCAGGGAGTCAGGACTAAAGAGAGAGAATACCCCATGATGTGTTGTTTTTATCTAGATACTGTTCAGTAATTACAATACTCATTTAAATTCCTAAACCTGTTGGTTTTTGACTAGAACAATAATTGAGGAAATTACTTTGAGTAACAAAACCTATATTGTTAACAAATCACGGAGGAAATAATACACCTAAAGCTTCGTAAGTTGCTGTAGCTAAGAAAGAACTAAACTTGCTTTTTTTTAAAGAAGAATAAGCAATTATCATGCATTCTCATCCTAATTATGTACCACTGCACTACCTTATAGAAATTGGAAACATGGTTAATCTCAAAATTGTTTGTTAACTATTGTTTAACGACTCGAGCTTTTATGTTTTTTTTTCCAAAATACGTTTGGTTTCCCCCCAATGCTTAATTGTATTCCTTGCTGTACTCTTAGGACTGTTAATGTTTATCCGCCACTGCACGAATTGTTTTATTGCGGCAATAATGTTTAATCGCCAACTCAATAATTTTTAAACTTTTAGAGATACCACCCATCACTTTATAGAAATAAAATAACGATTTACCTAATTTGACAGGAAATTAACTGTAGAATATAGTGACGTTTGTTGAAGTATCTGGCTGCATTGTTTTCGTAGCCTCTTTGTCTGATCCTGATAACCTCTTGTTTGGTTTTAAGCAGTTACTTCATACTGTCGAAATATATAGTTGTTAGGGCTCTTAATTTTGTAGCTGATTTTTAAGTTAATTTACTTGCACAAGATATGGGGATATAAATAATAGAACTCATATGCATACTTGGCAAGATTTTTATTTAGACTTACTTTTTGAAAGTATTTGTTATGTTTTAGTATAGTTAAGCCTTTAAATTTTACATAAAAATGGTAAGAGAAGTGATATATCATTTAATTTAACAATTAATACTTACGCAGTGGCGCACCGAGGGGGGGGTTTGGGGGTTAAACCCCCCCCCCCCAGGACCCTATTCTGACACTGTTACTTACACATTTTAAGGACTCAAAATGGAGGTAATCTCATAAAAAAATTTTGGTGACCAACCAAACCCCCCCCCCCCCAGAGACAAATTCTAGGTGCGCTACTGTACTTACAATTTAAATACTATAATTTAGAGTGTGCAACTTAATGAAAATGAAACACCTGTAAAAGAAAACAAAATAAAAGTTTAAATTGCCTGTGTTAACAACCTATATAGTTTGTCACTGAAAATTAATCAAGTCAAGAGATATTACTAAGGACCCGGCAGCAGTGCTGTAACCTTAATATTGAATTCTTGGGTTAGCTTTTAATCATAATTAAGTAAAAGTATTTCTTAGGATTCTCTGGATATTTAATATTCCATCTGACGGAATAATAACAAATGAAAATTAATTAGATTGAAATTTAATAAGAAAGATCTTATAAAATAAGTACGGTGCTTAAATCTGATTTTATAGAATTTATATAAGCTAATATAATTTTAATGATTGACATAAGGCTAAAAGTTAAGTACTTTATTTTTAAGAGTAAGATTTTTTAACGTCTAACGATTTTGTAAGTTAATGTTTTTAACAAAGTAAGTATACAAGGAAATATTAAATATTATAGGCAGTAACTTTTATGTTTTTGATTTACACGTAGTTAAAGATGAAGCAAAACATCTTCTTAAGATACTTCTTCTTATACTTATACGTTCATCTCGGCGTGATATCATTATTTCGTGAGTTGATATTCCCCATACTTTTCGATTTTTCTTTATTCTTTGTCATTCTCACACAGTCTGACAGGCGAATATCTACAGTGGCGCCAACGTGGTCTGTATATCTTGTGGGGATTCCATGGAAAAATCTTTACTCCTATCTACCTCTGTGGATTAGGTTGCTATATCTACTCAAGGACGGATCTTCAAGGGTAGGGGGAAACTTTGTACTACATTGAAGGATCTGAATAAAGATGATGTCAAGAAGACCTCACAAATACACATAAAATACCTGGTAGTATAATTTTATAAAACACTGTCTTTTTAACAGTAACTCTTACAATGCAAAAAAAAGTATTTTAGACAAATAAAATATTTCTGTTTCTCTGTGTCAAAATAATCAGTTAGAGATATAGGTAATTTTTAAAGTTCCTTATATTGTTCTAAAGCTATTTTCTTGTGACATTTTAAAATAATTACTATTTAAATGAGAATAACCCACAATTAAAGGTTAAAGTAAGTTTATTTCAATTTTCACTTCGGAAATCGTTCTCAAAACACAAACAGTAAATAAATTGGACATAATGCATTACATATAATGGATTGGACGTAATGCATTTACTATTTGTATTTTGAGAACGATTTCCGAAGTGGAAATTGAAACGACAATAAACTTACTTTAACCTTTAATTGTGGCTGATTCCCATTTGATTTCTTGTGTCACTTTTTGTTTGGTTTTATTTACCTTCTTGTTTCAATCTACAGAAAAAGGAACTATCTTTCCTTGTCATGAGATATCGACTTTAAAAATAATTTTGTTATCTTTTTTATGTGATTAATTGACTTTGAGCTCAAATTTCTTAGGCAAAATGTTGCTAGTTTTCGTTCTTCAGGGTGATTCATTATTTGAAAGGTCCTTAATACCAGTGAATATTAAATGCATTAGTAGTAGATAATTTTTGCATACAAAATGCATATGATTAAAACAATTATTTTGATTAAACGTTTTACACAGTAACAAGTTTTAAAAAAAATCAGAAATTAAATTAAATTAAACAATGAAGTGAATACATATAAAACAATTGATAAAGGAAATAATTTAAAACGAAACGAAAAAAATTACAATAAGTATTCAAAATGTTCACCATTAGATAAACTACATAAACTAAATCTTTTGTGAAAGTTTTGTCTTATTTTAAATAACGAGTTTCTTTGGGCCCTAATTACTTTAACTCCCTCTACAATATTTTGATAGATTTTATCTAGATAATTTCTAACTTCTAGGCTATACTATAGTAGTGCACCGTAATGCATGTACCAAGAGTTACGTCTCAAAATTTAGAGGTATGTCTTCTAAAAGAGTTGGTAAATATTCTCTCAAAAAATTTAGATACGTTACTCCGTCAAGCCTAGATGGTAATTCGAATGGTCCTACAATACAATCCCCAAATATGCCATACCAGAGGATTTTCTTTCGCATAGGTATGGCTATTGCGCCAGTTAAATACACCTCTTCTAGTAAATGTGGCTTCATTGGTAAATAAAATTTTATTATAAAACATTGGATCATCTAAATGCCTCCCTATCATAAACTGACTAAATCGCAGCCTTGCTGGAAAATCCTGTGGTAAAAGATTCTGTACTGGAGTAAAACGATATGGATACAGATTTTCTGTTCGTATTATTCTTGACACCGTAGATTTGTTTTTACCAGTGGTCGCAGAAACAAGCCTTGTACTGGTTTTTGGATCTTCTTCAACACGCACAACAATTTCATACTCCATATCCGCATTAATTACTCTCGGTCTTCCAGCATTCCTGTTTTTGGTATGAAATTACCCTGTTTCGCCTAATCTGTCGAACAATGATCTAATAAATTTATGGTTTGGTTACCTTCTATTGGGATAAAGTTCAAAATAGCGTTGAGCTAACATATTCTAATATTAATCCTATAATACCTGCAATAAAACTATCTTAAATGACTCAACTAGCAGTAAAAACATCTAAGCAGAACTCTGGATTCAAAAAACCAATTTCCTAAAAACGAACATTAAATTATTTTGTCTTAACATCCTTTGTGGTATAAGAAATAGTCCAGTCGTCAGAAATTGCACGTCTCAAGATCATATAAACAAGCTGAATTTTCTTAAAAAATCCTTTTTTGTCTTCTCAAAAATTATACAAAAAAGTTTACTACACCTATCCTTCGGCTTCCTCCAAAAACCCGTCTTGTAGGATGGGAAGAACGAAACCAAGCGATTTACCAAGAATTTGTACACCGCAAAAAATGTTTAAAATAAAATATTTAGGGAAGACGATTTTATACAAAAATTTCTAATTAGTACTTTTTATGTATAATGAACCATTCTCTCAGAAACAACGCTTGAAGCGACCGGCGATTTTAAAAGTAAGTTAAGAGCGCCATATCAATTTTAAATAAATATTGTATCAATTAAACGGTAAAAATTCGATATCTTTTGATCAGAGTTTCACATCGCCCATAGGAAAACTGCATTTTAAAGACAAAGAGTGTAGCATTCTTATGAATTTTCTTTATTTTATCGTAAATGACGTCATTTTCTATAAATCTGTTCAATA
Source organism: Diabrotica undecimpunctata (assembly GCF_040954645.1). Classification (NCBI taxonomy): domain Eukaryota; kingdom Metazoa; phylum Arthropoda; class Insecta; order Coleoptera; family Chrysomelidae; genus Diabrotica; species Diabrotica undecimpunctata. The sequence goes on along the minus strand of NC_092807.1, from coordinate 86,753,818 downwards.
TGTAAACGTTGCGCGATTTTTGCCATCGTTTACTATTCTCATGAGATCAATAACATTTATTACTTGTATTGACCTGTCGTAATAAAAAATCCATTATCAGAGACTAATATTCAAAACTTTTAACATGAAATTTCGAGTTTGAGTTTTGACAACAAATTTGAGGCATTTGAAATATGCCCAAAAAGGCAGAATTTAAACTTTTACATTACAAACTATCGCACGATGCACGAAGGCAGTATTGGGTGGAATTTGTAACTGAACAAATTCTAAATTCAAAAAACTACTTTGTTTTGAAAAACGTACTTGTTTAGTTAAAAAGAAGCAGTTTTAAACGTTTTAGATTTTTTGTGAAAGTTTAAATTCAGTGTTATTTAGGCATATTTAAATTTTATCGAATTTGTTGCCAAAACCCATAACTGAAATTTGAATTCTATAGGTTTTGAAGGCTAGGCTTAAGTAATCAAAATTCCATTCTAAAAATCAACTTTTATTTATTTAACTAGATATTAAATCATATCCAGACGACATTTTAATTTCCAGATTATCAATTATTTCTTTGATTTTAGATTTCTTAACAGGAAAACATAGTTACAATACACAAAACTCAAATGAAATTGGTTACAGACCATTTTCCTTGGTGTTGGTGTATTTTATATTTTTCCTATCTTTGCAACAAAAACAGAATTAAATTTCTACGGATTTTGAAAATAATTATTAGCGCTAATGTTTTTATTTCTTTATCCAATTCTGGTTTACATTTTTGTTTGCTATATACTTTGTCTTCTATCTTTACTTTTAATTTCTTTAAAATAAAAAGGTATGCACACAAACAGGTAGTTCTATCTATCCTAATACACAGAATAAAAAATAGTATCACTATTTTATGATTTTATTTTAAATATATTTTATTAAACCAGTAGGCATTATGTTTACAGAATTATGCGGAAGTTAGGTTTCTATAAATTTGTAAATTGGACAAAAAGAAAAATAAAGACTTCGTATATGCTCAAAAGAAAGTGCGTATAATAACGTCATGAGAAAGACAGGTTTGTTTAATTAAGACTGTGTAAGAATATAGACAAATAGATAGTGATCTTGTAACAATTATTTTGCCTACCTCCTAGGGTATTACTATAGGGGGTTGAAAATTGGGGACAGAAATTTCTAGGGTGAAGATAGAATAAGCAAAACAGACCAGAACGTTTGCGAACGGCCACTCAGGGTTTCTTTAGAGAGCTGGGTCGTAGATAAGTGAATGAAACAACGGGACTGGACTGGGGTAATTACAAAAATGAAACAATAGGGGTACTTATACAACAAGACAAACACAAAACAAGAAGGTTCTTAAGCTATTTAAAATAAGGACGCCGCTTAGAAGAATCTTCCTGCTGGGTGAAAAGATGGGTGGCTTTTCTTTTCTAAAAAATATAAAAAAGAGTTAGACATTTTTTAAAGAAATAATATTCTTTTTCAGGAAAAAAAATTACATAGGTATTTATTGTTGTCTTACCACAAAGAGTTACAAAAATAAATAGTAATACAAAATAACAAAAAACAAACTGACTATGTTACTATCGCTTTACAAACTATATAAGTTGGAGATACTATAAGAACTTACAATTGTTAATGGGCGATATTTTATAGCAGAAATAAATTATTACAAATAAAAAGTATATTTTAAAATGGAACTATGCATAAAGGCTAACCTTTAAAAAAAACAAAAGAAGATATCAATTTATGATTAGGTATGTATAAATTATTGTCAAGAAAATAAAGCTAGCTATCAGATGTCAATATTAAGTTTTAAAACTTTAAGAATAATTAATATGACAGAGAGGATAGGTAATACGATATAATAGTAAAAACCAACCTAAAACTGACGGTTTAAGACGTTTTCGACTAACCCACCTTATATCTGAAGGAATACAATATCTTATAATCCTATTACGGGGGTATTTTGAATGGTTAGAGATAAACGACCAGTGTCGTAGAGTATATGATTGAAACATTTATTTGAACCAAATAAATATATTTTTTAAATTGTACTTTTTAATAAATGTAAATTGTATTTTTTAATAAAACTTATTTATTTTATTCAAAAATAAAAAGTTTCTTGCCATTTGTAAAAGATACATTTATTTAATTAAGGAAAAAGGTGCCAAATGTCGCCTGGCAAAATTTCCAATGTGTTTTGAATGTATCCATTATTTTCGAATCAGGAGAAAACTAATAAATATTTTTGAAAAATTTAAACGCAGAATGAAAGATTACATTATTACTCAGGGCAGAAAGTCCCTGAAAACTTCTACCATGTTTATTTTATTATGTTATGTAACAGGGGTGAATATAAAAGAGAAAATATAGTATAATTTTTAATTGAAAATATTGCATGCAAAAGAAACTTTTTATTTATTCTAAAAAATATTTCATTCTGCCTTTAAATTTTTCAAAAATGTTGTTTAGTTTTCTCAGGATTTGAAAAAAAAAATGGATACATTTAAAACACATTGAACATTTTGACAGGCGACATTTTTCGCCTTTCCCCTTCAATACCTTACGATTACAACTATTATTACTTACCTTATATAATTACGATTAGAAAACTATTCAAATTCAAAATAAATAGGATCAACTTCGGAATCCGAGTCATCTTGAGGGTTAATAATTAGCGGTTGTGTCTCTACGGTCGCATCAATTATGTTATCAAGATCCCACATTTTTTGTTCTTGTTCTATTACATGCGTTACTGCATCTTTCCAGTTTTGTTCTGTAATATGTTGAAAAGACTCGTATAACAATTCACGTACAGCTTGTATTTTATATAACGTATTTTTTCTAGCCACATAACTTTTCATTTGTGCCCAAATGAGTTCAATTGGATTTATTTCGCAGTGGTAGGGTGGAACTCTAAGGATTGTAATGTTTCGCCTTTCCACCATTTTGTCAACTACGTATTCCTTGAACTTAGATTTGTGTTGCCAGGCAATTTTTAGAAGTTCTGCTTTTACCATTCCATCTTCGTAAGGCAGATACTTATTCCGCAGCCAGTCAAGAATATCCTGTTTCTTCCACGCAGTCGTTGGAAGTCTTTCTACTAGCCGTGAATGATAAGGTGCATTATCTAATACTATAATTGAATTTGGTGGTATGTGTTCAATCATCTGCTCAAAATACTCTTCGAAAACATCATCTGTTATCTCCTCGTGATAGTCTTTTGTGCTTATGGACTGAAATTCCAACAAACCATGCTTAACAAATCCTTTTTCACTGCCAATGTGAGAAATCATTATTCTACTGCCTTTACCAGAAGGTGGGGAGATACCAGTAGACCAACCTTCCATAAAGGCTTGCCTGGAGCTTAATATATTTTTATCTGACCAAATTTTTTTTAAAGTATGACCTGAGTTTACCCACGTTTCTACCTGGTAGAAGATGGGCCTTCCTTCAGCCCGGAATTTTTGTATGGATCTTAGATAATATCTTCTCCAACATATTATCTCCTCCCTGTCAATCAAAGGTGATTTTCGGTCTGATTTCTCCCACCGGAAATTTAATTCTTTTAAAACTTGCCACAATTTAGTTCGTCCGATATGAGGCAAATCCGGGTCGTCTCTAACTTCTTGTAAAATTTTATTTAGGTTTGGTATTTCTTTTTTGAAAAAAAATCCATGAATTTTCCTTCGAATACCATTTTTGGCAAATTCATCAATTTCAATTTCGGTCTGATTTCTCCCACCGGAAATTTAATTCTTTTAAAACTTGCCACAATTTAGTTCGTCCGATATGAGGCAAATCCGGGTCGTCTCTAACTTCTTGTAAAATTTTGTTTAGGTTTGGTATTTCTTTTTTGAAAAAAAAAATCCATGAATTTTCCTTCGAATACCATTTTTGGCAAATTCATCAATTTCAATAGGCTTTTTCCCTCTCTATAAATCTTCGTTTGTGTTTGGATTAGCTATACCGTGTTTTTTCTTTCTGATAGGAACCTATATATAGTTGACTCTCCTACGCCAGTCATGTTGGCACAACTTTCGACTATGTTGCGAACAGTGTTTGTGGGATTCTGAGAAACCAGAGCATCGTGAACATTCAGGACAATAGTCTTCTCTCTTGGTGAATAAACAGACTTACTGACTGTACGCAACAGTACCGGTGTAAAACTTGATAATGTTGATGATGAAGCCATCACAAACAATCCAACAAAACGAGCACGAGCGAAAGGTACGTATATGTTCGTAGGTATATGAAATAAAAAATCACTCACGCACTGCATATAATTCACAAAAGAAATATTCGAGACGCTAATTACTGCCGTAGATGCGGACACACCGACGAGCCGTAAATTACATGCGATCAAAAACGTACTAAACAAAAAAATTGTTTTCGTTCGTAATAACTTCACCCTTTTAAGTTAAGTTTCGAATATAAACTGAACAAACGAGGCACGTGGCCAAAGCATACCTATTATATTATTAAAAATCTGGGGAAATCCATCCTAATTATCTTCCAACGAATAGTACCTTCGGATATGAATTCCAGGTTGTCTAGTAAAGTGATTAAACGCGAAAATTAGTATTCAAATATCCAAAGAGATAAGGTATTCTTATTTACAAAATTGTTAATGGTTAAATTCTTATTTTTATTAATATAATATAATTACATAACATTAGCCGTGAAAGTTTTAATTGTTTTTTTGTTAAATATATTATTATTATAATATTATTAATATTATATATATATATATATATATATAACAGTATTGACATATTAATGAATAAACACCTCAGGAACGCCTATGGTTTACGACCGTTTTATGAGTTTGAGGCACATTTCGTGCTCTCAACAATTTATGAACGGACAATAACACATTTTGATTTTACTTATTACAATTTCTTAACTTGTTATAAAAGCAATTATTGATGGAAAATATCTATTTTTACTTTAAAAGTTCAACAAAAAAATTATCTGAATTTTACTAAATATTATTTTTTTCCTTTAAAAGTACTGGGGTTGGAACTGGAGTCTTAAAATTACTGCAACACAAACAAATGCAATTTCACACTGCGAAAATAGTCTGGAATGATCTTGGGACAAACAAAATGAGGGTGCAAGCTGAGCACTGGAACGTAATCTTTGAAACTTGGATTCTTAAACACAAACGCAATGGAACCATGTAGGTATCTTTCAATGTTGTTGGAAACGCCGTTTTACAAATCCCTCAAATAAGAGACGACACGAAACAAAACAGTGATTACTTTTGCAATAAATGACACATTACATTCGAATATAACTCACTTTTTTACAACAAATATGCCGGTTCCTCCAGACTAGCCACGCCGCGTCCCGTCTCTTTGAAATCTCAAACCCAACCTCATTAACTCCACTTAAAACTCCACACTGCTATTATATATTTATTTGACGTGCAATACATCCTATAGCGGGGTCTCGAACAAAAGAAAACCGAAGAAAATACGCATCTGCATTATATAAACAAACTTTAAAATGTATTTATTATAAATATCAGTTACGAAAAAGGATTAAAATAATATTTCGGTATTTTAACTTATACAAGGTGATTTAAAATGCTACAATCAACATTTAAAAAATAGTCTAAAGTAATAACATTAAATAACCCATAGGAGTAGTATCAGTAACTTACGTTTATTCATAATAACCATAAATAAAGACTGAAATAATATATAAATACCATCTTATTTAATTTACTGGTTTCCACATTACACTTTATTTTATATATCATTGAATATTGCCCTTAAGCTGTTAATTAACTCGAAAAAACGTCGAAGTTAACTTTGATTGTTAAGGTTGAGTAAATGTGAAAAAGGAAAATCACATAGAAAGACAAGTTGGCCTCAACGTCAATTCATTAGAGCCCTCTAATGGCACATCCGGTCACTTTAGACGTCCATTAGAGTGTCAAGCACAAAAACGTTAATTGAAAACGATTTTTCCTCACGTTATTCTTTTTATATTAAACACATGTTTTAATAAATACAATGAGAATTTTTAAATATTTTTAGGAGATACAGGGTAAGACTAATAAATTATGGGCTAAAAATAGAAAACGGTAAATCTCATAATTAAGTTGAAGCGTGTAAACGAATGAAAAATTCATTGAATAAATGTTACTTAGTTTCAGAATAAATTCAGATCTTAGTCTGGAGCTCCGAACTACAAGGATTAGGTGTTACGTTTTCTCTGTCTTCATCTATGGATGTGAATGCTGGACAACAGACTCTATAACAGAAAATAGAATATATGCATTTGAGATGTATACAACAATGTACGAGTAAGCTAATAATTCCATAGATACAAAAAGTTACTAGTCATAAGGTAATTCGGCGCATAAATAAACAAAAATATCTGCTAAGCACGATCAAAAAGAGCAAAATACAATACTTGGATTATTTTTACGGGGTGAAAGATGTAAATTACTGCGAATCATGTTAAAAGGTAAAGTATGGTGCAAAAGATCAGTAGGATGACGCCAGAACTCATGGCTGAAGGACCTAAGGAGCTGGTTTGACCACTCATCTGTAGAAATCTGTGGCGCAGCAGTATTGAAGTCACTGAAGTTCTCGGGAAGAACCCATTTTGGAGATGGAAACGGTTCCGTTCGAGTTCGGGGTCTCAATCTGCCTACTCATCTCACTCGTGGCGTACGAGTATTGTGTTTTGTAAAAATACAAGAACTGTCAAACGGCACTAAGGTCTCAATATGCCTACTCGTCAGTGCCACTCAACACTTCAACGTCTCCAGTCGTTTCTATCCTGCCATTCTCCATCTCTAATGTGCCGTATTTTCATGGACTCGTCTTCATTTTTCCGTGATCTTATGGGTCTGCCTTTTTGATCTTTCCTATTGGGATTCAATTCAAAATCTTTGATATCCACGTTGAGCAGTCTAGTAGTTATACCAAATTAAACGTTTTTTTATTAATGCAGCTTAATATGTCTTGTTCTACTATCATTACAAATGGTGGGCAGTGATAGATTAAAGACATCTAAATATTAAAATTGAGAACGATAGATTTACATTACCACGTATAGAAGAAATTTTAGGCAGTTTATCGGCAGCAACATATTTTTTGTATTTAGATATAAACAAAGAATATTATTAGATAATATTTAATCAACACCCCACAAGGCATTATAAACGGAGAGGGGTCAGTCGCAAATGACATATCTCCCAATGAGGTAAAAGACAAGCCCCGGATGTTTCTCAAGGATGATGACTATGACAATGTTACACTTAAATTATGACATGTTTGTAGATGTTGACGATTTAGTAGTTTTTGGCAACAAATTAAAACAGCATAATTAAACCTAGTCAATGCAGAGCTTTTAAAAATTAGGATACAACATTTCGAGCAAAAGTATAGCACCAGTTCCTGAGAAGATCGTCGCAGTGGAACATTATCCTAAACAGCGAAATGCTAAGGAACAAAGAGAATCGTGGCATTTGCAAATTATTACACAAAATACATCAATTTTATATTACTAAATGACTGTTAAGCAAAAATGTAAAATTCGAGAAACCCTCAACCCATCAAAATTTATAAATTTATCTATATAAATTTATAAATTTATCTCTTTATAAAACTTATCTAACAAACCATGAAGTGGAGATATCCAGGAGTGGCTAGTATACCTGTTGAATACAAAGCACGTGGTGTTCGTGTGTATTAAGGTATAAAAAAATTGCTTATTACAAGCTTAAATTTTTATTTTAAGAAGATCTTTTCGGAATTAAATCATTCCATCATCAGTTAAATAAAAAGTTGTTAAAAAACATTGTATGGCCACTTAAAAAAACTTTCGAAGGACATCCGTATTAAAATATAATCCTCATGGTTTTATCAAGGTAAATGCAATAGACTTAACTTATTGATTATTAAAAACTGAAGATGGGGGCATCTTACATGACCCCCTGTAGCTGGTGAAGTTTTTTCGACTTACATTACCTCTGATCTGTTCTAGAGTCTTGGGCTAACTGATATCTCCACTTCATGGTTTGTTCCAGTTTCACTTTTAATTTTAGTTAGCCCAAGACTCCAGAACAGATCAGAGGTAATGTAAGTCGAAAAAACTTCACCAGCTACAGGGGGTCATGTAAGATGCCCCCATCTTCAGTTTTTAATAATCAATAAGTTAAGTCTATTGCATTTACCTTGATAAAACCATGAGGATTATATTTTAATACGAATGTCCTTCGAAAGTTTTTTTAAGTGGCCATACAATGTTTTTTAACAACTTTTTATTTAACTGATGATGGAATGATTTAATTCCAAAAAGATCTTCTTAAAATAAAAATTTAAGCTTGTAATAAGCAATTTTTTTATACCTTAATACACACGAACACCACGTGCTTTGTATTCAACAGGTATACTAGCCACTCCTGGATATCTCCACTTCATGGTTTGTTCCAGTTTCACTTTTAATTGGTAGATTTCTTTTTTCGCTCTTTCTGGAAATCATGTTCTTTATCGATTCACATTCGAATCATACTCTTCTTTGAGAGTATTGAACATTTCTGTAACATCTGTGTTTGGAGGTAGTTCTCTTTAAACCGTTCTTGGTTTTATGTCTTCCTCTAGTGGCAAGCCAATACATTAGTTCCATTATTAGCCCGAAAGTTTCTCGTTCGCTTCTCGATAGTCTATTCGACGTTATTACCTTCTTTTTCTGAGCAATGTCTAGTATTGCTCCTGTCTGGCTGACGCTCTGTAATTTAATTACAGGCGGCTTTGGCTTCGACGTTGGTTTATCTTGTTTTGTGGTGGGCTCTCCGTCGGTTTCCATTGCTTGTGCTTGATATGGAGTCGGAGGGCGTGGTGTAGCGCGCGCATCTCCTTCCTGATGACTCTCTAGTGCTGTTGCACTAGGGGTCGCTAGCGGAGGGAAGTTTCCTTCACGGCCTTCTTCTTGCTGTTTTTGGGTTCTTCTTCTTGTGTTCTCTTTCTTTTTTGTCTTCTCTGTGGTCCTTTTTGTCTTTGGGATTGTTCCCGTGGACTTTTCTGTGGTTGCTTTTGTCTTTTGAATTGTTCCCGAAGATTTTTCAGATTTTGACGCCTTTTTGGCCTGGGTTTCCCAGATATCTTCTTTGCTGCTCTCTTTTGGGGCCGTTTCTGTTGCATTCTTAGGTTTTGTATTTTCTTTTTCATTGCTGAGTTCTCGGAACTTTAAGTCAATGTGGCCAATTATTGTTTTTTATGAGGCTACTATCGTATCCTGCAGTTCTTCTATTTTCTGATTTAGTGCTGATATTTGGGCATGCTTTTCTTTTAATAGAGACTTTCTTCTTTTGCCTCTTTGCATCTTTGCCAGTTCGGACTTTTCGTCCTTACTGCCCCTTTGTCTTATCCTTTGTCTTATCCATTACTATTTTGATTCTTATGGGGTATTTACCATCAAACGCTTTGATGAATGGCAATAAAAAGCCATAAAACTGCTGATTAAAATATGGCCCTAAAGGAAATCATAAAAAATATAATGCATCAAATTTGCCAAAAAATATAATAAACTTGCATGTGGTCAGGGGACTGGACCAGGTAGCTACAGATTACTCTTCATAAAAAAGGATTTGAAACACTTATAAATAACAACCATTGAACTAACAAATAACTACAGCAAAACCGTGCTACCTATACTACTAGCGAGGATAAAATCATTTTTACTACCATAAATTCCTGAAGAACTGATCAACTTGTCCCTGAATGTAGTACTATGGAATACATACTAAACATTTAACAAATCATTGGGAAATCGAAAAGACTTAACGTCTTAACATACATGTGTTCCATTGATTCCCTTGATTTAGTGAGTTATTTATAAGTTAAAAATGATATTCATTTTACAAAATAATTTTGCTTGAAATTTTTTTTATTTTTAGGGAAATATTAATAGCACAATCTTTTCCATTTTTATATGGTATCCGTAAAATTACCGTATCTTTATTATTTTCTTAATAATCTATTAAATAACTTTAAAGCTAAATTCTTGATCAATCTGAAATTTTGAGGATTAATCACCACAACTGCCAACTTTGGACGCAATTTTAAAGGTTTATTTTTACAAGGTTTATGGATAATTACAAATTTTGTTATTATTTATGTTTAAAGGAGAAAGTTTACAGCTGTATGGTAAAGATATATCTATAGGTACATACTAAAAAAATTACTGGGTACTTCTATCAAACGTATTAACCTGGATTAATAGTCTAGCTGGAAGCTACAAAAGGACTATAAGATTCTTATATTAGATTATTGTCTAGTAGAAATGCTATTTGTTTCTCAATCTCCTTTTTATCATCAACTGTGATTCGATATGGCCTTTTGCTGCAATATTTCTCTTCTAATAAATCAATGTGTGCTTCATAATTCTTCACTGTCCCTATATCATATTTTTTTGTCTTTTGCAAAGACATATTTGTTTTCACATATTATGTCTTCATGAATTTTAAAATTTGTCTCTTCAAAGTGTTCATTGAAATTTATTAAATATTTATTTCTCATTTCATTTGAACTATTAATTCCATTTGTTTCTTCAAAATCAAATTTTATTTATTGATATATTGTCTCTTATTTTCTTATAAATGTCACAATTTTTTGAAAAATTTGTTTCAATTTCATGAGTATTAGTATTTATCTTAGATTATTAACATCCTTCTAAATAGGCACTTTTTGATTTATTTGAAAGTTTTCATTTTGATGTAAATAGATTTTTTTATGCAGTCTAAACCAATTAAAAAATCGCAATCAAAATTATTTTTTTCAATCACAAAGACTTGTCTCTCTTTCTATATTAAAAATTTTTACATGTAATTTTACCATACCACTGGTTTTTTTGATGCCATTAATAGTTTTTAAATTAGTATTGTGAGGATCAATTGAATTATTGTTATTTATTTTTAATAACTTTGAGTTTATTAATGAAACGTTTGAACCTGAGTCATATACTCCAAAAAGCTCAATATTTTTATTCAACACTAATTTTATTTTTATTAATAGCAGTATTAATAGTTTTTTGGATTATCATTTTATTAATATTTATTAGTTTGATTATTCTTTGGTTTAAACCAACAAGTTGATTTAAGGTGGTAGCGTGTTCCTTTTTTAAGTTTTTCACAGATGGTACATTTATACTTTTGCTCACTGTCTAATCTTTGTTTGTTTCTAATTTGTTTTTCTTTAATATTTTTTTATAATGTAAGAACACTTTTTTACTTTCTTTATTTGCTAAGTGTTCATTCTTGTTCAGTTCACTGAAAAGGTGCGTAGTTGAAATCAGTGAATCTTTATCAAGTCTGTTCATGATGTTTTCTGGTAAATCTAACACAACCAGGTTTATTAGTGTGTTATCGTCAATTAACTTATTAACTTATTATTAACTAATAATAATCTTTCTTTTTTTGTAGCATATTCTAATAGAGACCCAGCTTGATACCTGTTTAAATATAAAAGCATATTTTATTTGGAACCAACCTTTTTTTTTTTCACAAAAGTATCACAAAAGTATCACAAAAGTTTATTTTCCAAGTTTTCCAATCTGATTTCACTGAATATTTAATTAACATACTAACATACCAATCTAAACATTGTTTTTCAAGTAGATGTCTTAAACTTTCTATTTTATCTTCATCATTTAAAATTTCAAACCTTTCACATTTTTTTTTCAAATTCTTCCATCTATTGTCTAACATTTGTCATTTCTTAAAAACTTATCTGTTAGCTCTCCCACATTTTGAATGCTTGGTAAATCTTCATTGCTAACAGCAGCTGGTTGTAGTTTTTCTTCTAAATACTGATCACCCTAAATTTTTACCTTCATCCAGGTAAATCTTTCTTATTTCAACATCTATTGTGATCCATACATTTCGTTTTTGACCTCTTTTTTTTAATGAGATTTTTACTTTTGTAAATGTACTGGATCTAGATATGTATGTATAGTATTTTTCGTATAAAAATGCGTGCACGTCACAATTTATATAAAGTGACGTCAATTATATTTAAAATTTCCAGAACGTCAACGTTAGAGTTCAAATTTTTAAATTTTTTGACAGTTCAGCGTGTGGTAAAATAGTTTAAATTGTTGCCGCTTTTTTAGAATAATAATTTTGTTTATGTTTTGATTTCTTACACAATTTGATCATAATATATTATATATTAATAAAATGTATTTATAAGTACATATTAAATTTAGATTAATACCGTTAAAAACTAATTATTGTTGTGTATTGTGATTGTGCCATGCCAAAACAACTAAATAGTCTGTAAAAAGCTGATAATCTTTCATATAAGATAGATTATTTTGAACAAGAAATAATGGAGGAACGTTTTTATTATTAATGCTCTAAAAGTGGTAAGTTTTAAATTTAGAATATATAATTTTGTATTAAAATGTTTTCTTATGTATTTTAGTGTGTTGCAGTAATCTTAAAACTAAGTGTATTTACTGTTAATATACGCTTCTACGAATTAAATACGTCTACCTGTAAGATTGCAAGAGTCTAAGACCATATCCTGATTTTTCTAGTCTATAATGTCGTTTACCCTGAAATAATCATTTTCTGAAGATCTTAACAAAGGCATTGTTTGATTAACAATTATATTATATCAGGAGGTGCCATAATTTCTGTTATGTTGGAAAATGTCTTCTCGTTACTATAGTCTACAATTACTTTAAAATATTTTATGTCTAAATGCTGTTTCTATCAGTATAATGTCCAGCACGATTTGAACAACACGCTACTAACGCACTACTAACGTAAGCAAAGTACGATATTACCCCGCACCTGCTTAAATTGTTCTGTAAAGGTCATAATTTCAGCTGTAAGGCTTAAAGCTGCAAACACTAATTTTTTTAACGAAATGGAATGTTTTTAAAATCTGTACTTTTATTTTTTTTTTATTAAAATGTATGCTTTGAAGAGTTTCCTGTTAGGATAAGCTATAGCATAGCTTGCTCTAAAAAACACAGTATTTACCGAAATTAAGTTTTTGTTAGTTTATCATTTTGAATTGACGAATTTTTTACAAAATAAATTTTGTTAAAACTTCCCTTTTATAATGTTCTTAAATATTTTTTGTATACAAATGATAAACAACCAAAAAGTTTGGATGAAAAGTGAAAACTACTTTGCTGATAAATAATTCCAGCCGTGTTTTTAAATAAATTGTTCTACGTTTTACCCTTTACGTTTTAATATATATTAAGTATAACCTCAAAAATATTTTTTTTCTTAGTTTCAATATTTTAAGATATGCACATAAAGTAAAATTTCAATATTTTTACCCACTACAAACCGAACTGATGTTGATATGGTTCCCTTAAGCGACTTTTGCCATTATTAAAGCCATAAACTGTCTCAGGATGCTACTTTGGCTCCCTTTCACCGTTTTTCTTCTTTTTTAAACATTTTTTAGCCACCAGCGTATTTTATATCATTTTATGTTAACTTTCGATATTTTTTAACTGTTATAAAATAAATTATTATTGTATTGTAGCCTCTTCTAATTGATAAAAATTTTTAAATAACAAGTAATTAAAACAAAAAATTTACTTTTCTTAGTAAAAGTTTTTCCAATTATTTTTCATTTGAAGTAGTCGTCGTGACACCGTAGTGTTCAGACGTGTGTCTTTATAGTTCGCACATATATTAATAATATCAAATATTTGAAACAGGTTAACGGTGTTTGTACTGATAAGTCAAAGTACCAGTAGTTGTAAGTAGTGTAAAAACTGGTAAGTAAAATTGAGAAAAAACTTTTTAAATTTTTAAAAATTTATATACTTCAAACATTAGTAAATGTTAACGACTGATAGTGTTATGTCCTAAACCAATCCTGAATGCAAATACTGCCACAAAATCATTCACTAGTTAGATACTCGTATTTGCTGTTCAATGTGTTTCTGCATTTCTCACAGAAAGTGCACTCGTCCACCTGTCGCGTCTGTCGATGGTGATTCACCAACAGAGAAAGTGGTATTGTGAAATTTGCCTGCATAATGCACCTGCCAAGCGAATGACAGCTATACAGTTCGCGCAATCCATGCAACAACTTACCATCCTCTCGGCGTCCCTGACTACGTGTAACAGTAAAGTTGAAGACTCAAGTACAACATTGTCTTCTCATGCAGCAACTGTTGCTAGCTGTGTAAATGAGACTGAGGCACTAAACAAGACGCTTCTGCTGATATGAAACGTGCAACTGATGTTTAGTGTCCTTAGATTCTGAAATAAGTAAATTCATTAGTACTGGCATCCGTTTAGTTAAAATCAACAATAAGCCTCGACCATTTAAAATTTCTCTTTCTTCGACTGAAGCTGCCGTTAACATTATCAAAGAAAAGTAGTTCGGTATTACGCTTATCCTATCCAAATCCATCTATTAGATCAGACCTCATCCCATTCAAAGGCAACAATTAACATACTTATATGTCACAATAACGTATTTTAGAGACATACCTAGTATTATTCCCATTGATTAAAATAAAATCACATAAAGAGGAAAATTATCTGGTACAAGAATTTGTCTCTAAAATTATTAAAATATTTCAACGACAAAATTAATATTACATTTTGGAAATGTCAGGGTTTTAGGGTGTATGAAAACTATAAAGAAATTGAGGATATTAGTATTTTATGTATTACAGAAACTTCTGACTCATTCTCTGTACTATTAAGTAACAAGTTTAACTCATATTTAATTGAAAAGTCGTCATAGTGGATTTTTTATTTTGTCAGTCTTCTAATACACAAATTTATCATTTTTTGTATTGTATATTTTAAGCGTAGTTTAGATTTAAGCACAAGTCTCGCGATATTTCAATTAACTTTAACTTATGTTCCGCAAAAATGTAATGTCATACCTATAATCATTGGTAGCGATTTTAACTCACGTATTAAAGATCTTGATTATTTGCCTAGCGAACTACTCGAAAATACTAATTTGTGTGATATAAGATCAAGCCGTGATAAGATTTTAAATATAAGGGGCAGAACTCTTTCTGACTTCATGAATACAAACGGTTTTTGTGTAATAAACGGCAGAGCTATTTCAGATTCTTCCGCTCAATTTACTTTTGCTAATTCTCAAGGGAAAAGTGTATTTGATATAATTTTAATGAATTTAATATTTACTTGAATGTCGTAGATGATTTACAGGTTCATACAATCCCTTCTTCTTATATGTACAATATATGTCTTATAAATTACTATTTAAATGGGAATAAGCCACAATTAATGGTTAAAGTACGTTTATTGATGTTTCAATTTCCACTTCGGAAATCGCTCTCAAAATCAAAATTTTGAGAACGATTTCCGAACTTAGAAAGACGTCATATCTAGGACACATAATGCGCCATAGGGAATTTGAGCAGCTCCAGGTAATATTAGAAGGCAAGATTGAAGGTAAAAGGGGCATAAGACGAAAGAAAAAATCTTGGCTACGAAACATCAGAGATTGGACCCACACAAAAGGAAATGAATTAATTCATCAAGCCAAGAACAGAGAGAAATTTGCCATATTGATCGCCAACCTCAACAAAGAAGGCACTTAGGAGGAGGAGTAAGAACTTGAGACAATCGAACATCTTTTATTTAATTATCCAATTAGTTCATTAAAAACCTGAAAGTAAGGACTGTTTATTATTATGTTAAATAATTTATTTCTTTCCGTTGACAATCCAACACCTAATTTCGCTAAAGAAAGTTTTAATTTTATCTTAAGTGTTCTTAAACTCAGGGTATTTATAATCAATGAATGATATAGGTACTTTATTCTGTACTGTAAATCTGGTTATCCTTTCTCGACCGGTGCATGATACAGTTGTGTATTACAAAGCGATATTGCGTTGTAATCAATTATATCGGGTCCCCTTGTGTTTTATCTTTCTTTAATGTGTCTGTTTTGTTTCTATTACTTATCGCAATGATATTTAAATTTTGTAATCCAAATTAACTAGTACTAAAAAATAAAAACATTCTTAAGATACGTTTTCATCCCGAACCGTATAATATGTGGTTCAAATTTCGTATTATATTTTGAAATGTTAGGCACACGACCTATGTTCCAAGGTTAGGCTCACGAGTCGTTGGCTCGCTAGTCGTTGAATTTCGAATCGTTGCTCTTCATCTCGTCAGTTGCCATCAAGATGTGAGGTGAAGACTATGTACGTCTAAATAAAAAAAAGTTACATTTTATGTTGTGTAATTACAATGATAGTGATAAAAAATAGCCCTACAATGACTGAATGAATCGAATGCCGATTTTATCGACGATACTGATTCGGAAACATCCGTAATCGATGATTTGTTTAAAATGAAATCAAAAGTGGTGAAGATGTGAGAATATTCTTTGTATGGCCTATAATATAAACTAACAAAATAACTTTACTTTCAGTATGACTTTGGACATGATGAATGTTATGAAGTAGAAATGCCCAATATACTTCAAATAAACGGTATCACGTGGTGCAAAATACCACCGGAAATAACTAGACGCATTTGTAATAACATAGTAACTCTCAGATCAAGTCTAAATAAAAAATCACGAAATGTTGACAGTGTGTTCAAGTCTTTCAAACTTTTTATGGGGGCAAACTAATAGATATTGTAGTTCGCTATGCTATTGGTAGCGTTATTGCTTGGTAAATATTTTTTCTGTATTCTGATTGAAAGGATTTTTACGATATATTTTCTTTGAATAAACGTATAATACTAAATTTAGTATTGTGTCATATCTTGCCTTGGTCAGGGATACGGCTTAACTATGGATAATTTCTTTACAAGTAAATTACTAGCTGATGAATTAACCAAACACAGTCTAACTTTGTGTGGCACACTTAGACAAAACAAGTGAGATATCCTGCCAATATTAAACACTAAAGACATGACAGGATGGTATTCGATTTTTGCTTTTACCAAAAATATCACAGTAGTCTATTATGTGTCCAAAAAAAGAAAAAATAGTTATATTGTTAAGTTCTGAACATATTAATGAGAATGTGCAAAATGAAAAAAAAACATTTCAAACACGACATTATTGGACACTATAACAAAACCAAAGGAGCTGTAGACACGATGTAGAAGATGGTTAATGAATATTCCGTAAAGACGAGCACAAAAAGATGAGTTTTAATAATATTTTAAAACATGCTGGACATAGCTGTCTTGAATGCTTATACAATTTGTACAAGAAAGCATTCCGACCTGAAGAAAAAATCCGATTACAAAAAAAATTTTTTATTGGAACTCGAGCTTAAATTGATAAAGCCAAGTGCGATTGAGAGGCAGTATAAAGGCACAATAAAAATCTACATAAGACAGTTGTTGATGCTATCAAACTAGTAGTACGTATGTATAGAGCCACAAAAACAATTTTCTATATTTTTTGTAATGATGATAATACGATTTTATATAATACGTAAAATTTTTTTATTATTATTTTTTAATACTTAAATATAGTTTGATTGTTTGATAACAATGATTTTTTATTCAAATAACAGATCACTTTTAAAAAGTCATTAAAAATCTCTTAAAATCTGCATGTGACATACAACTTCGAACAGCGACACATTTTGTATCTCGTTCGGCTAAAGTGAAAGTTTAAGATCATCGTCTGGAAAATGTTATTGTATACTGTTGTTCTTCATTTTTTTTGTTTTACGATATTTGTACGTTTGGTGTTTATTGTACTACATTTTCTACATACCTAACTTTGTTATTAAAAGAAATAAAGTAAATAAAAAACTAATCACTTTTCCTTACCTACTACATAATAACATTTGTGATATATTGTATGTAAAATATTTTTATTCTTTAACATTTGAGGTCCTGTTTTCTCTATACAGATTTACACCTCCAATTTATAATTATAAATTATGTATCTTACAATATTTTAAGCGTAATCTATTCATATTACTATCTACTTCACTGTACTAGTTGATTACGTAATATTATGTCTTTTAATATTCACTTTAATCACGTTCTCGTTTAACAAACAAAAACCATTAAGAAATTAAACAGTACCTAATAAGGAATAGAAAAAAATTCTGGCCTTAAAATAAACATTATAATTTATGCAAGGAATATATTGTTAGATAATACATTATCTAATAATATATTAGCAAATAACACTGAAGATCAGAATATTCTCAAAAATCACTTTAATACATTTTATTTTTAATGATATAAGGTAACTGTACTCTTTACCGACCATTTCCTATTACCGACCGCAATGAATTTTTTCAGTATTAGACGCATTATGAAAAGTTCAGATAACCACTGAAACTTTTAACAGTTTCGTTTTATAAAACATAGATATGGCAACATTACAAACATAATCCAGCCGCTGACTAATGCCAAATTTGAGAAATTTTAACGCAATGGATTTCGCAATGGTTTTGCAAGACTCCATAAGGCAGGTTATAAGAATCATTGTGCTGTGTATGTGTGTTGGCATTATTAAGCGTTTGTTAATATATAGTATTGCACTTTTATAACAAGAAATTAAACAAAACCACATTTAATAATAATAATCAGATTTAATGTGTTCGTTGGTTAATTATTTTCTTTAATTAAAATTTATTTACAATTAAAGAACGGTCGAAAAAGGTGCTTTAAAACTCAAAATCAACCGTTTACCGACCTGGCGGTCGGAATGAAGGAAATGTAGTCATTGAAAATTGTGAAATTTTAAAAATATTTTAGCATACAATTATTCATAATATATATATTTTTTAAAGGTAATAAACCAACGATTCACTTGAGCATTTATCGACCGACTAGATTGTAATTTTCAATTTAAAGAAGTAATATGAAAGTTGAACAAAATTGTATTTTAGTGGAAGAATTACTTCAAATAGAGTAATATAATATTAAGTGTCATATTTCCAAAAGTCTATTTTTGAACGGGAAACAACAATCATATTCATGGTACTTCATTTTTTGAAACGTGAATAAAATATATGAATTTTAAAATATTTAGAAGTAGTCTCATAAAATAATATTTTTTTACGGTCGGTGATAGAGTACAAAAAATATATATTTTGACCTATTACCGACCGAGAATATTATGAACGTTTTCTTTCCAGATTCCAGAAAAACTTTGAACTATGTCTGAAAAACGAAAAAAATATACCAATGAAATTCTTCACCAAGCATTGGATTCAATTCGAGATGTAATGTCGTTTGGAAAAGCATCCAGACAAGTGGGGCCCACTGTGTCCTGACTGCAACTGAAGAACAAACCATAGTAGATTGTATTCTATATTTAGAAACTGTTGGTTTTCCTGTAACAAAAAATCAACTGTTGGGGTGTGTTTCAGAGAACTAGTTCGCCGTCTAGAATGAGCAAATAAATTGAAAGACGGAATTCCGGGTCGTCATTGTTACGAAAATTTCTTCGCCAGCTCTCTCATCGAGTATCATAATCTTACCAAACTTTGGGCAAATATAACAGAAAAAGTGTAAGAGGATGGTTTGATAGAGTTTCAGACTATTTAAAAATAAATAATTTGAAGGACGTTCTATCAGACCCAAAAAGAATTTTTAACTGCGACGAATCAGCGTTTTTTTCTTTCACCAAAATAAACATGTGTAATTGTAAGAAAAGGTTCGAAAAATGTTTATACCAGAATCGCTAATAACTAGAAAGAATGCCTCACGGTACTTTTGACAGTTTCGGCGCAGAAGGACAAGTTGTGAAACCTACTGAGCTTTTTCCCTATATGAGAGTACCAGTCAGTATTCATTTAAAATTGCCTCTGAACTGGGGTATTGGCCATTTAGACTCCGGGTGGCTGACTGGAGAATGTTTTTATAAATTCATTACGAATGTATTCTATAAAAAATGGATGGTTGAAAAAAACGTTCTTGTACCTGTCGTGCTTTTTCTAGATGGCCATTCTTCACATTTAACGCTTCATCTAATTGAGTTCTTAAAAAGTAAAGGTATTATACTAATTGCTCTTTTACTTAACTCCACACATCTATTGCAACCACTAGACGTTGCTATTTTTAGGCCCCTTAAACTTTTTTGCAAAAACTGGATCCATAATTAAGTAGTATTAAGAATAATAGCAAAAAACTAAAACGGAATATTTTGCAGAGGAAGAATATGCTGTTGTTATTTATGAAGGAGAGTACTTTCCTGGAGTAAGTCTTGGCTTTGACGATACGGGACTAGAAGTGAAAACTATGATAAGAAGTGGTTCACATTGGAAATGGCCTGAGAAAAAGGAGATTTAATAATATTCAGAAAATAAAATATTAAAAAAAATGAATCCTCCAAAACCCGTGAATACAAGGGGCATCAATGCAATTCCGGAGATGGATGCAATGCAAAATATAATAATGCAAAAATAAAATGATTTCATACCAAAGTTGAATCTAATATACATGTCCAATATAATATGTAACTTTTTATTTGTTGTATCATAAATTTATATTTTTTAAATTATTAAAATCTTCAACTGCGTTTGTTTTTTTTTCAATTGAGCCAGTAGATATGATTATTTTTAAATAAATAAGTTAATATAATGTTGTTAATTACTTAAATAAGTAGTCCCCCAAGAAGGTCGCTGATAGGACTGAAATGTCCGGTAATTAAGTGCTTGTGGTCGGTAATAGCAAAAAAAAAATCGGTCGGTGATAAGTGAGTTTTTTTCAAGCCGGTCGGTAAAGGGAGCATTTTAATGAAATTGTACATAATTATTAAAACATTAAAAAAAAAGAATTAAACTGTGATACTATTATGTTTTCTATATTACAAGCTGAATCGACTAAATTAAAACTTATCTTTAAAAATTTTGCAAAGAAAAATAAAAATGTATTCTCATTCCTGACCTGATCCTGCTACCAGCAACTGGTTTCACAAACAGCTCTGAAATATTAATAGTAAAAACCGATAATTAACAAGTTAAAATTATTACTAAAGTAATTATAGTGATTGTTTAAGTGCAGGAAATCATACGTGAGTAAAGAAAACTTTGATTTTGTTTGATTGCATGATAATAAACTGAATAAATTATTGTCCTAACTAACCTAACAATTTGGTTAAAATAAAAAGAGCAATTATCAAAATCTGGTCGCTCGTCAACTTTTAAATAAAACAGATCCGTACTCAGCCGAATTGATGAAACCGAAAAATCGAAAACGACCAAAATGAATAGTAATAACGGCAATGTTATTATTGAGACTGAGAACTCACCAAACACTAAAAAATACTCCACAGCATTGATTCACTCACCAACAACTTTTCCTAGCAAAGATCAGGCAATTATCTTTTCTGCAATAGAGGGCCTCAAATTACAAGATTATTTATTAGAACTGGAACCACTTGTAGATCCGAAAAACATAATTTTTTCATCCAGAATTTCAAACAACCGTGTTTGTGTATACTTATCAAGTAAATCAGCTGTAGACAAATTTTTAAAAGAACATAATTCTATTAAGATTAATAACACAGTAATACCAGTACGAAAGCTAGTTACCCCGTCACAAAGACTTGTTCTATCCAACGTAAGTCCCACAATTCCACATAATTTATTGGAAACCGAGTTAAAAATCATTGGATTACAGCTAATGTCACCCCTTACATTCTTACGAATTGGAGCAACCGATCCAGCGTATAGTCACATACTTAGTTTTCGAAGGCAGGTGTACATATCTCCTCCAGAAGATAGTTTCCAAATTCCCGATACACTAGAAATTAATCATGATGACTTAAAATATCGCATATTTCTTACAACAGATTCATTATGCTATAAGTGCAAGCAACCAGGACATTTTGCATCTCAATGTGCCGGCCTTCAACTCCAAACTTCAACTTCTTCATATACTAGATCACAACAAGAAAGTTCCTCTCTAAACCATTCCTTAAACAGCAATAATGTAGGTGAGTCTATATCAAATACTACTAACCCTGAAATGATATGTGAACAAACACCAATTACTCCTACATTTAATGAGCCCAATCCTGACATATCCGCTTCTATTGAATTTCAAACAACTCCGATAACTAAACCTAAGACCTCCAAACGAAATTTATCTGAAATTGCAACACCTAGCCCAGAAGATACACCAGATATTACTTCAGAACCAAAATCTTACTTTCCAACACCTGCTCCAAAAGCTCCAAAGAAAAAGTTGAAGTCGAAAGATAAACCCTCATTAGAATTTCGAGAATTCCCCAAAAGATAACCAATTTTATTGACAATCACAATCCCAAGTTCCCACTCGATAGTCAACAATTCACTGATCTGTTAGAGAACACTCACGGTAGTAATGATGCATTAAGCATTGCTAAAGACTATACCCTACATATTCCATCTCTTATAGAAATGATAAATGAAATACATACCCAGGCTGAAGATCGAAATATGAAAATTAAATGTACTAGACTAAGTAAAAAATTAACCAAACAACTGCTCGAACATGTTGGCTCATCTGACGTAGACAGCGATATATCTCAAAACTAATTATTTAAATAAAAATAAATTCATGTATAATAATATTTTACAGTGGAACTTAAACAGTTTTTATACCCGCCTACCCTTATTTCAGGTCCTTATTAGGAAATATTCACCTGATATTATATGTCTTCAAGAAACTAATTTTAAAGGCAACAATGCGTATAACTTGAGGTCATATAATGTTTACAACCAAAATAGACAAACAAATCACGCTAGTGGCGGTGTTGCGATATATACTAAAACCGATTTACAAGTAAACAGAATAACAATTAAAACAAACTTAGAAGCAATAGCAGTAACAGTAACAATAGGTACTAATCAAAAAATGAACATATGTAACGTTTATATTCCCCCGAGCCAAAATATCCAAGGCAATGAACTTTCCGACTTAATTATGCAAATTCCATCACCAAAATTAATTCTCGGGGACTTTAACAGCCATAATCTTCTATGGGGTTCCGGAAAAACAACTAAAAATGGAAAGGTATTAGCAAACGTAATCAATAGCATGAATTTAACAATAATGAACGACGGAGCTAAAACTCGTTTCGACGCAGCCACTGGAAATTTTTCTGCTATTGACTTGTCTATTTCTGACCCATCGACGTAACTAAATCACACATGGCAAACCGTAGACGATTTATATGGAAGTGATCATTATCCAATAATAGTAACAAAAATTGCCAACCCCACAACAAAAACCAATCCTTTGCAAAAGTGGAAAGTTAAGCAAGCCAACTGGAACATTTTTAAAACAAAAATTACTAAGGAAATACCGAATATCCCTATAATTGAAGAAGACATAAACTTAACTTTAAAATTGTTTAATAACTTAATCACTGAAGCTGCCACAATTGCAATGGGAAAAACAAAGTATATAACAAAAAACAAAGTTGTTCCCTGGTTTAATGAAGAGTGTAAATTGGCAATAAAACAAAGTAAAAAAGCTTTAAATACTTTCAAAAGACATAAAACCAATGAGAACTTAATAGAGCTAAAGAAAATAAGGGCATATGCAAAATTAATTACTACCAGATCTAAAAAAGAGTCTTGGAAAAAATACGTTCAAAGTATTAACAGGAATACAAACATGTCATCAGCATGGAAAAAAGTTAAGAAGATTTCTGGCGTCAGTACACAAAATGGAATAAAATACCTAGAACGAAATGGAAACATAATTAATGAAAACAAAAAAATTGTAGAAGAATTAGCTGAAACATATAGACAAGAATCTACAAATGAAAATTACAGCAATACTTTTTTACGATATCGGGAAGAAGAAGAAGCAAATCCAATAGAAATTATAGCCAATAACGATGATATAAATACTCCAATTAATAAAACAGAACTATTAGAAACAATCCAAATGTTAAAAGACACATCACCAGGTCCAGATGACATACCAGCAATATTCTTAAAACAGTTACCTAACGAAGCTTTAGACTTTCTATTGAATCTTTTTAATACAATCTGGTGTAAACAAAAATTTCCTGACTTATGGAGACAAGCTATTGTCATCCCTATACTAAAACCTAACAAACCGGCTACAGCGGCAGAATCATATAGGCCAATATCACTTACATGTTCTACTTGCAAACTGCTAGAGAAAATAATAAATAATAGACTTATGTGGCATTTGGAACATCACAATTTACTTATACCGGAACAAGCTGGATTTCGTCCTTTGAGATCTACTATAGACAATGTTTTACATTTAGAAAGTCAAATTAATGAAGCCTTCTGTAACAAACAGAAATGCGTAGCTGTTTACTTTGACATCCACAAAGCATTTGACTTAGCATGGCGACACAGAATATTAACAAAGCTGCAGACTTGGGGAATTCAAGGAAACATGTTGGCATTTTTGAATAACTTTCTACATGAACGCAAATTTTCAGTACGTAGTAATGGAGAAATTTCTAGTATTAAGTCTCAAGACAATGGAACACCACAAGGATCTGTAATTAGCCCTACACTTTTTTTAATTGCAATGAATGATGTTATAAAAAATCTCAAGAGACCTGCACAGGCTAGATTATATGCTGATGATATGATAATGTTTATCAAAGGAAAAAATATTAACTCGATGGTCAAACTTTTACAAGAAGAACTAAATAAAATCGAAAGGTGGTCTAATAGGAGTGGATTCTATTTTTCAGCTGACAAGACACAATATATTATTTTTTCCAAAAAGCCTATTCACACTAACATACCTGCCTTAAAATTCGGCACAAAGTTTTTAAAACGAAGTACAAAGATAAAATATTTAGGCATAACATTCGACGAAACTTTAAGTTGGAAACCACATATTAAACAATTGGCGATATCATGTCAAAATGGTATAAATCTTCTTAAATGTTTAGCCAACAAACAATGGGGTGCTGACGGAGATACATTATTACTGTTGTATAGAAGCCTAATTCGATCAAAATTGGACTACGGATGCATTGCATATTCTTCAGCGTCGAAGTCAAATTTAAAAATCTTAGACATTATACACAACAATGCATTACGCATAATCTCTGGAGCTTATAGAACAACTCCTGTTGCAAGCCTCGAGTGGGAACTTGGAGAGCCATCATTACATGAACGACGGAAATTACTTAGTCTATCTTACGCCTCAAAACAATCATCACTACAACCTGACAACCATTTTCTTACTCACCCATCGTTACCAAATATCAATATAAGAACACATTTACCATTTCAATTAAGAATCAAAAACATTTTAAACTCTATTGAAATTTTTAACTTTCCCTCAACACATTCAGCAAACGTAAACACGCCACCTCCCTGGTTAATACCTTTGCCTACTTTAAATTTAGAACTATCATCATATCATAAATCTGAAACTAATCCACAAATATTTATAAGCCATTATAATAGAATACTTTCTTCTTTTCCTGAATATACCCAAGTTTACACAGATGCATCTAAAACAACTTCTGGTGTAGGATCATCATTTGGTATAAGAGACATAATAAAAAGTTTCAAATTGCCCACAGAATCCACTGTGATAACTGGAGAATTGTATGCAATATACAGAGCCCTAATTCACATACAAACAGTCAAACCAGATAAATTCCTTATTATTACTGACTCAATCAATTCCCTTCATATACTTTCAAAAATGTACACTTGCAACCCGATAGCTAAATTAATTAAAAACAAGATGCAGCAGCTGGAAAACAAAACATTAGTCTTCGTGTGGGTACCATCACATATAGGCATTAAAGGAAACGAACTAGCTGATAAAAATGCTCGGGAAATAGCAAATTCCCCAAATATCAGACCGATAATAAAACCATTAGCAAAAGATCTCAATCCGTACTTTAAACAAAAGCTGATATGTAATTGGACTAAATGTTGGGAAGAAAAATCCTCAAAGTTAAAAGAAATTAAACCAAATTTTGGACGATGGACTAACAACGCCCCTAGTCGTTTCCTTCAGGTTGTATTAACCAGGCTCCGATTAGGACACAGCAAACTCACCCATGAATATCTCATGAAGAAGGAACCTCAACCAAAATGTACGAGCTGTGACGTGCCGTTAACAGTGAAACACGTATTAACGGAGTGTCACAAATATAGTGCTGAAAGACTAACTAATAAAATTCCATCAGTTATAAGGGACATTTTTAAGAGACTGTAACATATTGAACCACATATAAGTATGTTATTTATTTGTTATTTGTAATCGTTATTGTTTGTATTAAATTCATCCGCTAATAACCAATATGGTTGATGCGGCTGCCTTTAAATAAAAAAAAAAAATGTATTCTTCTTATTATTGAATCTGCTTATAAGGAAAACCTTAAGTGGTCGGTAAAAGACCTTAGATGGAGTTACCTTAGATGGAGTCCAAACTTCTGTTTCTTATTTTTTTTTTATGAATTAGTTAATAACGGTTGATTTTATTGCGCCTTTTTGCTTGTAATTTTAAGTTTAATTATAGCTGAAAAAGGTTTATATAATAAATCCAAAAAGTAACACCCTTATACATCCACTACAACTACTGGCCTATTAATACCGTATAGCGCACTGTAAATTCTGCGTCATTGTATTCCCGACTAATCTCCTAATTGGTATGATTGTTAAGCCACCTATCTCGACAATTACAAAATTTCCCAATGGGAATTTAGAACGCATAGATGCACGTTCCTATCTACAGAAGAGCAAATTTTTAACACAAAGTCTGGCATCAATAAGCTAGGTATACGAAACAGTAAGCTTTTTAATTAAAGCTGAAGGTGAGAAGTTGGGTAAAAATTAGTATTTATTAGTGTTCATTTTTGAATGTTATGGAAGTATATTAAGTATGTAACGTATTAATTGATAATTTATGCATTTATAAGTGAATTACAAAGACTGTCCCATATCTAGTAGCATAACTTTCAAATCCACTCCAATTTATGATCTGCTTTTCAATTCTTCTTCTTCATAAAATCATAAAATGTAGGAGTATTTTTTATTATTATATAAATTAATATTTGACGCCATTGATTTCTATTTGCAGCCCTTTTAATGCAGTCATATACAGATATGCATGTCATTTATAATATTTAGTCAACATAGCCTATTTAATCCATGCTGGTGTTATCTTATTATGGGTGATTTTCCTCTGAGCCTTTTTTCTTCTTTTTTTACCTTTACCATTGATTATAAACCACCCCTAGATAGCTCACCTCGTGGTAACCGAAAGACGTATCAACAACTAGATGGCGCCATTCGAAAACCGTATCGAGATTTCTCATTCTCTCTCTGACTTGCAAGGAGATACGAGTAGTGTCAGGGCGAACTTACCCTATAGGTGTATTATCTGTGATTAGTGTTGTGAGAAGTTATAGCGGAATTTTATCAAAAAAAAAAAAGATTTTAAATAAAATGGCCTCTGTAACGCATAAGTGTGTTTACGCGGGATGTTTTGAAGGAAACGATGGAACAAATAATAATATATCTTTCTTTAAATTTCCCCTGAAAGACGTAGAGCGCACAAAAATTTGGCAAAGAAATTGCGGGAATATTGATATTTTATTGATGGATATCAGTGACCTGAAACAGAGGGTAATTTGCCAGCATCATTTTGCAGTGGAACATTTTTTACCAAAGTGGCCAAAGAAAATTATTAAGGAAAAATGCAGTTCCTCTAAAATTTATACAGTTAGCAACTGATTTAGGTGAGTACTCAACTTTGGAAATATTTTTATGTTTGCCTAATGCGCTTTGTCAATGAGAATAATACTGTTAAAATATATTTTATATAAAATCAGTTGATATAGAGTGATTTATATATTTTTTATACAATTAAATCAAAAGAAATTTTTTTAATATGAATACGTTGTTAGTATCATCATCATCATCATCATCACTGGCTCGACAACCCTTTTTGGGTCCTCGCCTGTTCCACGATTCTTCTCCATTCTGATCTGTTTCGTGCCTTTATTCTCCAGTTTTTTATTTTAAGGTTGTTTTATCATTTTCTACTTGTTCTAAGTATCTCAGCTTCGGTCTTCCTCTTGTTCTTTTTCCTGCTGGCATCTGTTTGAATATTTTGTTTGGTATTTTGCCTTCTTCCATTCTTTCTACATGTCCTCCCCAATGCAGCCGTCATATTTCCTTATCTCTACACATCGTTGTTCTCGGTTTGAAGTCCTTTCTGCTTTTGTTTAGTCTCTGATAAAATTTTCTTGTCTCTGTTGATTTACTTAGTTCTTGTAGTTCTTGAAGTTCTTTGTTCATATATTGTCTCTTATTTCTTCGGTGAGTTTTCTTTTTTTCTTTGCGTAGTCGTTGATATTCTTCCTCTGCTTGTCGGGTTTTGTGCCCCTGTTGCATCAGTAAATATGCTCTATTTTTTTTGTCTGTTATGATCTGATATTTTTCGTCAAATCAGTCATTCGTTCTTGTTCTTCTTTCTCTACCTTCTCTGCCTTCTGCGTTGTTAGTATCACTTCAGAAATAATGGAGATGCTTGTTTTGCTTTAGTTAAAATTACACATACATTTCAATTATTACCTATTTTAGTAGGTGATACCCCCCCACCAGTATGCTCTACATACGTTTATTGCGGTACGAAACGTAAAAGATCTACAAGTGGCGATTGTATAGTTAGGTCAACTCCATCGCCTAAGAGATCAAGTAGTAGTCTCAGTGATATTTCCAGTTTTGAAATTAATTTGCCCACAAAACTTGAAACTGAATTGACGGAGAAGGTAAAAAAATTGGAGTATCAAGTAAATGTTTTAAAGAAGAAGTGCCGTCAGAAGTACAGTCAGCGTTGTAGAAGAACAACAAAAAACAGAAAATCGGCAACCAAATTCATGTTACAGGTACTTTTAGAAAATAAAAGCAAATACGTGCACACTTTTGTTAATATGCAGTTTTCACACAAAACTCGTTCACAATGGAGTCACAATGAAAAGGATTTAGCTTTGGCTATTTATTATAAGTCTCCTAGTTGTTACAAATTTTTAATTAGATCTCTTAACTTTGTATTACCTTCAGTAAAAACAATTCAAACTTGGTTGCGTGTCATAAAATTAAGAACTGGTTTAAACACTTCCTTAATTGACAAGTTGAACAAAAAGGCAGAGACAATGGATGAGTGGGAAAAAATTTGTGTGTTAATGTTTGATGAAATTTCTTTGAAAAAACAATTGGAGTACAATAAATTAGATGACATTATAGAAGGGTTTCAAGATTTAGGTGCTTTAGGAAGAACAAACAAACTTGCCAACACAGGTCTGGTTTTCATGATGCGCGGCTTGCTACATAACTGGAAGATTCCTATTTGTTATTTTGTTACAGGTGGTCCAATACATAGCGACAACTTAAAAAACATTGTAGTTGAAGTTGTTTTAAAATTACAAAATATTGGCTATATACCAAAAGTGTTAGTGTGTGTATTTTGTCAAAGTTAAAATTGCATTTGGTACTCAATACTACTTGCTTTTAAAACCTCGATGACGTAATTCCAGATAGTCCTCAGAAAATTTTTAAATGTAAAAAGTATTCGATCGAACAGTAAATCATATTTATTTTAGTTGACCTCTATACAATTTCTTATTTTGTACAGAATTTAATTGATTTCTGATTGATTTTTTATAGTACAATGTTACTATCAGAACAAAATTTATATCCTCTTCTTCTTGTCGAAGTTCCTTCTCCTATCGAAGGTTGGTCATCACCACAGCTATCCGTACTTTATTGGCAGCTGCTCTGAAAAGATCTATTGAGCTGCAACTATATCACTTTTTTTAGTTTTTTAGCCAGGAAATTCTTCTTCTACCTATGGATCTTTTACCCTTAATTTTACCTTGTATTATGAGCCTAATATCTCATATTTCGCACCTTCGGTAATGTGACCTAAATATTTCAGCTTTCTTGTGTTGATGTTTATCACCTCGCATACATCTATACATTTGACCACTTCTTCAGTTAACACTACATTCGCAACACCTACACAGTCTGAGTCATCCTCTAATATCCAAAAACATAAATCAACCTTACCCGAAACAAGTTAACACTTACCTCCAAATAAAAATACACATATGAATTCTCACGAACCCCAGATAACTTCGAACAAAGCAACCGGAAAAAGAACTCTAGAAGATGCAATCACGCCACCCGCCGAAGAAAACTTTGAAAAACCTGAGCTTCAATTAAAGAAAAAACCAAAACTGATGACAAAAACTTAAGAGATGAGATACCAAATCTCCAAACATTACTAGAACCAGCTAGAGAATATGTAGAAAGGGAAAAACAATTATTAAGCTTCGATCAAGTAGTGGATCTATTCGAAAATATACAAGGATCAAAAGACATAATCAGCGTAACAAAATTGTATTCAGAAGACTCTCATGCACTTTTAAAGTTTCTAACGAAATTACATCCATACTACACCGACCAAAGAATGAAACCCAAAAGCACCAAATTAATACGAAAACTTGGCAAACACATAGTTTTACTCTCTGCAGTGAAAACTTCATTGTCGGAAGAAGATTCTGACTCATCGGTAAATAATTCCTCTAACGAATAACTACATTCACTTCTCTGCTTCAATGGAACTTAAATGGGTTTTACACCCATTTTGAAAAACTAAAACACATTATCAGTAGTAATATCCCTAGGACATTGATAACAGACGAGATAATTTCATGACAATCGAAAGATCGTTCCTTGGTAACAGCACGAAGCCGAAGGCTGAGTGCTGTTACCAAGCAACGAGCTTGAGAAATTTGTCATGAAATTATGAGGCATTCATCAATGTCCGAGGGATATTCGGCGGATAATTTTTCGAAAAAAAAAAAAAAAAAATCATAACTCAACATAACGAAACATTTATTTATTAAAAGTACAGTTAGTGAAAGTACAATTATTAAAATTTAAGTTAACATTAGATTCGTTGCTGTTCTCTACTATAGAAGATCTATTACCACGCATAATATTTATAATCTTGTTGTGGTGTTCTTGATCGATATTCAAGTATGGTTTTATAGAATTCTGATTGCCATGACCAGCAATTTTTAGCAATTGTTGTTCTTCTACACCACTTTTTGCTAATTCGCTAACAGCAGTTGATCTATTCGAGTGATTTGTTATCTTTTTTATTATTTTATTAAACGTGACATTTTGAAATTTATTTGGATGAAGTTGTCAAACTCGATCGTGTTGTCATAGGAATTGAAAATTGCACTGAATGCAATTATCAGTCTAATGTTGACATAATTGGGTGAAATTGTTCCACATAACACAAAATGACGAAATTTGAATGGTTGTTAGAACAGTCGAAAAATTATCTCTGAAACACACCCATCTATTATCTGTCTACAGGAAACAAATTTCAAAAATTCAAACCATGTATATAAGTTTCGTAATTATTCATGTTTTTATAATAACAGATTAAACCAAAACATTGTCAGTGGAGGAGTAGCAATTTACGTGGATGAAAAATTCATGAGCACACAGTTATCAGTGACTTCAAATAATATTAAATTAATAACTATCGCAATAAATATACCTCAAAAGATTTATATATGTAATATGTATATCTCACCAAATCAAACTATATCCCAAGAAGATTTAACAGCTATTTTGGAACAAATTCCTTCACCTAGAACTATTGTTGGAGATCTTAACTGCCACAATCCGATGTGGGGTTCCACAAAACTCAACCCCAAAGGACGAATTATAGAAGATATTATAACATCCCAAAATCTGAATCTACTTAACGACGGAAGACCAACCAGATTCAACATACATAATGGCACATCATCGGCAATTGATATTTCTCTGTGTGACCCAGTTCTGTCCACTACGTTAACATGGGACGTTCTACCCTACTTATATGGTAGTGCCACTACCCCATTATAATTTCTTTAACGCATCAGAAAACCACAAATATCGAATCGCCTATCTCAAAGTGGAATATAAAAAATGCTGATTGGACTAATTTTACCAAACATATCGAACATGACATTAACCAAACCAACTTTACATTATTAAACGACATTGACAAGTTTTTAAGTACATTTTTACAAATAACCACAGCAGCTGCAGAGACGTATGTAAGAAAAACAAAAATTTTAAATAAACATAAACCTCTTCCGTGGTGGACACCTGAATGCAGCCAAGCTACAAGAGCGTATAAGAAAGCTTTCAATAGACTAAAGCATCATAAAACAGACGAAAACATATCGGACTACAAAAAACGAAGAGCTGAGGCAAGATACATTTTAAAAAAGAATAGAAAAGAATTCTGGAAAAAATTCATCTCATCTCTAAATACCTCTTCAAGCATAAGTACAGTTTGGAGAAACTTAAGGAAAATCTCTGGCAAAAGCCAACCATATAAGATTCCTTTTCTAGCAAAAAATAACAAAATAATTAGTGATAGAAAAGAAATCGTAGATATGTTAGCAGACCAACACGAATTAAATTCCAGTGATGAAAATTACACTGATAATTTTAAAATACATAAAAACAACGTAGAAAAAAATAATATTGGGATTCGACGGACATGAGATTCACAACCTTAACGTTCCTTTTTCCTTCATAGAACTTGCTGAAGCCTTAAACTCTTCCAAAGTACAAGCCCAGGACCAGACGGTATCCCCTTAGCATTTCTACTACATCTACCAGACAATGGAAAAAATTTATTACTAGACCTTTATAATTTTATCTGAAGTAACCAGGTTTTCCCATCAACTTGGTCCGAAGCAATAATACAACCACTTCTTAAACCTGAGAAATCCCGGACATCACAGTCATATCGACCAATATCTTTAACTAATATTATATGTAAGATGTTAGAGAAAATGGTAAATAAATGGCTGAAATGGTATTTAGAACAACAAAAACTCCTTATTTCACAACAAAGCGGATTTGTTAGGCAAAATAGATCCACTATAGATAACTTAATAGATTTAGAGTCAGGAATACATGAATCATTTGCAAATAAGCAAGATTGTATCGCAGTTTTTTTTGATATATATTAATAAGGCTTATGATACTGTCTGGCCATACAATATCATATCAAAATTGCATAATTGGAATATCAGAGGCAATATGTTAAAATTTATTTCCAATTTTCTTCAGTCTCGCAGCATCATAGTTCGATCAGACAACGTTAATTCAGATAAAAAAGTTCAAGAGAACGGGGTACCACAAGGATCAGTTATAAGCTCAACTCTTTTTCTAATAGCCATAAACGACATACTTCAACAATGCTCACCAATTGTTAAAGGAAGATTATACGCTGATGACTTAGTTTTATTTGCCAAAGGAAAAAACTCTACATCTATTCCAAAACATTTACAACAAACAATCAATCAATTAGAATCATGGTCTAGGACTATGGGATTACAATTTTCACCGACAAAAACTAAATGTATTTTATTCACACGTAAACGTAGCACTCTAACTCCACATCTGAAGCTATATAATCAAACCCTCAATTTCACAAATAATATCAGATTTTTAGGTATGGTTTTCGACCAAAAGCTCTATTGGAAAAAGCATACAGAAGAACTTAAAAAATCATGCCAAGCAGGACTAAATTTTATGAAAACTATTTTATGAAAATACACTATTACATGTATATAAATCTTTAGTTAGATCCAAACTCGACTATGGTGCGATAGTTTATTCATCAAGCAAAGTATCAGTATTGAAAACCTTAGAAACTGTTCAAAACAAAGCTCTACGAATAGCTACAGGTGCGTTTCGAATGACACCAGTTGAAAGTTTACAATGCTTAACAGGAGAACCACCTCTAAGTTTACGATGCAAATACCTTTCTATCTCATATGCTTCTAAAATAGCTAGTAATAAAGAACACCCTACTTACACCAATACGCTTACAGATCGATTTCAAAACACTTTCTCTACAACAAGACTAGATCCACCATTTTACGAAAGAGTTAGAAGAAACCTTCATGACCTATATCTTGAATTTCCTGAAATTTTCCTAACAAATTTCCTAACTTCTCTACCTTGGTAAATACCAATTCCCAAAATTAATACTAACCTTAGTATACATAAAAAACGTGAGACTATAACAGATATGATCAAACAATCATTCTTAATAGAAATAGAAACTTATAAAAATCACTATAAGATATACACTGACGCATCCAAATCTTCAGACGGTGTTGGTGCAGCCATCCTCACACCCGATACATCCTTAAACTTTAAATTTAATCCCATTACTTCGTCATACACTGCAGAGTTGTTTGCAATATTACAAGCACTTATCCACATAAAAGAGTCGAAACAGTCCCCGTCTCTCATAATAACCGATTCACTAAGCTCACTTCACACTATCAAACGTTTATATACCAATAATCCAATTGTCTCACATATCAAATCAGAAATGGAGATTCTAAATCCTAATAAGATCACTGTTGATTTCATGTTTGTTCCATCACATTCAGGTATACAAGGAAATGAAGAAGCAGATGAACTAGCCCGCTTAGCATCCTTCAGCCAGGACTCCATTCTTATTAATGAGGTTTCTTCAGATGACTTCAAGTCAGAAATAAAATATAAAATGTTAAGTGCGTGGCAAAATAAGTGGAGTGCATTACAAAATAAACTTAAGGAAATCAAACAATTAGTGAAACCGTGGCTCCAACCCACAGCGAATAGACACGACCAAGTGAGAATAACACGTTTGCGACTAGGACACAGTAACTTTACACATAAACACCTCTTTACGCGAACTGTGCCGCCAATGTGTGAAAATTGTCAAGTAACAATCTCCGTAAAGCATATACTAACTCGGTGCAAACATATGAAGCAGCAAGAAAGAAGCACACTATCCCAAATAATATGAAGGAAGCCCTAGGAAAAAACATGAACATTAAAAACACAATAAATTATCTTAAAGACTCAGGACTGTATCAATTATTGTAATTTTTTTTTAACTTTACCTGTATTATATTTTTTAGGTCGCTAATAATCCTAGTGGTTACAGCGTAAATAAATAAAAAAAAGATAAAGCTAAGAGTTAGGTTGTCGTGCTACGTTTTTTCGACTTTGTTTAATAAAGTGGAAGCTTGGACCTTGTATGCGACATCAATGAAAAAACTGGAATTATTTGAATAGTAAATGTATATCCATATGTATGGATATGATATGGAAGAAAAATGTATGTTTGTCGTAGAAAAGGTTAACTTCTACTAAAGTATATCTGATATAAAATTTATTATTAAAAGATTACACACATTTAAGAAACAATATAAAAATGCGATCTTTGACTAGCCTTATCTAAACATACAATTATCTGCTTTTACCAACTCAACAATGCAAAACTTAACAGTTAAAAAAATTTGAGATTGTATTAGAAATTATGTCATATATTCTTTTATTTAAATTTCCTTTAACCAGTTTACTATTAGTTTACGTACATCTTGGTTCGAAGTTTTTAAGGTTATAATAGAACAAGGCTTAATTTGTTTCATCATCATCAGTTCATCATCAACCAGAATGTTAAGATAATCTTGAGGAGTGTTACATAAAAATGAACTAGTTATATACAGAACTACTAGAGAAAACTCACCATTACGGCATTTTAAAAAATCGCTTTGCTTTGTTAACGTAATTAGTCTAATAGCCGGTACTGATGACCAAAGTGGTATATCTTAATTAGCTGCAGCCAATTGTGGCATATTCAAAACAAGCACAGAAATGCCCCCATCTATTTCTTTCTCATGGCGTATGGATTATATCTCCCGAAACACTCTCATTTGATTCTCAGTTCACATCAGAATCTTCCGCAAAATATAGATCAGTAACATCGTAATCAAAATCCATTACAATACTTTCCAGTTCTTCTAATGTCAAGGCGCGAGAAGCCTTTCGTACACGCTGTTTTGCTTTACCAGGCTTTACAATACTATCGAGACAAACGCTCATATGGTATTCATTGATCTTGATAAAGCATATGATAGAGATCCTCAAGAGATTTTTGCGCATTCCCTAAGAACGGTGAATATGTAAAGATTGTAAAAGACATGTATGAAGAAGTTACAACTTGTTGCTGAACAGGCATGAGAAAGACGGATAAAATTCATGTAAAAGTAGAATTGCATCAAGGATCAGTGCTTAGACCTTATCTATTATTATTGGTTTTGGATCAAATGATAGCGAAACTATATGGTTACATTCCGTGATGCTTAATGTATGCTGATGATAAAATATTAGTAGGAAATAGTAGAAAAGTGACTTAAAACAAAAACTGGAATAGTGAAGACAAGCTCTGGAGGAAAAAGGTTTAAGACTTAGTGGGACAAAAACAAAGTATTTGAAATATTTAAAGGTTTACTACAAATGGAATGATATCATTTAATAGTAAAATTATTGCAAAAAGTAATAGTTTTAAGTGTCCAGAATCAGTATTATAGAGTAGTGGGAAATAGATGGAGATGCATCCAGTAGAATTAGGGTTGGATAAATGAAGTGGAAGGAAGCGAGTGGTGAGTTGTGTAACAGAAAAATTCCAACGAAGCTGAACGAGTTTCAATAGAAAGGCAAAGAGAATAATAATGTTATAAGTTATATACAGACCAATTAAAAATATGTAAAAAAAATTCATAGTTAGATTTATTTAGATTTTTGTCCTGCATTTTAACAAAGCTAAACGAAACGCTCGAAAACTCTCGTATATATATTTCTCATTGCCGTTGCCATATGCGTTTCAAATATTCGGTGGATTAACATACGACAATTACCTACCGTCGGATGTACAGCTGTGACTCATTATGATAGTAGAATATATAGGCATATCTATAGAGGTTATAAATTCTACGGTTATGTAAACAGACGTATAAAGACTTCCTACTACATGGTTGTTACCTCTTTTCTTTGTTTAATACTGCAATACCGCAGCGTTTTAGTTGTCACGTCTGACTCGTTCACAGATAAAGCACATTTAGCATTTTTAAAATTGGGCGATATTAATTATGTCTGAACTGGGAAACATCAATGACTGACTAAAAAGAACATAAAACGTTTTGGAGTATTTATACTGGATTTGCGCAAATCATCCCCACAAAATTACAACAGCCTTCTATGAAAGTAACTTAATGTCAATTTGGTGATAAAGTACTTCCTACTGTATGTAAAATTATTTAAGTTTGGTGCATTTGGATCGTTGATATTCTAAGTGTTGTATCCTCTTAGCGGAATCATAAGATTGGTTAAAGAGGTTCTAAATATGTTTTCTTGTGGCACGATTGTAAACATATTTGATTGTAATGAAAATTACATTTTACATTTATTTTGACGTTTGAACTCATGCTATTCTGATCTTAAATCCGGTAATCGTTTTACGATTCCTTTAACAATTGACGCTTTATAGCCGCCAATTTGATAGTTGACTTACTTGGCCCCGATCTTGTGGACAAATAACCATATTTTTTAGTTCAAATTCTAAGGGTGATGTTGTACCCTTAGGTTAATATGAAATTCTGATTTTTGTGTGCTTTTGTAGTTAATTGTACATAATGTGCGTCTGACCTTCTATTTACTCATTAATATTAATATATTCTTATTGCTGCATTCTGTTGGTCAGGTTGCTACACATTTACCTTAACTAACTAAAATAAGGATTGCTTCTTTGATTTTTCCGTTTTTTTTGTTTGTTCTTTCATGGCAATTGATACATATTTTCATTGTACTCTGTGCTTATTATCCAAGGCATGTTTGCATAGATCGCAGATCTACAAACTTGTTTGGAAGACATAAGGTAGTGGTCGGAATTTATGTCACTTCTACTGTATATTTGAGTATGTTCTACTTTGCTTTATAATTTTTTATTTAATATTATTTCGTCTATTATCGATCTCTATCATGGAGCACTCTGTCTGTATTTATGAATGTCTTTAGGTCTAAGGAATGTATTTGTGACTTTTAATTTTTTGTTACCAGAGAAGGGTCTAAATTCGTTTATCCATCATTATTCGAGATAAAAATTAGATTGAGATTTCTACCGGATAAATATATATTTACTTAAACTAATTATATTAGATTTATCTTTTCTTGTGAAGAGTATTTAAATTATCAGTTTTAAAATAGATCAGCTCGAAGTTTATTGAAACTTATAGATAAAACGTTCTTTCGTAGACTCGCGATTATCCGAGTCCCAACCAACCGAGCCTCTGGATGAACCGACGTAGTAATTGAAAAGAACAAATTATGTAATAAATTAGCTTGGAGAGCGATATCAAGTAAAAGCGTGTGCGCTGACTGTTGGAACTCTAAAGAGTTGCGTCACTAGCGAGTGTTATTTTTCTAGCCACTATGCTTCTACTGGCCGCCTAACCATCAACTCCCCCACCCGTCAGTTTTAATCATCACAGCTAGCTGTTTGGTTCGTCCCACTGTAAGCTCTTACAAGTTCATTCATATCTTCTCTTTGTGTAGGTTTTACGTATCTTGAAGTGCAATATAAGTTTAAAACGTAAACGAGTTGTGGTTTCTTTAGAAACAAAAATAAGTGCTACAAAACACTTGGATAAGGATGAGTCACTAAAGAAGTTCGCTGCTGACCCAGGTGTTGAAGAAGTGAACAATGGGTTAATAAAAGTGTGAGTGGTTTAAATGATTTGTTGCGGAAAACTATGAAGAAAGGAGAATACGAACAGACTTCTAAAGACTTATTCTTATGGTTTTCTAATCTTCGAGGGTTGGGAAGTCCAATTAGTGGCCCCATGCTTCAAGCTAAGGCTGTCGAGTTTCACAAACGGTTTAAGGATGGTGAGTAAATTATTACTGCAAGTTTTGGTTGGCTCGACAGATGAAAGAAGAGCATCCGGCAACTGACTATTTCGGATAAAAAACTTTCGGCCAATCCATCTAAAATTGAGCCATTTAATTTAAAATTAAGAAATCTCATTTTACAGCATGGCCTCACGTCAGACCAAATCTTCAATTGCGATGAAATTGGTCTTAATTTTAGAATGCTTTCAACCAAAACACTGACAGCCCAAAGTGAAAAAACTGCACCTGGATACAAAAAAGCAAAGATCGAGTAACTTTTTTGATGTGTAGCCACTCTTCTGGATTCTTAAAATTAAGACCTCTACTTATTGGAAAATAGAAGAATCCAAGATCTCTTAAAAATATTCAAGTAAACTGCCTACCTACCATGTACAGAAATCAACTCAATTAAGATTGTTTTTTAACGAGTTCGTTTGCGTTGTTAAGGCTTACTTAAAAAAGAAAAACCTACCAAGAAAAGCTATTCTCCTTTTGAACTACACGCCACCTCATTCAGATACAAGCTCGTCGACTATCGGTGGCATTAAAGCTGTTTTCTTGCCACCAAACGTCACATCTCTCATTCAACTTCTAGACCAAGGAGTTTTAGAGACTATAAAACGGAACTATCGTCGAAGGCTTCTCCAAGTATTATTGACCAGGTTGGATAAGGCAATAACTGTGACAGCAGTCCTTAAAAAGATCACTGTTAAGGATCTATCTTACGGGATAGCTTCAGCGTGGGATGATGTGGAAAGTAACAACTTATGTGCAAAGGTCATGGCAAAAGCTATTTCAAATTGAAGCGAAAAGTGACGGAAAAGATAACAATAACTATATTGCTGAAATAGTAGACCTCGCTTATCAAATACCAACGGAACTGCCCATAAATGATGAAGGCGTCAACGAGTAGATTATGCAAGATCAGCAAATAGAACTGACTGATAATGTAATCTCCGACATGGTTATCAACCCACACATTGTCACTGAGGATGACACAGATAAGACAATTGGAGCTGCCTTCGCCTACATTGAGCAATAGGAAGAGTTTACTCCTACCGATGTTCTTCTTCGCAGCGTAAAAACGAGGTCAGAAGTTGACGCAGATATTTATCAAAGACTTTTTTAAAACATAAATGTCATGCAGTACGTAAATGTTCTCCTTATTACATACATACATAATTTTTGAATTTTTCGTTTATTTTAAGCAAATACCCGATCTCCGCGTTATCTGAGTTTTTTGGTATCCGAGGTATGCACGGTCCCAATTAACTCGGATAATCGCGAGTCTACTGTAATTGCCATAAGAAAAATGCATTTGATAAGAAAATGATGTTTCTGTTTTTGTTATAGAGCCGTCTGTTTTAAACCGTTCCTACTGCAGCCAATTAATTAAGCTTGTTCCCATTCCTGTTCGTATTTTTATAGAAAATTATAGTTTGCCTTACCCAACTAGTAAAAGCGTATAAAAAGATGATGTTTGACTTTGTGCATTCTGATTGAGACGACAGACTGGAAAACTATACAGCTTCCACATGTTTTGGCGTAGGATGGTTTCAATATATAAATCTCTAATTTTTCGGGACTCAAGGTTACAATGAGAACGAAGATGTCTGTATCATTAGACTCGATGCAAGCTTAAACTTGAACCTTCGTTGCAAGCTGTAGCAGTATCTACTGCTTTCAAAACTATATCAATATCTGTATTCACTTGGGTCTAAATTGAAGAAATTCCAGTGGTTTCAAACGTCTCTGGGAGCACATCAATCAGTCTACCTTTATTTTTCCTGAGTGATTTTCGAAGTCGAATGAATTTCGTAAAGCGTATGGTATCAGAATTCTGATACCATCTGAATACCAAAACATCAAACACCATAAAACTATTTTGTACATAATTTTTTAATATATATATATTACTGAACATACTTATTACACATGTTTTCATCCTTCTCACCCAATTGCCAGGTTACCTCCAGTCAACAATATATTTTGCATCCAACCTTCTAATATTCACACATTTTTGTAATGCCGTAATTTAGATTTTTAGGTTTCCCTTAATCCACAATAGCCAAACTGCGATAACGGAAAAGAAGCAAGTTGGTATTTAAAGTACAATTTTATGTCACCGTCAGATGTTTTCATCATGCAAATGGGGTGACATAGGAGGGAATTATCGACGTTTTATATTTCTAGTTGTTGTGTATTTATTGTGGTTTTTGTGTACAACGACTTCAAAAACCCCCTAAGTTACAAAATCTGGCCCTTAACCTTCCGATAAGCGTGCCCACCAAAAGTAACTAGAACGGTCACGCATATTTCCGACATAGGCGCCGTTAGTTATATTATTTAAGTAATAATTAAAAATAATATGAATATATTATTTTATTATACAAGAAATCATTATAGAAATAAAAATCTTGATATTTCCGTTGTAATAAGGTATTGACATTGTTTAAATAGGACTAGTTAGCCAACGCAATGTATAAATTTGTTTGATTCTAATTGAGACAGTCACTAGATGTCACCACTCTTTCTGTCTCAATAGATTTTAATATACCATTGTTTGTTTGATATACATTATACTAGATGGTGCTATGTGAAAAAGTTAAGGACTAAACTAAACGTCCATTTTTGATCCACTGAATTAAATTCACCAGCGTTGCAATATTTCACTGACATAGTAGCAACAGGTTTACTTGTTAAACTAAAAATGTTACAAAAAACAGACCTTGAATTACTTAAGATATTCATTTAAAATAGAGTTATTACTATCAACTAGTAAATATGGTGTCAACTAAAATTGTACATAAACGTACTGTGGTTTCTAAGTCTTCCTATATCTAAATAAGTTTAAAGAATTTAAATATTTTATTTTATTTGGAAGTGTATTACAAAAATTTGGTCCGAGGTAAGTAAAACATTTTAATTATATGTGTTTAAAACATAAAAAAACATTGTATAAGAAAACAAATTAGGTATTTAGAAATAAATTTTACCGGATATTACATACATTCGATAATATTTGAAAAAAGTGATTTTAAATTAAAATAATGTTACTTCCATAATAAATAAATGGTTTTTTACAGATGGCCGGAAATATTTGTTGTTATTACAAATGTGGTTTATCACCATACAATATTCATGGATTAAGAATGTTCAGATTTCCGACAAAAATCCTTCGGCTTGTCAAAGATGGATATTACACTCTGGTAAGTAAATAGAAACTTTTTTTATATTCTTTTATTTTACACCGTTTCCGTTACGTAATTAACTTGAAAAAATGTTTAATTTTTTTTTTCATTCATCATTTTTTATTATCGCCAGGGTGCACACATCATATTCGAGATGCATTA
The DNA here is from genome assembly GCF_040954645.1 of Diabrotica undecimpunctata. NCBI lineage: Eukaryota > Metazoa > Arthropoda > Insecta > Coleoptera > Chrysomelidae > Diabrotica > Diabrotica undecimpunctata. Next base: position 86,711,711 of record NC_092807.1, on the reverse strand, counting down.
ATTTGAATTTTACGTTTTCGTTGGTATTATAATTATGATATATAATAAACTTCGGAAAAACAAATTAGTGAATAAACAAGTTAATAAACATAAACAAAGTATTAGATATTTAAATATTTCTTTAGCTATTTTTAGTTATTGTATTGAAAAGTAGAAATAAGTTCATCTTTATCGGAGAACTAATTTATACAAAGGTCCATCTGGGAAAAAATTATTGGTTTCACGTAAAAATTTTATACAGATATTTGAAGGTTCTAAAAGATATAATGAGGGTTAGTTAATAATAAATCTGTGAAGACATACAGGTGATTTTGGCTATAAATGTTTTTTATCCAGTTAGAGAAAAATAGTTAAAATAATAATTGTAGATTCGAAAAGTTCTTCCATTTGTGAATTTCTAAATTAAAATATATAAAGAATTCATCAAAATAGTTGCAAGAAACCCTTGATTTTGCATAAATTTATAAATTTTAATAACTTTGTTTTTGCATAATGGTATGTAATGTAACTAATAAAAATAGTGAGGATTTGTTTATCGTAGAAAGCGATTATGTAAACAACTTTTTGTTGACCTATCCCAGTTTAAAAAAAAAATATGTTTTACGTGCCACAGAAGCCAAGATATTGCAAATTTTGCAATCGCGCTTCATTTTGAAAAAGTTTAAATCTAAAAAAAAACCGAGCTCAAATGGTTCTCCATTCTACTTTTCCGAAGCGGTAATTTACGAATACCATCATTTTAACGGGTTATAAATTTTTACTTCTTTACCGCATATGCCATATGTAAGTTGGAACGCACAATTCAGATCTTCATTTAGGGTCCCTTTAATTTTCAGCTCTTACTGTTAATAGATAATGGAAGTATGATTTTAAGAATAAAATGCTTTGGTTTTAAATATAAAATGCTCTCTTGCCTAGTAATGGTCATCAAAGATTCTGTTTTTTTTAGAAAGTGTGTTTTTCACCAGTTTTTCATAAGCCTCTAAATAAGTTTGTGGCATAAACGATATCAACGTTATTATAAATGTGTATAAACAGATTAAATAACCTATAAACTATTTGCTCTGATTGATATTTAGCTCACTTTAATAACTTATTAATTTCCATAATTTCAAGGAGCTATGGTACATGTCCTTGCCCAAAAAAGAGTTATTATAATTTATAAACAACTGCAAAAATAAGGTTTTTTTTGCAACTATTTCGGTTAATAGTTTCATGTATTTTAATTTGGATACTCTCAAAAATTACATAACTTTTTATGATCTAAAACTCTAAAAAAGCTGAAAAAATCTTAAACAGGTATTTAAAGTCTCTAAAAGGTATATGAGGGGTAGCTGATGACAATTATGTGAAGACTTCAGCTAATTTTGCTTTGCTTTTTTATTAAACAATCGTAAAAAGTGAAAAAAGTTTATGAGCATAAAACGTTTCTTATTCATGTTAGAGATATATGGTTAAAATAAATGTTATAGATCATAAAATGTTCTCTAATATTGATATTTTTATAATTAAAATACATAAAGAATTGACCGAGATAATTTAAAAACCCTTATTTTTAAAGTAAAATTTATAAATGTTAATATAAATATAAATAATATAAATATAAATAACTTTCTTTTCTGCATAACGATATGTAATAACTATTTAAAATTATGGCAGTTAATGAGTTTTTAAAGTGTGCTAAATATCATACAGAACGACCATACAGTTTATGAGTTATTCAATTTGTTTATCCAGGAGACCGATTATTTAAACAACTGTACTTTTGTTCAAACAGTCACTCTAGGGTTATTTTGTAAATAGATATCGATTTATGGCTTCGTTTTAAATTATTAAAAAAAAACATCAAGATTATATTAAATTTGTTTTTAAAAATCAGTTTGAAGAATAACAAATTTTTAGCATATAAAAATTTCTAATAACTTTGACTTTTTTATGTCATACACTTGTATGTAGGCTCAATATAAAGCTAATAAAAAAAAGACATTTAAAAAAAAACCAAAACCTTCTATGGCCCAGAGGAAATCAAATAGCATTTTTTTTCTTATTTAAGAAATTGCCAATATTTTCATTGTTTATTAACATTAAGAGCTGAAAATTGAACACATTGTAAAAGAATATCTAAATTTTATAATTCGATTTATATATGGTATACACAGTGAAGAAGTAAATTAGTTTTGAAACATTAAAATAATGGTACTCGTAAAATATCGCCACAGAAAAATGCAAGGGAGATCTGTCCGCTGCAATTTCTCAGCTTGTTTCTTGTTATTGGTTATGGAAATTTCTGCTTTTTTTTAATTGTGCTTTTACACCAGCTTTTCATTGAGCCTACGTACAGCCGTATGACATGAAAAATATCAAAAGTAGTATAAATGTTTAGAAGCTAAAAAGTACTTTTTCAAACTGTTTTTTTAATAAAATGTTGAAGTTTATAAATAAAGCTTCAAATAATCGATTCAAAAAACGTCAAATAACTGTCAAAGGTTAAACACCCTTTTTAAAGTTCCTCACGGATTTAAAAAAGATTTAAACAGTGTTAAACAGATAAAGTAATTCATCGACGAGTTAACAATACGAAGCGAAGTTCTTTAATTGCAATGTGATAAGAAAACGAGTATCAAATTTGTTTTTATATTTCAATAGTCTCTCTTATAAACTATTTCGAACTAAAAGCTGCACTCAAATCCTATAAAAACACAAAAATTAGGGTTTTCTAGAATTATCTTGAAAAATTTCTCGAAAATTCCTTAGGCACCAACGAACCTCTAAATGAAGCCAGTAAATTTACCACTGACATACCGCTGACAATCGTTAATGAAAGGTCTTGCCCTAATCTATACTAAGATAAAAGAAAGATCATTACAAAAAAAAAATTTGTTAAAATTCTTTATAAAAGGTACATAAATTAAAAAACCCAAACGGGCTATGTCATGAAGACAAATTGTTTTCGGAATCCATATTCCATCATCAGTGTCTAGGTGTACATTTTTTGAGCCACTAAATATCTGGGTAAAAACCCGATAAAAGTTATATGTTACAATTTAGTTTACATTATTTAGTCTTATATATTAAGATGTTAAAGTTACCAGTGGATATGATAACTCCACTCTCATTTATAAAAAAAACTGTTTCACAAATCCAAGGCAATAAAACTAACCTTCATCCTATGAATTTAGTCATCCTTCATTCCTATATCCTAACTATTTCTCCTATCATCTTCTTCAACAACACAGTTATCTCTGACAGTCAATTCATTTCTGACACACTCGCTAATGGGGTTGAAGACAGATTCAATAAAAGTAATATGGCTTTTACTCCCAGTTCTTTACGCGCTCAATCTTTCTCCACCATCTCGTCAACTCCACACGATGTCAAGTTTATGAACGGCTTGTTTGCCCTAAATAAACTAAAATTTACCTTGTTTTCATGTACAAAATCTGCTGATGATCCCGATGATATCCCTTATATATTTTTAAAAAATCTCTCTAATACATCTCTCTCCAAACTTCTCGAAATTTATAACCTTATCTAGAACACACAAAAATTCCCAGATGTTTGGCGCAATTCTATAATCATTCCAATTAAAAAACCTGACCAGCCCTCTATAACTCCAATATCATTTGTCTGATTTCTCTTACTTGTATTACCTGCAAACTTCTTGAAACAATGATCAATGAAATACTCACGTGGTTCGTTAAACAGTATAATATTATTCCCGACGCTCAATCCGGCTTCCGACGTAATCGGTCTACTATTGATAACTTTTTTATTTTTCAAACACACATTTCTTAAGCAATCTATAATCAACAAGATGTCGTAGCAACTATATTTAACGTTGAAGGGGCATTTTATTCAATCTCCAGAAAAGCAATCATTGACAAAAACTCCCACTATAATTTAAATGGTAATATTTTCTCATTTGTAAAAAAATATCTAATTGAAAGAATCTTTAAAGTCCTTGCCAAGGGTAAACTTTTTCGATCTCTTCCTCAAAATTAAGGTGTCCCTTTAGAATCTGCATTAAGTTTAACTTTATTCATTCTTGCCATCAACGAAATTTGCCTCCCATCAAATATGTTCAATACGCTGATGACCTAATCATTTATTGCCATCTTAAATCTGTCCCATCCTCATATAAACTTATACAAAGTGTAGTAAATCTACTTTAAGATAGATTTAACGAACTAGGATTATTACTCTCTGAGAGCAAAACCAAATTAATAAAATTTTCCATAGGGATTTCCACTCCCTTACCCCAAATTTTATTTAACAATTCTCTACTTTCTGGTGTTAATTATTGTAAAATTCTCGGTTTTATGTTTGACTCCAGATTAAATTGAAAAAATCAAATCTCTGAACTTAAAATCAATTGTTTTAAAAGGTTGAACATTGTTAAAACCCTCAGTCATCTTCAATGGGTTGCCAATAAAACTACTTCTAGGTCTGAGCGCTTTTCGTTTTAGTCTAATGAACTTTCTCCTACCCTAAGACGATAATCACTTCTACTTTCGTATGCTGCATCAACATCTGCAAATCCATTTAATCTTGTTCATTCCCTAATTGCCACAATGCCGTCTTCTTCCACTAACAATAACCAACACCTTATCATAAAACCTATACCTCAATTAATTTGTCCACTACTTAAAAATATTGACCTTTTTCTGACTAGTTTATTTCCTCTACCTTTACTTCCCCTCTGGGCTAAAGATATCCCTTCAATATATACCTCACTCACTATTCTTAACAAACTTGAATTTTCTAACCTTCTTATAAAGAAAGCATTTTTAGAATTTAATTCTCTATACAGATGCTTTTAAAACTACCACTGGTATTGGTTGTGCAGTAACCACTAAACATGAACTTGTAAGATCATCTCGGTTACCCTTAATATGCAACGTTTGCACAGGTGAACTATATAGTATTGTGTTGGCTTTTAAATGTATCTCATATCAAAACAGACATATTGCCATTTGTTCAGATTTTCTTTCATATATTCATTTAGTCAATACAATTTTCACTGAGCACCTATTAGTTCAAAACATTCATGACATATACCAAAATCTCTCTGCTTACGATGTAACAGTCTCTCTCATATGGCTGCCTTCTCACACCGGAATTACTGGTAATAAAACAGCAGATCATTTTGCCAAAGAAGCTACCAACCATGGGGTGACTGAAGTCACTCCAATTCAACTAGCTAACGAATCTCGAAATTCGTTTTTAAAAAGTCGGTAGAGGATACTTGACAAAACTTAGAGCAAAAGAGCAAAACGACTTTTCGTAAACTTCAATCTTTTATTGGTCATCTCTCCCTAGACTTCATAACTAGAAGAGAAGCATCGACTATTACAACTATGAATCAACCATACCAAACTTACCAACTGCAAACAATTCACCAACCTGTATAAAGCACTGGATTTGAAACCTACTCTAAGGAACTAGAGAATTGTCTACCTCTTCCTCAACTGTAAATTGTATATGTTGATTATGATACTTAAAAATGTTGACTATTTCAATAATTTTGTGTTTAGGAAGTGCCAAAACTAAATCATCTACATATCTTTAAAAAAGGAATGAAAAAAGTACAATTGTTGATACAATCACTAATAACATCATCCTTGATATAGCTACTTAGAATGGGTGAAAGACTAGATCCCATACCCATACCCATACTACCAAAAAAAATTTGTTTTTGGTAGTCTATGGAATCTTTTTTTTCCTATCTAAAAAATTTCTTTTTTCTTACTCTTATATATATATATATATATATATATATATATATATATATATATATATATATATATATATATATATATATATATAAAATATGTTGGCATAACTGCCAAGTTATTTATATTTTGAATACAGAACTTAAATTGTTTTTTTACTTTATTGTGCAGAAAATTGCTTTTTTTTTCAGTTGTGTTAATAATAATATTGTTGTAGGTAATGCTGCATTGGAAAGTCTAGAGCTACCCGATTTAAAAAAAATTTCTATGCAGTAAGCATTTTGACCAAAACTATCTAAATGCAAACCAAAAAAATATAGTGAGGTAGAAGAGGAAGGTTTGTTAACGACACCACGCGTTTTTCATACGTATTCGATAGCAAAACAACCATCCACGGTGCCAATAGTGTTTCGCACTACATACATTGCTTATTTTAGTTCATGAAAACAATGTTACAATCAATTTTTATCACTAATTGTATCTTTATCACTTTGTAATTTAAAATCATTTCATTAATGAACAGCTCATTCATTTAAACTTTTCATTTATGTAAACAGAAATACAAAACTGGTGTTTATATTATAAAATACATAAATAAATAAAATAAAGGATACTATTTATTAAAGTGTTGTTAATTATTATTCCTTTTATCCCAACACATAGATTAATTTGTCCCTAAATATGTGTTGCCTCTTGTTGTGGCATATCGATGTGTTTATTTGTTTCAAAACCATTATCAAAAAACCGTACCCATAAATTTACTATATTTTCAAACGTCATTTTAAAGATTAAAAGATTGAAAATTTAATTTTCTCAAAACATACATAAAACCATTGTTTAAAAAGATTTTCTTTTTTAAACAATGATAAAACTTAAGTCTTGACTAAAAATTAAACCTCCGCATGAGTGTTCTAAGACGATAGCAATCGAGTGTATTTCAATTAAATATTTAATCCTTTTCTAGCAAATCATATAACCAAAATAAATATCTGATAAACTAATAAAAATTAAAAAAAAGTCAGCATTTACCTACTTTATTTAAATAGATTACTAACCGATTTAGATTTAGCAAGTCTCAAAGTATAAAAACAATTTGAAATATTCGCTCGAAATAATCAAGTTATCTTTCACTAGACGCATACAACGATAATAACAATAAGCATTTTGTTAAAGTCTTATATTTTCTTCACAATCTGGCATCCGTGTACAGGTTTGCCTTAGTCATGAGACAGGTAAAAATATACTCGAATAGAATCCTGCCGAGAATTAAGTTTCTGTTAATAGTTTTTTAAATTTATGACTAGAGGCCGCTACATGACGGCAGAGTAAAAGTCAAACGTTTGTTCCATAAGAATTGTCTAACTAGTCCTATTTAAACAATGGTATTGAGGAACACCAACTAAGTTATAATTCAAATTTAATAATTTTAACATAAATTTATTTTCGGTAGCTTAAAAATAAAAATGTATTTTAAATTTCGTTATTGTATTGTTATAATTAAGTTTAATGTTATTTCCAAGAAAAAAAAATACAATTTTTTCTCTTAAATGCTTCAGAAAGCCAAGATTGCCAGTTTTCAATGTCATCTTCGTCCCCAGATTCTATCGCATTTTGTTATGACTTAAAATCTCTTTCACATTCTGGATAGGCTCAAATTTATCGACGTCACTGTTGTCTATAAAATTTTCTTTAATACTCGAATTATTATCTATAATGTGCTTCGACATCTTCTAGCTTATCAAATTTAAAGTCATTTTTTCTGGTAGCCCTATTGCTAGAAAAGTACATTTTTGTAATGATTGTGTTCAACATGTGAAATAAGTTAAATTTACAATGTACTCGTAATAATATTGTTTAAAACAATAAAAGTAAAAAGTTACAAAAGGTCGCGCGTATGTAGCTTATACGATAGAGTTTATAACTACTTGAATTCACTGACCTTAGCGACAAAATTTGACAACGGATTATTATTATTGAAATAGACAAACAAATAAAAGCACAAGCCATCACTCCCTTTACAAATACAACGGTGAAACTGTATGTGACCGTATGTACCACAGAGCGCCTATTGGAAGGTTAATATACTGATTTTGACATGTTTTCATAATATTCGATATGGCCCCAAAAATTGCATTCACTTTTGGAAACATTTTATGCACTGTAAATGCAATTATGCATTTCCATCCATTTTTCTATTGTTTTTTTAGCTGACGTTATTTCCAACACAATACAAAAAGTTGATAAGTGCTGTATTTAAAAATCGATTAATTCCGGTGTTTTTTGTTTTAAATGCCCTGGTCTATTAGATAAATAGCGATAACAGTTGAAACCAGTTTTTTAATTAATCAATAACTAGAGAAATATGTTCTTGGATTATGAAAGCGATATTTTTAATTAAACTAAGATTATTTAGAAAACTTCTTGGATATATCACATTTAATTATTTAAATTTAAATTTGTTCTATTAGGAACCTGTGAGAGTTTAAGAGCACGAAATATTTCGACTTGTATGCCTGACATTCAGGAACTGAATTCCAAAGACCAATTGTTAGATTCAAGTTTTCATTAGATATGAAACTAGTTCTTAGTGTAAGTCTTTTAAATCCTTGCATTCCGTTATTTATTTCGCGGTGGGTAAAACAAAGAAAAAATACTAGTAAAACTTTGATCAGAAAGAGAATTCTGCAACCCAGATCACGTTTCCGCTTGGAAATTCTTGTCGAACCGTTGGAATTAGAAAAAGACAAGTTTGTAACTGTTCATTCAGGCGTAAGGGAACTGGAAACTGTTACGAATTAATTTTTGCGGATGTCCTTTTCAAGAATATCCCCGGAGGAATTAAAATTATCGTGACTGTGAAATTAAAAGCAAAACCGGAGACATGCTCGAAGTATAGTCTAAGGGTTTAGAAGCTATTGAGAAACAGTGAATGCTAGTAAAATAAATTTATTTCAAGTGTCGATATTAGGTTTTTAATTAGACAACTATAATCAAACGCTTTTAATTAAACCCGTGGGAATGCTATTGAAACTTTAATTTCAAAGTATTTATCTATTGCATCTGCCAAGCGGTTGTAATAAGTGATTAATCCAAACTTTAAAATACGAGGTGTTGCCAATATGTAAAGAAATCTTCAACTTGTGGTATAATATAGTTTCTATATATTTCTTCTATAAAGTTTGTAAAAAGAAATCAAAAATATTTTTTTTTAGAAATGTTTACTGAAAACTAATAACGAGTAAACGTTTTTATAAATAATTTTTCGACTGTTCTAACAACCATTCAAATTTCGTCATTTTGTGTCATGTCAAACAATTTCACCCAAACATGTCAACATTAGACTCATAATTGCATTCAGTGCAATTTTAAATCCCTATGACAACACGATCGAGTTTGACAACTTCATCCAAATAAATTTAAAAATGTCACGTTTTGAAAAGAACACCACAACAAGATTATAAATATTATGTATGGTAATAGATCTGCTATAGTAGAGAACAGCAACGAATCTAATGTTAACTTAAATTTTAATAATTGTACTTTCACTAACTGTACTTTTAATAAATGAATGTTTCGTTATGTTGAGTTATGATTTTTTTTTTCGAAAAATTATCCGCCGAATATCCCTCGGACATTGATGAATGCCTCATAATTTCATGACAAATTTCTCAAGCTCGTTGCTTGGTAACAGCACTCAGCCTTCGGCTTCGTGCTGTTACCAAGGAACGAGCTTTAAGAGTTACAGTGTGAAAGAGATTCCACCCCTTTCTATTGTTTTTTCACTGCTAATATACGTATATATATATTATATAATATACATATATATATAATATATATTATATAATATATATATATATATATATATATATATATATATATACGTATATAAGCAGTGAAAAAACAATAGAAAGGGGTGGAATCTCTTTCACACTGTAACTCTTGAAGATATCAGTCAGATAAGAGGAGACAAAAAAAAACAAACTAGATGGTAACTATTTCAAGTATTAGCGGAAACGTTTCGTTTTGTGCTTACAAAACAGCATCAGTCCATATCTGTCTACAAAAACTTTCTGATAATATTATTATATATATATATATATATATATATATATATATATATATATATATGTATATATATATATATATTATATAATATATATATACATATATATTATAATATATATATATATATATATATATATATATATATATATATATATATCTATATATGTATTAATATACAAAACACAAGTTAGTATAAACGGGAAGTTGGGAGTTAAATGTATATTAAAACCACGCTAGCAGAATGAGATTCCTCCGAACACTAAAAGACAAAAATATTAAATTATAAAAAGTTATATAAAAAAAGTTTTATTCCAGTACAAACAATAAATTGCTAAATCCTGAAATGAAGAAGAGAAAGAACAATATCAAGAAAAATTAAATTATTTTTGTTTGCGTGAATTTAAAGAACACCGTTCAGTTTTTATTAGTTAACAAGGCCTTAACACCGCTCCTTGCAATGTAGTGACGTTTAATTGATAGACAAATTACAAACGAGATAAATTTATATTTTACGATGACAACATATAAAAGGATGAAAGTATCAGCGATAATCTTTGCGAACATTATAGTGCTGATATTCCCAGAGAAACCTATTAATTCTTACCTTAATTACAACTTGGTCTGGTTTATGTGGATCGGGAGTTCCCTAAGAAGTATAAATTCTTTGTGGAAAGTTTACAAACGTGACAGAAAAGTAAATGGCTTACAACTAAATGGTCTACTTTCTATTGGAACAGAATCTTATGTCACTTTGGCTACAAAGTATAGTATTATACAGCGTATGAGCACGCACGTGTTACGTGCATTGTTTATTGAACTGAATCAGAGTTTTATTAAGATTTAATATTATTATTTTATTATATCATTAATTTTAACATAACATAAATATAGTATAAACAAAATTTTTAATATTATTATATCATTAATTTTAACATAACATAAATATAGTATAAACAAAATTAATTAAGCATATACAATTTAACTCTTGGTCACTTGCGCGGTTTTTTTACTTCGCGAGCACTCGCTGGATGCTGTGGCCTCCCCATAAATTAAAACCAGGTTTTCTAAGAGATATTAGCTTTGAGTGTAATTTTAAAAATATTTTGTTAAATTGTGTTATATTAACTTAATAAATAAGAAACAAATGATAGGAAAATAAAATTTAATTAGAAACTAATAAACGTTATAATAGTGTTTAAAAAAAAAATTCTCATTCTACAACAAACTCAAATATTTAAAAAAATTAGTGCTAATATCACTAATTAACTCTCTGGAAATTATAACAAAGCAATTCCTAACAAATTAAACTAAATAAAACTTTACAAAATTTTTCATTACAAGAAGTTTAAATAAACTTCATAAGTGGGCACATAGCTTTTTTGCAAACAAGAGGTCGTTGTTTTTTTTGTTGTTGACACTATTTCAGAACTAGGCCCTGGCCCTGGAACATTCAGCATTATTTTGAGTGGTATAGGCAATAATAGTTGGGTTGATCTTTTTTGAATTATAAATGACAGCTATTCATATCTACAATATAAAAAAAATCTTTATGACCAGCGTGAACAGATCGTGGAAATACTAGAGTTGCCACACATATGGACAGTTGTATTTACATCGCATTTAGTTTCATGGTAAAATAGATCTATTTCTGATTACTTGGTAGTTGTACCAATATTGTCATTTATCCCAATAAATTAATAAACTTTTACTTATAATCTTAATCTACAACAAATTAAAACGCCTAACTTATCTAAGAGTCTATATTTTAACTGTATTGATTTGATGACTTAAGTTTGTAAATATCATTTAAATACTTTATATTAATAATCAACTGCCATAACTATAAATTGTTTCTTGTTTCAGGAAATATTTGTCATGGAGTAGATGGAACATTTAAAGGGTAAGTATTTTTAAACATTACTAGCTTCAGTAACAAACATCTGCTGTGGACTACTAAAATACTTCTGCTGCAGAAAATTGAATATAAATAAACTTAAATATTTAGTCATAATCTCATTACTTCCTTGAATGTCCAGAAATTTTCATATATCATCATAAATTCGTATTATGGATTAGTTATGCACAAATTCCTTTGGGATATTTTTTCCAAAGAAAATACAAACCAAACATCACAATTTTAGAATTAAAAGATAAAAAGTACATAGGATTAAATTATTTAAATCAACCATATATTCTCTTACTCTGCAGAAACAATTTTGCAATAGAAAAGATTTTAATTTACCTTTATTTTTGAAGTGATTGAACACGTTGCCAAAATATGAAATTAATGTTGGATATAAACCGTCAAAAGCTTCCAAAAAATAATTTTTCAATATTAATGATCATAGTAGGAAGATATTTATACAATAAATTGTAAATACTATAACTCAACATTTGACAAACACACTAATATCTGCATAGAAGGGTTGTTGCATACACACATAGTGTACAAATCAACAAATTAAACACAGCAGACTTAGCCAAGCATTGTCTAAAAAATAGCCATTTTTTTGATTTTAAAAATTTACAAATTTTGGAAAAACATCAAAACTATAACAAAATATAAATATTGGAGATTTATTTTAAACTACCTTACCTATTTAGGGTCATATACCACTTTTTCACTACATCTTAAACTTTTAAAGGGTGCAAACATAAAATATAATATTGTGTAATGTAGTGTTTATAAAATAAAATGACAAGACACGTTTAAATGACAACACCATTAAACTTTTATTATTTTATCCGTTGATGTTTTATTATTTTATTTGAATTTGTCCAACATATGACATTGAATAATACTTTCATTCCATAATTATTCATTTTCCATGTAACATCCCATAAGAAAATTCATTCTGCTCATTTTTTAAGCCATTTGTAGTGGGGGTTGAATATTTTGTCGGATCGTGAGGTATAATACATCATTAAAAAGTAGAGGGTGTATCCAATATGTTGAGACAGGAAAAAAACGCATTGCTTCATTGCCAAAAGGGCATTACATCATATCTGCTTTGTTATTGGTCCGATTTGAGCGTGTAATGTGTTAAATGAAAGGAAAGAATATAATGAATGTATTAAGATAGAAAAACAAACAGGGCAACTACCAAAAGGGCACTACACAGTGTCTTCATTATTAATCAACGTATAGATACATACAAGATGTCTTCGAGTACAACTGTAAACAATTTTGGGGAGATAGTATCACCCTGTCTTATTCCACGTTCTATTTGGAACTTGTTGATATCTTTATGAAGTCGGACACAAGCTGTACCGGTTTCGTAGATACTCTTAATCCAGGCAATATATCGGCTGTTTATGCGACAGTCAGCCAATGATTGAAGCATTTTATGAGTTCTCAAGATTGGTCACAATTAAGTTTGTTCACAAGCCTTTTGTTATTATCTTTATGGATAATTTTTATATATAGGAGAGCAAGTTAATAGGTCTGAAGTTCTTTATGTCTGAAATGTCACTTTTGTTGTGCATTATGGTTATTATTGCAATATGCTATTGGGAGAGGGTTACACCTTTTGTCAAACAAACACTCAACATCGTTTTAAACACATTTATTAACATTTCCCTTTATTCTTTGATTTATTCTATGACTGTCCCATCTTCTCCAGATGATTTAATATTTTTTATATCCGACAGAGCTCTTTTGATTTCATTTGTTATGATATCTGTGATGCTATCTAAGCTTACCTCGTTTATACAATATTCTAACTAAAAATCTTGAGTAATTTATAAAATATCTTTCTTATATGTTTTACTTTCTTATATTTAAATTAATATTAGTTAGTTTTTATATCTGTAATTTTTTACGTTCCTTTGGTAAATTTATTTTACGTGAAATCTCTTTGAAAGATTAAAATTATAGTTTAATATGTACCTTTCTGTTGAAGGTCGACAAGTGCAAAAATGTTATCTTGTAATAATTGGTTTTGTAATTTAGCAGTAGGTAAAGTAGAAAGTCGGCTATTGTTTGTGAATAATTTTTCGTTTAGTACTTTTGTTTTTTTTTCAAAGAAGGACGGTTATGAACTGTGTGTGCCTTAGAAATTACCGAAATTGAAAAGGTATAATTTTAGATGTGCAGGATGATTATTTCTACATCTCCTATACCTAGACATTTTGTTATCCAGTTTTGTAACGCAGAACATTTTTTTTGTATTTTTACCCATTCAAATATGAGCATGTAAACATCGCTATCGCAAACAATAAGCATTATATTAAGCTATCGTTCTATATTATTTTAAATTAATAAAGTATTAGTATTTTCCAAACTCAAGGCAAACTAGATGTAGGTCAAAACAGTAATTTTTTAGTATAGTCCTTCCAATTTATATATAAAGATGAGTCTATCGCCCTAATTCGTTTGTGTGACGCCTGTCATATGAGATTAAATATTTATATATAATAAAAACAATACAAACAATGTTTGGATTTTAAGGTAATCATAAATTAAAACAAGTTTTAATAATACTAACAGAAATATACATATAGATCCGTTGACAAATGAAAACTATATCGAAAGTTTTTAAACTTACACTCCCTTTTATTTTCTATATAAATAGAAATATACGATTATGACTCCTCTAGGACACGTCAGATTGTATCTGGTAGTGTTACTCGTAAATTAAAGTATAAAATGACTATAACTTAAAATGCCAAATACATTCCCGTACCGTGTTTAAAACATAAACCAGTAAACAAAGAAATAAAGTCTGAGCCAGTAAAAGGCTGAAGGGTGCCTTTACGGCCGCACGACATAAGTCACTCTTAGAAGATCATAAATTTTTATTAGTCTACCCCCATTTCCTTTTTCTTGTCAGACTTTCCCACCTTTATCACTCAGTCAAAATGGAAATAATGAACTCAAGTGAATTACCTTGGAAAAAATCTTAAAACTCCTGTTTAGGAAGTAAATTGATTAAAAAGGGGCAGCTTTGTGGTGTGAGATGTCTTTTGTATTTTCAGGTTAATGAAGTGGGAGATGTAAACAGAAAAGATAATTTCTGCATCTCTTCAAAACGAATACCGTAAAACTGCTTAAATAAATTAGCGTATTTGGTATCTTTTACATTTCTGTTATATGCTAACGGTCAATGATTTTATTATTATTCAAAGAATTAAATGTAGACAAAGGCCAAATGTTTAATGAAGTAAACATGTTCCATATAGATAGTAATATTTTAAATCATCAGCATCTAATAGATTCAATTAAGCTTAACCCAACTTGTTTTAACCTGCTGATTACTAACAAATTAAACACTCCGAGTTTGACACATCTGTGTAGTTATAAAACAAAAAATATTCGACCATATCAATATTATAAAGTACTTATTCTGTCTGCTTTTCGTAATGAAAACCCCAGCGCCACCTATTTTTTTACAAAAACTCCTACCACCCGTGTAGAAACGATGACAACTATTATACAAATATTAAACACTATCGACTATTTGTAGTGTACAGTTTTACTTCTAACCTATTATCAACAAAAGTCTATTATAGAGAATATGTAAGTAAATATACTTTATTGTTAAAGAATTACTCTTCTTAAGTAGTTTAAGTACGTTGCGTGTATACACAATTTTTATACTGTTCAATATTCAGGCACGTCATTTGCCATAATATTGTAATATATTATTATATAATTATATAAACACTACCAATTATAACTAGTGACACAACTGTCTTCTTAGTGTGCTGTTATGTTATTTTTGTATATTTTCTCTCTGGTGAATTGTTTTTCCTCTGGTGTTTTGTTGTTTTTTCTCTAGTATATGTTTGGTGTTATATGATTATTTTTTGTTATTTCGATTATTGATTATTTGTTGTTTCGGACTTTGGTGCTTCCATCTGTGGAAAGCGTCATACCTCATCTCTCGCATTATGTGACTTGGATGGTTATCTATATCTGCGAACTTTGTTCTTGCTTTGTCTTTCATAATCTCAGCCACTCTGATTTGCTGAAATTCTCTGAAGATGATTCTTTCTGCGACGTATCTTGGTATGTTGACTGCTTCTCTAAGGCTGCCGTTGTGTGCCGCTTGTATTTTCTTTTTGTATGTATTGCATATGTGTCCCCATGCGAGAGATGCGTATATTAGTATAGAAAGAATTATATTATTTATTAGTCTTAACTTCGTCTTCATTCTTAGTTTACTTTTCCTTTCTGCTAAGCCTCTTATTGACGCTTTGGTCATGTTGGCTGTTTGTACTGCGGCGTCTACGTGTTTACTGAACGTTAAGCCTTTGTCTATAATTATTACGCGGTATTTCGCTTTGCTTTTTCACTCGATGGGGTTGTTTTGCACAGTCACTTATTCTTCTGGTTGCTGGTGCCTCTTTTTGAAAAGTACAGCCTGCGTCTTTATGGAATTTAAAGCTATTTTCCAGTTTAAGCTCCATTCTCCTATGTCGTCTAACGCTGTTTGTAGATTATTTACCGCTATGTCTATGTTTCTGTGTTTGGCCGCTATCGCGGATAATGTTTTCCAACTCTAGGACTCCGCCTTCCATTTCTCGTGGGTTGCCTAACACTGGAACTGTGTTTATTCCAGTGCTCACCAGTCTTTTGAAATTTGTCCACTTTGTTTTCATTTTTACTTTTTTGAATATACTTTCTTCTTCCCACATTACTTGTTCTAATAGGATGGGGTTTTGGTCCGTTGTGTTTTCGTTTAATGTTTGTAATTCTGTTTGTAGGCCTAGGTTTCTTGAAACTACAATATCTATGTATGTAGGAAGTCCGTTGCCTGGGTAGCTTGTCGGGTCTGTGGGGCCCATTGCCATAACGTCGGCATTGTTTTTTAAATATGTATTTACTATTATTCCATTTCTGTTCGTAACTCTGTCGTTCCAGTTTGGGAATCTTGCGTTTAGGTCGTCTATTATAATTGAGGGTTCATCGTTTAGGAACGTGTTTAAGTCATCTTCGATCAGTGGATCTTGAGGTCTTACGTAAGCGGAGATAATTCTGACTTTTCCTTGCCTCAGTTGTATTCTTACTGTTGTTGCTTGCATAGTATTCAGTTGTGGTGTTAGAATTCTAATGTGACTTATGCCCTTTTTCACTAATATTGTTGTGCCACCTGATTTTCCTGTGTTATCGTTCCTGTATATGTCGTAACCCAGAAACTTATTATTGGTGTTGTTCGTGAGCTTTATTTCCTGTATTGCCACGACATCCATTTCGTATCTGTTGACCAGTTCGTCCAGTATATTCTGGTTGGTCCTTATGCCTCCTGGATTCCAGGGTTCATCCTCAAGTATCCATTATTTGCTTGCACTAGTTCAGTGCAAGCTTTATATCGGCAATCGCCGCTTTTACTGAGTTTACTAGGCCGTCTTGTTGTAGTTTAGAAATGAGAATTGTATTCTCAGTGTTTTGTGCTTCTTTGCGGTCTCTGCTTTGTTGGCTTTCATTACACCTTACACATCGGGGTGGCTTAAAGCATGCTCTCTGTGCGTGATGGTGTCTTTTGTCACTCTTCCTAGATATCATATTTTTTATTGAGACACATTCTATATTGTGTTCATCTCTTAAAGATTCGAACATCTCCGTGGTATTTGTGGTAGGAGGTAATCCTTTTATTACCATACGTGGTTTGATGTCTTCCTCTAATGGGAAGGCTATCCACTGGATCAGCGTGGTTTCGTTGAAGTTCTCGATTATTTTAATAATTTTCCTGTAATCTTCATAGCTTTTTTCCTGAATGAGTGTCTCTCTTCCGTTTCTTGACAGCTTGTTTGCTGTAATTACGTTTTGTTTTTAGGCAATATTTAGAATTGCGTCAGTAATTTTACGCTCTGAAATTTAATTACAGATGACTTTGGTGTCCACACTGGTTTTGCTTTTGGAGTTTCTCCATCTGTTTCCATTTGACACGGAGAAGGAGGACACTGAGCTGTTTGAGCACCACTCTCATGTCCATTTTTGTCTGCTGTTGAGTTTGGGGTCGTTAGCGGAGGGAAATCTTTTTTCTTCTTCTCTTTTTTTTTGTCTCTTCTTTTTTGTTATTTGGTTTTGCCGCTACTTGTTTGTTTTTTGGGATTGCTCCCGTGGATTTTTTTTTCTCTGGCTGTGTGCTTGTTGCCTTTTTGGCCTGGTTTTTTAGGGTTATCTTCATTTTTATTCTTTTTGGCCTCTGTTTCCAGGCTATCCTCTTTTTTGTTGTGCTTTTCTTCATTCAATTTCTTGAATTTCGAGTCCATATGGTCAATTATTGACTTTTGTGAGGCAAGCATCGTTTCGTGCTATTCCTCTTTTTTCTTCTTGAGGGCCGTAATTTCGGCATCCTTCTCGTTTAGTAGGATTTTTAGCGATTCCAGTTCGGAATTTTCGTCTTCACTACTCCTCTGTCTTAATCTCTTTGTAGCTGGCCGTTTGTCTATGGGTACGTCGTCATCCGTTGTATTGTTTTCTGTTCCACGGCTTCCCTCCGCGCGGTCTTTTGTTCTTTTTTTCTTGTTTTTGGGACGTTTGAAGTCCGCTTCTGCAACGCTATTCTCTGTGGGCAATTCCTTGAAAATCTCTTTTAGTAGAGAGCGTAGAGCGTCGTAGATGTTACAGTGTAGTTTCCTCTCACTGCAACTATATGGGTTATGGGATGCCTTACGGACAGGCGGGGATCTAGAACGATCCATAGTTTGGGGACGGAATCCTAACTTTTTAAAAGAAAGCTGTTTTGTAGACCATCTGGCCCGTTGCCAGCGTCCGGCATCTAGGTGCCGCCCAGTGACCACAAACGCGGTTGTTCACACTGTAGGCAGAACTAGAGTCAAATCCTTTTGCGTTTCTCACCTCCCTGACTTTATGGCCGTGTCTGCCAGATATAAATTCTAAAAAATTATATCTCACAGTGTCATCCCAAACAGTGGCACAGGGAGTATCCCGACGGGCCAAAAGTCCGTATGCTTCTTCACTTTTTTCACACATAAAATTATCTTAGTATTGTTTAATAATGATAATATTAGAATATGTAAGCACTACGAGCCTAGGTGGTCCATGGCTGATGTACTATTCTTTGTCACGCCCTTTGCGTCCCAGTTCGTTACGTTAAGGTATCTCATATCTTCTTTAACTTCGTTGCTCCATCTTGACCTTGGTCTTTCTCTTCGCCTTTTGCCTGTCAATCCACTAGGAAGTATCATTTTGGGAATTCTAGATGAAATCATTCTCTGCACATGGCCCACACATCTAAGTCTTTGAACCTAAATTACCTCTAATATGTTGCCACCAGATTTTGCGCCCCCTAACTAATAAAAACTCCTGATGTTTTTTTGTTGTGACCCATTTTTTAAAAGCGTACATCACCATTGGCCTTATTACAGTCTATCCTTATTTTGCTCTTCGAGATATATTTTTGCTTCTTAACAACCCATTGAGAGCATATACAGGGCGGTTGCCAGACATAATACTTTTCTGTATTTCCTCCTCACAGTTACGTTCTCTTGTGAAGACATTTCCTAAGTACTCAAATCTTTTAACTTATTGGAATTTATGTTGTGTTACCTTCGCTGTTATCATTGTTATGTACTAATATGTTTAAATTCTCAAGGTGAAATAATTATTATATTTTACCTTTATAATCAATAATTATCTTGTATCTTTATAAAAACCTGTAAATATAGTTGACTTTTTTCTTATTTTTCTTAATTACTTATTTCACATAATTAAAAAATAGGTTGAGAGTCCTTAAAAATATTTTTCACTCACTGCCAAACTAAAAAACTTTCGCCCTAATGGTGCTCCATGTGTTGTTCCGAAAAAGTCCCAGAACTTTAAACAAGCTTCTATTATCTTATATAATGAAGCTTATCGCGGAGATGTAAAAACTTTTCTTTTTAACAGAAAACTTGTTTTTCAACTTAAGGGACAGGTGTAGCTTTAATATTTTTTTAATAAATAGATAATTAGGAAATATAAAAGAATGTTTTAATAATTTGTTGTCTTCGTAATTAAGATAGTTTGTTTAATTTGAAATTATATATTTAAAATAATATATAGGTACCACTATCTCTTTAAGAAAGAAATTAAAGTTCCTATAATAAAAAAAATTATAGTTAATAAAACACTATCGTCTCATATTTTCCAAAGTATTAAGGTCTATATATATATATATATATATATATATATATATATATATATATATATATATATATATTGATATGATTAGTGTTTAAAGAAAATAATTTATAAGTTATATACTAGATAATATAATATTAGATATAACAAGTATTTGGTTATTTTAAGAAATTATATACTAGAGAATTTAATAAAAATTATTTAACACTTCTTAATTAAACAAGTATTATACACTGTGTCACAAAATTAAGATTTTATTTGTTAGGTAATGAATTTACAATAGAAACAGATCACCAAGCTTTAACATCTATATTAAATAACAAATATGGAAACAGTAGAATACATCGGTGGAGTCTAATATTGAGTGAATACTCCTTTGAAATCAAATACATTTCTGGAAAATCCAATATAGTGGCAGATGCTTTATCAAGGTTAGAAAATACATCACAAAAAGGGCAGCGAACAATAAAAATTGGATTAAATCAATTAGTAGAAAGTACAGGATTATATTCTAAAGAAGAAATTATAAGAGATCAGATCAATTTGAGTAAAAAACAAAAAGTCCTTAAGAAAGATGGAGTTTATTATAAAATAATAAATAGCATAGAAGTATATGTAATAACTAGAACTTTAGCAAAGAAAATATTGAAAAATTTACATAACAATTACATGCATATTGGTTCAAGAAAGCTATGGATGCTATTTAGGGACAATTATTTTGCAAAGAATGACATAAGTATAGCAAAAGAAATTACTACCATATACTAGTGATAGTTGATTTATATACAAAATTTATTAAACTATATCCCTGCTCAAGAACAAATGTTAAAACATTGAAATTATATATTAATTAATTTTTCGAAGAAATAGGACCATTTAGAAATTGCATAATAGATAATGCTACATATTTTAACAACCAAAAATTTCGAGCATTTTGTGAGAAAAAGGGAATCAACATTCATTTTACAAGTATCAGACATCCTCAGGCAAATCCTGCAGAAAGATATATTAAAGAAGTTATAAAATATTTAAGAATAGTGTGCCAAGATCAACATGAAACGTGGCAGTAACATATACCACAAGTAAATTATTTATTTTAAATATTATTTTGGGGTATTGATATGATTAGTGTTTAAAGAAAATAATTTATAAGTTATATACTAGATAAGATTAGATGTAACAAGTATTTGGTTATTTTAAGAAGTTACATACTAGAGAATTTAATAAAAATTATTTATGTGAGGGCATTTTTAAGAAATTAGCATATAAAAAGTATTTTTTTTATATAATTATAATGTTGTAAATATATTTAAGTGAGCCATGTGACTAGGCAACCAGATATACATACTCTGAAGTGACATTTAAGGAATGGTTGTGAATATAAAGTGGGGTTATAATAATAAAATGTGTAGTTTATTAAATTAGAATGTTAAGTTAATGATTTAAGTGTATATTCTGATCTGAAAAGCCTAAATGTCAACAAAATTATTAATAGAAAAGTATGGAATTCTCTAGATCACCGGAGATGGCCTTGTTTGCGAAATGGTTTGTTCCAGAAAATTCAGACATATATTTAATAGAACAAATGGAACATGATTTCTTACCAGATGGTTCTGGAACATCCAAAAAGATATAAATACCCGGTGATTTGGATTCAGAAGGTCAGTCAGTCAGAAAGTTTAGTAAGAAAGTTCATTCAGTTAGTCAATCAGGTATGAGTTTTTTAGTATGAAAATTAGTTAGAGGCAGTCAATCAGTTACAATTGTTCAATATAGTGAGTTAAATTAATATTAAGAAACAGTATAAAGAAAATAATATTGAAGATTAAAAATTATGTTATGTATAAATGATAATTGGATAATGGAAGAAGTATTAATTGAATATTAAAATTAAATAATATATTTGGTGATTGGATATTGGTATATAGAAAAGAAGAATAAATATAAATGCTGTTTGCTGGTTTGCTTGGTAGTTTATAAATGCTGTGAAGAAAAATATCTTAAATTGGTGAAAGCTGATAATTGGAAAAAGTAATTTCATAAAAACAAGGATAACCGAAGCTGAGAAGAAGACATTTGAGTGGTGATTATAATCTTTATAGTGGAAAACAGTTCATTTAGGCATTCAGTGACAGAAAGGTACAAAAATTTTGTTAATATAATTTAGTTAGTATCATAACAATTTCAATTTTGAAGATAGTTTGTTTAAATTTTACATTGTCTATAGAATTTAATTAGTTTCATAAGAATTTCAATTTAAAGATAGTTTATTTTAAATTTACATTAGCTAGTTTAGATATATATGTGTGTTTGATAGTAGATCTAATAAAGATAATTTAAAAAAGTACTTACAAACTAATTCTTTGAGAATTGCGATAAAAACCCTATATATTATATTATTAGAAAATACTCATTGCTCATCATTCACAAACAATACATCAAAACAATATATATATATATATATATATATATATATATATATATATATATATATATATATAAAATAAAGTTTTATTTTGAGGTTGCAGTCATTAATAGGGCAGTAAAGTAAAACTCTTTGTTCTTTAATCAAGCTTTCGCAAAATTTATTTGCTTCTTCAGGATATGCTAAAATATGGTAACAGTAAATACAACGAAATTAGAACTAAATAGCATTGTATAAAACTAGTAAAAAAAAAAACTTACAACATGAGGTTAATCCATTAAATTTTCAAATTTGCAAAACATTAAAACTTAACTTATTTTAAAAATTATACAGTTATGTAAGTACAATATTCCAATTTAATTTAATTTTGTAAAAATTCATTTTAACATTGATTGTTTGATTTATGTCAGAAAGACACTCGTTTCTGTTTATTATATTTTTTGTTGTTGATAACTAGCTCTTGATTGTTGGTTGATGGTTACGTACAAAGTGGCGCCAAATATGAATATTTAAATTTTTTGAAATTCTAATATTTATAGTCAGAAAATCTAATATTGGAAAATTATAGTATTAATTTTCGTAAGACAGAATGTAATTATAGATATTGCTTAGTTTATCAATATCAGTTTTTTTATTAACGCATTGATATTTATTTATGCATACCATTTCTAAGAATTCTCTTTTATTTAATTGGTTTTCGCGTCTTAATATATTAGTTTCATTGAAATTAAATGAATGATTTTTATTAATTGCATGATCTATTAATGCACACGTATTTTTATTATTTCTAAGGTCACTTTTATGTGATGTTAGTCTGCCTATTAGATTTCTAGATGTGTGTCCGATGTATGACTTATCACAATTAGCATCATTGTATACAAAAACTAAATCACCTATTAGCATTATGGAAAGCTCAAATGTAGTTTATATAATACCATGCGAAAATTGTGATGTCATACATCGGACACACATCTAGAAATCTAATAGGCAGACTAACATCACATAAAAGTGACCTTAGAAATAATAAAAATACGTGTGCATTAATAGATCATGCAATTAATAAAAATCATTCATTTAATTTCAATGAAACTAATATATTAAGACGCGAAAACCAATTAAATAAAAGAGAATTCTTAGAAATGGTATGCATAAATAAATATCAATGCGTTAATAAAAAAACTGATATTGATAAACTAAGCAATATCTATAATTACATTCTGTCTTACGAAAATTAATACTATAATTTTCCAATATTAGATTTTCTGACTATAAATATTAGAATTTCAAAAAATTTAAATATTCATATTTGGCGCCACTTTGTACGTAACCATAATAACAATCAAGAGCTAGTTATCAACAACAAAAAATATAATAAACAGAAACGAGTGTCTTTCTGACATAAATCAAACAATCAATGTCAAAATGAATTTTTACAAAATTAAATTAAATTGGAATATTGTACTTACATAACTGTATAATTTTTAAAATAAGTTAAGTTTTAATGTTTTGCAAATTTGAAAATTTAATGGATTAACCTCATGTTGTAAGTTTTTTTTTTTTACTAGTTTTATACAATGCTATTTAGTTCTAATTTCGTTGTATTTACTGTTACCATATTTTAGCATATCCTGAAGAAGCAAATAAATTTTGCGAAAGCTTGATTAAAGAACAAAGAGTTTTACTTTCCTGCCCTATTAATGACTGCAACCTCAAAATAAAACTTTATTTTACATAACGTGTCAGTCAATAATACCTAACTACTTTATATATATATATATATATATATATATATATATATATATATATATATATATATTATATGTCCATTCCGTGTTATCACAGTGCCCGGCAAAAAAAAACAATAATATACTCAATGAGAGTATCTATACATTGGCGTTTCCCGGATGGGGTCCGTCCGTGTTCAGCCTGAAATTAATCCCAAACGATATTTTTGTTTTCGGCACTGTTTTCTAACTTTGTTAATTGAACTAAATTTTTAAGTGTCAGTTAATTTGTAGTTATCAAATATATAAGTTTTAAAACGAACGTATTTCTTTTATTTCACACCGTATATTCATTTTACCCTTTAAAATATTTATATTATTATCTCTTTCAGATACAACTTATTATTCGACTGTATTAATTTACTTTATGTATAATATGTCATGTTTTTAGTGTTTAAATCTTCTGAATAACTAGTCATATTTGTATAGTAGTTTTTATATTATTGAGTCCGGCCCTGATCCCACCGCCATATTGGTATGATCGTTAGCCACTCCTACTGACGCCGTTTTAATACACACGTTAATATGCTCATAGCTTCTCCATAGATTCTAACTCGATGCTGAATTATTAATTAATTATCAAGGTTAACTTTATTTAAAAGAAAATTAAAATCTGACAATTATTAGCTGATCCATAAAACTTATATTTATTTAGAAACTTTTTAATCTGTTATGAAAGCAAATATTAGTAAACGAGAAATGTTTATTTAGGAAAATTTAACAAAAGTACTTTCTTCACTGGCTAATTATTGCTTTTTAAATTATTAAAAAGTTTGTTACCTTACAATTGGATATAAAAAACACTGTCTCACACAAACTTTAGATCATCTGGATCCGACCCATGGGAGACACAAAATAGAAGCTGGACAAATATTGGGAGCGGTCAAACATCGAATTGGGCTTCGGGTTATCCTGTATGGTAACAATATGTATTCTTCAAAACTCAGCTGCTTAAGTTTCACTTAACACCTTGAAGGCCTCACTTAGCCCTCAGATACGCAGTTATCAAATCTATAGTTCTTCCTTTTAACCAAAACTCATTCGAATTAAACCACAAGTTGCTGGTTTTGGAAACAATAACAACGAATAACGATAACAAATTTTAAGAAAATCCGGACTTAAACAATGAAACCGACTGCTTTGGGAGCGGGTCCACCGAGTAGTGCTTTTATTTTCCGAAATCACTATAAACATAAGCGGAACGATTCATGTTTATTTCCTGCGTAATATCTAGGCTGAACAAAGATCAAAAGAAAAAGCAATTAGTGATATTATAACCAAACTAAAAATGTTTATATTATTAATCTCAGAGACGCAAAAAGATTAAAAATATTTTTCAGTGTTTTATTATATACGGGGTGAAACGAAAATTGCTACAGTACTAATATTTTTGTACGCCATTAATTTACAGGTCCTTATTTTTGTAAAACTTATATTTATTTAGATCTTTCGTACCACATTGCGAAATAGAAGTCAGATAAAAAAATCAATTATAGTTAAACGATTTTTTTGGAGAGAATTTTAACGTTCAGATTAGTTTATCTCATTACTTAATTTTTATAATTTACATTCATAGTCATTAAAAGATTTTGAGGATTTAAATAATGATTAATTTTTTTATAATTGAATTATAAATAAATTCTAAATGGTATGTTAATCACTTTTCAAAGTTTCTGAAATATAAAATTTTCTTCCGTTTAAGTATAATACCTCTACTTTAACTTCAAGCGCTTATCTTTGTATGCATCCGAAGCTACTATACTACGAAATTTATTTTAGCAGTCAGTACATTTGAAGTTTTTCCAGTGGTCTTTACACTATGTAAGAATTGTCGGGAAATGTTCTCAAGTGCACAAATAAAATATATATGACCCTCAACTAAAGGAGCTTTGCAATATATATTATTGAAGATAATTTCAAAATAGTGTGTTATCACCTTTAATACTCTGTTGTTATGTATATGTACACTCTTGTTATGTATCGATTGGCAGCCTGCATAAGGAATTTTATAAACTGCATGTTGTTCATTTGGAATGTTATCTCTGATTGATCGAACAAGAGATGAAAGTTTTTCTTGGGGTGTAAGTATTGTCTTTATCCCTTTGATTTAAGAATGTTGTCAATTTTGTCAGACACATTTAATGAAAGGAAGAAAAGCTTTGGTATGATCAGGGGTGGAGTGTTTAGGTTGAGATTAAGTGAGAGACTGATGCCTGTGGATGCTCCTATTGATGTTATTTTCACTAAGTTCTAAGGCTTGTTCTAAGGTAGAGAGCTCAGCGGGACTACTAGCATCGTTGGAAAGGCATATTGATCTAAAGACAAGCTTAATAAAGACTGAATAAATTTGTGAAGGTGGATAATGGGAGTTGGCATGTAGGTAACGATTGGTATGGGTGGGTTTTCGGTAAAAAGAGTGATAAAAACCTTAGCATTGGTTTTTTTTATAATAACGTCGAGAAACGATAGAAATAAAGAAATGAATCAGTTTTATCTACATCGTCAACTGAATACTAGGATGTATACCATTCAAATGGATTTAAAAATAGACTAAAGCATCCCTGGCCAAATGACAAATGTATCATCAACATATTTTAGCAAACATATGGGTTTCAGTACTGATCTGGAAAGTGCTCGGGTCCCGAAGTCTTCCATAAATATATTAGCAATTACTGGAGATACTAGAAATTTCATTGTGGTGCCATTTATTTGTCTGTAGAATTGATTTTGGAAGATAAAATAAGTGCTGTACATACAATGTTTAATAAGAGAGTTTCATTATATTATCAAGCAGTTGGAATGTTTGCCATTAGTAATTACTTTAAAGGATCGCTCTATGAAAAACTTATTTATAAACGAATATATACCACCATATAGCTTGTTCTGGTTTAGTTTGTGTAGTATCACAGAAATCGGTATAGAGTCAAAAGCGCTTTCGATGTTAAGAAAGATTGCAATGACTTCATTTTTGTTAGATAGCGCAGTCTCAATTGATGATTGCAGAAGAACAAGATTGTCCATGGTGCATCGATTTGATCTGAAGCGTGATTGAAATTGGTCAAGAATTCTATTTTGTTCAAGGTACCAAAGTAATCTTTTATTAACCATGTTTTCTAGAAGTTTGCATAATGTACAGGTGAGAGAGATTGGCCTGTATGAGTTTAGCGTGTATAGGGATTGATCGCCTTTTTTGATAGGAGTCGTTAGGTATGGTTTCCATAGTGATGGGAATTTTTGGGAACACCAAATGTTTTTGAACAGTTGCAGTATTTTCTTGTATGTATTTTGGTAGAGGTTTTTTAAAAAGATAGAGGGAATATCGTCGGGGCCTGGAGCTGAGCTTTCTGTCGAAAAATGGCATCATTTAGTTCTTGGAAACTGAAAGGTATATTATTGGAATGATAAGTATTGCAAGTTTTTTGAGTAGCATCAATTTCGTGGACTACGATGTGGATTAGTAGGATTATTTGATTTACTGAGAAAGTGTTAGAAAATCCAATTGTTGTTCATCTGTAATTAATTTGTCCTGAATGGTGAGAGCTGGAATTTTGTATGATGTGTAATGTCCTTTCATTCTCTTTATTTTTGACCATACTTGAGTCGGTTGGGTATATTTGGCAATAGAGCTGATAAAATGATTCCATAAATTTTGTTTAATGTCTTTTATTATGCGTTTTGTTTTTGCTCTGAGCCTTTTGAAATCTATTAAATCAGCTGGATTGCTAGATTTTTGGAATCTGTTTAAAGCTCTTTTGCTTTCTTGAATTGCTGTTTTGCATAAGTTATTCCACCATGGAATGTGTTTTTTTATTGGGTTAATTATGTATTTGCCGATACACTCCTCTGCGGACGAAACTATGCAATGGTTTAGTTGTTTTATTTCTTCGTCTATATTATTTTGATATTTGATTACATCTGTGCGTCCTTTCAGGACAAGTCATGACAAGTCAAACTAGAAATATGGTTGGTTGATTGAAGTGAAACGAAGCGGGTGGTGTATTGTGTAACAAAAAATTTCAATGATGCTAAAAGGAAAATTCTATAAAACATCCACAAGATTAGTTAAAAAAAGCAACAACATATGCATGTAGATATGACAGAGAAGAAAAAAATAAGATTATAATGCATAAATTAAAGTTATGGCAAGGTGGACAAAACGGAAGTAGGTGAGAGATGCTTTGTGAAAAGAAAACTTCCAATGTAATTGAAAGAAAAATCCCATAAAGCTGTCACAGGAATAGCTCTGATGTACGGAATTGAATATTGGACAATTTTAAAGCAAGACGAACATTACATGTGGCAAAAATGAGAATGCTTACAGGGATTAGTAAAGTTACCAGAAAGGATGAAACTAAGAATGGAACAATTAAAATAAATCTAAAGCTTTAAGCAATCGATGCCAAAATGAGGAAGACAAGTTAAAAGAGTTGGGGAATGTTTAAGGTTGAGATATGTCTGCGAAGGGGGTTTACATTGGTATGAGTAAAAATAGAATCTTATTAAGAAATGTTATTAGGAACTAATACTACGCATAGAGATAAAGGCAAGTGCTGAAAGTCAATATAATAGCAAAATACAAAATATTTAATCTTCCCTTTTTAGCATAACTAACATTAAATACATATTCCTTAGATAACATAACATAATAATATATTAATAAGATGGTGAATAGATATCGACTTATAAAGTGATCCCCTAATGCACATACACACATTACATACAGTGTAAAAATTTTTAGCAGGTTTAATCGTTTTCAGTATTATGTAATCTACCTTTATATATATACGGTAATTTAAGGCAAAAATGTTATTAGGTCTTAAATATACGTGTAATTTAAGTAGTATTTTTACTGGTGAGGATGATAAAATGATAATAATAATATTGTCATCATAACTTTTGCTTACCATAGTTGTAAATTTGCCTATTAAAATTGTAACAAAAAACTACATATAAGTGTTTAAAGATTAATCATAAATTTACTAATATGTTTCTAAAAGCATGGACAATTTTATTGGCCCTAGGATTTGTAATAAAAATGATTTTACTAGCGTGATTTAATAAACTGAAAGGCTATTTTGATAAATTTAATGACTTTTGTCATGAAGAAATTAGCATTAAGTAAATGCAACAATTTTATTTAACCCTCTTGCGGGCTCGCTATCGGTTCTGTATGCCTTTTTTTAAAAAAATTCCGTAAAATATTATTAGTTACATCCGCTTGTCCTCGCTATCCTCAAATGACTATATTAGGCTACTAATGACGCACATGCCGCGTCGGTATATAATTTATTTCGTTGTAAGTGAGACTCTAAAGTAATAATTTGTTGAATTTACGGCATTCCGTGCTGTAGCGCGCCCGACGATGTAAGTAAAATTAGATTTAAATTTTATATTTTTTTATTACTTTTTATTTAGTAAAAATGTTTTTTTTCTGATAAAAGTTAGATTAAGATCTTTGAGAGGTAGTTGAAGTAAAGTATTAATTTTAAGAAAAAAATTCTAGGTATAAAATTATAAAAAATATTGGATGGCTACAGAATTACAAGTTTTGGCTAATTAATTTGTCAGATGTCGAGAATATAATGGACTAGTGATTAAGAGAAAGGTGAGGTTGAAGAAATTATACAACGACTCTATCTATCTCTAAATCAGAGACCTATCCAGAGACGAAGATTTTCAAACCCCGGATTCTATGGAAATACAGGAGTTCGATTATTTATTCTACATTGCCAAAGATAACCAAAATATATGCAAACATTTTGTATACAAGAGGCGTAACATTAAGACTACCAACTGCCAAAATTGTGGACTTACTTAAGTGGGGGAAGAGGAATATTAGGAAAAATGTTCTTTTTTTAGGAATACGATTTATTATGTAAAATAATTATTTTTTTTATTTTTATTGATCCGCATCAACCGCCAGGGTTATTAGCGGTAGGTTTATGATACAAATAGAAATAATGAGATACATTTTAAAATTCATGACTTACAACAATCACAATTTATTATAGAGTTTACAGTAATTTAAAAAAGACAGAACTTCATTGAATTTTGTAACCAGTACTTCTTTCAGGCTGTTGGGTATCTTGAATATCGCCTTGGCTGAGTTGTACTCTGGACATTCTATTATTATATGGTTGACTGTGAAAGGTGTTTAGCGTCCTTGGCACATTGGTGGTGTTTTTTTGGAGATTATGTAGCCGTCCGTAAGTCGTGTATGCCCAAGTCAGAGTCTGCTGATAATTACCTGGTCTTTTCGTTTTGGTGGTATAGGAAGATTTTTTGAAGATACGTCTGGTTTGATGCTTTTAAAATTTGTGTTTGTTTGATCCCATATTTCTTGCCAGATTTTTTTTTACATGAGTGTTCAATAATGTCTTAGTATCTGATATTGGTATACCTGTTGAAGTCGGAATGTTCACATTGTTTATTGCTTCAAACGCAGTTTTGTCTTCTAGCTCATTACCAGTTATTCCGATATGGGACCCACATAAATGATATGGTTTTCCCAAAAAATTTGAGCTGTTGCAACGCGTCTTTAATTAGGAATAGATTGATGTGTGTAGGATACACAAGTTTAATGGCCTGTAAAGAACTTAATAATTCTGATAATATTAGTATTTGTTTTTCATTTGTGGGTTTACAATGATTTAGTGCATCAAGTATTGCTTGGCGCTCTGCGGTATAAAGACTACAGCCGTCAGTTAATCTACTGGCAGCAATTACGTTTTCTGGCAGCTTCTACTCCGTTGCAATCTGTGAAGGCATCAGTGAAGAACAATTTGTATGTGGAATATTTATATACTGAAGCCTGACCTCAGCAGAAATGTGTGAATGCATATCATGATTATGTAAGGAGAGGTCTACTATTGGTAAAGAAACTGTCCAGGGAGGTGTCTGGTATATTTTTATGGGTGCCAAGGTGATTTGATAGATATAATACGGCAATCTTTTAATTCGTTCGTAAAATGGTACTGTCTTGGTGGTGTAATTTGTGTATTGTTCTAGTGATTCTTTCGATACTAAACTTGCGAGAAAGGTATGATCCTTTGCGCTTAGAGTTTTTGAAGCATAGCATAGTGATATATATTGTATTTTGAGGTATATTGGCATTTCTCCTGCTAACACTTAAAGGCTTCCTATTGGAGTAGTTCTAAAGACTCCAAAGATTAGTCGTAGAGATGTGGTTTAAATAACATCCAGTTTTTTTACTTAATTTTTATTTGCTGTTTCATAACAAATGCATCCGTAGTCAAGTTTGCTTCTTATTAATGTCTGATATAAATAAAGAAGAAGTTTAATATCTGAACCCCATTTATGATTGAATAAAACTCTTAGTAAGTTTATTCTTTGTTGACAGGATTTGATTAAATTGTTGATATGTGAAGTCCATGTGAGTTTTGAGTCAAATATTACACCCAAAAATATGATCTCGCGGACTTGTTTCAGATAATGACCATTTAGATACAAGTTTAAGTTGTATGCTTCTCTTCTTTTGTCAAACATTATTGATTTAGTCTTCTCAGTTGAAAAAGTTAAACCAGTCTCTAATAACCACATTTCTAAGATGTTTAATGTTCTGTGTAAAATTTGTGTAGCTAGTTCTATATTTTTACTTTTAACATATATTACTAGATCATCAGCAAAAAGATTAGCTTTTGCGGGAAGCTGTATGTGGTTTGTTATATTATTTATTGCGATTAAGAATAATAGTGGACTTAAGGCCGATCCTTGAGGAATTCCATTATGGAGTGATTTACCATGAGAAAGTTACCATCTATTTTCCCGTTTTTCATAATTTTGTGTGGAAAGAGGGAGGGAGAGATTTTTGTTTTGGTTCAGAGCAGTGGCTATACAGTTCTGACGAGACCTAAAGAGGTCTAAATACGTATAAGCGGTTGTCGCTGCCCTGTATCAAAACAAAAATCTAATACCGTCATTATGTTTTATTACTTACTTCGTTTGGAGTACCACAAACTGAATTCACTACGAATTTTGACCAGGATGAACGGCATGTGGAATGCAATTTTAGATTCCCTTGCCGAGTAATTAACCAGCTGTTTGATTCGCAAATTTTTAGGAAACACACTGGTAAAAATTTGAATTCGGTTTCGCTAGGTAGAAATCGTTTGATTTCTCTTTTTGTTTTTAGATGGCGTAGTTACGTCCGTATATAGTTATTTTGATAACTACTATTGTCTAGGACGGGAGAGATTTTTTTTTGGTTCAGAGCAGTGGCTATACCGCTCTGACGAGACCTAAAGAGGTCGAAATACGTATAAGCGGTTGTCGCTACCCTGTATCAAAACAAAAATCTAATACCGTCATTATGATTTCTAATAGAGTTTTGCCATTTTTGTCAGTTTTCGCAGATCCCCAAGATTCGTTATGACAATTTGTGTCAGCCAGAATTAATTTAGGAGATGGAATTTGTTCTATCACTTTTTGTAGTTCTAGGAGTATGGATTCTTCCGGATGTGATAAATATACACTGCAAATGTTAATTTTGAAATGATGAATTTATTATTGCGACTGCAATAGCTTCCAGATTTGTATCTAACGGAATTTCTTTGGATTCGGTTCCGTAGATTTCACAAAGATGCCAACACCACCACTAGCTATTTGCTGCAAAGGTCTATATTTGATGTATGTTGTATAGTTTTTTAATTTTACATTATTATTAGAAAGTCGTGTGTCTTGTAAACATATGACTTAAGGTGAGAATTCATTGATTAATATTTTTAAGTTTTCAATATGGCTGTAAAAGACATTCAAATTCCATTGAACTATGAAGTTGGTTATTGGATAGAATTGCTGTCGCTTTCTTCCTCGGCAATAGAAGAGTTGTCTGTTCCATGTATCTTTTTTAAGATCCTTGAAATGTTGTTTTTAAGTCGTCGGTCGTTTGTGATTGTGTGTACCATTTGCAATTTAGCGCTAAGTCCTTCTAGGCCATTTGTATAATCCTTTGCTACGTTTTCAGGAAACTTGTAACCTATAGCATTTGTAATATAGTCGCATAGTTCTGTGTATTTTAGTGTGTCAGGAATAGTAGCTGACGATAAAATGGCTTCTATAGGTTTCATTGAGGTTTCGATGTTCAAAGCTTTTTTTTTTGTCTTTTTAAAGAAGTATGTGATATTATGTTGGTATTATTAGATAGTGATTCGGGTAGGTTTTGTGAGTTGGAAGAGGTCTTTGGTAGTGGTCTCGTTGAAGAAGTAGCAGGAGTACTGGATTGATGAGCAGTTGGGATTTCTGATGTATGGGATGTTTTATTTATTGGAGAATTTTCTGTTTTAGAAATATTAACATATATAGATTGAGATAGCTGGTCAATATTTTGTATATTAATTGGTTCGATAGTGCAGTTTTTTTTTTGTTTGTGTCCTGTGGTATTACATTTAGAGCAATTTAGGTCATCTAAGGAAAGATAAATTCTGTAGGGGGTATTGTCATGAGATATTAGAAGTGAATTTGGGATATGGTTATTAGTTGTTGGAGCAACAAATACTTGACGCCTAAAGCTTAATATATGAATGTATTCAGATTCAGGCATACCAACTTTTAAAAATGTTATTTTAAACACTGCAATAAGCTTCAATTTTTTGAGCTCTTCTTCGATAATAGTGTTTGGAATACTAGGGCAGACATTTGACATCACTAGTCGGCTCGCAGGAGTAATTAATCTTCTAATTTCTATGTCTTTTCCTTGTATTGAAACGGATTTGTGATTATGTGGTAATTTTTCTAAGATTGTAGTGTTACTGAGATAAATGCATACTCTGTTATTTGAAATTCTGGACGCGAAAATGATATTTTTTGGTTGTACCAAAGTTCCTATTGCTGTTATGTATTCGTGTATTTTTATATTTGGCACTGATGAAAAAACAATTGCTTGTTCTTTGGATGAAAAGTTAAAGTTGCTTACAGCATAAGAGTAGGTTAATGTTGAAGAAGAGGTTGGTGTTGAAGATGTTAATAATGGTTTGGTGATTACTGTGTCTGTTTTTAAATTGTTATTTATTTTTAATTTTTAATATCTTCATTAAATAGAATTATACTAGAGCCGCTACTGACCTACTGACTTAAAGTAATTAAGCCGGCTTATCGGCGTTTTTATTTGAAATAAAAATAGATTCTCTGTTGTTTAGTTTTTAATAAAATTCTTTAAATGGTTTTATCTGGATCAAATAAAAATTGTACTTACAATTTTTTCTTTTGTAATTAGAAAACACTTTAATTTCACTCTTAGTACAAACTTGTTTTTAAATTTTTTGTATAAGCCAACAAAAAACACGTATTATTCGGAGCTAAAATTTATCGACTGAAACCTAACTAAAGTTTAGGGGGTGGTATATGGAGGAGATGATAAATTAGAGAAGAACTAGCAAAGAAGTTATAATAAAAAGAATGGCTTAGCTCAAAAGAACACAGAGACACAAAACCTCAAGCACGAATTCGGGCTAGCCTCACTACACTAGAATTTGGCTTTGAGATAAGGAGAAAAGAGATCTTTTTATCCAAAAGAATACAATATATTAATGCACCGGAAAATCTGGAACTATAAAAGGAGTAAGATAAGAGAATATACGGAGATGCCTAGGAAAATACTGAAATGGGCGCCAGCTAATTGCTGAAGGAAATTAACGAAAAAAATAAATGAAGTTATGAACAACAAGGAATAAAGTACTATTGATTTAATACCCTGTAGTAATGTCTAAAAACCGAAAAGACACTATTGACCTTGTTCTGCTATATTATAACTGTAAGCAGGAACTGAAATAAAAGCAAAACTACTTGTAACAAATATATTTATAATATTAACAACTAACAAAACTCACCTATATCTATATATAGAAAATATAATTACAGTAGTGGGGCTACGGTAGGCGAGGACCAAAAAGCCACGACAAAATGAAGGACCCTCACTACTGGGTCAAACAAAAATGTGTATTAGTAAATGTATAATCTAAGTCCATATTATATAATTTTTAAAAAACCTGATACATAAATTTCTTCCCTTCCCTTTTAAAACCCGCTATACAAAAATCATGAACCCCTTCTCTATCAATGAATCTAGTTTAATTAATTAATAACTATTTACCTAACTTTTTATAGCTGATACAAAAACTGTAATAAGTACTAACCTTGGTATATGCATATACAAAGTTGTAAATTACAAGAAAAACCTTAACCCTAAGAAACTTGTTGTTAATGTCTGTCACAACACTACAGCTGTCCTGGTTAGGTCCCCTTAAGACTCTGACGGTCCTTGAGGCTCCGACAAAAACGAATGACGAAGAACGCTGTGGTTCTGGAGACAATCGGTTCCTGGTTATCAATGGGTTGAAGTAGGTGTTTGGTTAAATTACTTCTAATATTAAACGTTATCCTAATCGGGTGAAATCTACAAAAAATAACATTTGGAGAAACATCAAGGCACCCAAAGATGACTGTCAACACATACTCTTACATCGAATTACCACAATAAACAAACATTTTATTTTATCAGCTGACTGTCATCCTGTCTATTTATTGCATCTGTGCATTTAAAGAATATCTAGTAAATTAGGCATGAAAGTTTTTATACCGAGTAGGTATACAAAAAAACAGAAAAACTAATTAGGCGTCCGATAAATTTATGATCTAGGCTCAAGGCCACATGATACATATGAGAAAACTCGGATTTTACACTTTTAATATTTCAAAAGGCAATTAAAATATCAATAAAATGATAGGCCTATAAAACTAAATGATTTAATTGCTCACCTGGGTTTTAAATAATTATTTCAGTAGATTTGGAAGCCGGGTTTTAAATATTCATTTCTGCAGATTTGGACGCCGGTTTTTTCCAATCAGGATTTTTATCATTTGTTCCAATTTCTCCCTTGATGTTCGGTGAAAACATTAAATCCAATCCATTTTCTACTTGATTTTAAGACAAAAAAAAATGCCGGTTAAGGCTTGGAGAAATACACCTCTCTGTGTGAGTTGTTGGCCAAAACTGACTTTAGCCGAGCACCTCTTGACCTGTAGTTTGCACATCGTCTCGTCTATTGCCCATAAACGTTTCATAAACGGGATTCTGAGGGGTTTTAGGATTTTAATAATAAATTATATTAATTAATTATATGTTAGCAGTTGTGACTGCTACATCCTCCCTCAACTCCAGAAAAAAAAAGGAAAACTTTCCACTTACCAGAAGTTTCCTTTTTTTTATTGTCTAGGACAATCTAGCCTTAAAGACAAATCAGACGATGAATATGATGAAGCCGAAACGTTGTGGTGTCAACCACAAGGATTTTGAGCTTATCAGCCACACTGTTTACTCAGGAGATGGGATAAAAGTAATGACACTGACAAACGTACAGTAGACAGACAGCATGTGATCTATTTAATAATGCGTAATTTACCAAAAAAAAATTAAAATAATTTAATTTATTTAGACAAAGTATTAAGAAAAGTAAAAAAAAACATATAACCCAATCACTTAGGTACTTTCTAAATATAATTCAATAACCTTATAGCAATATCAATCTCAATACCAATATATTCAATATAATTCAATTCAACCTTATATAGAGTAAATTAACCTTCAACAATACTTAAATTCTATATTTCCAAGTATTAGTAAAACTATAAATAAACTACACTACTGAGGTGTGTTAACAACCTGTAAAAGATACGACCAAGAACCATTCACAACACAAACTCAAACAAAGTCCTATCAAGTTTACCCAACGTTGGCACTAGAGCGAACAGATTCTATTAATCACTCAAGAGTTCAATGAGGGCTTAATTTATTAGGACTAGTTAAAACTATATTACTACAAACCTAAACATCTATATGATATGGTTCTGGATATCAGCAACATATTCAAAAATTCAAGGTAAAAGATAATTCAATACATCTACTTGCTTTAGCAGCGGTAGGGAAAACACACAATCGGTAAAGGCACTAGCAAGCCTAGATACTAGCAAGCCCACTATACTCATAGTATAGGGTATGTACAAAACTCACTTCTACCAGCTATACACTTGGTAGAAGGAAAGATAAAAGAGATCCTAACTGTAATACCCAAACTGTACTATTGACGTGGTCCAATTCTTTACTCACGACAAGAACAGTAAAGGACAGATTTTTAGGACTCCGTAATCAAGATAAAGATAAGATATATATATATATATATATATATATATATATATATATATTCATAAGATATAGATAAGAAATAAACTTATCCAGGTAAAGGTAAAGATAACTAACTTAAGGTAAAGGTATGAGATAAACCAATTAAGGTAAAGGTACGAGATAAACTCAATTAAGGTAAAGATAAAGATACACTCAAGGTAAAGATAAACTCACATCTACCAATCCGTACGAATGGTAGGTAGACAGGTACAAACTCAAGATACTAAGACATGTTAAACTAAAATTCTTGAGAAGATAACAACATAGAAGATAACAAACCAAGTTAAACAGACTTACTTACTGCTGAATATCAGAACGATCCAATTCTAAATGACACATTCTAATTTCAACCTAAGAGACATTCAAGAAACAACTAATATGTATTGATATATTTCTGAGCCAAGTGAGGGCACACATCCAGGGTGATCAATCCTGAACCCACGCTAAAACACCGACACAGTAAGTGAATATGAATGCATAAGCTTTATGGCCATGGTCATCAAAACCATACAACACTATTAAAGAAAATATTTGGAATGTTTTCCGCATTATCCCTGTAAATATCTATTTAACTCAGAACTCAAGATGGGGAAATTCCCATATATCCATCCTGTACTCCTATGATATGCAGTTGGACTTTTAAGAGAAAACAAACAACAAAATTAAAAAGTCCATAAACTAAGATAATAACCAACATTAAGATAAGATAAAAAAAAATAGAACGCAAAATAGCACATCTTATTGTTTTGCCAGGTAAACAAAATAGATAAATCGATCTTAAACAACCAAACTGGTACAGCATTGATAAGGGACCAGTTAATCTTCATTTGACAATCTGACAAGTTATGTGGACCTACTGTCTTGTCCTCCAGTAAGTCTTTGACATGAA
This sequence comes from Diabrotica undecimpunctata, assembly GCF_040954645.1. Taxonomy (NCBI): domain Eukaryota; kingdom Metazoa; phylum Arthropoda; class Insecta; order Coleoptera; family Chrysomelidae; genus Diabrotica; species Diabrotica undecimpunctata. Next base: position 86,673,531 of record NC_092807.1, on the reverse strand, counting down.
ACCTTCCTAGTTTCCTGCCAGTGGAAGTTTCCTGCAACTCATAAATTAAAGGAGAAATGACCTCAATAACTGTGCAAGGTATGTACTTCTGACATAACTTGGCCGATTGAAAGTTCACTTTATCAGATTTGACAAAGTTTCTTTTCAACACAGAATTTCCAATTCTGAAGGATAACTCTCGCTTTCTCAAGTCATAATGGCATTTATTTCTAGCATAAGATGCTTTCAAACGTTTTCGAACATCCACATAAATATCAGGAAGATGCTGAATATCTTCTAAACGGTGTAATTTATCTGATATAGTGGGAAAGTTATTGGCATTTTCTGAAATTGTACCAAAATAATCACCAGAAAGAGGAACATGACGACCAAACATCAAATAAGATGGAGGATATTTGGTTATTTCGTGAGAAGAAGTCCTGATAGCCTATACTATAGAGTGGATATGAGTATCCCAAGCTCTTTGATCAGGAAAGGAATATGACCTTAAAGCAGTCACGATTGATTTATTAACTCTTTCGGTATGATTGACTTGTGGATGATAGTTCGCATTATACCAGATCTTTTGGACATTATATTTAGACATGAGGTCGCGAAAAGCCTTAGCTGTGAACTGTGGTCCATTATTGCAAGACACGATCTGTGGAACACCATAAATTAAGAAAACCTCATTCTCAAGATACTTGATAATGGATGAAGTAGTTGCCTTAGACATAGTATGAACCAAAGGAAATTTTGTAAAATAATCAACAACTACTAAGGCATACTGAGAACCTTTATAAGACCTAGGATAGGGACCAATGAGATCTAAAGATATAAGTTGAAATGGAAAATCAATCCGTCGATAACTACCCATTAAACCTGGTTGAAACCGGGAAGATTTGTCGGTTTGCATGTAGCACAGATTTTGCATTTAGCGATATAGCTACGTACAGTTTGACGCATCTTCGGCCACTAATAGAGTTCCGATATACGACGGAAAGTTTTGTAAAAACCAAAATGAGCTGCAGTAGGATGGTCATGAAAAGTGGCCAAAACCTCTGCTCTATAAGGAGTTGGAACGACTATCTTCCAATCCGACATTCCAGTAAGGGCATCCATGGAACTTAAGACATGTTTATACAAAACACCATGTTTAACTTTAAAATCAGGAAATTTACCTGGTACATTCTGTACATCATACAACATTTTTCGATACCAGTCATCTGGTTGCAAGGAAGATAAATCTAACAAATTATAATGTGTGCCAATTTTAAAATCCACCTAGCCAAACGAGGAGATGGGTTCTTCCTATTCTGTAACCACACCAAACTACTATGGTCAGTTATGACCGTGAAAGAACGACCCTCAAGAAAATATCTGAAATGTTCAATACCAGTAATTATAGCTAGCAACTCTTTTTCAGTTGTAGTATAATTTTTCTGTGCTTTATTTAATTTCTTGCTTGTATAAGCTATAGGGTGTTCTTCTCCATCTACCATTTGATAGAGTACACCTCCAGATGCAGTGTTAGAACAATCTGTCATCAGATAAAAAGGCTTAGTAAAATCTGGGGCTACCATAACAGGAGAATTTGTGAGAGCCTCCTTGATTTTAATGAAAGCTTCATTAGCCTCAGGAGTCCACACAATATTTTGTCCCTTTTACCGATTTTGAAGTAAATCTGTGATAGGAGACAACAAGGTCGAATAAGACTTAACAAACTTCTTATAATAACCAACCATTCCTAACAATCGACGGACCTGAGTGGTATTTTTAGGCACAGGAAAATCCCGAATCGCTGACATCTTATCAGGATCAGTACGAAGACCCTGAGAATCTACAACATATCCTAAAAACTTAATAGAGTCACGACAAAAGCTGCTTTTATCCAAATTAATAGTCAAATTTGCGTCTTTTAAACGCTGAAACAACTGCTGCAATACAGAGATATGAGTTTCGAAATCAGGAGTAATGACAAGAATGTCATCAAGATAGTATTGACAAAATGGGTCTAAAGCAGGACCTATTACCAAATCCATTAATCGACACATAGTCTGAGGAGCAGACACAAGACCAAAAGGCATTGTAGTGAACTGATACAATCCTTTGCCATTTACTGCAAAGGCAGTAAGCTTTTTACTCTCCTCGCTGAGAGGAATCTGTAAAAACGCCTTCTTTAAGTCGATAGATGAAATAAATTTTGCATTCTGTAATTTACTTAGGATGATATCTATACGAGGTATTGGATAAGCATCTCTGTTCATAGTTATACCGTTAAGTTTACGTCCGTCAAAACAGACACGAAAAGTCCCATCTTTCTTTTTTGTCAGCCACAGAGGGCTACAAAAAGAAGAAGTACTGGGCTCAATAATACCTAACTTAAGCATTTCATCTACCTCCTTTACTAGACTTTCATGCCAGGCTTGAGGCAAAGGATATTGATATTGCCTGAAGGGCTTAGACGAACCAACATCAATGTGATGTTCGATGAGATGAGTTCGACCTAACTGATTTTTCGATGAGATAGAAGAGAATGATGTGATGACACTATTTAACTGCTCTAATTCCTGAGCATTAAGTCGACTCATATCTTTAACAGCATTGACACAAGAGATATTAAAAGAAGACACAGATAAGGAAAATTCAGTAAAATTTAATTCACTATTAAAAGTTTTCAGAAAATCCATAGCTAGGATGACTGAATTCTTAACTGAAGGAATAACAAAGAATGTAATCATTCTTTTACAAAAACTAACAGAAATCTCAGTAGTGAATTGACCTAAAATTGGTTGAACTTGACCATCAGCTGTAGTTACTTGCAAACTTTGATCTATTCCTATATTTACATTTGAATTCTGGAGAAATTCCAGACCTAGAGAACCTAAAAGAGAGATATTAGAACCTGTGTCCAGTAAAGCTAAACAAGAATGTCCTAAGATAGATATTTCAAGATATGGACGATTATCCTTGTTTTTTCGAACTAACAATGAGTTTATATCTAAATCAACAAACGAAGACAAGAGATTACTTGAAGAAACTACAGAAGAATCACGGTGTTCATGCTCAACTAACGTTGTCCTCTCTTCGGTTGGTATTTGCCGTTCTGTGGTCTTTTGTCTTTCGGTAGAGCGTGAGATGTTTGGCTTGTGGAAGCTTGGGCATCCAGACTCGAGAAACTGGTTCCTTGGTTTTGAGGAGTTTGGACAGTGTTTGTATTCCCTGTATTTTGACGAGGAGTAGGAGCCAGGGCCAACCCACCCCTTCTGTCGTTTCCCGAACAGAATTCACACTCAAATTTACGGACACCTTGACGTCCACAACCATAACAGAACCGAATTCTAGGCTCAGGACATTCGTAATACCCATGTCCTGGCTGACAACAATTCCAACAGGTAAGCTTCGAATTAAAAGAAGAGACATTACCAGACCGAGAATAGTTAGGCCTACCAGAATAGGATGAGTCATTATTTCTGAAATTTCTACTATTACTAGACCGTGAATAATTGGGCCTATCAGAATAAGATGAGTCATTATTTCTGAAATTCTGATGAATAGGGACTCTAGACACGTTGTCAGAAGACCATGACAAAACTTTCTCTAACTTCTTACACTTTTCCGTTAAGTCAGCAATTAAAGAAATATCTGTAAGTGCCAGACTAGAATGATACGATGGCCACAAATTTTTTCTAATGATCCTTATGATATGTGACTCAGACAGGAGTCTCCAACCGTTTACACAAACTAACAATCTCATTTACAAATATAGTTACCTTCTCCTGCGGAGCTTGTTTTCGAGACTTAATTTCATCAAGAAGATTGTCCTCATAGTTATATGGAAGAAAATCTGACCTAAGTTTGGCAACTAACTCTTGCCATGAAGCAAAACTACCTCGGTTATTGAGATACCAAGTGAAGGCTGAATCCTTAAATAAATCGGCAGCAGAAGAGTAACACTCTTCCTCGCTGTTACCACGCGCTATACGCAGATATTCTACCTTCTCTAAGAAACTAACAACATTTTCAGTATCTTGACCTGAAAAATGGACACCCCATTTATGAATAGGAGCAGACTTAACAAAGGGAAATGAATTTACTAAAACACTAGCATTATGAGGAGTAGAATGTGCCTGTGGAATCACTTTACAATCAAGTTCACCTTCCAGAATCAGAACCCTGAAATTAAGAGACCTCTTCACTTCCTCCTCTTCCTCTGTTGTAGCTTCTAACAGATGGACTCTAGCTGCAACATGACCTAAGCGAGAAGTATAGCGAGCATAGGCAGTATCACTAGGAGAACCAACAAAAGAATCAATTTTGACCACCAGATCTGCAAGTGTAACCTCTATTTCAGCAATCTCGTCCTTAAAATTAAGATGGGAAGCTGACAGAACAGCATAACTCCGATTTGCTGCAGCTTGCTTCAATGCACCACGCAACACTACCCTTTTCCTTTCCACCGTTGTCAAAGATGGATCGTTTAAGTGACGGACTCTCAACTCGTACTCTAATTCTGGACCTAACAGATGCTCTACCTTGAAAGCAGACATTTTATACAACTGGGAAATATACCAGAAAATATATGAGAACTATGATAAAATAGATAAAGTCTAACTTACTCTATGTTTCCAGGTTATTATTATAATTGAATTATTTTACCAGTAATGTTTGCTTGTTTATCCAGTCGTGAACTCAGATGCAAGGTACGGCTACAATCCCTGAGAAACCTAGAAATTTCAAAAAATGTTACTTCCAGACAGTGGTGAATTACTTTGGTGCTACTCCGGACTTTTATAGTGTTAAGATAGTTAAATTTAAAATATTTAAATAATTTTCCCTTTTTAATATATACTTATGTTATTTATTATTAATCCAATATGGATATTTAGTTAATCAAAAAAAAATAAAGCAATTTATTCAGTCTACCCACAATATAGCAAAACAAGGGTACTACGGGTATATTTAATAGATAATGTAGATAAACTAAATATTGAAATACAAAAACCAATGTTGCAGTTAGGAAACCAAGAGTTAAAGAACACGGCTGAAAATTAAAATACAACACCAAAGGTACACAACCAGAAATTAAAGTGGGAGAAAAAAAACCAAAGATATAAAGCCAAAAGTACGTGCAAAAAAAAGAGGCCCCACGTTTGGGTCTAGCCAATTGAAACCTAACTAAAGTTTAGGGGGTGGTATATGGAGAAGGAGATGATAAATTAGAGAAGAACTAGCAAAGAAGTTATAATAAAAAGAATGGCTTAGCTCAAAAGAACACAGAGACACAAAACCTCAAGCACGAATTCGGGCTAGCCTCACTACACTAGAATTTGGCTTTGAGATAAGGGGAAAAGAGATCTTTTTATCCAAAAGAATACAATATAATAATGCACCGGAGAATCTGGAACTATAAAAGGGGTAAGATAAGAGAATATACGGAGATTCCTAGGAAAATACTGAAATGGGCGCCAGCTAATTTCTGAAGGAAATTAACGAAAAAAATAAATAAAGTTATGAACAACAAGGAATAAAGTACTATTGATTTAATACCCTGTAGTAATGTTTAAAAACCGAAAAGACACTATTGACCTTGTTCTGCTATATTATAACTGTAAGCAGGAACTGAAATAAAAGCAAAACTACTTGTAACAAATATATTTATAATATTAACAACTAACAAAACTCACCTATATCTATATATAGAAAATATAATTACAGTAGTGGGGCTACGGTATGCGAGGACCAAAAAGCCACGACAAAATGAAGGACCCCCACTACTGGGCCAAACAAAAATGTGTATTAGTAAATGTATAATCTAAGTCCATATATATATAATTTTTAAAAAACCTGATACATAAATTTCTTCCCTTCCCTTTTAAAACCCGCTATACAAAAATCATGAACCCCTTCCCTATCAATGAATCTAGTTTAATTAATTAATAACTATTTACCTAACTTTTTATAGCTGATACAAAAACTGTAATAAGTACCAACCTTGGTATATGCATATACAAAGTTGTAAATTACAAGAAAAACCTTAACCCTGAGAAACTTGTTGTTAATGTCTGTCACAACACTACAGCTGTCCTGGTTAGGTCCCCTTAAGACTCCGAAAAAAACGAATGACGAAGAACGCTGTGGTTCTGGAGACAATCGGTTCCTGGTTACCAATGGGTTGAAGTAGGTGTTTGGTTAAATTACTTCTAATATTAAACGTTATCCTAATCGGGCGAAATCTACAAAAAATAACATTTGGAGAAACATCAAGGCACCCAAAGATGACTGTCAACACATACTCTTACATCGAATTTCCACAATAAACAAACATTTTATTTTATCAGCTGACTGTCATCCTGTCTATTTATTGCGTCTGCGCATTTAAAGAATATCTAGTAAATTAGGCATGAAAGTTTTTATACCGAGTAGGTATACAAAAAAACAGAAAAACTAATTAGGTGTCCGATAAATTTATGATCTAGGCTCAAGGCCACATGATACATATGAGAAAACTCGGATTTTACACATTTAATATTTCAAAAGACAATGAAAATATCAATAAAATGATAGGCCTATAAAACTAAATGATTTAATTGCTCACCTGGGTTTTAAATAATTATTTCAGTAGATTTGGAAGCCGGGTTTTAAATATTCATTTCTGCAGATTTGGAAGCCGGTTTTTTCCAATCAAGATTTTTATCATTTGTTCCAATTTCTCCCTTGATGTTTGGGGAAAACATTAAATCCAATCCCAGATTTTCTACCCGATTTTAAGACAAAAAAAAAAATGCCGGTTAAGGCTTGGAGAAATACACCTCTCTGTGTGAGTTGTTGGCCAAAACTGACTTTAGCCGAGCACCTCTTGACCTGTAGTTTGCGCATCGTCTCGTCTATTGCCCATAAACGTTTCATAAACGGGATTCTGAGGGTTTTTAGGATTTTAATAATAAATTATATTAATTAATTATATGTTAGCAGTTGTGACTGCTACACGACACCATACTGAGTCTCCACAAATTACTCAAAAATAATATTTTATTTTTGTAATTTTTTTTAAATAAATTATTTGATTTACCTATCTCAAGTTCATGATTATTTAGAACTTTGTATTAGGCATAAATATGTATCTTTTGAATTTAATGTACACGTTTTTCTGTTTGCAGCATAAAGTGCCGTCGCGTGATTTTTAAAAGCAAGTTCGCCCGAGAGTTAATATTAAATAGGTTAAATTTGCTGATCATAACAGTAACATTACATTTGAGTAGTACATTTGCAGTTATCTTATAGTAATTTTACCTCGTTTGATGAGGGTTATAACTTCTTACCGTATTTAAATCGGCAGATTTACACAAACATTTTTGTAGTGTCAAAACCAAAAATTTTACTATAGTCATGTCTCAAAGGGTATATAATATATCTCTTAAATTCTTCAATTTAATTATCGACAATTTAAACCATTCGACATTGAAGCCCCACGTCTTTATCCTCGTAAAATATTAATACTTCTTGTATATCATATAACCCAATATTTATGTCCATACATCAAATACAAGCGCTGTATTCATGGAAAAGTTTAAGCGAGTTAAAGTTAACTCCAAAACTATCAGCTACATGCATTAGTATGATCGATGAGATACGTAAAAAACAAGAAACATGGGCTCTGAAATTTAATCATATCGGGATATTCAATTGTAAAAATGTATGTATAATATATCTCTTATTTAGGCGAAAAGTATACCGTAGTCTAATGTATTTTGTAAAAATACTTAAACAGTGATAGTAGACTTTGCTATAATTATTTTTAAGTTTTTTTGCCTCCATAAGTGTTGGTAACTACTAGAAAAAGCTTATACTAATTAAACAGTGTTCGAACGTAGCGAAAGCATTTTAAAATAATTTGCTTATTTACTTATTTAATTTTTAGCCGAGTGAGATGACAGTGACAGTAATGAAAGCGATAGCGATGATAGAGAAGATGAGGATGATGTTAATATGCAGTAAGTAAATTATGTGATATTGTGCAAATCGGCGGACACAAAGTGCTAAATCCGAAAAGTCTGTAAATAACAGCCCGGAAAAAGGCAAAAGTGAAAATTAGATAATAGTGATAATATATATATATATATATATATATATATATATATATATATATATATATATATATATATATATATATATATATATATATTTAAATATATATATATATATATATATATATATATATATATTTAAATATATATATATTGTTATGATGTATTGTTTGTTTGAATGATGAGCAATGAGTATTTTAATAATATAGGGTTTTTATCGCGGTTCTCAAAGAATTAGTTTGTAAGTACTTTTTAAATTATCTTTATTATAACTATTATGAAACACACATATATATCTAACCTAGCCAATGTAAATTTAAAATAAACTATCTTTAAATTGATATCATATAAAACTAATTAAATTCTATAAACAATGTAAAATTTAAACAAACTATCTTCAAAATTGAAATTGTTATGACACTAACTAAATTATATTAACAAAATTTTGTACCTTTCTTTCACTGAATGCCTAAATGAACTGTTTTCCACTATATAGATTCTAATCACCACTAAATTTCTTCGTACTTCGGTAATCCTTGTTTTTGTGAAATTACTTTTTCCAATTATCAGCTTCTACCAATTTAAGATATATTTTTCTTCACCAGCATTTATAAACCACCAAGCAAACCAGCAAAACAGCATTTATATTTATTCTTCTTTTCAATATACCAATATCCAATTATTATAAGTTGATTTATACTATTACTTTTTTAATCTTCAATAATTATTTGTGTATACTTATAAATGTGCATTAAAATATATGCATAATTTTTAATCTTCATTTAACTCACTATATTAAACAATTGGACTATTTGTAACTGAATGGACTGGACCTACTTTCTTACTAAAACTTTTCTGACTGCACTATCTTGAAAATTCTGAACAATTGACTTCACTAACTTACTAAGTCTATCTTCTACTAACTTTCATAATAAACTGGCCATAGTAACTGTAACTCATAACTGATCCCTTCTAATCCAAATCACCGGGTATTTATATCTTTTTTTCTGTTCTAGAATCATCTGGCAATAAATCATGTTCCATTTGTTCTATTACTTCTATATAGATGTTCTCGAAAAAAATATATGTTCGTTCCACAGACATAACCATTATTTCGAGAATGTTCGACCGTAAACAATGGTCAAATTCTGCATTCTGGAGAATTCGTTAATGTTCTATTGATAATTTTGTTTACATTTAGGCTTTTCAGATCAGAATAAACACTTAAATCAGTAAATATATATAAATTAAACATTTTAAACTAACATTATTATTATAACCCCACTTTATATTCCTAATTATTTAAAATGTCACTTGGAGAGTATGTAGATCTGTCTGTCATTCACATGTATAGTTGGTTGCCTATGCACATGGCTCACTTATATATATTTACAACATTAAAATACAACTTTTTACAATTATTATATGCCAACTCATTAAAAACGCCCTCACATAAACAATTTTTATCAAATTCTCTAGTATCCAACTCACTAAAATAACCAAATACCTGCCACATCCAAAATTATCTAGTATATAACTTATGAATTACCCTCTTTAAACACCTTTATTTCTCCCACATCATATCAATATATATATATATATATATATATATATATATATATATATATATATATATATATATATATATATATATATATATATATACACTCACTAAACGAGAGGAAACGCTGTTAGCCACATTCGAAAGAAAAATCTTGCGACACATTATATAAGAGCACAAAAGAAAACGGAATACGGCGAAGCTGATACAACTCTGAACTATACAAAATATACCAGGATCCTGATATTATAACATTCAATAAAATAGGGCGGCTGCGTTGGATAGGACGTGTATAAAGAATGGATTAGAATAAATAGAAAATAATATAACAACCTTAAAAATAAAAAACTGGAGAAAAAAAGCACGAAACATATCAGAATGGAGAAGAATCCTGGAACAGGCCAAGACCCAAAAGGGTTGTCGAGCCAGTGATGATGATGATATATATTATATATATATATATATATATATATATATATATATATATATATATATATATATATATATATATATATATATGGAACGCATAGTGTATAAATGAATGGACACTACATAGAAAAAAGAATGAAATAACCACATCAGCAGAAATGGAGTGACAACCTTTCATAGAGATATCAATCTGCCAATGAATAAGCATGATTGCTTATAAAGAGGAAGAAGAATAAGAAGATAAAATATAACTTTGATACGCCAAAATTTATTGGGACACCCTGTATATTTCAAAATAATTTTAAAATGTAGCTTTTATCAACTTACAAACTAATAATTTAAAATTTTTTAAATTTTTTTACTCTTTGGCTGTAATCTTCCGTTCCGTTAGTGGTGATTCACCTTGTATACAAGGAAAAATTTTTATGTATGTAATTGTTACTATTACTTACATGAAAATAAAATTACTGCACTTGTCTTTTTTTTTAGTTACATCTTATCTAAAGCGTTTATAAATATGTAATAATGTTAAACAATAATAAAATTTGACTATTTTTATTATCCTATAATAATTACATACCTATATCTGTCAATTAAAGAAACAAGTATTTATAATGCATTAACTACAACTACACAGTGCTGAATACAGCTCTGATTAGAAAGAATCATATATCGACAATCTAATAACAACACTTGCCTGAGAGTTTAGGCAACACTAATATCCATAAGCTCAATGTTATTTTCTTAACTTGAAACAAAGTATAGTGAAATAATTACTTAACCTTTAACAAATCTCAATAGTATTTTTTCAATCGGGATATTCCCAATTTTAATTAAATATTCCAAAATTTTTCCAATTTTTAAAAAGGGCGATCGTTACCTTGTCGACAATTTATAGACCAATTTCTATCGTTTTGATATTCAGTAAAATAATCGAAAAAAATCTGAAGAAGCGTCTAATATCGCAGTTCGAAACAAATAACTTTTTTACTAGTTCGCAATATGGGTTTAGAAAGGATCGTTCCACAACACATGCACTTTTAGATGTGATGAGTGCCATAGTTGATGGCCTTGAGAACCATACTCACTCTGCCATAACGCTGTGTGATCTTTCAAAGGCCTTTGACTGTGTTTCTCATGATATTTGGCTAAATAACTACATTTTTATGGTATAAGAGGTACTCCTTTGGAACTAATTTCATCGTATCTAAAGGATAGATACCAAGCAGTTAAGTACGGAAGTTGTCTCTCTGAATTTAAGCAGATAAAGCATGGAGTTCCACAAGGATCAGTTCTGGGCCCTTTAATATTTATAATATATGTTAATGACTTGTCCAATTTCATGGCTCTATTTAAAACAGTTTTGTTTGCAGATGACACTACTTTTGTTTTTTCTGATAGAAATCGTTTCGTTTTAGAAACCCCGTCTGAGTATGTAAATTCTAATACTCAATCATGGTTATTAGCAAATAAACTTAAACTAAATGATAAAAAAATTAAAAATTTTATTATTTCGTCTATCTTCGATGTGAGTATTGAAAAAAATTATGTCAAATTGTTAGGCATAACTGTTGACAACACATTGACTTGGTATAACCATATTGACCATCTCAAAGGTAAACTTTCTAGTACCTTATTTTTACTCAGACAACTAAAACTTGTTACAAGTGTTGATACCTTAAAAATAACGTACTTTCCTCTTTTTAATTCATTTTTAAATGGTGTTATTATGTGGGAGAACTCTTGCAATGTCCTAACAATATTTAAATTGCAAAAAAAGCAATAAGAATAATTGCAAAAGTTAGCTACTTGGAATCTTATAAACCGTTGTTTATTAAATATAAGATAATGCCCTTGCCAACATTATGACTATACAGCGTTAATGTAGAAATACATAAAAACTCTGCTACTTTAATTACACACTCTGACTTACAGAACTATAGCACAAGAGGTGCAAATAACATCAGAACAGTTAAGTATCGTTTAAGTAAATCACAAAAAAAACTCAATTGACTATAATATATTATACAATGTCCTACCTAAGGATTTAAAACAACTTTCTATGAAAAAATTGAAAGTAAGTCTGAAAAGATACCTTTTGAGCTTTGCTTTTTACTCTGCCAGTGCATACTGTGATCACTTCAAGGTAGTTACATGAACATGAATATACTCACTATATTGGTATATGCCTTATTTTGTATATTTTTTAATATTTTGTATAATCTGCTATTGTATTTTGTGTATGTTATATATTACCTTTTTTACTTATACATCTAATTGACTAGCGGCAAACAAATGTTAAATTTGTAAACGTAGTTAAATAAATCTTGAATCCTAGACAAACTAGGAGTTTACATGCATTAAACTCTACCTAAAATATTAATATATTCCAGTAAAACAAAGCAAAAAAAGAGTAAATATTTATACACTATAGGTCAGCAAATTTTTGGGTTTCAAATGGTCTCCGGCTGTCTACAATAAATAATAAAGACTCCTGCGTCGAATAACATATCTTAGTAATCCAGCAATAGCAGCAACAAACCCCTCACAATCTTCACATATTACATTTATAAGAGGTGCATCTACACAAGTTAGCCTCGATTGACATCGTAAACCTCAAAAGGATGACGTAAAATATCTGATTATTCATTTGGATAAACTGTTCACATTGACTAAACATATATGGACGAAAAACTACAACTAGGAATTTAATACACAAAACTTTACTAGATGCTGTCAAAAAACTCACACCTATCTAGCTGCTGATATACAAAGTAAAAATAAAATCTGTTTGGTCATATGGTTCGCAGCTTTGTGATCAGCTAGCAAATCTAAAGTTATGGAAATACAAAGATTTCAATCTATAACTCTAAGAACAATTGTTAGTGCCCCTTAGTGTATCCAGAATAATGGCTTATATAGAGATCTGCAGGTACTAACAGTTTAAACAATTCAAAAGAATTTCTGAACAATATCAAAACAGGTTGTGCGTTTATCCCAACACCCTGGCATATAATGTCCTCAACAACCAACGAAAGAAAAGATTAAAGAAATATGATCATTTGGATCTGCCTAACCGTTTCTGACAGGGCCTACAATAGTGGAAGCTACGGCTACAATAGCGCCCAGCTATTATGATCTATGCTGCTTTTAGTATTCGTATTCGCGTATCTGTTTATGTGCGCATCCTACCGGTAAACAAGCCAATATTTGTGTTCTAATGCTTTCCTCACTGGACCTTACATCTCTCTGACATTGTAAAGATAAACAAGTTTACTTATTGTTTCTATTGTGAAACTGATTTTAAAAAATCTTAAAGATTATAAAAAAAAAACTCCTACGTTGATTGTTATAAAGATAAAACGACAGAAACTTTTAAGGAATAGTCGTTTTAAAATAGTCTTATACCTAACATTTCTCAGAATAGTGTTATACTAATAAACAATGAAAGTTATCATATCACTATGGCCAATTAAGTAAAACTCTAAAGAATAAAAATGCAGTTCCCCACCCTATTTATTTTTATGCTCATACAATATGTACCAAGTCAGAACTATGGGAGGCAATGTACAAATTAGAAATGCAGACGGAACTCATAGAAGCTACAAAAGCTCTCTATAAAGAAAATAAAGTGTCCATCAAAATGGGAACAACAATCATAGGAGACTTCACCATAACAAAAGGGCTACTGCAGGGTTGTTCAACATCTCTATCCCTATTCAATATATACTTAAAGAAAGCCTTAACTACATGGAAAAGAAAATGCGAAGGCATGGGAGTTGTACCGGTACCGAACGAATACCTATATACTTTAAGCTTTGCAGACAACCAAGTTGTGATTGCACAAGACCAAGACGACCTCAGCTACATGATGAACAAACTGCAAGAAGAATATGCCAAGGCCTAGATATTAACATCGCGAAAACAGAGTACCTATCTACAATTGAAGAAGACATAGTAGATCTACAGATTGATGACAACGTAACAATCAAAGGAAAGGATAAATTCAAATACTTGGGGTTTATAATCACGAAAAAGGCAACAACAGAGGAAAAAATTACACAAAGATTAGGACAATCAACAACAGCAATCCGACAACTTAACTCAGTACGGTGGGATAGACACCTAAATATGAAGACAAAAACACATATTTATAAAACATTAGTGCGAAGTATTATGACATATGGGGCTAAAAATTGGATCATAAATAAGAAAACAGCAGTAGGATAGTAGCAACAGAGATGGAATGCCTGCGAAGATGCTGCAGAGTAACAAGAATGGATAGGAGAAGTAATGACGAAATAAAGCAAAGAACATAAATAGAAGAAGACCTACTAACATATATAGAACAAAAAAGACTAAAGTGGTATGGACATGTAAGAAAAACTAGCGACAGCAGATGGATAAAGAGAATAACCGAATAGAGCCCCATAGGAAGGAGGAAAAGAGGACGACCCCAAAAATCCTGAAGGAACGAAGTAGACGACGCCATGAGTAAGAGAGGCCTAAACGATGGAGAATGGGACAACAGAAAGAGATGGAAACGGTTGAGCGAGTTAAGGGAGTGAATACTGTAGAATCCCTGAATATATATACAATGTTTATTTGAAACAGATTGAAATTAAACGTGAGGTAACAAAATAATTCTACAGTAATAGAGTGTAATATTGTTGTACACTTAATAAAATTATGTATGGATGATAATTCTCCAACTAGAGAAATTAGTTGGTCGGAAAAAAAACTATTTTTATTTTAAAACCTGTCAATTAAGTGTTGTTGTGCATATAGGCATTTTTGTTTGAATGGTATTAAACTATTGCTGCGGATTTGGCACAATCATTATACCAAAAATATATTTATATTATTTTATTTCTTTTTTTTTTGGTATAAACATTTTTACAGTAGGTGACCCGATTTTATAACTTTTTTTATTTAAGAAACACCAATAAGATGCTTAAGAACATTACAGGCTGAAACAATATGATTAATATGTAATTTTTTTTAGCCTAAATTATTATTTAAAACTTAAGACTAAGGACAAACTCACTAGTATCCCGTAGACTGTTAATGTATCACACAAATAATAACATATACCATTACTTGCAGTATACTCTGCTTTTATGGTATATTTGCTCTATTTAATGGTCTTTTTAACAGTATTCGTTTCTAGATCTCTATGGAGATTTCTGTTGCTACAGTAACAAAAATCGTTGAAAATGGTTCTTAGCACTTTCTTTTGGAATCGCTGAATGATGTCAAAATTACTTCTACTCGCATGACCCCACAGCTGGATACCATATATCAATATAAGTTTTAGAATCCGTTTATACAAAAGTATTTGTTGTAGATGGACAGGGTGGATTGTCTTATAAATAACCTGTACATTTTTTGAAACTTGATGTTAAGCTGTCCTTTTTTTATTTTAACATGGGCCTTCATCGTAACCTAGCGTCTAATGTAATATTTAAGTATTCGCATATGATATCTGAGTATTATTTACATTAACAGGACTGTATTGTTTTTTTTTGTTTGTAAAATAAATGTGCACTGACTTAATTTCATTTAATTTAATTCTCCAGCATTTAGTCCATTTCTTAATTCTGTTAACAAGGTTTGTAGTTTTCTCATTGCTTCCTCATAATTTTCACCTACGGCCAACACGGCAGTATTATTTGCACAAATGGCTATTATGTTATGATGTGATGTGATGTGATGTGATGTGATATAATTTTTATATATAATTCAGGTATATCACTTATGTATTAAAATGTATGATAGGACTGGTCCGATCACACTGGATACACATGCATGTGTTACTCCGGCATTGATTTCTTTTAATTCCGAGTAGGCTTCTTCTTGATTAACCGTAAAAATTCTATCTAAAATATATGACTTTAATATATATATATATATATATATATATATATATATATATATATATATATATATACTTGACAAAATTCTGCTTAATTTATATTTAAATACTTCGTGTCATCCTTTACTAAAAGCTTGCGCCACGTCGAGGAAGACACCGCAGCAAACTTTCTTTTCTTTTAGTGACGTCTCTATTATATTCTTTACTTTTTGGACATAGTCGATAGTTGAATAGCTTCTTATATAGCTTCGAGAAATTACATGTATTAAGGAAATTGGCCTGTTCAATGATACTGTATTTGGTCGCTTTCCATATAAGCTCTGCTACTTTCCATATCTTAGCAATATATCTTCCTCAAGAATCAAGAATGAGGCAATTATAAGATATATTAGCTTTACTATGGCTTTTCTATGGAGTTGTTTTATGATTTCTTCAGTAATTAAATCAAACCCAGGTGATTTCCTGGAATTAATGTTTGCTTAAATTTCATTTTCTTACTAGAGTGTGTTATCAGCTTCATGAGCCTGCTCTAAATAGCTTTTTGTCTAGCTTCTGTCAGTTGTGATATAATTTTTTCGTTCTCTTTAATAGTTACTAATTGATTTATTTTTATTGTTTTAAATTTTTTGTTTAAGCTGTTCAGTAAAATTAGTTAGTTTGGTTTTATCAGATAAAGCTCTAGAACACTGTCAGATGCCTCTGAGTTTTATTTTATCCACGATAAGTTTTTTAATTTATTTAGGATAATTATTATAACCTTTAACTCTAGATCAATTCAATTGTGAAAAGTTTCTTTTTCTTTATCAAGTTCATGTTTCGTTTTTAATAAAACCTTCAAATTGATTGTTTCTTGTAAGTGAAGCTGAAAACTCCGCCAATTTGTTAGTCTATTAGTGAGTGAATGAAATGGCTGACATTGAATAACAGTATCACTGACGATGAAAAAAGAATAAAATAATGATAGGAATTCATAACTCATACTTCCTCAATATGTACATAAATAATTAACATAAATATTTCTAGTTATAAAGAAATCAATTAGGTCTGTGATTAGATTCTATAACTGTGACAAAAAAGTTTATTGTGGCATTCGTTTTGATATTCTTTGGTTTCTACTTTGTATATTTATTTACTTGATTTTTAAACTTAAAAATATTAAAACATCGTTTGTCGGTAAGTAATCGATCAATTTAAAACAATAAATAAAAATAGTTGTATAAGTAATGAAAACTCTTTTCAGATTATGGGTCATTTAAACCCTCATCATTTATGATATTTTGAAAACGGTTTCTAACTGGAAATCGAAACGTAAAATAAACTTAATGTAAGAGTTAAATCGTGGCTTATTTCCAACAGAAATAGTAAATTTGAACCCACATCTTATTCGAAAAAGTGGTAGGAGGTTGCACAGGGTTAAAGTTGAAGGATCCAGGGGAAAAACATGATAAGCGCCAATTTATTAATTTTAGTGTTTTACAAAATTATAACGTCTGATACTGGTCCCTGCTAAATGTATAAACTCTATAGGGAAATTAGCTGTTAACTACCACGATTATACCTATTAAAAATATACATACAGGGAAAGAACCAGATAACCGTCAGCCGTCTAGGGAAATCACTTGACAAGTCCATTTGATTGCGTCATTTTTATTTCGTGTTGAATCCTGCCTAAACTGCGGTCAGATAAATTAATTAGTTTATGCGTTGTCACGTTTTTGTAAGGTTGTAAACAATCGTAAGTTGTATTAGGCCTGTTTTGTGTAGCAATTAGAGTTTTGATTTTTCTCATATTGTCAAGCAGAGACCTTCCTGAAGATTTTGGTCAGGTTAGTATTACTATCTGTACACGATAAATCTGTACAGATAGTAACAATACGTCTAAAAAACGAACGAAGTGTGAGCGAATCCATGATGTCAATAAAAAAATTACGTCTGCTGAGCTAGAAACAAGGTGATCCTCGTAATTACAAGAAAATATGCTTTCAGAAAATTGGAAAAAATGAAAGAAAAAGTATAGTAAAGCACATGAATTTAATGAATAGTATCGATAATTTAAATTTGTTTTTAATCGGATTAATTTCTATAATTTCAGTACAACGTAGGCGAACCAAACAAGAAGATGAGGCAGTGCTTAGAGATGCGACATACTACTGCACAGTCTGAGTTTTAACAGATAAAACCAAAACGGAAAAAAAGCTATACATGTGAAAATGCTTTAATGTTTAAAATATATACGGAGTAACTAGAGGTAAACTTGATTACCTCTCGCATGAAAAAACCAGCCAACCTCTTGTATATGCAGGAAGTAGACACAAACTTAGGTCTCATAAACTAAGTGATACAGTTTTAATGCAAGTCCGCGAGCTATAAGTCTTTTAAGGGTCTTAAGATAGGATTTTAAAAAGACCTATCTAACAGAGACCTGGAATATTTTAAAAATGAGATTTGATTTGTAATTTAAATATCTGTTGGTGTGCGTTGATTTTCTGTACACCTGAGTCTCATATCCAATGTCGTTCTTAGAGATTAAAACATCCAGGCAAGTTAGGGTGCTATTATATATTCCATTTTCATGGTAAATGTTATTGTCTCTTCTTTATTGTTTATATCATTTAGGAATGTGTCCAACAACTCTGTAGATATGTAACTGATTGAAAGCCAAGTTTACCCTGTTCAACAGTTCATTATATTTCGCCAATTTTCATTGGCATCATCAGATCAGAGCTACAATCATTTAGAACATGGTAAAATACAATTTGATAACTGTTTGTTATTTATATCTTACTTGATTGAGGTTAACGGCAGTGTGATTTTTAAATAACATCAAGCACAATGGTTTGTGGATGCAATGTGGTTTGCAGCTATGTTCGACATAATATAACATTTAGTTTAAAAGATTTTTTTTTTATTTACAAAATTGCTTCAACCACTAGGGGTTATTAGCATGGTACAATAAATTACATAAATGTAAATAATGTTACACTATATTTTGTGAACTAGTCTTGCATTTTGTAAAAAGTTTATAGTTTTGTCATTATTGAAGCCGTTTAAGCACTCTTTGGATGAAGTGGGTAATCCAGCTTGAAGTCGTTCTAGGGTGTACAAAGGGCAGTCCACTAGCACATGGTACACTGTAGTTACACATCACAACTGTAGCACATGGGAATTTGTTCTTTACTTAGAAGGTAATCGTGTGTTAACTTCGTATGGCCTATACGTAATCTAGAGATGCATACTTGGTCGCTTGAATGGGAGTTTGTATACAGCTACCTCTTGCTTAATGTTTTTCATGGATGTCTCAGAATTGTTCCAGTGTAGTTGCCATTCCTCGCTTATTTTGTTTCTAAAATATTGCTTCAGGTCGCTATGAACGCATTTAGTGAATAATGTTGATTGTGGATTTTCTGCTGCTTCCCTGGCCAACTGATCAGCTTTTTCGTTTCCAGTTATACCACAGTGTGACGGAACCCAAAGAAATTTAACAAATCGGTCGTTTTCTTGACATCTCATTAGTTCTGACTTTATAAGCAATAGAATGGGATGGTTTGTGTATAACTGTTTCATAGAGCTGAGAGCACTTAAAGAGTCAGTTATTATCAAACAGTTTTGTATGTTTTTATTATTTACAAATGTTATTGCTTGCAAAATAGCAAGAAGTTCTGCGGAAAATATGGTTGATCGTAGGGAAAGTGAGAAGAAGTAGTCTTGGTGTAAAGTTGTAAAAGAAGCCCCTACCCCATTGTCGGATTTAGACGCGTCTGTAAAAATGAGGGAGTTATGAGAGCAGTTTAATTTCTCTGCTGCTTTCTTTTTAAATATACTACGTGGTGTGTCATATTTGTTATTGATAGTAAGACTTGTATCACAAATAGGCAGCTGTATTCTCCAAGGAGGTTGATGATTAAGGTTAGTTACATTGTATGTCTCAGGAAAATGTATGTTTAAACTATTTTGTAATTTTTGGATCCGAATATAAAACGGGAGACTTAATCTTTGTGAGGTGTTAAATGTCGATGTGAATCTGTCAGCAAACGTGTTTTTAAATGTCGGTATATGTGGATTGGCTGACAATTAACAGCATACACAAGGCTGAGGTAGTTTCTTCTTAGTTGAAGGGAAGGTTCACCTGATTCACAATATAAACTTTCAATTGGGCTAGTATGATGAGCTCCCAGTGTTATTCTTATTCCTGTATTGTGTATTGGGTCTAGTAATTTAAGTATTGATGCTTTGGCTGAATTATAAGCAACTGCGCCATAATCTAGTTTAGAACGAATTAGAGTTCTGTAGACAGTTATGAGTGTTTGGAAATCAGCTCCCCATTGCTTGTGAGATATGCTTTTCAATAAATTTAGACCATTTTGAGTTGTTTGTCGAAGATGAAAAATATGATCTTTCCAGATTAACCTCTGATCTAGTTTCATTCCTAGGAAGGTAGTTGATTCAACATAAGTAATAGGTAACGAGTATAAGGTGAGATTAGGTGGTAGTATAATATAGTTTTTTGGGCTCTTGCTAAAGAAAATTGCTTTTGTTTTGTTTGGAGATATCTGTAGACCACATCTCTCTGACCAATTTTCTAGTTGATTGATAGCGGCTTGTATATATCTGGTAAGTGTTAGAACATTTTTCCCTCGAGAAAATATGACGAGATCATCAGCATATAAGCGTGCTTTTACTAATGAACTAAAGGATTTAGAGATATCATTAATCGCAATAAGGAACAATACTACGCTTAGTGTAGATCCTTGTGGGATACCATTAATTTGTGTTGTTGGCTCTGAAAAAACATTATCTACACGAACTTTGAACTCACGAAATATTAGAAAATTTTTTATAAACTTAAGGATGTTACCTTTGATTGACCATCTGGATAAGTTTTGTAATATGTCGGCTCTCCAAATTGTATCATACGCATGGGTTATGTCAAAGAAAACTGCTAAACACTCTTGATTGCATCCAAATGCTTCGTGAATTTCGGAATCTATATTAACTAGATTATCTAAAGTAGACCTTGATTTCCTGAAACCACTTTGAATAGGGGTAAGAAGTTGTTTATCTTCTAGATACCACAGTAGTCTATTGCTTACTATTTTTTCCAGAATTTTACATATCGAACATGTTAGCGAGATCGGTCGATAAGACTCCGGGTCTGATTTTCTTCTTCCCTGCTTAAGGACTGGAATAATAATTGACTGGTGTCAACTATCAGGAAACACATTTTTTGTCCAGATAAAATTGTATATTTTTAGAAGGTATTGTTTACCTTCTTCGGGTAATGATTTTAAAAAGGCAACTTTAATATTATCAGGTCCAGGACTGGTATCTTTTGTACAGTTTAATGAATATAGTAACTCGTCCATTGAGAGTTCGTCGTTAAGAGGAGAATTAGTATGATCTTCTAAATCTATATAAGTGTTCTCTAAATTTTGTTTGTGTATTATGGAATTTGTAGAGATAATGTTATTGCTGGAGTGTCTTTGATACGTATCAGCAAGTATAGCAGTTATCTGTTCTTTCGTCGAGCAAGTAAGATTGTTATGTTCTAGATAATGGATTGTATTGAAGGATTTTTTTCCATTCATTTTATTAATCATTTGCCAAACTTCGGAAATAGGAGTAGATGAATTTAAGGACGAGACATACGCTTTCCATGCTTCTTTTCTACTTTTCTTCAATATATATCTACAGTAGGCTCGCTTTTGCTTAAATTCGAGTTGGTTTTGGAGTGTGGGGAATTTTTTAAATTTGTAAAAAGTTCTTTTTGACTCTCTGATTGCCATCTTACATTCCTGGTTCCACCAAGGAACTGGAGGATATTTTTTTGGAAAATTTATAAAACCTACAGACAATTCTGCAGCTGTTGTTATAAGCTGAATAAAATTTGAAACTATAGAATTAATATTTGCACGGTCATCACTAGGAGGACTTAGCTCTTATATGGATCGAGATATTAAAGAAGAATATAAAGACCAGTCGGCATTCTTTAGATGCCATTTATTAGACGGAGCGGAAGAGGGAGCTGTATTGTTATTCGTTATTAATATTGGGAAGTGGTCACTTCCATGTAGATGAGATGTGACTTGCCAAGACAGTCCAGGTTGTAAAACTGGGTCACATAAAGTTAAATCAATTGCTGAACCACCACCTGTAGAGACATTAAATCTCGTAAAACTACCATCATTAAGTAAGTTGAGATTAAGTTTAGTTATAATTTGTTCGATTTTACGCCCTAAACTATCGGATTTATTTGATCCCCATAGAACATGATGTGAATTGAAGTCACCTAAAATAATTCGTGGTTGAGGAATTTGATTAAAAAGGTCTAATAGTTCGCAAGCTGAAGGATCAGTACCAGGAGGAATGTATATATTGCAGATGTTTATTTTTTGAGGTCCTTTCAAAGTTATTGCTGTAGCCTCTAATTGTGTATTTAAATCAATTATTTCTGAATCATATTGGTTATGTACATAAATAGCTGTCCCTCCACTAGCCTGGTTTGCTTTAAGTCTATTTTTAATATAATGGTGTGTAGTTTTTTAGTTTGTAAAATTTCTGCTGTTTAAAGTGTGTCTCTTGTAGACATATTATGGACGGTATGAATTTGGACATTAGTAATTTAAATTCTTCTAGACGGGTGTAAAACCCGTTCAGATTCCACTGAATTATGGACTTGAATTTTTAATTAATAGGTGTATCACTGCAATCAGTAGAGGAATAGTCATCCTGTAGTTTACAAAGTTTCTTCCTTAGTCTTGTACATCGTGTTTTCAAGTATCTTTGTGATAGCACTGGGTGAAGTTTTTTTAGGAGATCTATTAATCCTTCGATATCTTCCGTGTATGTTTTAGCAATACTAAGCGGATCTGCAACTCCATGGGTGTTTTCAAGTAAATCTATTATCTCTTCTTGGCTTAAACAGCTACTGTTTGACTTATTTTGGAAAAAATCAACTGTACAGTTAGTAAGATCTTCAGCTAAGTTATGGTGGGTTTGGACGTCTGTTTTTGTTCTTTTATGTTTTTTATTGGGTTCTTTAAAAGGATTTCCACCCTCCGGTTCAGGAGAATTTGTTATATCAGAAGCATTTCTTTTAGGTGTTTGTACTTTTGTTTGAGTTTTTATTTTAGTTTCATTTATTTTACCCGGTACCGTTTCCATTGTTTGGGAGTTATCGAAAGAGGTAGAGTTTTTTGGTGTAGGTGAAGTGATGGTTTCAGTAGGTTGTGGATTACAGATTTGTTTGGTAAGTACGGGAGAATGTACTGTAGTTTGAGCTGTATTTTGTTGTGAACTAACAGTCTGGTCACATTGTGATTGAGAAATGTGTGTTGTATTGTCATCGGTGGATTGATTATTATGATTTGGGCATCGAGATGCTAAATGATCAGTTTGTTTACAAATAAAGCACGTTTGTTTTTCTAGTGAGAGAAATATTCGATAGTTCGATTGATCATGGTTAATTAGTATTGAATCGGGGATATTTTCAAGATTTGTAGGGGCTATAAAAGTAAAACGTCGAAAACTAATGATATGTCTAAAACTAGGATTTGATGTTCCGATCCGTAAAAATCTATTGGTGTTATTTGATAGATTCCCATCTTTTTGAGTTCATTTTCTATTACATTATGTGGTATAGAAGGAGATACATTAGAAATAATTAGTTTTTCGTTTGGAGTAATTAGTTTTCTAGCTTGGATACGATGTTGGTTTACTATTATTATCCCGTTGTCTGTTTCCAAAAATTTTTGAACAATATTTTCCGAAGTGAAGTAGATGCATATACGATCATTAACAATTCTGGATATTGCAAGTATATTTTTGGGGTCAACTAAGTTACAGGCTAAGTTGGGGCTACAGCATTCAGGTAATCCTCGATTTTTGAATTTGGAACTGTATTTACTACAATTGCTTGTTTTTTGGAAGGAAATATGTTGGTAGGTTCATTTAAAACTGTTGAATATAACTTTTGTGCAGTAGTATCATTTTTGGGGATTTCTTGTTGTGAAAAAACATTTGATGATGAAGCTTGGTTCCTGTTGATATACGGAACCTGAGTACGGTCCTCGCACCAATACGAAATCATTGATAATAACTCGATGTAATTAAATAAATTAAATTACTTACAGTTAATGACCAAAAATATCAACAACAAATAATTATTGTCAATAATTTACACTTTACTACACTTTTGGCTTTCAATGTTTTTAAACAAAACCACAAAAACTAGGTGCGATTAAGGTAATTAGGTGTTGCTTCGTTGAACGCTCGAAGTCGAATCTCAATCGCGGAAATTGTCAAATCAGTTTAAAAGGTTGTATAATTTACTTTAACATTTAAAATATAAACACAAACATAACTCAAATTAAAAACAAAACAAACACAAAAACGTATAGTTGAGCGACTGTCATTAAGGTTAAGTACCAGAAATGTCTTGTCTTGTTGTATTGATGGCTTTGCTGCAAGGCAATTGCCAGCCCGATTTGTGTGAGACCCCACTTTGTCTGGCTCTGGGCCATGCAGGAATCTCTGAAAACTTCACTGAACTACAGCTTTTCTCGTGGTAGCGCTTTTCTTGTTTCTATATAGCTTATAACTTCGCTATTATTGTATCGGCTTTCTGATCTACGACAATAATATTGGAGGACAAATTAATATTACAACAAATGGAATAAGAGGCCAACACCAAAGCACTAAAACAGGCAGGATTATAGGATATATCGGGGAAATTGGAAAGTTGAGCTTCAGAGTTTGATTTTATTAATGTTAATGAAACGCATGATTATCTCTATAGTTTCATCTTCCGGAGAGGATAGAAGGTCAGTCATGGATAATGGTGATACCTTCTTTTTTGATACAAAGTACTTATATAAGTCCAAATTAGGAATATAGTTAATAGGGCACTCGAAAAATATGTGATTCAGGTTTTCTATCATGCCGCATTCACAGGCAGGGTCATCTTTTATATTAATTTTGAAAAGATGGGCATTAGTCAGGCAATGACCTGTACGCATTCTAATTATAGTTGTGATGTGTCTCCTATCTTTATAATTTAAATTGCCATACCATGTCTTATCGGTGAATGTTGATTGAACTCTAGCATACCCACGATGTCTGGATGAGACTAAGATTCTCCATTTATCTTTAAAAATGTTTAAAATATCCTGTTTTAAGAAATTTAAAATGTCTTTTATGTCATATACCATTTTTCTGGGAATATTAAGATCTGTTCCAATTTTGGCCAAAGTATCTGCCTCTGAATTCCCAGGTATACCTGATTGACCCGGTATCCAGGATAATTGGATATTATAACCATTCATGTAGATGCAGCAATTAGCCTTTTTGTCGTAAGAACCCAATATTCAGAATTTGTTGCAAAAGAAGGATTACAGAGTTTTGTTATAGCCCCCTGTGAATCTGAGAAAATTATCACATTTTTAATTTTTTTATTAATGGCAGTTTTTACTGCATCATGTATGGCAATTATTTCTGCTTTGTAAATACTTAAATGGTTGGGAAGACGTGACGAAAATTTATAATTTAGGGATGGAATGAATATACCAAAACCAACTCTGTTGTCCCTCTTTGACGCATCAGAAAAAATGAAAGTATACTGAGATTTTAGACTATTAGTTTTGGCCTCAAAATTAATTCTTGACATAATGTCTCCTTTTTTACAATTACAGTTAAAAGACTTTAAAGGTTTATTGAGTATATGAAAATCAATTTCGTAACATGGAAAATTTGAACCTCTATATATTAACTTTAAATAGGGCCTATACTGTTGAAGTGCTTCCACTAGGTATGGTATTTTGTCTTTATTCCAATACTCCGGTCTATGGATTATTTTTAATAGAAAGTTGTTGATAAATTGAATAGTTGGATGATTTGTTACAACTAAGAATTTTGAAATTAATTTAAGGGCCAGTAGTTTTCTTCTATGTTCCAGATCTAATATAGATGCTTCGGCTAAAAGAGCAGCCCTGGGTGTGGAACGTATACATCCCATACATATACGCAATCCCTCATAAAACACCACATCCAATTTACTGAGAGCGGCCTTAGAACATGGTCTAAGAAACATTGATCCAAAATCAAGATGTGATTGGACTAGAGCAGAGAAGGCGATCAAAAGTGTGTTTGGATCTGCACCCCACCATACCCTACACAGTGCTCTTAATACATTTAGTGATTTTTTTGCTTTAATTGAAATGTTAGTAATGTGTGGTGACCATTTCATGTTTTCTTGCAGTATAATACCCAAATATTTAACCTCTTTTTTAAAGGCAATGATTGCATTATTAATATGTACGGGGGGTGGGATGGTATGTTTCCTCCCTCTAGTGAACCATACTGCCTCACATTTATCCATGGAAAGTGACAAACTGTGTTCACTAAGGTGTGCATTTATGTGCTTTAAAGCATTATTGATATTATTTACCATGGCTGCTACACTTTTTCCTCTGATCATAACTGCCAAATCATCAGCATACCCTATGATAGATGCTTCTCCCAAATTTAAATCAAAAATATCCCTTAAGTAAATATTGAATAAAATAGTACTCAGAGGGGAGCCCTGTGGTATACCCGAGGTTGTTGGTACAGGACCCAGGAAGGAGCCGTCATTACCCCTACAATATAGTGATCGTTCTGTCAGAAGATTGAGAATTACGTTACACATTCGGATAGGCACTTCTAAGTTTTTGAGTTTACTATAGAGTTTATATATGTCAACATTATCGTATGCAGCTTTTATGTCTAAAAAAATTACGATGACTGACTCAGAGGATTGAAATGCAAGGTTAATGTAAGATGTGATGAATGTTATGTTGTCATATATACCTCTTCCTTTACGAAATCCAGTCTGATTATTTGAAAATTTTAAATTATGTTCCAATTGCCAGTCTAATCGATTCTTGATCATTATTTCTAGAATTTTGGCTCCACATGAAGACAGGACAATTGGTCTATAATTTTCTGGATTTGTCGGATCCCTATTTTTTTTTAAAAAACTAATAATATTAAATGTTTTCCATACGGCTGGTATTTCTCCACCCATTAAAATTTTATTATAACTATTAATAAGAATTTGTTTAGCTTTGAAAGGTAAAAATTGAAACATTTCATAAGATATATCATCCATACCAGGGGCAGATGATTTCTTTTTATTTAAGGCCAGGTTTAATTCATTTATGGAAAAGGGCTTTAAATTTTCATCTACATTGTCAAGAACAAAATTTGGATCTATATTTATGATTGACATTTTATTTAAAATAGATATTTTAAGATTATCTGGAATAGTAAGATTAAATCTTCCTGTTTTGAAGTTATTATTATTGAATTTCTTAATCTTGTTCCAAACATAAGTCATGCTAGAGTTCCTATTTAAAGTTTCACAAAAAAGCCTAAACTTTTCTTTTTTTTTATTATTTAATTTTTTTCTAGTTAATGCAATGGTTTTTTTTTGCTAATATATAATTTTCCATAGATGGAACATTATTAAAATTTGCTATGGCTTTTTTCCTTTCCTTAACCCAGGATGTACAATCATTATCCCACCAGGCATTACCCCTTTTAATATGTATACCGGCCTGTTTAAACGGAATTACTTGATCAGCTACTGTGTTAATAATATACATTAGTTGATCATAACTTAAGTTATAATCTAAATCTTGAAGGTACATCAAAACTTTATTATGGTACGCTTCCCAGTCAGCTTTTTTAAAGTTTCTAATTTTATAAGGACTAGTCATGTTGTTGAATACCTCACAATTGCCATTATCATTAAGTAAAAGACGTATAGGAAAGTGGTCACTGTTACCACAATCTTTAATAGTATCCCAATTAGCCTGTATAGCTAGATTCCCACTTACCATAGTCAAATCTACTGCACTTGGTATTGCCGTTGATAATTGAAATAGTGTTGGTGAACCATCGTTCATAATCACAAGATCATTGTCAAATAGGAAATCATGAATTATTCTACCTCCTTTGTTGGGTGTAGCCTTATCCCATAAGGGATGATGAGAGTTAAAATCTCCCATAATTATAATGTTTTTAGGATTAAAGGAAATAAGATCATTTAAAATATTGTTATTTATATGCATATGTGAGTTGCAATAAAAATTAATTACTTGTAGATTACCTATTTCTATTATTATATATTGAATATGTTCTGAAGAAAAAGATTTAATTTTCTTAAATATTATATTATTTCTAATGCATGTTACTATCCCACCATACCCATCATCTCTATCCTGCCTAACTATGTTATATGAATTGAGCCTAAAATTGTCATTGGCCTTTAGCCAAGACTCATTTATTAATAAAATATCAGGGTTTTCGTTGTAAATTAAGTTATTTAAATTACCCCTGTTTGAATTTATGCTTCTTAGATTCCAAAAAATTATCTTTAACTTAATTGTATCTGACCTAGTTGAAAAGAAAAGAAGGTTGTTTAGGACTCTGAGTCCGATTGGGAACCGGGGTCTATATTCATATTAAAATTTTGACTGAAGAGTATGTTTTTAATTACTCTTTTATTATTTTCTGAAGTATTCCAGATTGCATTAATAATACATCTAACTTCATCTGGATATGAGGAAGGAGATTCTTGTGAATTATACATATGAACTGCACTAGTAGTAGGCAACTGTGTATTTATATTATTTTCAAGTTTTTTTGAGAAATTTGGTGAGTTGTTTTCATTTTGAGATCTTGAGTTGGGAAATAGTAAATTTTCATTATGAGCCTTTTTATCATAGCCTTTGTGAATTATTCTTTTTTTTTTATTGTTTTCAGCCACAACTTGTTGAAAAGATCTTTTGATAGGGTCGGTTCTTACATGATGTGTACGTCTTTGTGAAGGTTGAATCAGGTTATCTTTATTATCATGAGTTTTTTCAGTTCTATTAAAGTTTTTAATGATAGGGAATTCGGAGGGGCGATATACAAATTCATCACGTGTCAAATAATTTTTTTTAACTATTTCGCTAGCATCATAGAAGGTTATATTTTCAAAAGACATGAGCTCTTTGATATTTTTTTGTCTTGTATACTCGGGACAGGTTTTATCGGTTGATTTATGGGGGTTTTTACAATAAAAACATTTAATTTCACAAGAAGAGTGAGCCTCCCCGTCCGATTTTTTTTCTTCAGCACAGGTAAAGCACCTCTCCTTGCCTTTACAATTTGTACGTGTATGGCCATACCTTAAACATCTAAAACACTGAGTTACTGGTGAAATATATACAGAAACAGGTCTTTCCAATCTATATACATTTATGGATTTAGGGAGACAAACTCCTTTAAATGTAAAGAGAACCGATCCAGTAGGTTCATATGTAGTTTCATTATTTTTAACTATTTTACGATTAAGTCTCTTAACTTGAAGAATTTCTGCTGAGCTGTCTGTTTTACAGCACTCTAACAGTTCTTTCTCTCCTAATTCGACATCAATTTGCCTAACTAATCCCTTACAAGTTACAAAATTGAATGGTATAAATATTTTATAGCCTTTATCAAGAAGAGTTTTATTTTTTACAAAATTATTTGCAGCTTGAAAGTTAACAAATTCTACTGAGATTCTATTTAAGCCTTTGTTATTAATTTTTTTAATATCAGTTAGGTTTTGAATGCAAATATCTCTAGCAATTTTAATATTGTTAAATTTACCAATATTGAAACCCACTTTTTCAGTGGATTCCACATATACCAAAAAAGGCCCATTATCGTTTTGTGAATAAAAAACTGGCTCTTTTTTAAGGTTATTGGTATTACTGGTCGCATTATTAATAAAATTATCACCACTATCCATCTGATCTTGGCATTCTAGCCCTGTGTTGGGGGGGGCCGCCCCCCCCCTGTGACGCTCATACTACTTTAAACAATCAACCAGAAGAGATAAGCATGCAATCAGGGAAAAACAAAAAAAATTAAGCCAATAAACAAACTATGCAAACTAACAAAATAAAGCTTATTTAGCTGTTATCAAGCTCAACTCACCTTTTAGAAACACACACCAAAAGAATATAGACGCTTACACACACTAACACAAAATTAGATGGAAAGGAATGAAAACACAGCCTCCCAAACTAAAGCTTATGTCGTGAATGAAGTACCAGAAATACCAAATATCGAATGTTACTGATTGAATTATGCCAGAAGATAATTAGTTCGATGTCGTTGATGTCGTAACAGTTTATTGATTAAGATTTACTGAGAATGTGTGTTTTAGTTGAAAAATTTAAAATTACATTTTGTGTTATACTAATTATTTAATAGTTAGGTGTGTTTATTTTTAATGTTTGCCTTTCAATGTGTAGTAACTGAGCATAAATCTCACTCAGATGCTTAACATCTGATTTATTATTTATTAAATTATCATTTTGAGTGATAAATGCCATCTCGAGGAAGGGTCTTTTGTTGAGATTATTTTCCATTGCAAGAATCTTTGTTTTGCTGTAATTCATTATATGGTTTTGGTTATCATCATGTACGTGTTTTGCAAGGGAACATCCATCAGGTTATAATCTGCTGTCATTTTTGTGGGAAGTGATACGACTTTTTAGATGTCTGTTGGTTTGGCCAATATATTGATGGTTGCAACTTCCTCAAGGAATAAGATAGACTATATTGGATAGTTGGTCCGTAGGTATTTTATCTTTTACTTTAGTAAATATGAAATTAATTTTTAACACTGTGTAATAAGCAATTTTTATGTTCTCATCAACTGATTCAAAAATTCGTGTAAGTTTCGGTGTTAAGTCTTGTATGAACAGTAATCTAAAGTATTTAAATGGAGTTAATTTTGTGTTAGTGGTTGGGTCTATTGTGGGTGTAGTGTTTTGTGGTGTGTGGTTAGGGATGGTTTGTGTTACAGATAATGTATCATTTGTTGTGCTGAATAGTATTTTAGTAAGTAATGTGTTTGGTTATGGATTTTCTGTAAAGAGGTGATGAAGGATTTTTAGGTTTTTATTATACAGAAATTGATCTGCAATTTGTAAAATCCTGTTTTTCATTTGATTTATAAGATTAATTTTTGTACTATGCTTATGACACGACCAATAGTTAATGTATCTTCCGGAGCTAATAGGTTTGTCTTCTGCTTCAACTGTAAATTTGATATGTCGGTCGAAGTCGTTAAAAATGTATAAGAGTTCATTAATCATGTCTTTTGGTAGGGCTAAGATTATATCGTCGACGTATTTCTTTAGAAAGGTTATTTTGAATGAAAAAACGGGAATGACTATATCTAAGAGATTATCATTAGCAGATTTCTTATTAATACGTTTTAAAACGTTTTTTCACTCTCGTGTAATATTAGCAAAATAGCGCTTAAGGCTTTGTTCTCCTGGACCTTGTAAAAATTGCTTAACTCGATATAAAAATCAAAAAATTTTTGGATTTTAACAAAACATTTATTTCGCCGATTTTTAGCAAAATACAAATATTTGTTGGGTCACGGTGTATACTGATTGATGTTGTATAGATCATTATATCTCACAATAAATTTTAAACAAAGAAAACCTAAGTTACGTTATCGTTGCAGCCAAGCAGCTACTGGTTTAAATCAGAAAAGGTTAAAAATATTTACTTAGTTTACCTGTAGAGATTTGGAAACCAAATAATTGTATAATTCGCTTTCAAACTTAAAAGTTTTTGAACTCAGATGTTCCACAAATACTTTTCACTTTTAACCGTTCACGAATTATTTGAGTAAATACTGAAATTTACCTCTAACGCGGTTGTCCTTTGAACAACAGCGAGTTTGGTAGATTAAACCGTTGGATTGGACACGACACATCTCTTTCAACATCTAAAGTGCCATAAGCCACAAACAAGCAATTTACGCTGCAGGCGGTTTGTTAATGCCGATCGATAGGTCGCTGGTTTGTTTCTTTTATTTTTATGATTGGGTCTCGTAACAATACGTACGGGACTTAAAAAGAAAGAAAAAACATAGAGACACAAAGAACTAATGAACTAATTTCTTCGCAGTTTAAATCGACAATATTATTTAAAGATTGAATATCAGTACAAAAATATATTATACAGTATGCATTTAGGACGGAAACTCTAGTTTATATTATTAAAGGTGTAAATACAACACACTGGTTTTATTTTGCTCAACTACGCGTTGACTTTGTAGTTCTAAAACGATCACAATGTCTCGTTTATATGCCACAAGTAATGGGCTAGATTTTTATTTTTCTCTTTGCCAATCTTGCAATGTAGGCTGGACTTTCCAATCACATTTTTCCTTAAGTTTCTGCTAAGCTTAAGTGTATTGCTTAAGCGTTTCGTATCGGTATTATTTAGTCTTTATCTCCTACTACAACCAGGTGCCGGTTCGTTTATTAGCCACACTAATTTGAGACATATTTTTATAAAACAAACATATTTTATATTACTAATAACCTTTTAATTATATCATATTAGTGCGGAATATTTAATAATTTTTATTAGAATACTGGATTATAATGAAATAGTGGTTGATATTCACCAAAATAATAAATTTTGCTCATAATATAACCTGTTTTATTTATTATGATTTTTTGCATTGAACAGCGACTGTGCAATGTTGCCAATTTTTGTCGTATGTTTGTTTCAGTATTAAACATTTTAAATGATATGTAATTAAACAAATCAAAATATATCTCTGAATGAAATTTATAAATTGTCAAAATTGTATAGGTACATTTTTTGAAGAATTGAGAGTACCTGTCAGGACTCTATTCTATGTAATGTGGTTTTGGACAGGTCAGATGCCAGTTAAAACTGCCGCAGAATTAATTAATTTGGAAAAACAGGCTGTCATACAGGTATATCGGTATTTGCGAGATGTAGCTTCTTGGAAACTTTTACAAGAGGAAGAACCATTTTCACATTCTTATTATTATAGGTGGAGAAGGACACACAGTTCAAATAGATGAAAGTGTTCTAACAAAAAGAAAGTATAACCGTGGTAGAATAATTACGGAACAATGGGTTTTGGGAATATACGATATAGTCTTAAAAAGGGGATATATAACATATTTAGAAAGTAGAAAAGGAGAGGTATTAGTGAAAATTATCAAAAAACACGTCCATGAAGGTACTGAAATATGGACAGACTCGTGGAAGCGGTATTCCAACTTAAAAAATTTAGGTTATATTCACAAAACTTTGGATCACTGAGATCACCTGAAAATAACTAGTGTTGCTACTTGAACACGTCGTACTAAATACTTATTACTTTTCTATATTTGATATGTTTTTCAAAATTATTTAATGCTTGCATAAATTAACGTTAATAATAATAATAATAATATATATATATATATATATATATATATATATATATATATATATATATATGCATATATATATATATATATATATATATATATATATATATATATATATATATATATAAAATAAATATTTCAAATATTATCAGTTACTGCTATGCAATAATAGCGCAGTTATTTAAATGGAATTTCTTCTGTTCTGTCTTTAGTTTAAGATCATAAAGAAACTAATTCTAACTGTAGTTGTTAATAATAAAAAATCTATTACAGGATGCATGCGAGAAGAAATTTCAAATAGATGAACATGTCAGAATTGCGTCTCATTTAGCCAAAAATTACGAAACTAAATCTGAAGAGAAAACATCAAGTCTTTCTCGGTCATGTTCAAAAGAGGGAAACGATCAAGATACTTTTAAGAAAAACTTTTGTGGTGAATTAATCTTTTCAAATATTTAATGAAAACTTAAGTAATTTTAAAAAAGAATATTGTAAATTTAATATTCCAAGTAAAGGGACCCTAAAGGAAAACCATGTCAACTCGTTGTACTCGTCAGTAATAGATAATATAGAAACTAATATTAGTGACAATTACATCTACGTGTATGTTGACAAAACCACTGTTTCGTCAGGCAGATATATCGCACATTGAATAATTGGTGTTCTAAGCGACCAGATCTTTTCCTATTTAATTTCATGCAATCGATTAGAAAAAATGACTCTGCAACAATATCACCTTTTGTACAGGAAGAAATATTAAATTTTTTTCTCTACCTGCACCTGTTCTTAAAGTATTTTCCACCTAAGAAGACCGCTTTGCAATTAAATGCTGGTAACTTTATTACTAGCGGACGAGATAAGCGGCGATATGTTTTACAAAACCTTTATGAATAACATTTTACTGCTCTGTTGTCTCAATCAGCACTGCTCAACAAGATATCGTTTATTGGTTTTAATATGTTATTGCAATAGTACGAGTACGAAATACTTATGTAAACGGTGAATTTATTACATGTTATTGTTTTTAATTTCTTCTGACGTATAGTATAATGAAGGTTAACCCAATAATCAAAGTTATGCCTTTACAAGAACATATTATTTGAAAAATAAGTAGTACCATGTGTCATAATAATTGTAATCTCCTTTATACACACTCTAAAAATTTGTTTAGTAATGTATTTCTTAAATCCACACAATTATTGAAAACTGATTTATAATATTGTAGCGAGATTAAATACAACGAGCGCGCGGTTCGAATTTATATAAATATTTTATATGTTTATTTATCAAATTTAAACTTGTCATCATATTACACTTCTGTTTATCGTTAAAAATTAATTGATGGTCGTGGGTTGTATTGGTGTTATTTAATAATTTAGCAAAATACATAATCATCAAAAATCTTTTTTAAAACATGCGCACGGTTTTTGCAATCACAATCAATGCAGTGTTTATGCTAGTTTAGCATTGGCTGTTAAATACTTTGTGTTGGATTGTTTTGTCTGTTCTACAACCTTTGTTCTTTTGAGGGTGTAGTAGGTGTATAAAAGTACCTATTTTTTATTGTAGTGTAGTGAAATGGTACTTTAAAGTAAAATGAGTAATTTGGAAGAAAATAAAATACAGTCGAAACGTAGAGTGGTATCTCCAGAAGAACGGCGTTTTGTTCTGAAAGTCGAAAGTTATTTTAATTTGGAAAAAATAATATAGATCCATCTGTTATGACAATTAAGAAACGCACATGTGATGCTTGCGGTATCTTAGAGAGGACATTCCGAAGAATTAATAACATGAGTGACGATAAAATAAATAAAGTAAGCAAGAAAAATCGTCGACATCCAAAAACTTTAGATTTGCACCAGTCAATTAAACTTGCAATTAAAAATATTATATATATAATATGTATAAAGCTAAAAAACATATAACAATTAGTGCTGTGTTGCAAAATATAAAAGACGAGGAACTGTGTGATATAAGTTTAACAAGTTTGTGGACAGTGCTGAAACATTTAGGTTTTTGATATAAAAAGACAAATAAGAGACGAGTATTGTGTGAACTCTCTAATGTTGTTTTAAAACGGTGGCATTTTTTAAGAAAATACATGAATAATAAAACGTCTGATAGTCCGAGGCAAGTTGTATTCTTAGACAAAACTTGGATTTTCGCTAAAGGAAATATATCATCCTGGCAAAATGGCACCACGAAATGTTATTCTTCTAGTCGTTACGGTAATGGTAAACACTACATTATACTTTATGATGGAAATAATAAGGGGTTTTATTCCTGACGTTAGTTTAATTTTTTCGTCCGCAAAGTATACAGGTGATTACCATGGAAATATGAATGCAAATATTTTTGAAGAATGGTTTGAAGAAAATTTGTTAAAAAAATTGGAGCAACCATTCATAACAGTGTTGGATAATGCATCCTACCACTCAAGAGTAGAAGAGAGATTTCCTTCAAGCAGCTGGACAAAAAAAGAAATAAAGTTGTGGTTGACAGAAAAAAAAAACTATCACAGTGACCTATTTTTAAAAGTCGATTTACTTTAAAGGTGTGGAAAGCACAAAATTCAAAAGAAATTTGTTACTGACCAAATGGCTCTTAAATATGGCCATAAAGTTTTTTGACTTCTGTCCTACCATTACCACTATAATGAAATTGAGTTGGTTTGGGGTATAGCCAAAAATATTTATGATAAACATGCATTCAAAACAACAGGTGACGCTAGCGTTTTTAGTTTATGGAAGGAATCGCTAGAACAAATAAAGGCAGAACAATGGCAAAATTGTATTAGACATGCGGAAGGCACAATCGTTCAGTTTTTTAAACCGAGCAAGTTATAGATAAGGTCCGGCCTCTAATTATTCGAAAAGACAGTTTAGATAGTGACGACTCTGATAGTGAAATAACAGACAGTGAATAGGACAAATCGTTTGCTTAAAAGAAGTAACAAGAAAGTGTTTCGTGAATTAAATTCGGACTTTGTGGTGTATTCTAGTTAAACGATAAAATAGTTTCGGTCTAATTACTGATCTACATACTCTTAATAGCTTTGGTATTAATTACTGAACTACGCGTTTTTAAACCCTTTGTTTTGCTAAAAACTGGGAAGTAATTTAGTGCCAATGTGTTTCAAGGTTATATTTAATACAGTGTCTGCAGAAAGTAAAGTCTTGGATGTATTTTATTTAAATTTCTACATACCAGCAACTTGGCAAGTATTTTCCAATTTTACTGCATGCAAAACCATTCGTTTAATTTTCACTCTACACAAAATAGAGACTTATAGAGACCTTGATGAACATTTGGTGTCGACAAATAATTTTAAGTATTCGAAATATTCCGTCCCACTTCTTTTAACACGCTCTGTATATACATATTATATTCATTTTATTTGCCTTTGATACAGTAAATTCCAACATTATTCCTGAACATAAAATAGAGGAAATTAAATATTTTTACTTGTCAAGCGATCGGAATTAAATAACGCCCCACTGTTTGAGGCCCACGGATCATATCTTAATTGCATATCGGCCGTCATAGGGTAAAAGGACTTTAGCCATAAATTATTGCTTTTTTTATTCGACGCTACACCATATATAGTCAACCCGGGTAAAAATTTAAAAATATTTTATACTAACTTAATGCACGTTACTTGTGCTAAACATGGAATATACAGAGTTGCGAAATAAATGTTAAAAAGTTTTCTTTTTTAAACACCCTGATATCAAGCTTAAACAAAGTATTCATCAAATCTTCTATAAGAATTTAACATTCTAAAGAAATGCTTCCAAATATTCGACTTCCACCAAAACCCGTTCTAACACAATGGCAAACATGGTTTGAAGCAGCTTTTTTCTATTCATATTATTTCGTACATTTAAAAAATCTAATTAACGCTCTAACAGATGAAAGTTCCCAATGTCTGCTAGATGCTAAACAAATTTTTAATTTATCGTTCTTCAACGGCAACTTTCATTCATTAAATAACATTTTTGTTTGTTTCAAAAAACTATTACTTAATTAGAATCATTAAAGTTGTCCTTGGTAGAAAGCATAGCCCTAATCAAAGAAATTATATCAGCTTATCAAAATGTTTAAGGTGACACTGGAACTGATATTTTTTTAAAATTTGAAACAATTATTCATAAAACAATGGTTTTCAGAAACTTACTCAGGTAGCTGATAGCTTTTTTTTATTTAAACACAAAACCACATCAACCGCACATGGTTATTAGTGGATATAACAAATACATGAAATATTACATTAAATAAAAATAAATAACTTGATGTCTTTTAAATAGCTTAACACTGTCGAAATTTTTTTGGTGAGAACTGTCTTGAGATCATCTTCTGTGAATCCGTGGGATCTTCTTTTTTCCTTGAATTGAGGACAATCAAGCAGGATGTGTTTCACAGTCAGTGGGTTAGAGCATGAAGATAGCTACTCCGCCACTGGCCTGTTGTGCTACTCTGTTTTTTAGAAAACATTGATAATTTCGAAGATTTATATTAACTTGTTTAAAATGAGTTTCTTGAAGACAGGATCTTTGGGCATAATTCATTTATTAATAGTTTTAACTGTTCCAAATGGGTATAACACCCATTAAGATTCCACTTTAAAATAAAGGAATTGGACATGTTAGAATTCTGCCTGAGATAATTGTTGATCTGATTCTTCTGTGGAAGAGATATTATTGGGCTTTAGTTTTTTTTTTAATCTAGTTATATTCTTTTTTAATTTTGAATTGTGGGTATAAACGTGATCAAAATTAAGGATCTCAATTAGCTCGGTAGTTTCATCCGAGTAATCTTTTGAAATTATTTCAGGGTGTTTGGCATATATTGTATTTTCTAGAAAGTCACATATTTCATTATAATTTAGGATAAACGGTGGAGATCTGATTTCTATTTTGTCTTTAATTGACTCTAGTGAAAGTAAAAGTTCTTCGCGGGAATTTCTGGTTGACTTTTTTGACTTTTTTTTTGGTTTGCTTACTACAGGAGACGTAAATATTTGTGAATCGGTCTATGGGGTATTTTCGTTAGTATCTGGAGAAGATGAGATGAACCTCTTTAGTTGATTAGGGACGTTTGTATTAATTGCATTTGGTGTTATTTCTACTGGAGTAGGATTTCTGATGTTGTTTGAGGTTGATGATGTTGAAGTTTATAAGGAAGATGTTTCACTTCTATTACTTATGGATCCTGTCAGGTTATTGTAAGTTTCCATAATTTGTTCTGTTTGGTTATTAAAGGATTTTATTGTAATTATTGTGTTTTAAAAAGTTTCTGGGTGTGCACTTGCCAGAACTTTGTAGTTCTGTTTGGTTATTAGATGTATTTACTGTAGGTAATATGTTTTGAGAAGTTTCTGAGTATACATTAGAAGTAGTGGGGTTTGCTTGGTTAGAGCATTCAGCTTCCTGATGACCAATAGTCTTGCATTTTGTACAGTTAAATCCTTCTATAGAAAGGTATAAACGATAATTGGTATTATCATAAGAGATAATAAAAGAATCATGAATAGATATATTGTCTAAAGGTGTAATAAATATTTGCCTTCTAAAACTCAAGACATGATTGTATTCGCTTTCAGGCATACCTACCCTTAGAAAAGTCATTTTTGAGACGGAGTTTATACCCATCTGATGTAGTTCTTGTTCAATTAACGAGTTTGGAACAGTAGGACAAGCATTTGATATGACTAGTCTTTGAGCTGGAGAGATAAGTCTTCTTATTTCTACTTGAGTTTCTTTTATATTAACATATTTGTGGGAATGTAGTAGTGAATCGACTGTATTTTTAGATGATAGATATAGACATATTCTATTGTTGGCAATTCTGGAAGCGAAGGATACGTTACGTGGACCAACTAGTAAACCAACGGCAATGATATAGTCATGAACTTTAGTTCCTTTAATACTGGAAAGTATTATAGCTTGTTCTTTTGTTGGATCTTTAAATGTGTTGACAACACTGGAATATGAGACATGAGATGAAGTGTGAGTAGTATTCAGAGTTTTATTCGAAGTCATGGTTGATTAATTTAAGTCCTGCCCTGTCACCGGTTCAAAAACCGGTGTGGATTTTGACCCAAAACTGGATTTGTTTCTATTTCTTCGGAACGTTATAGGTTATATTAATATTAATATAAATACTATGAAGTGATTTTTGGTACTCACGTAACGTTTACTCGGTTGACTTGAAGGTAGCACTATAAAGATTTTCTCCAATAAGTTTACTACCCTTTTACTGCCGAAGTTCACACACTACTTAGTTTTTAACCAGTTTTACTGGTTGAAACTGTGAAAAATACTTTAATATTAATTAATATTGAGTATTGTTGAAAGAGTTCTAACTTAATATGTATTCTGACTTTGACCAACGAATACTTTTATAATTAAATTGATACAGTATTCAAAATTATTCTTATATTAAGGCCCATATTGGGTAGTTTTAATTTTTAATTATGAAACCTGTGTATACGTGTATATGTAGAGGTAAATATTTTTTTTATTTTTGATGTTTTTCCAGTAAATAACAATAAATGTTGCTCAATTTATCTATGTCTGACTTTTTATTTATGCAAGATGTACTAGATTTTATGAAACATATTTCCAAGAAAACACGTTTTGCATGTTTTTTTTCTTTTGCCAAAATACAGGAATCTCCGAAATTAAACTCATGTTTCAGAGTTATTGCATATTCTGTGAGTGCACACGCATTTATTTTATAGGTTTTAATGTCACTACGATCTGAGATCACCCTACTGTGGAAATTACGAGATGATTCTCCGATGTATACGTTGTTGCAATTGGCACACGGTATAAAATAAACAACATTCGATTATTGTAAAAGGATCTTTCGTCTTTGTGTATAACTTCGATACCGTTTTGACATTCTTAGTTGTAATTTTTAAGCCATTAACATTTTTGAAAATGTTCATTAGCTTAAGTGTCAGAACTGGAATGTAGGGTAAGGAACGATAAGTTAAGGATGGTATTACTGATGTGTTGTATGTCAATGTCAATTGTCGGACCTCATTATTATGAAAATTTTGGTTGTCAGAAAATTGCGAAGGAAAAGGAGAACCGAAAATGAGTTTATTTAAAAGCCCTATGGGGTAGGAGTTCTCTAGTAGTATAGATCTCAACTTTTTTAGTCCCTTGTCGCTGAACTCGATGTGTGACAAGTTGGTAACCCTAGTTTTTAAGGCCAAAACCAAATTTGTTTTCATCTTGGATAGATGTTGAGAATGAAAATTTATGAAACGGTTACTAAAACAAGGTTTACGACACCACTCCGTCCTTAGCATGCCATCAGTGCCACGATGGATAAGTATGTCTAAAAAAGGAATCATACCAACTGCCTCTCTATCAACCGTAACCTTTAGGTGTTTACATTGGGCGTTAAAGGTGTTTAAAACATCAGTTACTTTCTTTTCAGGGACCGATAAAATCAAATCATCTACATATCGTTTAATAACAAATATCGTTTAATAAATGACTTGAAGAAACACGCAGGCCCGAAGTGGATACAAACTGCCTACAATAGAGAGACATGGAAGGGCTGTATAGATAGATATCTATTTATCTATACACCAAGGGCTGTATAGATAGATAGATAGATCGTTTAATAAAAGGTATCTAAAATGGGATATTTTCTTTACACCAAGTTATAAGTTCATACAAAACAAAGTTACATAGTATTGGCGATATTTTGTGGCCCATTGAAGTGCCAAAGATTTGTTTAAAAAAATTGCTATTGAACAGAAGGATGGTAGATTCAAATATTAATGTTTAAATTCTTATGAAATCATTTACACTGATCTTGGTATGCGGAGAGATGCTGTTCCAGTTATTTTTGATGCTGTTCAGAATAGCATCTAGTGGTAAGTTTGTAAACAGTGACACAACATCTAAACTAATCAATATATAGTTATTCGGAACTTTAACATTGTTAATAAAGTTACTAAACGTGAAAGAATCTCTAATATAGAAGTCATTGGATTCGTTGTTGGAAATTGTAAGAATATCTGTAAGGTGTTTACCAAGTTTACTATTAGGACCACTAATGGAAGAGACAATAGGCCTTATTAAAATAGTGGGTTTGTAAACTATATATATATATATATATATATATATATATATATATATATATATATATATATATTTAGAAAATATTTTTGATTTTAGTTATTAGATTTCTTACTTTTCGGTTTGATCTTGCATATGCTCGTCTATCATCTGGGTCATTTGTTTGTAGCCAGATATGATATGCTTGTTTCTTGTTATGTACTGCATTAGCGATGTAATTTTTTCACCACAATAAATTATCCTTTTTGTTTCTTTGGACCGTACCGAGTGCCTCATAAGCTACTTCCTTGAGTTTATTTATTATCTCTTTGTCGGTATTCTGGGCTGAGCAGTAGATCGGTTTTATTAAATTTTGGCTGTCGTAACTTATATAATAATGATGTAAACATTATTTTATTAATTAGTGCAACAATATTGTATTTTGGTGAATTTGTTTAAAGTGATTTTTATTGTGGTGGTTGATTGTCAGTTAGGTGTAGTGGTCGCTGTTGGTACTGTAGGTAACATTTTGATCTTACCAAATAGTAATTAGTTCCGTTCTCAGATCCTCTTAACGCTCTTACGTCTTCTACTTGTACGTGTTTTTCCAATTCAGTGAGATCATAATCTATAATTGACTTGAAAAGCTCTATTAATTAGATTTGTGTCACATATGTTAACTAAGTAATGAGATAATCTAGCTCTGTCCATATTGTAGATTAGGGATTTTTTCCAGACCGTGTCATATGCCTTCTCGATGTCTAGGATGGCCATTCCTGTCTTCTGTTTCCTGCTAAATTTGATCTTCTTGTCGCTGATAGCTCTTGTTAGTTAGAGTTCGCAGTTTGTTTCTCTTATCAATCCCAACTGGTTCTCTTGAATATATCTTCTTCTTTCTGCATGTTTCATCAGCCTTCTGTAGATGATCTTTCCCAGTATTTTTATTGTTTTCAGTAGTTATATTGGTCTGTAGATTTCTGGTCTTCTTCCTTCCGTCCTTTGTTTTAATTATAGTTGGTGGGACCCAGGTATGTTGGTAGAATCCATTTAGGATTTTTAGAGAAAATCCTAAATGGATTCTACCAACATCCTATCCAATGAATTCCTAAAAATATTTGTTTTTCTTTTTAGTTGCACTTTCTGATGGCGCTTATATTCCAATGATTTCGAGGTCATGCCCTTTCTACGTAATATATACTCTAATATTTCTCTCAATGACTTGTTCCCAGCTTTTCTGGTTTCCTTTTTTAAGTCTTTTTTTGATTAATATTGATACCCCTGCTCCTACTATCTTTCCTACACTACTATAAAAATATGTATAAAACCTTCTATATTTTTGCTACATGGGCGATTTTTCTTTGTTTCGGTTAGAACTGTAATGTCTTGTAAATGTTAAGAAGCTTAAAAAGTACTATATTTTATTAAATCCTTTTGTGTACATAAATGTAATTTTTTTTAAATTATTTTTCCACATGTCACTAGTACTTAATAAGGAAATTAAGTTCCGGATTATTGAAACCCATTTAGTCAAATTATCCGGATATTAAATTTTTCAAAAATTATTCAACCGATGTTACCCCTCTTTAGGATTCCTATGTCCAGGCCCTCACGTTCAGGTACATTTAAAAAAATTTTAATAAACAATAAAAAAATTATTAACAATATTCAAAAACAGTGATTTTGTTGTTCATTTTACAATAACTTTTTTGTTTATTAACCGATTTTTATTTAGCATATCGCATTTTGTTTACCTTTTTTCTATAAAAGTTAACTGTTGGCGTCAAATCTCTAAATGAAAAAGCTTTAAAGTTATGAGCAAAATTATGAGTTTGAGGTTTTAATCGTTTATTTAAAAATAGTTTCAACAAATTATTGATGACTCTCTGTATAAGAGTCTTTTTGTAATATCTCATACCACACATTTCAATTTTGTCAAATCCGTTTATAAAGTTGCGTCGAGTAAAAAATAATTAACTTAATTGGCCTAGTATAGCAGACAATTTTAAGATAAGAAAATTAAATATGGCACACATTCATTATACCATCATTATCCTAAACTACAAAGATTTATGATATTTGTTCTGTTGTAGATAAAGCAGCTAATTGCAGATCTATTGTGTAACGAAATAAATTAAACAATATATTAATATATATGAATATATATAACATATAAATAAATATATAAATAATAAATTAGATGGCCACCGTATACAGACAAACAAAACTCATGACTAGTTAAATATTAAACTAATAAAAGTCCGAACCAATTTTTGAACTTAAATAAAAAATTGTAGAAGGTCGCAATTTCCAGAGAGAATATTGAAGAAAATTTACATAAAAATATAAAGGTGTCCAGCAGCGTATATTGAATATTTTATTCGGTATACAACATACTCAAGCAAATTTCCAAAGCTATTACCCTTATTTAAATTGAAACCAGACGCCCTAGGTCACCCTTAGTAAAAAAGTGATGTAATCTAAGATAAGGCCCTTTATGTAGTGGTTTCGGTGAAGCTAAAGCGGTCAGATAAGAGCAACGTCAACAAACAATTTCCAACTTACCGAAGTAACTCAAAATACACTTTATAGAGACTTTGAAGGGAGCAGTTTCGGTATAATAAAAACTTATATAAATATATAATAATAATAATAATAATAGTATACTAAAATCTTTTAATAATTATTATTAATAAATTTAAAATAATTGTTCTATTATATACCGAGTATCTAAAGTAAGCAACTATTTTTTTTAAATCCGGCAAAAAGTAACCGACACAAAATAAAAAATATTTGAAAAATTTCAATTTTAATAAATAATTTTTATTGTATTTGCAATAACAAACCATAAAATAAAATTCAAATTCCAAAATATTGACTAATATAACAACAAATAAAAAATTACAATTTTTTTATTCCTGAGTAAGATATTTTTCAAATGAAGATCATGAAATATTTCTAAAATACGGCTACTAAAATAGAATATTTCTTCCTCGAGCTCGAAAAACCACTCTCATTCTTTCTAGTATAAACTTGATCAAAGCAGATATTTTTCGGTATTCGGTCCCACTCGTTTATTGTCGCCTGTTCTAACGATACCACAGTTTGAAAGTCGCCATTATTTTGCCTAGCCACCCTATGCTATTTCGGGCTAAGGTCTGAACTTCTAGCTGAACAAGGTAGTAAGTGAATACCAACGTCTCTAGAGTATTGCTTTATTATCTTGGCTATGTGCAGCCTACCATTATCCTGCATTAGGAAAAAATTTTCACCAACAAAATGCATTTGAGCTAACAAATGTTCTTCTAGACATTCCCTAATGTACCTATTATCATTAAAACTACCTGCTTTTAACATAACATGGGCTTTCAGAGAAATTCCGCCCCATACTATTATAGCCCACTATCAAACTGTACTCTAGGAGTAAAGCAATATTGGACCTAGCGTTCTCCAAGTCTTCTCCACACTCTTTGGTAGCCATCAGATTAATATCTCGTAAGAATAGATTCGTCTGTAAGCAAAACGTTTCTCCA
This sequence comes from Diabrotica undecimpunctata, assembly GCF_040954645.1. Lineage (NCBI taxonomy): Eukaryota > Metazoa > Arthropoda > Insecta > Coleoptera > Chrysomelidae > Diabrotica > Diabrotica undecimpunctata. The sequence goes on along the minus strand of NC_092807.1, from coordinate 86,628,698 downwards.
ATCCTCCATATGACAGTCTGCATGACCACGACAGAATTCCATCCACTGCCGTTGATGAGCTGCGTCTAATGAAGGGCCAGTGGCAGATATATACGACAATAAATTTTATTTGCTTAATCTTCGACGTATGGTGTCAGTTAAAACTACGGTACCATGAATATCTACCAGTCTCCTAGTCAAAACTGTAGCAGTAACTTTTGGCTCCCGATGCACTTAAAGTCTGAGAAACCAATCTTCCACGGCGTTTTTTACCTTAGTCTTCTCTGTGCATGTCCTCTTAAGTAAGAGCCAATTACTTAAATTTTTTGTAAAATATCGGCTATTGCGCTTCGCGAAACGCCATGCATATCTTTGATATATCTGATGGAATGCCCATCATTATGAGAAGCAACAGCTTGTGTTACTTAATCTGGGCTCATTACAAATTATTTTTTGTTATTAAAAACGCTTTTTTTTTCCCGAAGAAACCGCCAACATACACCAAAAAGGACTACAGTTAATATAACTGTAGTCCTTTAGAGTAGTATTTTAAGAAAATATTCAATTTATTGGGGGCACCTTAAAAAAATCATTATTTTCAGCTGTAAAAAATAACACTTTTTATATTTTTAAAATAAACGAATGGATAAAACCAACTTATATTTTATTAAATATATTTAATTATGTAAGGCAATTAAACATAACTAAAAGGAGAAAACGATGGGATTTCACGTGTTTGGTTACTTTTGCGAGTCAGGTATATAAATTTAATTATATAAATAAATAAATATATATATATATATATATATATATATATATATATATATATATATATATATATATATTTGGATGTAGACAAAATAGTCTATAGTACTATACATAGTTATACATAACGTCATAAAAAATTTATTTAGTTTCTGAATTTCAAATTTACTCTTAATCCTAATTCGATTAGGTTTGCCTGGCTTGGGAGTACCTTTTCAAAGCTCGTGGATTATGTATATGTCTCTTCTTTTTATCAGTGATAAACTAGCGAGCGAGCATAGACCTATATTAGATAATTTGGTTTCTGATTGTGTCCAGTGAAATTGCGATTTATTGAAGACCAGCTTTTGAAATAGTTTTTAACGTCTTTCTCAAGTTGGACATCTATTTGGAGTGTCTTCATAATAAGTGCGTCATTAGCAATTTAATCTGCCTTTTATAGCCGGTTATGACGACCTTTTACGGTAATCAGGCGTAGTTTATGTAGACCTTGGTGGCTACGTAACTTTATGTAAAATATTCTCGATGCTTTCTATAGAAAGCAACGACTTCGTACAGATTGTAATTCTCTTTTATTTGCCCGAGATTTGTTTGAGCGTATATGTTTGTTTGAGTTATATGAAGGGCAGTATATGCATTGTTCTGACGGACTGTGCCGTTGTGACTGAACAGCTGACAGTTATTATTTTTGAAGGCATTCGAATATAGGCTATTGGTTATGTCTATAAAAGATAGCTAAAAGGAATTACAATGTTAGAGGAGTTTTATTGTTTCATATGATCAATAAACCTTTAAATATGAAAACACTGCGAAGTGCTACCCAAAAAAGTGCGTTATTGAGAAAGGGATAAATTAGTCTTCATGCAATAGGATGCATTTTGGTAAATTTTGCGTACTTTTCGTACATACACATCTAGAGAAAAATTGTTAAAAATTAAATTTACTATCGAAATGTCATACTTTTTCCCACTAGCGGATAGTTATAGGTTACAGGTATTGCTTTACAAAACAAACTTCTCTCTTTCCTCTTTAAAATAGTATGGTTCATGTTCGTTACATGAGTTTAGAATTCACAGTATCCAAGATACGATTTTTTTAAAATTTGCCATTTATACATTTCTGGGACATCATTTTTGGGCCATTTTCCCTATGTTTTCTCAAACATTGTTCTATACCGTTTTTCTACGCAGTTTTAGGTATATGCAATAGTACATTAAATAGAAAGAAAAATCAATTACCTTTAAAATGGCTTGTAGTAGAAGGCTCTCAAAGTTTTCTACTTTTAACGAGATTTGCTAACTTTTGCATCTATTTTTTAAATTTCTCATAACTTTTTTTGTGCATTTAGTTATATGTTTACTCCAAACGGGAGTAAAAACAAATTGAAGTACAACTTAAACACAGAAAAGAACAAAACAATTTGGAAAATGGCATCATGGAATGTGAGAGGTATAAATGGGAAGGAAATAGAACTGGGGGAAGAAATTAGAGATAAAAACATTGAAATAGTAGCTATAACAGAGACAAAGAAAAAAGGAAAAGGATCAATAATATTAGAAAACGGAATGTTACTAATATACAGTGGAGTGGAAGAAACGAAGAGAGCTCAGGCAGGAGAAGCGTGCATGATAAAGAAGGAGAGTATCAACAAAATAAAAAATTGGATATATTACAACGAACGTATACTAAGAGTACACATAGATATGGATACAGAGAAAACCAATACAAACCTAATCATATGTTATGGACCAGATGAAGACGCAACAAAAAACGAAAAGAATGAATTCTGGGACAAATTACAAGAAGTGATAAATGATTGTACAGAGAAAATTGTGATCACAGGAGACATGAACAGAAACAGAAAAATGGAACAATGTCATCGGACCTTATGGGGAGGACAAACTAAACAAAAATGGAAAATTACTACTCGAATTTTGTCTAGACAATAACCTGGTGATTATGAACACACACTTCCAACATAAAAGGATACACAAGATCACAAGAGAAGTCAAATCAAGAGACGAAAAATCAATTATAGACTATACTATAGTGCAAAAAACAGAGAAGAACTGGATAAGAGACGTAAGGGTAAAAAGAAGTTATGAAATTGGTAGTGACCACTATCTACTAGAAACCACATTCAAAAGCAAAAGAAAAGAAATAAAAAGAAATGAGAACATAAACAAAAAACACAAAGAAATAATAAAAATTTATAAACTAAGGGAAGAAACAACGAGAATAAGATACTCAGAAGGACTAGAGAAAGAGATGGATAATGAACATGAAATAACAGAAACAATAGAAGAAGAATGGGGAAAATTTAAAAATGCGATGATAAAAACAGCTAAATCAATATGTGGAACCACAAGAAATAACAACAGAGGAAAACCAACATCTTGGTGGAACGATGAAGTGAAAAGAGAAATAAAAGAAAAGAAGAAATTATGGAAAGAATACATCCAAGACAAAACACAACAAAAATATGAAAATTATAAGAGACAAAGAACAAAAGTTAAAGAGATAGTTAAGAAAGAGAAAAAGAAAAGTTGGGAAAAATTCGGAGAAAAAATGGAAGAAAACAGCACAGAAACCGTAAAATTATTTTACAGAACACTAAAAAACCTAAGAAGCAACAAAGAAACGAAACTGAAACAAATAATGAACAAGGAAGGAACAATAATAAAAGACGATAATGGAAAGATGGAGGGAACATTTTCAGCTGATACTGAATGGAAATCAAGCGAATACAATGGAGAAGGAAAGCCACAACAGGAGAGTATCCATGAGAAACACGGAAAATCCAGAAACTATAGAAAAAGAAGAACTGGAAGAAGCAATAAGAAAGATAAAGATTGAAAAAGCACCAGGAAGCGATGAAGTAGCACCAGAAATGATGAAATATATAGGAGTAAAAGTAAAAGAAAAATTGTTATACATATATAACCTAATATGGAAGAGAAAAGTAATACCCAGAGAATGGACAAATGCAGTAATTATACCTATATACAAGAAAGGAAACACAAGAGACTGTAGGAACTATAGAGGTATATCACTACTATGTGTAGCAGCAAAAGTATACGAAACCATAATAGAAAGGAAAATTAGAAAAGAAATAGAACATAAATTAGAGGATGTACAAAGTGGATTCAGGAAAGGACACAACACACAAGACCATATATTCACCATGCAACAAGTAATAGAAAAAGTTTTAAAGAAAAATAAAGAAATACATCTGAGCTTTATAGACATGGAAAAAGCATTCGACTCAGTCAAAAGAAAAGATATATGGGAAAGCCTAAAGAAGAAACAAGTAAGTGAAGAACTGATAGAAGTAACAAAGAGTATATACATGAAAACAACAAATACAGTAAGAATGTTAAATATACAGTCAGAACCATTTGAAACAACCCAAGGAGTTAGACAAGGGGGAAGTCTCAGCCCAGTACTATTCATAAATGTAATAGATGAGATAGTGAAAGAATGTAAGAAAACATTCAAGAAATACTGCATCGGTTGGAACAGAATGCAAATGATAAATGCTAAGATGTGTATATTTGCAGACGACATAGTATTAATTGCGGAAACTGCAGAAAAACTGAAATACAACTTAGAGAAATGGAACCTAGAAGCAAGCAAATACAACTTAAACGTAAACAAAGAGAAGACTCAAATAATGAAAATATCAAGGAAACAAGGGACGGAAGATCAAATAGAAGTAATGATAGACCAACAAAAAATAATACAGACAAATTCATACAAATACTTAGGAACAGTAATCAACAACAAAGGAGACATCGAGGATGATCTTAACAACAGAATGGAACAAAGACCAAGATGACAATATACAAAACAATATATAGACCTACAGTGACATATGGAGCAGAAAATTGGATATTAAACAAAAGACATCATAGCAGAATTCAGGCAGCAGAGATGAAATACCTCAGAAGAACGATAGGAGTAAAAAGAACTGATAGAATCAGAAATGAAGAAATAAGAGAAAGACTCAAAATCAAACCGATACTCGAGTCAATCAAAGAGAAAAAATTGTCATGGTTCGGACATCTAACCCGGATGGACAATAATAGACAAGTTAAAAGAGTGTGGGACGCCAAACCAATAGGGAAGAACAGAAGAGATAGACCCATTAAAGAATGGTACAGTGACATCTCGCAGATACTACAGAGCAAGGGTAAGACTTGGCAGAAAGCAACACAGATGGCATCCAATAGGAAGGAATGGAGAAAGTTCGTTAAGAGCTAGGACACCTCAGAAGACTGTCAAATAGTGTAATGTAATGAATTGTATTTTTAACGACCCAACACCGAAAGGTACAAATGGGTCTACTGATTAAGTAAGTAAGTAGTTATATGCATTAATAAATAAAAAATAAATCTTATTTACCGTGCTTTAAAATAGTATATATTAAAATATTTTAGGACTAGCGATAACCAAGATATGGTTCGTCAAAATGTGAAGACTCCCAGAATATTTTACAATATACTATTTTAAAGTAGAGAAAATAAGCTTCTTTTTATAGAGTAATATTAACATATACCTAAATGCACAAAAAAAGTTAGAAATTAATAAAATAGACGCAAAAATCGGTACAAGCAGAAAATTTGAGGAAACGTATCAAGCTTAAAATTAGTCCCAGAACTTTCTACAATAGACCATTGTACAGATAATTGAATTTTACTTTTACCAAATACCTAGAAATATTTGGAAAAAAGTTGGAGAACAATGTTGGCAAAAAATAGGGAAAATTGCCAAAAATGGTGTGGGTGGCAAACTTTGAAAAATTTTATCTTGGATACTATTAATCGTAAAGACTTTCTACCCAACGTCGTTTTAAAGAAGAAGGATAGAATTTTTTTCCTGTGAAACAGTACCTATACTAGTACCCCGTGGAAAGAAGTTATGGCAAAAAATGCGTGTTTTTGCGTTTTTTTGCTTTGTTTCGGAATATATTTTTGTTAAAAAATATTATTTTTGAGTTTAAAAGATGACATTTTGATTTTAACAGGAAATTTAATTTGAACAACTTTTCTGTAGATATATGTGAACAAAAAGTGCTTAGAATTCACCCAAATGTACCCTAGTGTATAGGACCTAATTCAATACTTTCTCAAAAAAGAACCCCTTTAAATAGTAACACTTCGCGGTTTTTTCATACTTGGGGGGTCCATTGAGTATATGAAATAAAAAAAATCCTTTAACGTTATAGTTTCTTTCTAAAGTATATAATCAATAGAGTAATATAAAATGATTTGGAACGATACAAAACATAAGTCTGTGTTTACAGTAAATATAATTTTTCCCGTGATAGGATAGTCCACAAATTATTAGGAGACGTTTTTATTTATTAGGACAAGTTTGACACTTCTTGTTAACAAGTTAATTATATAAGTAATATATTCTGTTAATGAATTAAAATATATATCATGAAACACTGGATTGTCAGTGGATTATTCTACGTTTCTTTCTGATAATGAGATAATAAAAATAATTATTTGATTTCGTAGAGAGTCGTATTGTATTTTTGTTCCTTTTAAAATATATGCTCAAGATTTTCTATTTTTTTGCAGTAGCAGCTGGATTAAAAGCATTATTGACAATAATTACTGGGTAGTAATAACTGTCATAAAGGCTATTGAGGGATTACCAAATTTGTATTACTACCAATTTACTAGGCACATGCTTGTATCTTCTATGGAAAACACAATTATAAATAGACATTTATATTAAGATATTTAGAGATACATATTAATAAATATTTTAAAGTTAAGTTATATTAAGTCACAATTATTGGTTGTGATTGTGATGATAATCACATTTTTTAAGTAATTAACATTTGAAGTTTCGATTTCCACTCCGGAAAACGTTATCAAAAAGGTGTTTATACAAATTTAAAGTTCCAAACCCAAAGTTCTTGTTATTATTTATGTCAACTGAAGATTGACTTACTTGACCTAGATCTGGTAGGCAAAAAGCACATAGTGGATGCAACAAATCTTAACAGTGGTGTTTTTCCCTTGACATATCAACTGACTGTTTTATGTATTCTGTCTTGGATCTTTGTGTAAAAAAATTTAATCCTAGTTGTGGTTAACTAACGTAAATTAAGCAAAATTTAGATTTCATATTGTGTGTGCATTGATGTTTTTTGACCTATTTCTCCGCCATTATTAGTAAATTCTTGTTGTTGACTTCTTCGTTTAGTATTGGCAACAAAAGCTGGCTACATTCTGCTGATGGGTTTGCTACACATTTTTCTTCGGTAAGTAGGATGAAGTCTCCTTCTTTGACTTCTTTAATGAATTATTGATACATCTTTTTATTGTGGTCTGTGTTTGTTGTCCCAAGCATGTTTGCATATCTGGGATTTCTCGAAGTCTCTGTTCTTGATATATGTTTCATGCTCGTTTATCCTGACATTTAGTGGTCTTGCGGTTTCTTTCACGTAAACATTGTTGTATTCATATGTTATTTTATAGATGCAGTTTTTTGGTCTTTCTTGTGTATTCTTGGGTTTATTTTTGGACAGAATAGATTTCAGTGTGTTGGTTGTTTTAAATGTTATTTTATTGTACTTGTTTCCTACCCTATTTAGTTTTTTGGATAAGACATGTACATACGATATTGTTTTTATCTTTGAGTCTCTTTCTGTAAGTGTTTTTGTATTGATCGTGGTGTTGTGTTGTTTTATTTCTTTAATCTTCTAGTCCTCTTTAATTTATTAATAATAATGGGTAAAGTATTTTTAGTTAGAACCTTTGTAAGCAGATATTTTTCTTCGTGAAACGAAAGAAATTTTCTTCATTTTTATTAGAGCAGGTGCTTCGGACTCTATCATATAGGGATTTCGCGATTTATTTTTTACTGTTTACGATGTGGTTGGAGTGGTAATTTAAATATCTGTTAGTGTGGGCTGGTTATCTGTAGACTTCGGTTCCATACTCTCTGCCTTCTTTAGTAATTAGATCGTCCACGATACATGAAAGTAAGACGTCTAGAATGAGTAGAATATTTAACGAAGAATGCACCTTTAGAAAATATAAAATAAATCACGAATTAAGGATCAGCCAAATGATGCAAAGATGCAAAAGAAAACATAAAAACAGAACTCAGATTAGTTATAAAAATAATGAAAATGAAAAGAAGTCTGAAAGACAAAACTTATAAACTGGCAGTAATAGATAAATTAAAGAGGATAAATAAATATATATTAGAGGATTACTGTGTGTCACTTGGCATTAAATCAAACGACTGTGATAATGAGGATGAACAATGCACATGATAGCAGTAAAGGCCGGGTCAGCTACTCAAAGTGCCACACAAAGATTTGCATTCTTATGTATTACACAAGCTTTGTAAACCATCCCAACAACCGTATTGTAGATTGGTAGAGACGTTTTGACTATAGCTATAGCTATATAAGTAGTTTGATCTTTAGATGAACAAACCTAACGAGCTTAAGGCTTTTTTAGACTAGTATATAACAAGATATTAAAAAAATGTGAGGGAGAGATTGGATACGATCAATTAGGATTACAAAAGGGTATAATAACAAAATAGGACCTTTTTCGCTTCCAAGTATGAAGCCAAAAATATTATAACCGACAAAATATTTTTTTTACCTTTTGCGATTTTTGGAAATCCTTTGTTCGTGTAAAATTCAAAAATGCTAATTTGCTAAAAGATATTGTTTAAAAGGGAAATTGTTGAGTCTAATAACAAATCTATATTGGGAACAAGAGGCAATATGAGTAGAAACGTCTAGCACTATAAACTTCAAGCGGGGTATAAGGGAAGGATACTTGTTTCGACCATGATGTTTAACTTGTATTTCAAGCTCTTGTTTTAAAGAGCCTTTAATAACATTAACAAATTCGTAAAAGTAAACGCATTTTAAGTACCCAGTATTAGATATGCCGACGACGCAATAACAATGTCCTTGAGCAACGGGCCTGTTTGCGATCCACCACAATAAATTAAAAGCCTTTGACTCCTATTCACCTATGCTTAAAACTCCATTGACAGGAAGAGTTCGCAACGAAGAGGTCATGTGAAGGGTCAACCGTGATCGCGAACTTATTTAAGTTTATTTATTTTTACTAAGTCTTACCGCCATACATCTAGACACAAAAGGAATAAGAAAGTATCCATTATTAAAATATACCTAAATGCCCTAATACAAACTTAAGATTACATCGACATTAGTAGAACAGGGACACACTCTTCTCGCCTCGGGACATATCAAGTCATTGATTTATATAAGACACAACAACACTAGGTCAGGGAGAGGAGGAAGTTATACAAATGTTTTAAAACAAATGTAGCAAGATTAAAAATTTTTTTAGGAAATTATAATAATTGACTGTCTTTTAAAAAGTTAATTAAAGAGTTTTATACATCTACAGAGCCAAGTTTTAAATTTTAATAAATCATATTTATAAGTTTAGATGAGTAGGCCGTATTTTTAGTACAACCAAAAACTACATGATCTAAACACATGATCTAAATGTAAAGATCCTAGAAGTTTTACAAGACTTGTACCAAGGAAATTTCGAAATATATTATCAAGAGCAAACTTTCAGCTCGTAAAAAAGGTTTTAAAAAAATTGATTCTGATCAGATGGGAGCATTTTAGATGTCATAACATATACCTGGCTATTTACGAAAGATAGATCTATTTTGTTGAAAAAGTCGTCTACCCATAAGTTACTTAGAGGCAATGGAAAGTTAACTTTTTCGCTGTTCATTTTTCTTGCTTTGTTCCAAATAAAACTAGATGGAGTTTGTTTATTTAATTTTGAACACCATTCAATCCAACTTTGTTTAGCCTCTTATTTTAGGAATTTTTTGACAACAGTATTCACTGTTTTGCACTTACAAAAATTTTCAGGTAAATAATTGTTTTGTTTACAAATGCTTTATTTTTTTTCTTTCTGGAACATATTAATTACATTTCGAATCACACCACGGATAAGGAGTCCATTTATATATAAATGATCTGTATTAGCAAATTTATTGTTTAGAAGCTTCAATAATACAGTCAATAAGGAAATTATATACTTTTTTTGGCTATTTAAGGACGTGTAAGGGTTATCAGTTAATAAGGTATCAACAAAATAAGACTATATTGACCAATTAGTTTTTTAATGTTCTACTTATTACTTTTATAAATGACACTAGCATTAGTTTCCAAAATATCGATTCCAACCCTTATAAAAAGGTGATTTGATCCCAATGTATCAGAATCTACAGACCACGTAGTTTTATCATGGAACCTGTGTTTCCTGGTCTCGTTTGCAAGTTGGTTGACATTATTCATTACCTGCAAACCTCATTTTCTCCACAAGTTGAAGGCCTATTTTATCATTTTTTGATAAAATCCACAGAGAATTATGTGCGTTCATATCTCCTTCAACGATAGAAGGGTGTTTTAATTGAGAAAATACCTACTTGTCCCAATCTTCGATTTTAGTTTTAGCTTCCGGATATCTATATATAGAGAGTAAGTTTAAACGACTTTTATTATAGTTGATTTTATTACCACAAGCAAGCAAACCTCTAATATATTTTTTTCTAATTTTTATGTTTTCAAAGAAATACCAGTTCTATTAAAATAGCAACTCCGGATTACCCGTTACCCCGATCTTCGCGCATCACATTATAACCTCTATACAACATCCTGTTTAAATCAGGTTTCACTTATTAAAGCTACATATAATATCTCCGATTACTAAAAAGTAAGGAAGGCTGTTTTTGTTAGTAACAACTGATCGAGTATTCTAATATATTATTTTCAGTTTAGCTCGAACGTAATTAGATTATTTATTCTTCAAAAATATTATCTAGAACATTATTAATACCTTTGACTAACATATTGATGTAAAGTTATTTTGCCCCTTCCAAACAATTAATATTTTGAATAAAATCTGAGGAAAGAATTTCCAAAGAATCTACTTATTTATTTTTATCATTGTTTACTTTTAAAAATAACTTACTTAAAAGTTACTTTGATAAACGTTGAGATGGTCCAAATCTAAAAGGTATGTGAGAAGATGTAGGATAATCGAAGGTTGGAGTAAGGTGGTATACTAGCTTCAGACATGTTAGTTAATTTTGGAAATTCTTTATCTGAATTTGACAATATTTCAATTCTGTTGTTACAAATAAAATCAGAATAAAAATCGCTCAAACTTTTTACTTCCAAATATAAAATTGTATGTTCAATCGTGATATTTTTGATTTTTTTTATTTCAAAAAAGGACAGCATTTAGAGACAGCTTTTTTATGACATAATATTATCACGTTTACAGTGTATGTTTTTTCATTACATGTATGTGTATCAGTTTTAATTTCTATGCACCTTATGCAGAATTACTGTGTATCTTTACATTGTCTAGAAATGTGTCCAAATTTAAGGCATTTATAACATTGTGTAACTTGACCCAACAATTTTTCATTTTAGGAATATACATTACTCAAAAACAATACAAATTAATCAACCAAACATAATTTGGCTAACAATTACCTTCAAATATAATTATGACATTATATCTAGGGACCTATTCTGTCTATCCGTCGTTTTATATTTTTCTGTGAATTCTTTTAATGTTATATTATGTATAATATAATGTTATATATATGTATATATAACATGTTATATAATGTTATATTTGGTATCGACATCATGTATCAGCCCTTTGATTTCCAAGAAGTGATTGAAAATATACGCCTGTAAATTATCATCCTTAAGATGACTATTATTGAATAAATTATGTCCGCCTATACTTTTAGTTTTCTTAATATTGTTAATTTTTAATTCTTGATGTAAAATATCTCCAACAACCATCGGGTGCAATCGGACTATATTCTGATCATTGGTTTTTTTAACATAAATAGAACCATTTTAAAAGTCGTAATTACTAGAATTATTCTTAAAAATTTAAGTTCTCTTCTAAAAGGAGAAACGGTGTTAATTCCTCTATACGTATCTTGTTCACTAACACTTGGGCCCTGTACATATAAGTGCGTTAAACGCCACGTATCCTAACGCCGCGTTCCAAGTACCAAGGAATAAAAATGATATCGTTCACATGCAAGTGCGCCTTTAAAACCAACGTCGTCAAAACATGGCGCTCGTAGAACATATTTCAAACGTCGCGTTTGCAGCATGTTTCTAGTTACTAGGAGAGGTATGTGGTCGTACACATGTTCACAATCAAACTCTTGCTTTTACTCTGTTGATATCGCTGTACCGTATTAAAAAGTGATATATCTATAATAGAAGGTTTACTACAGAATTATTCATTTGGGACATGGAATATGACGAATACAAGAACAAAGTTTTACCCACTGAACTATTACATACCGTAGACTTGATGGTTTCCTTCCAGTTATCTTTATTTTGTTCTTTGCTTCGTCCCATTAACGAAAGTAAAACGGTCTCTTTATAATTTTTACGTATGATTAAATATTTAAGGTACAATAGCTATTCCCAAATACACAAATAGTTTTTCTTAAAGTAGAGGTTTAAAGAAACTTGATTATATAAAAAAGTTATATAAATAAAAACCTTAATGTAACAACGAGTTTTTCTTCGGATAAAATACCCTCCAACCACTTTAATAAGGTTAACAGTTCATCAAAATATGTTAAAATCATTCGGAAATAGTTAAAAATCTTTGGAAGGTATTTTCTTAATTTGGGGTATATAGTCACAAAAGAACCCATGGTTAATCTACTTGTTTCCGTTATTTTGTTCATTAAGTTTTGTAGCTCTTCTATAGTATATATATATATATATATATATATATATATATATATATATATATATATATATATATATATATATATATATATAGATTATTTGTTATATTTGATATCGACATTATGTATCAGCCCTCTGATTTCCAAGTGATTGGAAATCTACGCTTGTGAATTATCGTCCTTTAAATGACTATTATTAACTAAATTATTTACATCCAAAATATATTTAAGGATAGCTTTAACACGGTTTCTTCCTATACTTTTACCTTCCTTAATATTGGTAATCTTTAATTTTTGGTATAAAATATCTCCCACAATCATCAGGTGCAATAGGACTATATTCTGATCATTGGTTTTTTTTAACATAAATAGATCCATTTTGAAAGTCGTAATTACTAGAACTATTCTTAAAAAGTTTAAGTTCCCTTCTAACAGGGAAACGGTGGTGTTAAGTCATCTATCGATATATTATTCACTAACACTTTGGCCCTGTAAATATAAGAGAAATAAACGCGGTGAAACAAAAGATACGCAAATAGTTAAAAAATTTTGTAGGGTATTTTCTCATTTTGGGGTACATAGCCACAAAAGAATCCATGGTTAATCTATAATTAATTAAGAAGTACACCCACCAACTCCATAACTGTACTGGCTGTCGACCTTTTGGTAAACCGCGGCGCTAAGCGCTGTCATGTGTACGATAAAAAATTTTTTAACGCGCGCTCAACGGAGCGGCCACTATACTACTCGTAAAGTTGATATAAGTACAGTAAGTACGAGAGAGCAGACAGGTACTTTATGCGACTTCGCTTCGCCTCGTTCTTCTTCCGATCTGTGTCGGTTTTTCGCGTCCGTGTTAAAGGGACTGAAGTTGGAATACAAAGATTTACACTACAATACTGATGAAGTCGATGTAGAGAATCACCTCGCCTCGTGGCAGCCCTAGCTCAGTGGCTTTGTTACTGGCTTAACAAGCTGAAGGGCCCAGGTTCGAATCACGGCACCGACAAAATTTTTAATTTCTAATTTAACTGATCTGCCACCGTGCTTCGAAGGGCACGTAAAGGCGTCGGTCCCGGCTACGAAAGTAGTCATTAAGTCATGTTAGGGGTGCCTGCGCCACCTGAAAACCCTAACACTAGACCTTAGCCAGAAGGTTACACAAATTTTTTTTTACCTCTCCTCGAATAACTTTACTTCGATACTTCATCCGGAGTACTACTATCGAGAGTGTAGCGGCTTGTTAGGTATACAGGCCCTAACAACTTAACAACAGAAATATTTAGTTCGCGTATCGGCGTCTTATTGATATTCTCCTGCATCAGGAAAGAACATTTTCACTTTTTTATCACTACTTTACTATAATATGTAAATAGTGTTACACGACGAAATTTAAATAGTTTAATTGTCACAAAAATTGGGAGCTTAATAACTTCTTCGATAAACACATCTACCCGATATAAGTGAATCGCTTTGACTGAGTATTTATGCTAACGTAACATGAAAAACTGTAGACAATACGGCTTTGACCAGTTCACCAGAACAACTAAAACAAAAACTCTTTTGCTATTGCTATCAATAACATTCATTTATAAAGGCAGCACCCAAAAAAGAGCATTCTGTATATTAAAAGTTACAATTAGTATTAGACTTGATTCAGTTTTTAAAAAATGTAACACCAGGCAGATATTTATAAGCATAAAAAATGCTGACTAGTATAAGTCTTTTTATTATTTACAGCCCTATTTTTATTTTGAGCTCCAATTAATTTTTTGTGGATTCCACGTTTTAATGTATACGACTAAGAGATTTTTCATCGCGATCCCCTTTCAGGATTGTCGAGCTTATTTAAAATGGATATGCAGTCAGTAAAATATATTTTCAATTTTCTAAATCTGTTTCCCTTTCTGTATGGATTTCACTCTCCGGCTCAAAAAATATTACGTCGAACTACGAATGTTATGAAAATGGCAATTTAGTAGATGGTGCCATAAAAAGGTAACAAGCCCTTTCTTGAGTTCGTTATATAAGAATATGCGAGACTAGATTTAACACAACTGAAATAAACAAGATGGCAATTTACATAATTTTCCTTTGCTTTAAAAGCACAATATATTTATATTAAAAGATCAATGGTACAGATTGAAATACATCTTAAATGTAATATTATAATATGTATAAAGAACTTACTCCATAACAAGTATACACCCTACATTTATGAGCTCTTCTGATTCCAATTTTTGCTCGGTCTTTCGGTCAGACCGCGTTTTATTTTTTTTTTTCTTCTCTGTCACAGGTTTTTATAATATTATATTGCTGGTTTTGTAATTGAGTTCTATTCCTTTCAGTTTTTGACTCTTGTCCTTGGGCTAGGAATGTTCATATTTTTATTATTGTCCTTAATAAAAAGATTAACCTTCTATAAGGTCCCGAATGTGTTTGTTTTCAGTTTATTATGTTTTTTTGAGAGATCATCTTCCTAATTTCTTTGGATATGATCAAACCATTTCAGTCTGTGGCTTTTTATTTAACAAATGATAATTCTTTGATCATCTCAATTTTAATTTCGTTGTTATAAATTTTGAGAATCAGTACGTTTTATTATCTGTTTATTTTTTTAGTTATATCTCTGGTTGTTTCATTTGTGATGTCGACTACTTTGTACACTTAAAGACTTCATGCTTTACTATTTGTTCATTTATCTTAAGCGTTTTAATTTTTGCTACCTCTATAAGTCTTCACTGTTTTTTCTTAATTTTCTCTTAATAAATGTTTCTAGTCTCAGATCTCTAACATATTATACTATAGTTTGTGTGAAGACTAGCCGGCTAATTCCTATTTTTTTTTTGTTTTTTCCGTCTAGTACTATATTTTTAAAACTATCGTAGGCAGGATGTTTTCTAGTCATATTTCTAGATTGATATTTGTAGTTTACATCCTTTGTTATGACCTCCCCTACAGAGTAGTCCATTGCATTTATTTTCATTAGTCTGATTAATTTTCTTGGTTAATTAATATTTAACATTTTTTATAACAGTTGTATTCTATTTATGGAGTCGAAGTATTGGTGAAAATCTAGTAGATGGGCGTCTCAAGCTCATAAATCCGTCACATGAGTTCTCAGATTTCAATAAGCTCATTTTTTATTTCGTCTAAACCTGGTGTTTGTTCCATTTAGCCGTATTCAGTACTTTATCATTTCAGTAGATTTATAATTTTTACGATTTAGTGATTTTCATCCCATATATTCAGAGAGCTCTTTCTCATTTGTTTTTATTTATATACATATTAACGTGTTGTTAGATCAAGTAGTTTTTGATCTTTGGTATAACTATTTCTTTTTGTCGTTGCACTATTTGTTTACCACATTAAATAGTTTTTTATTTTCTTTGTTATTTGTGCCTATTGTTTCCATATTAGTCCGACAGATGCAAAACTTTATATTGATCGTACAAGTCAAACTGAGTTAATTACGAAAAAACTCGTAAATTTTGCAAAAACCTTAGCTTTAATAAAGGATAGTTTTTTGTGAAAAATAAGTGCTATATTAGGTAAAATATAATGAGTTACGCAAGTTAACTATGTAAATACATCATTTGCAAATACACGATAATAGACAACCATTAACGATATAAGTACTTCTTGGATTAGTCTGTTTTTCAAACCCAGTGTGTTACTAATAAGAAAGAAAGCATGTGAAACTTAACTTTTAGTCAACAGTTTATTTTTATTCAGAGTCCAAAGGGTCTTAAAATTATTTATGTGTATATATTTATATTAATTCCTAAACTCTAAGTTCCTCTGGATCATCATCATCAATATGATCATTTTTTGCAGCACTCTTGATATTATTTGTATATACGCCAATATCTATTATTTTTTAAATGTGATATCCGGCTGATCTTTCTAATTTTCACCAAGATGTGTTTTGAGGAGAGTGTCTATGGACGATTTATCTTCTTTCAAGGAACATCCAATCTGTTGTAACTTAGGTTTCAATAAAGAAATTTTTTTCCCTTTTCGTATTATAGATTTGCTGAACCGTATGTCAGAACGAAAAAATATTTCTTCCCTTACCGTCGCCATATGAACTTCTTTCTTAGAAAATATGAATCTGTTCTATAAATTACATTTAAGATGCCACTGGGAAGGTTTTTAACAACAACGTCATTCGTCTTTCTTCAGTCTGATATCTGCCAGCTTTTACCAAGTCTCAGCACCTGTGAGTGTTTTCCAATTATGTCTTCATATTATTTTTCAATTATTACAAGATTTTTCTTTTTTATCTCCCTTTCTATAAATACCGAAAATCCTATCTAGTGGCAACAAGGAATAATCAACAACAAGAAAAGTAAACTCCACTGCCTTAATGTGACCAGGTTCTTCATAAACCAACCAGTTGACTATCATAGACAGCATCGTGCTATTTTTGTTCTATCCACCACATCCATCTCCAAATAGGTGAACTTTTTCGATTTGATTTTTAAAGTTGAATTTTATAAGAGTATTATGTACAGCAGAGGAAACAGTATTTGAATCTTTTGTAAAATTATAAAAATTTATTTGCTGCGAGAAATAAGCCGCCTGGTCCAAACAATTTGGTAAGGAAAGATTTTTTTCACAGTCAATAGAAAATATTTGTATATTATTATTTGATTCGTTTTTTTACTAAAAATAAAAGGTTACGTATAATTAAAAGGACGTATAAACTCTCTAATCTGTTATAACCTTTAACTTTTCTTCTTCCGAATTTTCTTTTCTCAAAATGTCGTGTCAAGAGACACGCAAAACAAGCATCTAATGGGAATGCCGAATAATATGTTGTAGTGTTTATTAACGTATGTTCTGAAATATGAGAATTTTACGGAATGATACGGATAACGTGGACAGTACATTCTGTAAGGCTTCGTTAAACTCAGATCACATGGTAAATATAATCTAGTTGATTGTCCTCTATTATAATGACTCTCTGTACCGTTCAAATGCACCATAAATGTTTGGATGGATAATAATAATTGTATTGGATCAAATAAACCTTTCGTTGTATTTTCTTCTCTTCTCTATTTTAGTATTTTACTCCGGATAATAAACCTTCTTACATCACGCTCCATTTTGTTAGAAATTAAATGAGTTATTGAAAGAAAAATTCTCTCTTGCATACTCTTAAAAGTCCACTCTCTACTGCGGGATCAAAATATTTAATTAAAATTCCATGTAGGTATGTACTTGATCTCTTGGGCATTTGACCTTTACAAAATTTCAGCAAAAAATACCTTGTTTTATTTTGCCAATGATTAAATACATATTGATATGGAACCACTGAATGCCTCGCATCTTTAAATATTCACAACAATATACTTTCTATGTATGATTACAGGTCTTGGAAAACCCGGGAAAATCCTTAGGTTTATGCCTAAAAATATTAATAATAAATCCCGAACCTATCTAGTTAATTATAGACAACTCTTACCTTTTAGGTTTCAGTACATTTCGTTTGCCCATTTTTTATTTGTACAACTCGTTTTCTCCCTTTTCCTTTTTCACAAGGTCTAATATGCACATGAAGACTTGATATGATGAAATATCAATTATTTGCAATAAACTTGATGTTTTTAGCAATTAAACAACAAACAGTGCACCCGGTCGCACGTGCGCCTTTATATGCAACTGCCATAGGCTTAAAAATACAGAGTTTTGTATCTGAATTAAGATTTCCAATGCCTCTTTATTAACAAATACCTAACTTTGCAGCTGAATTTCTCCATCAGCAGATAGTTATAACATGTGACAAATAATTGTTAGCTGAAACTAAATTTTTACAATTTTTATATATAATACAGAGTTTTGCATCTATAATAGTGGACTCTTATTATGTGCACTATTCACTTCAGTGTTTTGTTTTTGTAGAGTTTAGACGATTCTTTTTTTTTTTATAAATATTTAATAATTCTTTTCTATTCTTGATTCTATCTATATTAGTCTTGCTTGTTTTTTTTAAATTTTTTTCTTGCATTCATCGTCAAAACATTCTTTTGACTTATTTTGCTGCTTTCATATAATTTTTTGGTCTATTCTGTTATGCTAAAGCAGGACGACGTAAAAAGGAAAAAATTGCTTGTAATAAATATAATAGCAAAAAAAGTCAACACTATATAAAAATTGGAAATACAGTAAAAATTAAATATCAACAGCAAACGAATAATCGAAAAATACATAAAGAATAATTGTATCTACTCTTACCACTAGAAGTTCTAAAGGATAACATTTGACATACATCTTTCAGTAGACCATTTTACAATCTGAATCCTGAATCCGGCAGGCGAACATTATATACTACAGAAAGGCAGCTTTGGCTGAACTTAATGTTACTATATAAATCTAACTTTGATATAACATTCAGGATTTGATATATATATATATATATATATATATATATATATATATATATATATATATATATATATATATATATATATATATATTGAGATGATTGGTGTTTAAAGAAAATAATTTATAAGTTATATACTAGATAATATTAGATATAACAAGTATTTGGTTATTTTAAGAAGTTATATACTAGAGAATTTAATAAAAATTATTTATGTGAGGGCATTTTTAAGAAACTAGCATATAATAATT
Source organism: Diabrotica undecimpunctata (assembly GCF_040954645.1). NCBI lineage: Eukaryota > Metazoa > Arthropoda > Insecta > Coleoptera > Chrysomelidae > Diabrotica > Diabrotica undecimpunctata. The sequence continues at coordinate 86,609,534 of NC_092807.1, read as the reverse complement.
GTAAAAAGTTGTAGTTTAATAATTATAATATTGTAGATATATTTAAGTGAGCCATGTGACTAGGAAACCAACTATACAGTAAGTGACAGATAGAAATTAATGATTACGAATATAAAGTGGGGTTATAATAATAATGTTAGTTTAAAATGTTTAATTTATATATAGTTACTGATTTAATTGTATATTCTGATCTGAAAAGCCTAAATGTCAACAAAATTATCAATAGAAAATTAAAGAATTCTCCAGAATAGAGAATTTGACCTTTGTTTACGGTGGAACATTCTCGAAATAATGGTTATGTCTGTGGATCGAACATATACTTTTTTCGAGAACATCCATATAGAAGAAATAGAACAAATGGAACATGATTTCTTGCGAGATGATTCTGGAACATGTAAAAAGATATAAATACCCGGTGATTTGGATTCAAAGGATCCATTCAGTTAGTCAATCAGTTATGAGTTACAGTTACTATGATGGCCAGTTTTAGTATGAAAATTAGTTAGAGGCAGTCAATCAGTTACAATTGTTCAATATAGTGAGTTAAATCAAGATTAAGAAACAGTATAAAGAAAATATTATTGAAGATTAAAAATTATGTTATGTATAAATGATGATAATGGAAGAAGTATTAATTGAATATTAAAATTAAATAATATTTTTGGTGATTGGATATTGATATATTGAAAAGAAGAATAAAAATAAATGCTGTTTGCTGGTTTGCTTGGTGGTTTATAAATGCTGTGAAGAAAAATATCTTAAATTGGTGGAAGCTGATAATTGGAAAAAGTAATTTCATTAAAACAAGGATAACCGAAACTGAGAAGAAGACATTTGAGTGGTGATTCTAATCTATATAGTGGAAAACAGTTCATTTAGGCATTCAGTGACAGAAAGGTACAAAAATTTTGTTAATATAATTTAGTTAGTGTCATAACAATTTAAATTTTGAAGATAGTTTGTTTAAATTTTACATTGTCTATAGAATTTAATTAGTTTCATAAGAATTTCAATTTAAAGATAGTTTATTTTAAATTTACATTAGCTAGTTTAGATATAATATATGTGTGTTTCATAGTAGATCTAATAAAGATAATTTAAAAAAGTACTTATAAACTAATTCTTTGAGAACCGCGATAAAAACCCTATATATAAAAATACTCATTGCTCATCATTCAAACAAACAATACATCATAACAATTTGGCGCCCACCGCGGGGCTCTCTATTTAAAAGAATTAGTTTGGGAAGATAAGTGCTCTCATATAATTAAATTAATTTTCATTAGAGAGAAAAAATTATAGATTTTATTTTTAATTATATTTAAACAAGTAAAGTCTCAAAATGTCTCAAGGAAAGAAAGGTACAAGAAGCAAAAAGAATGAAGAAGATGTGGAAGTAGAAACACAACCTACACAAGAGGAGAGTTTAGTTCAAGTTCCACAAGATACTGCAGAAATGAATCCAGAAAGAGAGGAAAATGTCAATATGGCAGCTTTGATGTCATTAATGATGCAGATGAACAAGACAATGGAAGAGAATACGAAAAAAATGGAAGAGAATTCAAAATAAGTCAAAGAGGACAAAAAAAATGGAACAGAAATTGGAAGAGAATTATAGAAAATTAGAAAAGAAAATAGAAGATAATAATAATAAAATTGTAAAGCAAATAGAAAAACAAATGGATAAAAAACTTGAAACTGCAGAGAAAAAAGTAGCAAATGAAATAAAAAATATACGGAATGACTACAAGAAAAGGATAGAAAATGAGAGGACAGAAGTAAAGAGGATTATTCAAGATAATAAGATAGATATAGAACAGAAAATAGAGTTGCAGAAATGTAACTTAGAAGTAAAAATTAACGAAGACAGGAGAAACACAGAAGAAAAATTAGACGATATACAACAAAATATCCAAATAAATAGTAATCAAATAAGAAATGTGGAACAGAGAATAGATGATATTTCACAAATGAGAGACATAGGGAGACCTTACTTAAATTTAGCAAATGAGACTGGGATTAAATTCACTGGTAATATAAAAAATTTGCATCCTAGGGTATACATAAATAGTTTAAAACATAAATTAAGATTTGTGAATAATCTTAATGATATTAAAGATTATATTAGAGTGACATTAAATGACAATGCTGCAACTTGGTTTGCTAGTATTGAAAATGATTTAGATAATTTTCAAACATTTGAAAATAAATTTTTAAATTATTATTGGGGTGAACCAGAGCAAGCCAAGTTTAGAGAAATTCTATATTTTGGAAAGTATAATCACAATTTAAAATCAAATATGGTAGATTATGCATTGAAACTGATAACAGTTGCAAAATATTTAGAACCACCACTTAGAGAGGAAGAAACAGTCTTAAATGTATCTAGACATTTTGATGCTGATGTGCAAACAGTAACTGTACAAAATATTCAAACAATAGATAGTTTTATTAATTTTATTCAAAGAATACAAAGAGGCAATATGACAAGTAATAATAACAACAGAAAAAACAATAATAACTTTCAATATAATAAAAATGATAATCAACAATATAGACAATCATATAGTAATTATAGATATGGTAATAATTTACAAAATTTTAATAATAATAACAGTAATTATAATAGACAACATTTTAATAACAGTACTAATAATAATAGACAAGATTTTAACAATAGAAGAAATACAGAGCGACCTAACTATAACAGACAGGTAAATTGTGTACGAAGGAATAGAAGCTGCGAAGACAGGGAACGAAATAGTACAAGGCAAGAAAATGTGAGTAGAAGTCACAGTAGGGAAAGACATAGGACATCAGATCCAAGTGGCCAGATACAATCTGACAATTCTAATAATCAAAATTTTGTTCAGTAAACTTTCTGAATTACAAGTTAGGCCATTGCTATTATGAAAAACCTTCTGAATTTATTTCTCTAGATGAAGATAAAATTATTGAATCTAATAATTTAATTTATATAAATGCTTTGGCCAAAAATAAAATGATTAAAATTATGATAGATACTGGTTCAGAAAGTACTTTAGTCTCGGAGAATTTTATTTTTAATACATTAAAACTATCAGATATAATAAAGATTCCAAAAATTAAAATTGTTGGTGCAAATAATAAGAAGTTGGGTGAAATTGATAAACTAGCCAATTTTAAAATTAATATTCTTAATAAAGAAATTAATATGCAAGGATTTATTGTCAAGGATTTATGTGTTGATATATTAATGGGAAATGATGAATTGCAAAAGAAGAAAGTAAAAATAGATTTTAAAGAAAAAATGGTAACTTTGGAAGGGCAAATAATTAAATTTATGTAGAAAGATGAGGTGGAAGAAGGAATAAGAGTTGATAGGATATTATTAAAAGAAAATAATGATGTTTATGAAGAAGAAATATATTTTGATGATAGGGAAATGTCCCAAAAGAATGTAAAGAATAATTATTGTAGTGAATATTTAAGGAATGGAAATTTTAAGCAGATGGATGCCTACGAGGTGGAGTGCGTAAAATTGGAAGCAAGGAATAATGAGTACATAATGAAGAATAATTTTATTCGTAAAGAAGAAGATGTGATAAAAGTTAATTGCCCTGAAGAATATAAATCAATAGTCGTTTCCATATTGCAGCAACACAAAGGACTTGTCAATAAAGAAAATAGAATTGCAAAAAATTATATCCATAGTATAAAAGTTAAAGAAGAAAAAGATTTTAAAACAAAATCATACCCAATACCATATAAATACAGAGAAGTAAATAGAACGATTAATAATATGTTAGAAGATGGAATCATTGAGAAGGCAGATACACGTTTCATAAACCTAATAGTAGTAGTACGTAAAAGATCTGGTGAAATCAGGTTATGTTTGGATGCAAGGAATATTAACAAGATTACTGAAAAGCAATTTGAAGCACCAATGAGTATAGATGGAATATTAGGAAGAATTACAGGAATGTCATTGAATGTCACTTCAATCATCTTGCAGTGCTCTATGTAGATGCCTTCATGATATTTTAGATAAATATGAACATTTTGTAATTCACTACATTGATGATATATTATTTTTTTTTAAAACTGCTAAAGATCATGGGAAACACCTAAAAAGTATAATCAGCAGATTAGACAAAGTTGGACTAAAAATAAAGCAAGAAAAATGTATATTTTTTCAAAAAGAAGTAATATATTTAGGTTATAAACTTAACACTAATAATAACAACACTAACAGCTTGCTGATAGATCCATTTCATAGATAGATGATAGATTTCATTATTGTGAATCAATTTGACATCATACTTGTTGTCTTATACATATGGAAATTATTTTGTACCCTAAAAATCATAATTTGGGGTTAGACACAAAATTCATACTATAATTGCTATAAATGTGCTTCTAATATAATAAAGTGTAAGACTTACCAATTCATATGGATGAAAGCCTGTTGAATGGAAATAATTCCTAGGTTTTGTCTATAAATAAACATAACACAATAATAGATGATTAGATTATATATGTTTATTTTCTCATATTATAGCCTCCATTGTTCTATTTGACATGACAGTTTGACATAGACAGCGAACAGAGGTGTACTTACTAGAACAAATTTTAAATAAGAAATTAAATTAGTGGACAAGAAAATTAATATTTAAAAAAATAATAAGTAAATTATTTATTTTAAATTTAATTTTGGGGTATTGAGATGATTGGTGTTTAAAGAAAATAATTTATAAGTTATATACTAGATATTAGATATAACAAGTATTTGGTTATTTTAAGAAGTTATATACTAGAGAATTTAATAAAAATTATTTATGTGAGGGCATTTTTAAGAAACTAGCATATAATAATTGTAAAAAGTTGTATTTTAATAATTATAATATTGTAGATATATTTAAGTGAGCTATGTGACTAGGCAACCAACTATACAGTAAGTGACAGATAGAAATTAATGATTACGAATATAAAGTGGGGTTATAATAATAATGTTAGTTTAAAATATTAAATTTATATATAGTTACTGATTTAATTGTATATTCTGATCTGAAAAGCCTAAATGTCAACAACATTATCAATAGAAAATTAAAGAATTCTCCAGAATACAGAATTTGACCTTTGTTTACGGTGGAACATTCTCGAAATAATGGTTATGTCTGTGGATCGAACATATACTTTTTTCGAGAACATCCATATAGAAGAAATAGAACAAATGGAACATGATTTCTTGCGAGATGATTCTGGAACATGTAAAAAGATATAAATACCCGGTGATTTGGATTCAAAGGATCCATTCAGTTAGTCAATCAGTTATGAGTTACAGTTACTATGATGGCCAGTTTTACTATGAAAATTAGTTAGAGGCAGTCAATCAGTTACAATTGTTCAATATAGTGAGTTAAATCAAAATTAAGAAACAGTATAAAGAAAATATTATTGAAGATTAAAAATTATGTTATGTATAAATGATGATAATGGAAGAAGTATTAATTGAATATTAAAATTAAATAATATTTTTGGTGATTGGATATTGATATATTGAAAAGAAGAATAAAAATAAATGCTGTTTGCTGGTTTGCTTGGTGGTTTATAAATGCTATGAAGAAAAATATCTTAAATTGGTGGAAGCTGATAATTGGAAAAAGTAATTTCATAAAAACAAGGATAACCGAAGCTGAGAAGAAGACATTTGAGTGGTGATTATAATCTATATAGTGGAAAACAGTTCATTTAGGCATTCAGTGACAGAAAGGTACAAAAATTTTGTTAATATAATTTAGTTAGTGTCATAACAATTTCAATTTTGAAGATAGTTTGTTTAAATTTTATATTGTCTGTAGAATTTAATTAGTTTCATAAGAATTTCAATTTAAAGATAGTTTATTTTAAATTTACATTAGCTAGTTTAGATATATATGTGTGTTTCATAGTAGATCTAATAAAGATAATTTAAAAAAGTACTTACAAACTAATTATTTGAGAACCGCGATAAAAACCCTATATATTATATTATTAAAAATACTCATTGCTCATCATTCAAACAAACAATACATCATAACATATATATATATATATATATATATATATATATATATATATATATATATATATATATATATATATATATATATATATATATATATATATATACCGATTCGGCAAATTTTCAACTACCGTATACGTTATTCAGTATGTGGAACAAAGATAACACTTAATTGTTTGAATACGAGTGAGACACAAACCACACACTTGGAGTAGCGAGTCTAATTTTTAAACAGTGTTGCGAAATTTCTGTAACATAACTCCTTCTAAAATATTAGTCGGATACATGAGTGTAACATAATGTTTAAATCCACTACAGTTCATTGTAGAATGAAAATTAATATTGCCCCAACAAACCTTACATGAAGTAATCATGTAAGTATTATTTTTTAAACGATTGTATCTTTACTTCATTAATTAACAAAGAATACTGAATTGAGAAATTGAGATGCGACAACAGCGTGAGCTAAATAAATATCGCACTTCAGTAGACAGACAAATAGTATAAACCATTTGCCCCCTCTACGACTTCCCCTCAAAAGAATAGGCGGTCCTTATCTGTACAGCAGGTTTAAGGTCAATAAGGTAAGGTCTATTTATTTGATTTTTAGCTGTCGTGGTAAAAGGTTGAAAACAAATAATTAACATGCCAAGCGTATACAGTAGAACCTCGATAACTTAAATTCCAAGGGAAAAACCAAATATTTTAAGTTATCAAGGGTCTATGTTGTGATGGATTAATATAGGTCAGAGGTTCATTAAAATATAGGCATTTATTATATTCGTTACAAAAAGTTAAAGCAATAATTAAAGGTATAGTCCACTAAAAAAAGTCTGTGATTTTCTTTTGATTTAAACAATTCATAGATTCTAAATCGATTTGATTTTAAATAACATATAGAGGAAAATACGTTATCTTTTATGTTTCTACACTGCTCTATAAATGATCGTACAGTCGTTATAGCACTCTTGCTTCGTTGATTGATATGCTCTTAGATGAAGTTTGTGGGTCGTCATTAAATTCATCGTCTTTATAACTTTAAATACAGTACATGTTGTTATTCCATTATTCAGGATCATTATTATCTTCCTCTTCAAAATGATTTCTTGAGGTTCTGAAGAAAAACCACAGGTTCTAAAGCAGTTTTTCACTGTGAGGAGTGTTACGTTTTGCCATGTTTTGTTCATTATCCTCATTACTTGAAGAACATTGATAGAAGAAATCGTATTTTGCTTAATATCAGCTATCATTCTTCTAACAACTTCTTTTCTGTATAATGTTTTAAAATTTTTAATGATACTCTGATCCAAAGGTGATGTTGTGTTTGGTGGAAGAAATTGTACTTTGATTGCCTTTAATGGTGGTATGTCTCCGTGTGCTGTTCAGTTATCGATGAACAGAACAATTTTTCTATTTCAAGTTGCCCTTTGCTAATCTATATTATTCAGCCATTTTTTTAAAAGTTCTGCTGTCATCCATGCTTTTTATTGGCTTCATAATCCATGGGTAGTGATTTTAAACCTGCAAAACACCGAGGTTTTTTTGACTTACCTATATAATGAAAGGTTTGAGTTTTTCTGTGCCCGTAGAATTTGCACAAACCAGCATCGTAAGTCGTTCCTTGCTGTGTTTTTCTCCATGACATTTTTTATTTTTGAATGTTAATGTTTTTTCGGGAAGACATTTAAAAAACAGGCCAGTTTCATCAGCATTAAAAACATCATTGTTATCATAATTAGTCACTAAATTATGCAAGTCAGATTTCCATTCTTGGCAGACTGATTTTTTTAAGGCTAAATCATTCGTTTATTGAAATTCTCTAACCAGCCATTGCTGGCTTTAAAATTATCGATTTTTAGTGAATTAGCGAACTCTATAGCCTTTTCTTTCAGTATGGGTCCACTGATACTGATGTTTTTGTTTCAATTTTTGTCTCCTGATTCTTGCTTTTTTTATGATGATTGATAATGTACTCTCGTGTATTCCAAACAGAGCCGCAACTTCTTTTCTTTTGAATCCATTTTTCACTGCCTCTATAGCTTTTAATTTATCAGCATATGTTAGCGTTGTTAATTTTCTTTTTGAACTCATTTTAAGCAAGGTATCACACAGTACCTAAATCGATGTTTCTAGAACAGTGATCAAAACTTATGATACAGTAAGCTGTTCAGCTGTCATTGGTAAACAATTTTATGTTATAGGGATTGTGAAAACATTTCTTTAAGTTACTGAGGGCCAATATTGATATTATTTATTTAAGTTATCGAGATTGTGTATTTTAAGTTGTAGAGGTTTTGGGCTCCGATGGGAAGGGAACATATAATTTTTTGAAGTTATAGAGGTTTTAAAGTTATTGAGGTTTGACCTATCAAGGTTCTACTGTATTTTCAAAAAGAAAAGATTCAAATGGTGAAATGGTATTATGGGAACCATTCTATTGTAGAAATAATACAGTTATTTATTGCTGCTTTTTAAAAACAATAACTTTTTAAAAAATGTTTTCCGATGAATCTTCATTCACAATCCATAAACGTCATAATCCATCTGTCGTCCGCTATTGGTCTAGGGAAAAGAAACATTTGAGTATTGCTGTGAAAACACAATTCCCAAAGAAATTCAATGTGTGGACTGGCATTTATAACGATAATATAATTGGTCCATTTTTTATTACGGGAAATCTGAATGGGCGAAAGTATCTAGATTTATTACGCAATCAGATTATTCCAGCTGTTCGAAACCTTGCGGTCAACTTCGATGATGTTTGGTTTCAACAGGATGGTTGCCCAGCACATAATGCAATCGAAGTTACAAATTATTTGGAACAAACATTTCCTGGGAGAATAATTTTTACACGAGGAACAATAAAATGGCCCCCTAGATCACCAGATTTAGCACCTTTGGTATTTTATTTCTTAGGAATGCTAAAATCAAAATTATATCACCATGATTTCGAACGAGCCACCAATTTAGCAGAATTGTAAGAAAAAATTGTTCAACTTTGTAGTCAAGTACAACCAAAACAGCTTATTGCAATGAGACTTGCTTTAATTGATAGATTCGGATTTTGTTTAGCTTAAAATGGTGGTTTGTTTGAACATTTAATTGGTTAGAGATTTTTTAAAAATGCCTTTAATTTTAATTATTTGGAATAATGTTTTTGATTGGTTTTTTTCTTATAAAAATAATATTTATATTTAGTTAATGTTTGTTAAGTTAATTATTGTTTTATTTCCTAGCTACCAGAGCTAAAAATCTACAAAAATTACATTTAAAACTCGAATTCCTATAAGTGTTTGAGTTTTTCTTAAAGATTTACTGACGGAAAGTTGGCGACGAAATAATTTTATGCAAAGAACTACACCCCATCAACGTCCGATAATTACTGTCGGTCATCGGTGTATTTTTATGCCGCTTCGCACTGTAAAAGAAGGCGTTGCTTAAAATTTCAAACTCTTCAGGGGAATAATGCTTTGTTGCCACACATAAATTACTTAAATCACTGTTCTTTGTTAACTAATAAAATAATTGATAAAATAGATTAGATTATAACAATTACGTGGCTACTTTATTTGAATTTTTTTGGGCCAATATTAATTTTTATTCTACAATGAACTGTAGTGGATTTAAATATTATTTTAGACTCATGCATCGGACTAAAATTTAGAAGGGAAGATGTAACAGAAATAATAGCAACACTGTTTAAAAGTCATACCTACTCCGTCGAGATGATGACTGCCTCTCACTTCTATTCAAACAATTAAGTGTTATCTTTGTTCCACATACTGAATAACGTATACGGTAGTTGAAAATTTGCCGAATCTGTATATATATATATATATATATATATATATATATATATATATATATATATATATATATATATCTACAGTAGTGTACATTATAATATTCTTATTATTTTTTTCAAAAACTTAATAATGAGTGGCTCCTTCTTGATATTCTATACATTCAGCTACTCAATGAAGCGTTCATTTAATTAAGGAATTTATATCATATTGCGAAAAACACATCCAGATTCTTCTTGTGGCGTGCCACTGGTCTTCTAAGTTTAAAAGTGGACGTGGCAATCGATTTAGGTTTCGACCTACAATATCCCACACATAATCTCTAAATTAGATTCCTGTATGAACTCCACGGTTTCGCATGCAATATGAGGTCTTATTCTGTTGAAAGATCGCGTTTGGAATGATTTGTAAGTAGGGATATGAAAACGACTGCTGCACTTCTCCAATACGTCTTTGAGCTGTGAGATTGCCGTTAATAAAACCTATAGGTGATCTGCTTTTTAAACATATAACACCTCATACCAAAATGCTTGGTTTTCTTGCTGTATGACGTTCAACAGCCAAGTCTATATTTCGTCTCTTACCTCGAAAACGTCTTACCCGTATGCGCCCATCAGAACCACCCAAACAGAATCTACATTCATTACCGAAGCAGACAAAATTACATTGGCCGTCGCAGTTTTGCCAAGCTCTGTACTATTCTAAGAGTCGAGCCTTATGCTTTGGTATCAAAGGTAACACCGACACCAGACCTTAAGCTCTCAGTTCCTTTCCTAGTAATATTTGATTGTACTTTCTCTTAAGACTATCCTTTGTGTAACTGCAACTAAATGATTTCCTACTGGATGCACACTGTCCCATAATATGTCTAATTCTGTGAGTCGAATTTTTCAAATTGATATAGAAGGCAGATCTTACTTTCTTTATCCTACATTTGATTTTTAGGGATTGGTCTCAATTTTCATTGACGTTCGTAACAAGGTAGGTGTATGTTTTCACGTTTTCAATTGGTTGATCATTCACACTGATTCTTCCAATTATCTGTTTCTTCGTAGAGATCAGCATATATTTCGTTTTTTTAACGTTTTTTGATGAATGTCCATATCTGTAACTAATTTTTGTGATTCTACTCATTAATCTCTGGTTGGCTTCAATATATGAACAGCAGGGTTGATAGTATACATTTCTATCAGACCACACTTTTGATTTTAATATTATCGAATTCCCTTGTCTCTGACTCTTTAGACGATGTTTTATGCCAGTAAAAATTGCTAGTAATTATTAGATCACAGGCGTTTATTCCAATATTTGTAAATTAGCTTGTCGTGCTCCACTGTATCTAACGCTTTTTAGAACTTCCACTAAGTGGCATATATGACTCTGATATAAGTGACGGTTTTGACAATTGAAATATTTCATAATTAATTGCATATCTACACATTTTTTAAAAGCTGAATATAAATACATAACAATATTACATATTAGCTATGAAAAATTGGATACATTTTAATATCACCTACACGATATCTCCCTTACAAATATATTTTTGTTTAAATCTTATTTTCAGATTAAGTCATACTGTATATGCTGGTTGATCTTTTCAGATACGATAAAATCTTTTAACCTTTAATTTTAACATACTATCCACTTATTTCAATTATTTCAGCGTGTTTTGTGAACTTAATACACTTCAAATGCGGTAAAGGGTGAAAAGTTTCGGCGTAGCCAGGGGCTCTACTAAAGATTGTATCAATGATAAGCTTTAAACCAACCGGAAAATCTTTTCAGGATCATCATCAATTTAAATTTTGGGTAAAGGCCAACAAGAGAATACGTAATTTTATTTCCTTTGAACATTATTTCGGCCAGACGTTTACATAAATAATTACAGAAGTTTCTCGTTCGGCTTTTACGGTTTAATGGTTTAATTCAGTTTTTAACAATAATCCTGAAAATAAAAGCGATTCAGTTAGATTTCTAAATATATCATAATTGTTTTAGCACTGAAATTAGATTTTCAACTTAAAAAGGATCAACGTTTCCAATTTCTAATTTAATTGAGTTAAGTAAGCAATGTCCCTAACAACAATTTTATCCAATTAAAACTTTTTACATTAAGAGTTTTACCACAAGAAACAAATTTATATGTATGCTCAGGATAAGGGCAAAAAATATCACGGCAGCGAAGGCTAAGTAGACAGACTTCAATATGACTGATCTGGTGAAAGAAACAACCCATATTTTAATATATAAGCAACCTTGACCAAAGCAGCAGCTAAGTCAATATACTGTAAAGGCTCAGAAATATTGGAAGTCAAATAATGGAGGTATGACCGGTGAAGAAGGCAACGAGAAACCATTCACCAAATTATCTATGGTGAGAATCGAAACAATATTGTCCTTAACCAAGTCCTTAATATCATTTTTTGTATGTAATATCCATAATCCTTCCAACTCACAGGTAAGTTATGCAGATATACTGCACCTTATACACCAAATTCCAACACCACGTATAGTCGTCGATGACTTTAATGGACACAATATATTATGGATATCTCTAACACAAATACGGTGGGAAGAATAATACATAACGTTAATTTAAATTTTCTTAATGATGAAACCTCCACGAGGTTCAACTCAACATCAGAAGAATCCTTATCAATTGACCTAAGTCTCTGTAATCCAATATTAACTCCTTGCTTATCCTGGAAAGTGTTGTCGTTCACTTACGGCAGCGACCATTACCCCATGTGCAATACTAATACCCTACCGGAACCAAAAGACACCTTTGTCTTAAAATGGAAAACCGAAAAGGCTGATTGGGTGAGCTTTTCAACATATATTGATAATTCCCTAGAAAGTTGTGAAATAAATTACTGTGATATCGATAAAACAATCACCAATTTTAATGACTTAATACTAAAAAGCGCAGAACTCTACATTAAAAAAACAAAAAAATTCACAACCACCATCCAGTACCATGGTGGAATAAAAATTGCGAAGAAGCAATACGGAAAAGTAAAAGAGCTCTAAATAGGTTTAAACGGCACAAAATTCAAGAAAAAGAATTCTAGAAGAAAGAATCTAGAAGAATCCCACGAAAACCCCCTATCTCAACCCCTTACCATTATAGAACTAACTAACTCCTAACAGGATATGAAAAACTCAAGTCCAGGACCCGACAATATTCTTGTTGTATTCCTAAAACAATTATCAATCTTAGCAAAACAACATCTACTGCAAATTTTCAATCAAATTTGGCAACAATATTCGTCTATATAGACAACAGCCACAATTTTTTTCGCTTTTATAATCCAGAAAGCCTCCACATGATACAGAATCATGCAGACCCATCTCTCTAACATGTACCATGGCTAAATTAATGGAGAAAATAGTCAATGCTTGACTTATTTGGACTCATCTGAAGACTGGAAAAATTTCATTTCTTCTTACCAGAGCAAAACCGCTTCAGACGTAACCGCACAGTAATTGACAATATCTTAGACTTACAAAGTGATGCCCAAGAAGCGTTAGCAGTAAGAAAGCAGTAAAGAAAGCCTTCAAAACGTGTTGGAGATTCAACATCATTAAAAAATTGCACGCATCCAATATTAGAGGACACTGCTTAGCCTGTATTGAAAATGTCTTAAATGTCTTATTTCGACTTTTATGCTGTAGAAAACGGTACCTTAAAAGGCTCAGTATTTAGTCCTACCTTATTCCTAGTTGCCATAAACAACATAATAAACAAATAACATAAAACTCTCAATGCTCGCCGCTATGCCGACAATTTAGTGGTGTATATCAAAGGATCACAAAAAGAATCTATGTGCAGAATAGTACAGCACTACTCCCTTCACAACGGCATCATTCCCTTCCAAAACGTCGTGAAATTCTTTGGTATGTGGCTGGATTAAAAACTTTCTAAAAAAAAAAGCAGATACAACACTTGGCGCTATCATGCAACAAAAGACTCAATTTGCTTAAAACCGTATCAAATTGTTTCTGGGGTTCCGACCTCTCTACACTACTGTTTGTTTATAAAACACTAATTAGATCCAAAGTCGATTACGGTTCAATTGTTGATGCTTCCACAACCAAGAGTACCCTTAAACCGTTAGATACAATTCACAATGCCGCACTTCGGATCCCTCTCGAAGCTATCCACACTTCACCCATAGAAAGCTTATATTCCGAAACTGAAATATTCCATCATTGTAGTATACGCGGGCACTTTAAACACTTTCACGCGCTTCTGTAGCTGCTAATAAGGATCATCCACTCTTCAAAAACACTTTTTCTAAAAATAATCTTGACTTTCTCTTTAATAAAACTCGTACTGGAGAACCTTATTATACAGGAGTAAGATCAATCAACATCCAAAATCCGACTCCGTGGTTAATAATCCCAAATTGCAATACCTCTCTAATAGAGTTCTTCAAAAAATGTAATAACAACATACTAATCCAAAACAAACTAAACGAGATTCTTGAACGAGACTACCTTAACTGTACAAACATCTTTACCGATGCCTCTAAATATAATGATGGCATTGGTTGTGCATGTGTTACTCCAACGTCTACTTTTAAATTTAAACTACCGCCTATCTCAAGTGTCAGTCCTCAGCTGAACTGTTTGCTTTGTACCGTGCCCTAAAACATGCAAACCTCTCAAGAATTTCAAAACCCCTGTTTCTCACCAATTCGCTCAGCTCTCTTCTTGCAAGTGGCCAAGCCAGTTTAGTCCTTGTGACTTTACAAATCTAACGATATCTGCGCTCTGCAGTAATTTATCCAGCTCTGTATTAATTCATTTTTATTCTTCATGAACCATCGCTATTTTTCATCGTTATTATTACTATATATATTATAATATATAGCATCGTTTGTTATGTGTTAAAAATAGGTGCTTTTAAAAACATTTGGATAAACTGAATAATGTTCAATAAGATCTGTTTCGGAGGAAATCAATTTACCATCTTCCAAAATAACATATTTTTCTTTGTTAAATCATGATATCATTATTAAAATATATAATGTTATCATTATTAAATATTGCCAAGATAATTTTATGTGTTAAAATTACAAAAGATGTCATTCAACAGAAAATATAATTCAACTTGTTTTATAAAAGATATATATGTGAACAAAATAACTACCAAAATTCAATAAATTTAAATTAACTTCAAAATTTTATTTAGGATTAAATATTATAATAACATAATTGTATCATCTCTTTATAATTACTAGAATTAAATTAGCTAAATTATATAAAAACACTTAAAATTAATAGTCTTTCCTATACAACTACATTCAAATGTTGCGTGAAGAAGCGGTCTTGACTACGTCATGCGCGACGCGAACCGATTTTGGAACATTATGTATCATACCTATAGTACACGGTTTATTCAAACAGTTCTAACGCGCCTACGTGTAGGACACACACACACACGCGCAGTGATCAACCCTGCCCCTAGGAACATGTGTATACCAATGTAAGAATGGGATCCACATGTCCGAAGATCAAACCGGTCACACCTCGCTAATCGAAGTGGTACCTATCTGACCCCCAGGCTTTTCCACCACCCCTCCTCATCGTGTGACTTACGTGAGGAGGCTTATGATCTGAAATTTACTTAAGATGCCCTGGGTAATAGGACATCCTCGGTTTTTAGTGAATGTGGTTATGCCACCTAACTGTAGGGGTAGCCACATCTAGGCTTTTCTCCCTATTTACTTTACTGACTCTATTGATTTTACTCTAGCTTTACGTCGGGACTTAAGTCCCTAAAAAAAAAAGAAAAAAGAGCGTGTGTTCCGACCATAGAGTCATCAGCCTGAGCTGATGACTCTATGTCCGAAAAAGAGTGTGTGCTCGGTCACTCAGCCGCCGATTTGGCATAATAAATTTTGTTCTCCTCGCCGGCTGAGCACCCGAGAGGGGTCCGGCCACCAAGCCCATGTATGCCGCACATGACCTCAGTGCTCGGATTTCGCGAGTAGATCTTTCATTTGATCTGCCTTAAGGGCCTAGTCCGCGGAGCGGTATATAGAAGGCCTTCTATATTTGCTATGTAAGGTAAATTTACGTTAAACGGTTTAATGAAAAGTATAAATATATCAATATGAATTTACGTTATTTAATCGGAAAACATTTTTTTTTTTTTATATTTATTTTTATTTTTTTTTGTGGACTTCCTTGTGGCTTCGGGACTATAAAATGCCTGGGCAACAATTCTTTCCTTTTTTCCTTAATCCTATTTGTGTGCGTGTATTGGGGTGTGCATTCCCAAGTGTATAATGCTCTCACACACCCCGGTGTATATTGGACTTATAATTACCTAAAAACCTAAAAAGAAAAGCGTACCCTCTCGCCAGAGTTTTTTTGGTGTGTTTACTGATTGACTGTATTTCTTTGTTTGTTCTTCTTGCAACCATCTCATTCTTTATTTATTCGTTAGGGTTCTCCCTATATCGAGCTATCTGCTGTTTTGGTCTTCTGTGTACCGTCCTTATGTTTTCATTGTAGTTAGTCAGCTCTCTTAACATTCTGCTTGGGTGGTTTCTTAGTCCGTTGAAAATTTCATATGCTCTCTCGTCTAGCGTGCGTAGGATTCTTGTTTGTCCTGAGTCTCTATATACGTATCTCAAGGGTACGTACCTTGGTATCTTAAGGGCATCTCTGACTATTTGATTCTGAGTGGTCTGTATCTTTTTCCTGTTTGTTTTACAGGTGTGTCCCCACGCTGCGGATGCATATGTTAGGACTGGCAGGATAATACTATTCGCAACCCTGATTTTGGTTTTAAATCGTAGTTTACTTTTCCTTCCAATAAGTGTTGAGAGCTGACTTTTCACCGCTTTGGCTTTGCGTATTTGCTGATTGATGTGCTCAGTGAACGTTAGCTTCTTGTCTAGATGTATCCCTAGGTATTTAGCCTGGTTGGTCCAGTCTACTGGGGTGTTTTCGATTGTAATTTCGCGATTTGGTACACTTCTTCTGTGACTAAACATTACAGCCTGTGTTTTGTCTGGATTTAGGGCTATTTTCCATTTTAGGCACCATCTTTGGAATCTGTTTAGTGCTCTTTGCAGATGATTAGCTGCATGATCCGGGTTTCTCCAGTTAACAGCTATTGCTGTGTCGTCAGCGTAAAGACTCAACAGAGAGCCTGACTCTTTTGGCGTGTCGGCCGTACAGATGGTGTACAGGTAAGGCGACAGCACCGCTCCCTGAGGCACACCCGCCTCCAGGGTCCCGACTTCGGATAGGGTTGCCCCTATTCGAACTCTAAACCTTCTGTTGGCAAGATATGACGCAAGAAGGCATGTCATCGCCTCACTGTAACCAAATTCATTCATTTTATAGATGAGTCCATGGTGCCAGACTCTGTCGAAGGCTTTGCTAACGTCCAGAAAAGCTGTAGCTGTCTACATTTTTTCATTAAATCCTTTGGTGATAAATTCTGTAAGTCGTAGTACCTGTAATTTACAGGAGTGTTCGCTTCTGAACCCGAATTGAGCCTCTGGTATGGTTCCTAGCATTTGTGATTCTTCATTGAGTCTTCTTAGTATGACTCTTTCCGCTATCTTGCTTATAGATGATAATAAGCTGATAGGTCTGTAATTTTGCGAAAATGTGCCGTTTTTACCAGGTTTTGCATTCATTATTACGTGTGCCTCTTTCCACCTATGTGGGAAATATCGTAGTTTTAGCATGCTGTTTATTATGTTAGTGATATAAACAATAGCTTTTGTTGGTAGATTTTTCAGCGCCCTGTTTGTGATGTTGTCGGGTCCTGGGGCTTTTTTGGCATTTGTAATTTTTATAAGTTCCTTTATTTCTTCGGGAGATGTATGTGTAATACCTATTCTGCCCTTTTTCCTTCTAAGTCTTCTCGCTGCTCTTTCTACCTCTTCTTCAAAGTCTATGTCATCGTCGGGGTGTTCGTTGTTTCTACACGCCCTTTCTAATTCGTCCTTCATGACTTCGGCTTTGTCGATTTCCGTATGGACAATCCCGTTTACTCCGTGTAGGGGAGGTATGGGTTTCTTGTCCTTTCGGAGGATTTTAGATAACTTCCAGAAGGAGGATTTGTTAGGATTTAGTTCATCGATATAGGAGTCCCAGCTTTCATTTCTATGATTTTGAAGTTGTTTTTTCACTTCCCTGTCTAGCTCATTTGCAATCCTTTTGTCTTCTACCGTTCTTGTGCGGTAGGCTCTTCTTCTTTTCCGGTTTTTCTCTTTAATTAGGTTTTGAAGTTCTATACTTATATCCCTGAATCTTCCTTTTTGTCTTGTGCTTGTTTCGGTTTTGGAGCTGGCATCGGTAGCATTGTTTATTGCTTGTTCCAGTGTTATTACACTATCTTCTAGTTCTGTAATATTATTAATTGTTGGGATGTTACCGATGTTCTCGCTCACAATTCTTCTGAAGTTTGGCCAACTTGTCTGCTTTCTGTTGTGGGGCTGCAAATAGTTCAATTCTAATGCACCCAGGGTCAGGACGATTAGGTTATGTGTCGAATCGCCTTCATTTAGAGAGTGTATCTCGTATTGTTGACCCACGTTGTGTAGGATTGCAATGTCAAGATACGTAGGGAGTTCTCCGTGGAAACATGTCGGTTCTGTTGGTCCGATGACATGTGTGTTCGGTCTGTTCTCGAGATGGTTGCAGAGATATCTTCCGTTTCGGTTGGTCGTCCTGTCAAACCAATTCGGAGATCTAGCATTTAGGTCTCCAATAATTATAGTTGGCTCTTCTGAGTTCAGTATTAGGCTCAAATCTTCGTTAAAAATCGGATCATGTGGTCTGACGTAAGCTGACACTATTTTTAGTGTTTCGTTGTTGGCCTTAAGTCGAATAACTGTGGCTTCCATTGTCACCAGTCCGTCTGGTGTTGGGATGTGCTCGTGTTCGAGTCTCTTTTTGACTAATATAGCTGTTCCTCCTGATAATGCTCTATGATCCGTTCTATAGATATCGTAGCCTGGAAATTTTGTTTTTTTCCTTTCCACTAGTTTGGTTTCTTGAAGGGCTACAATATCGAGCTCTAATCGGTTTATTATTTCATCCAGAAGGTTGATCTTTTTGAATATTCCGCCGGAATTCCATGACCCAATGCATAGATCTTCGTTTTGGTTTGCTAACATTTTCGGACGGCTTCTCCAAATGCAGTCATCATTTTTGTTGCTTTGTCCATTATGGACATCATTTCCATCATTTTGTTATTATACTCTGTATGGAAGTTTGCGATTAGGGTAGCTGCGCCCTGTACCGACACTTCTTGTGGTTGTGCTGGAGCTTCTGTGGTGGTTTCAGCGGATTTTTTCGCTGCCTGTGCGTAGCTGACTCCTTTGTTGATTGGAGCGCTGTTTATGGGTCTTCCTACCGGTCTTGTTGGGGCAGACGTTTTCTTTTTGGGGGCCTTAGAGCATCTTCTATAATTTGCTGTGTGCGCTTCACCACAGTTTGCAGATATTTTTTTGGTCTTAAGATCATAACACGGACTTTGTGGTGTGTTTTAGATAAACGATAAAGTACCTTCGGTATAATTACTGGACAGCATACTCTCAATAACTTTGTGGTATTAATTACTGGATTCCACGGGTTTAAACGTTCTGTTTTGCTCAAAACTCGGAAGTGATTTAGTGCCAATTTGTTTCAAGGTTATATTTAATACAGTGTCTGCAGAAAGTAAAGTCTTGGATGTATTTTATTTAAATTTGGACATACCAGGAACTTGGCAAGTATTTTCTAATTTTACTGCATGCGAAACTATTCGTATAATTTTTACTATACACAAAATAGAGACTTATAGAGACAGTGATGAAAATTTCATGCCGACAAATAATTTTGAGTATTCGAAATATTACGTCCCACTTCTTTTAACACGTCCTGTAAATACATATTATATTTGCCTTTGATACAGTAACATTCAATATTATTACTAAACATAAAATACAGTAAATTAAATATTTTTACTTTTCAAGCGATCAGAATTAAATATTAACGCCCCACTGTTTGAGGTCCACTGATCATGTCTTAATTGCATATCGGCCGTCATAGGGTAAAAGGACTTTAGCATATTTAATATAATAAAATACGATATTGACACAATGCAGCTTAATATTTTGTTTTTTTTTGCATTATTGTTGCGCTGTTGATGTCTCTCAAGAAAATATTTTGTACCGTTTCGATAACTCTGACACTAGCGCTAATTTTTTTCTGACTATTAAAACCATTGACATTTAATTGCCATTTGTAAGCCGAAGCCTAGCCTAGGAGCCGAAGGGGGTTGAGTATGCACTTTTTATATCCCTTATGCACTATGCATATTCTCTCGGTACCTTGACGTTTCTTTATGTTTTTTGGTGAGTAGATTCGATTTTTCGAGGGTACCAGGCTAAAAAGCCGTCAGATAATTTGTTATTAACAATTTAATTCTTTAAATTGTATCTCCTAAACCTAAACTATTAAAGATATTTAATTTTAATAAAATCAAAGTAAAATCACAAAATTGTAAAAATTATTTATTATTTAAAACATTGGACGCGTTTCGACATCTCTGTCATTTTCAGCTATAAAAGGAGAAGGTAAGTAAATTTGAAATGCACAAGAATACACAACTTTAAGAATGAATTAGTGAACAGAAGATTATTAAATATACAAATTTGCTACTTACGGAGTACAGTTGAAGGAAATAGGCTAGGTTATCAGCAGCGCCACAGGAGATAGTTGATAAAAAGACTCCAAAAGCCCAATTGCTCTCTTCTGGGTGCAATTTTGAAGAGATAGGATGGGACTAGAATTTGTGACATGTATTAGTATTGTCGTACCTACTGTCAATCAATACAGAAACTATTTGGCGATACAATCGGTAATTACTCTTTAAAGGGGTATGGAGATATATGTCAAATCTAATAGATGTTAACGATTTATGAGATAACTCCAAAAGCTGTTAAAACCTAGGTGGTTTCCGAAAGAGAATTTACTTGTAGACTTAGATAGGCAACCAACCTTACTTTTGAATTTGAATTGAAGGCGAAAGTGTAGCAATGATTGGAAGTCTTCCTTCTGAAAATTAAACAGGGTGAGTAAAGATGTACGACAATATGGATATGTTATGGGAATTAACCTTTTTTTCAAACTATTGCGTACTCCTGCACATCCCACGATAGAACTACTTATAATGAGTCTGGTAACAAGATCACTGTTCGTGCAATATACTAGAAGCATACATATAATAGTAAGAAATTAAAAGTAAAACTCACCTGATTAAATGACACATGGGTCGAGAATCTAGTAAAGTAAGTTCAGTTGAATTATTGCATTGAATTAACTTAAAAGTTTATATCGATGGAAATGGAAGGCTCTGATGGCAGAAGCTGTTTATTCAAAACTGTTTTAAGATCATTTGATTCAGCTCTACCCATTTCATAAGAATCCCAAATATCCAGTCTATTACTCTTTTGGCATGTGTGTAAGAGTTTTACATCTAGAAGAGAATAGGAGTGGTTTGTTAACAGAATGTGGTTGCAGATATCAGATTTAGTATTGTAGGTGTCTGTATTTTTGTATTTATTAATTAATTATAGATGTTCTGAAATGCGGGTCTCTGTTCTCCTGCCACATTGGCCAATGTAAACTGCTTTATAAGAAGGACAATAAAACTTATAAACTCCAGAATTGTGTAGCATAGATACTTCATCTTTTTTATTTAATTTTAGCAAAATGAACATTGTCCCTGTTAAAAATATGAAAAAAAATGTTGTGTGGTAAATTTTGATCCAATTGTTAGAACTGGAGTTATAACAAATTTCGTGAAAAACCATTTTAAAATGGGCAATTGATGAGGCTTTTTTAAGTATAACTCACCATTCGTACGTGCGATTTCAAAACGTCCCACTCATTTTAAAATTAATTGTTTAAGCTTTAGAACAAACTTTGCAAAATTATCTTTATTATTAAAAAAGTTATGATAATTCAACATTAAAATTTCACTAAAAAGTTTAAATTTTCACTTTGTTAACTGTTTTAATGTTAATTTTTGATCAACTTATGGAACTTGTAATAACGCGGTCTGAGGCGCACGGTCAGCTCGCAGCGAATAAAATCAAATACATACGTAAAATCTATACAGATTTAGAGATGCATATTCTTCTTCTTGTGGTGCCTATCCGTTACGGCTGTTGGCTACTAGCATGGCAATTCTAATTTTATTGACCGCAGCTCGAAATAGTCCTGAAGTGGTAAAGGAAAACCATTTTCGTAAGTTCTGGAGCCAAGATATTCTTCTTCTTCCTGGTCCCGTCTTTCCGTAGACCCTTCCCTGTAATATAAATTGCAGCAGGTTATATCTATGATCGTTTCGCATTATATGTCCAAGATATTCTAGCTTCCGCTGTTTCACTGTGGATATAATTTCACATGCTTTATCCATCCGACGTAAAACCTCAATATTTGTTATTTGGTCCACCCAAGGGATCCTCGGTAACCGTCTATAATACCACATCTCAAACGCCTTGAGTTTTCCCATGGATGCTTCGGTTAGTGTCCATGATTCAACCCCATAGAGCATCACTGTAAACACGTAGCATCTCAATAAACGGATTTTCGTTTTTAAGGGTAGGTCGTGGCTCTTGAATATCTTGCTCATTCTGACAAATGATGACCTGGCTTTTTCAATTCTTTGTTTTATCTCAACTAAGTGGTTCAGTGGTACCAGTTATTCACTAGGTGGAATATGCTTCTTACTGATGACCATGTACTTTGTTTTCTTAATATTAAAATCAAGCCCGTATTCTTGACTAATTCTCCACAATTGCGTTACTAGGGTCTGTAAACCTTCTAAACTGTTTGCAAAGAGGATGGTGTCGTCTGCATATCTGATTTTATTCAGGCGCTCACCATTTATGATGCATATTACTTTACCATTATGAACAAAAAAGTTTTAGGAATTTTTGGTTAAAATATTCGTTAAAAAGTGGTGAAATGATTTGGCTATAAGAGTTTTAAACAAGAAGTCGTAAACGTTGTAAGTTTGGTTAACGAAAGTTATAGTACAATTTAAGACAAATATTTTAAGTTTAGGTAAATGTTCCTATGTTAATTTTTTGCTGTCATATTGAAAATTCATTAACGTGCGCGGTTTACGCGCGTCCGCACTCACTGCGAGCTGACCGTGTGCTTCAGGGCGCGTTATTAAAAATTCCATATCATGGTCAAAAATTAGCACAGAAACAACCGACGCTTAAAATGTTCGTTTTGAGTTATTCTATAACTTATATTAGCCAGAGTTTCAAAGTTTATTGCTTAATTTTGTTTAAGTCTCTTATACACAAATTAATTCGCAGTTTTTAAGTGAAATTTTTAATATTGTTACATTATAACTTTTTCTTTAATAAAGATAAATTAGTTTTAATAAAAATAAAGTTTTTTTTAAACTAATCATTTACCTTCACTATAACTGATTTTAAAAGTTAATCGCACGTACGGAAGCTGACTGATACTGAACGGCGAACACTCCATCAACACAGGTCACAAATTTGACTATACAATGTTGAAATCCCACAAACAGCAACTAATTATAAAAACAAGCTGTTTCTGGAAATGTAATAAATTACAAAGCAGATACGAATCAATCAGGTAATCAGCATCTAAAGCAATATTCTACAATTCATTTAAGTGAAAATTAATTTGCAGTATGTTTGTCTTACTCTTTATTATAATAAATTTGTAGTTCAGGCGAAATATTAAGTGACTAGAAAATAGAATTGTTTTAATTCTAGACCTGCAGAACCTGACATTATGAAAGAAAATTATTAGTATATATATATATATATATATATATATATATATATATACATATATCTATATATAATACATAGTTCTAAAGCAGGCCCTTTAGAAGACACAGCTTGAAAATTGCTCTCCATTGTTTATTTCTAACAACTTTCTCTTTCAGGTTTTTTTCGGCTTTTTCTAACCATTTCTTTCTTGGTCGACCTACTTTTATTTGTGACCCATTTTTGTATTAATTTATTAACATTTTTGGTATTCTTTCTTTTTTCTTTTTTAACGTCTTAACCAACTTAGTCTTAAAGCTTTTACAACTTTTGATATCACAGGCTCTTTAAAAAGATTCATGATGTCGGCATTGGTTCTGCTTCTGTATACCTCTGCTTCTTCATTACCCTGAAATTTTTTCTCGATATTTTTCTTTCCCATATATCTTTTTTTTTCTTGCGTTTGGTTTAGCATCCATGTTTCGCTTGGGCGATTTATCCTTTTTGAGTAAAACTCCTGCTTTGTGACAAAAACACATTAAAAAAATTTGGTTTTAATCCGGATAACGGAACCCGACCATTTGTTGAAGATAAAGCAGCAGATAGAATGAGGGAAATGAAATGTCAGCCTGTAAAATGATTCCTCTAAGGTGACAATTGACATATGTCATTAGAAAATTAAGACTATATTTTCAATTATCTTAATAATAGACAATAATCATAATTTTCTAATGACATATGTCAATTTTCTACTTTAAAGAATCATTTTAAAAAGCTGACATTCGATTTCCCTCTTTCTGTCTGCTGCTTTAACTCAAACAAATGGTCGACTTCTGACACCCGTACCATAACCAAAGTTTTTTTAACGTGTTTTTTGTGGAGTCCAGTATACAGTACATTTTGTGTTTTTTTCAATGTAACATTATAAACATAAAACCAGCTTAAAAAGAAAATTTTTGTATTCTTTTTTCTTCAGATGAGATCTGTCTTAGTAGTGGTACTTTAAAACCTTGACGTATTGTAGCATAGCTCTAAAGATGGCTTTGTAAGCTGAAAGCGCTCAGCTTGGAAATATATTGTTTACACACTTCAAAAATACTTTTCGTTTTCATTTTTTGATTTGTCAAGTGTGTACAAAAATAAATCAGTCTTTTTATTTACTTTTTTTTTATGATTTTTATCCCCAATTTCCAGTCTACTTTTGACAATTACTATATTTATTTGTATTTTCTTGTTTTCCTTTTTATTTTTTTTGACGTGACAACCTCTTAAATTAGGTTGTGGCTCGGAGTCACTCATGAAAAAGTGTAACGCCCACTCACGTCTGTTACGATGAGTCACCGAACGAGAGAGAGGCCCGCCGGACCGGCGAATGCCTTGCGTCTCTCTCCCACTCAAACATGATCGGTCCGCTGCGCGCGCAGCACTAGAGAATTAGGCGCGTTGAATCGGTGCGTGCTTGTGTCTCTGTCTTTCTCGAGCGTTCTTGGCGTTGGAAAACCGAGAAAGCGTCGTAATACAAGTTCACACGTGTGGTTAAAGTATCGTCAGCTGTGTCATTTCATATTTCTCCTATCATCGTCCTATCCTCAACAAAATCACTCACATAGAAATTAGTTAAGTTTAAATTTACATGTACAATGTTTTAGTAAACAAAATATATTTCTATAGTTAAAATTTGTGCAATTCTTATTTTCATTCAATTCCTTGTTCCTATTGTGCAATTTAATAATATTCATATCAATAAATATTCTACCGAGAAAAATACGTTGTCACGTAAAATCTTCGCCCGTAAAACCGACTTTACAGGCAACCGATTTTTTTTTAGTATTTTGTTTTCTTTTCTTAGTTTCAGCAATAAATTGAATTTATCGTGTTACTGTTCTTCTCTTTTATTTGGTGTTCTTAGTGTCATGTTAAACCTTTTAAACATATCTTCTTCTCCTCTTTGTTTACTTCCGTTGGAAGAGTACTTTTCTGGGTCCGAATGCATTTTAAAATATTCCTAAAAAGTTTTAGTAACAGTTCTTTTTATATTGTACCTTAAAATTACACGGCGTTAAGAGCCGTGCCATTCTTTAAAGACCTGACCTGCTATTCTCAGTGTTGTTGGAGTTTATTAAAGTTTAAAACTTTGAATTTAACTATTATTTTGGGACGTTAGCCTCTACCTCTAACTTTTTTAATACTTTAAATCTGTTCCAGTTTTAATGACTGTTTCGATTTTAACGGCTTAGGTTAGGCATATGATATTTTAATCGTACTTAACAGTAATATATATTTTTTTAATCTTTGTTTCTTCCTCTTTCGATGCACTTAATTCATTTATTTTCACTCCACTCCACTATGTCTAAAATAATTTTTGGTCGTGATAGTTACAAAATTGAGTAATATTACGGAGCTATTCTAAAGCACGTTTACCTAAAGCACTGTTGATAGAGGTATGTTCTTTAAAATTTAAAAGACGCCAAATTATCTCAATAAAAGAAATGACCGCACCCGGTTACCTTCGACATGGATACCTCCGACAAAGAAAATGTCGTCTGCTCCACCCACCAATCAAAATCCGGCCGTTAGAAATGTTTGCGCTAACGCCTTTCCTAATTATAAATAAAAACTAGTAAGTTTACTTGATTATATACATATAAGCAGTTTACACTGATTGTAAATCAAAACTGCCAACGAAACCAAGATTTCGCTTGTAGCTTATCCACAGTTGACACCACAGCAACCTCTTACATTTTACTTTGGGCCATGGGCCTATCTAAGAAGATTTTTAAGGGATCGGCGGGGTAACTGCTGCAGTAGTGCATTGATAAGTGATCATTGTAGTAGCGTCTGGTGGCTTGGAAGACTGAGACCTCGGAAGTACTGAAGCCTGTTGAGTTTAATATTAATTCTTGTAATAGTATAGATACATATATATATATATATATATATATATATATATATATATATATATATATATATATATATATACATATATATATATATATATATATATATATATATATATATATATATATATATATATATATATATATATTACAAACATAACTATTACAAATTACAGAATAAAACTTATTTTGTATCTTACACTAATTGAAGTTAGTTGTCATGGTGTTTAGAACATGGAATGAACAACTCATCTGACGCTTATAAATAATGTCGAAAACTATTCAAAATTGTTTTAAAAAACGTTTTTTTACATACTAAAATATAAAAAAACATACTAAAAACACTTACAAATACATATTTCAAAACATTTAAATTACATTATGTTATACGTATTCTTATTAGAAACAAACAATTGGTTGTAAATTCATTAAAATGATAACATTGTTAAGGTAATAGTATACCTGATAGGCGCTTAAATTTCTGAAAAAGCAAAAGGACTTAGTTTATGAATTAGAAAAGATGTTATATATCACACATATAATAAAACTTATATTGTTGACGATAAATTGCCTTTATTAGTAGATTTGTAGTTATCTAAAGTTAACAATAATGAGTATAAACTGCTTAAATTGTTAGTATTTGTCTTTTTATTAATGGTTTCTTTCTCTTGAAAAAAGAAAGCTATCCCGAGAAATAATCTTTTTGAATAATT
Source organism: Diabrotica undecimpunctata (assembly GCF_040954645.1). Lineage (NCBI taxonomy): Eukaryota > Metazoa > Arthropoda > Insecta > Coleoptera > Chrysomelidae > Diabrotica > Diabrotica undecimpunctata. Next base: position 86,582,288 of record NC_092807.1, on the reverse strand, counting down.
ACTCTCCGTGGATAGGATTTTTACATTCAGAAAATCAAAAGAGTGCCATGTTATGTTAGCATATGTGGCTATGGAACATCTATCAGGGTGTAACCTAATGCCAAACGGTTAAAAACTTTTTGGAAGGTGTGACTTGTATAAGAACCTTCACAGCCTAACCTACTAAGTTTCTATACAACAACACTTTTATCTTAGTTTGGTACTTTGTCTGTCAATGACTTATACAAAGATCCCACAACTAGAGTGCTTTTAAAAGCAATTTTTACATTTGGTAAGTACCTATTGAGCACAAATTGTGGTCAGTTTGGGAGAGACATCCTTAATAAATGGAAATGATACAAAAGAGATTTTAGGAATATTGTTAGTCAGTGAATGGGAATCAGAGCTAACTTTCATAGCACCTATATTTTGGGGAGGGTTCAGTTGTGTGCTGAGTATAATAGAGGATGTGTTGAAGATGATTTTTTGATGTTGAGATTATTCTATCTAAAAACAGGGTCAGCTAGTTTACAAACTATTTTTCACTAGATTAACTTTCATGCTTAACTTGTGGTAAGAATGGTAGTTGAGGTATCTCCAAGAGTTACACTTTTTTCCATACCAATAAATTGTAATGATATTAACCAGTTCTCTGGTGAACATTGTGTTAAGAAAAGAAACAAATTGGTTTTGATCCTCTTTTTCAAGAAAAACTGAATGTGAAGGTCATAGCTAAGAGCTCAGTCTCTAAACCTAGTGGACACGACAGAATAATGTCATCAACATTATTTTTAATAAAAGGAACGTTAAAAGGAAAAACTTAAAGAATAATATCCAACAGATCGTCCATTACATGTGAAGGCAGAATTGGAGAGATACCGGCTCCCATAGGAGTGCCAAAAAGTTGTTTATAATATTTTTTCTTAAAAGAAAAACAAGTTGAATTAAACAAGAACTTAATTAAGATATCATCTCAATAATGATATCATAATCAAAGCAACATACTGCAGATATTTTATTCCAGTGGTTATGAATAGATTGTAGAGCGGCATTTAAGAACATTACTGAAGTGGGAGACCACATTCGAAATCCCTCACAGATTATCAGATATTGATTTCATATCATTATTTATTTCGGATCCTAATTGTAGAAATATTGCAACTGCCAGATCGATTAACATAATCACTAATAACTCGTTTAAACGTAGGAGTTCCCCTTCTCTCCTCCAAAGTCTCTTTGAAGAAACTAAACGTTTTCTCAAATCCCACCCTGAGTTAGTTAGTGACTAAATCTGACAATACTAGTATTATTATTATTACTTAAGTAATATACGTTCTATATTACGCAGCAGTGTAATAGAAGCAAAGAGATGCGTATCTAATGCCCTTCTGACATGATGTTATGTTTGATTTTTCAACATCAATTCATACTCTTACACAAATTCCTTATGGCAATGTCACTTTAGTGAGTTCATGTCTGTGTAGCTCATCTGTTTGAGTAATCAGTAAATACCATATTATAATTACTGTATTAAGAAAAACTATTCAAGATCTAAATCTCAGTTGCAAAATTTGTAGATAAATGTAATTTTATATAGCTAACAATACAGTTTATTTTCTATTTATTTGTATTTTACATCTATGCTTACATAAAACGTATACTATGTAAAAAGATAAAATATTATAATTGTTTATATCCTCCCCTGAAAGCAGTATTATCTGGGGAGCTGTCTTTATTTGGCGCAGGGGAAATTATAAGTGAAAACAATTCGTATTGCGACATATCTGCGATACATATTGCCAGTACTAGAATATTGAATCGATCAAATATTAAATTACATTTCCCACGAACACGCTTTATATCAAATCAGATAAATTTTTTATTTTGTCTTTATGTTATCTAATAAATTCCTCAGTTGTTATATGCATGATAATGTTCTGTGTATAGTAAAAAATTTATAAAAAATAGGAAAAAACTTATTTTACACTGCAAAAAGACGTTCTCCAATATAACAAAAAATATTTTGAAGTAATGCCATCTCTTAGGGCAAAACGTTACAGAAGCAAACAGAGCCTTAGTTCGGATTTCGGGGTAAGGACTATTTGAAGAAAACACCTTTAAAGGTTTTTCGGCGATGACGATTATGAGAAAACTCTTTTAAAGTAGTAGAATGAGGAACGTGATAACATTGAATCTGAACACGATACATGTTTGGAATTTTCGGGATCTGACGAGCCTGCAGATTGTGATGAATTAGCAGTTAGTGATGGTAGTAAAACGTATGTTTATTGTTAAATTTTACAGAAGTAATCCCTTCATCTAAAACACTATAATATTGTCATAAAAGTACCCATTCTAAAAACAAAAGCAAAAATACTGGGCTACAATACCCTTTTTTGTTTGGAATATGTTGTTCAGTAACAACATTCTAGAACATATTGAGCAGAATACAAACATAAAATTACGAGCAATACGTGAGAAATATTCTGCTTAGTGTTATGAATAAAGCTTAAATACCGCCATCATTTCTGCCCAACAAAAACAGACCTGAAAGGTCAACAATTTATTGATTTAAGGAATAATGTACCTTAATTGCTCATGTATGGAAAGTGCAAAATGCTACAGTACTTATATCTTCAATGCATAATAGACGTTATAGTGAGGTCTCTACTTATAAACCAGAAATTATTTCTTATTATAATGAGAATAAGAGAGGTGTAGATTCCTTAGATGATAAATGCTTCAAAAACATTTCAAGTCGCCGAACCCGAAGATGGCCCTTACCAATTTTTTTCCGGGTATTGGACATTTCTCTAGCAAATTTATACATTCTACCTCAGTGCTATAAAAACAATCCAATAATCAAAGAAAAAAAGTTTTTTTGTTTTGGAGTTGGCTAGTGCAAGATCACATAAAAAGACGAATGATAATGACGAACATTCCACGTCAATTACGTATTACAATAATTAGCCAAATACTGTTGGAAGTGCATCTTATAATCTTTTTAGTTCTCTGCAAATTATTGTTTTTTACCACATGGTCTTTTGCTGTTCTAAGTTTGAGCTAATTTGTAAACTGTTTTTAGTTCCAATAATTGTTTATACAACATATTCTTATAATGTTCATTGTCGTAAGCCTTTTTACATATTTAAAATCATTGACTGCTATATATCTTTTTGAGGTAACACACTTATAATAACTTTTCTATGGATGTTTGGTTTTTCATATTGTTCTCTTTAGATGTACTGATGATGCTTTCTAATTAGAAAGTGAAACGTCTTCAATAAATAGATGAAGTAGCCTCCTTCTTTGCCTTTTTTTTCTCCACTTTGACCGAAAAACCCAGCACTCTTCGAGTGTTCCTTAATTTATAATGGATTGAAAGTCGTACTTCTTTTCTCGATGCTTTATATATATATATATATATATATATATATATATATATATATATATATATATATATATATATATATATATATATATATTATATATATATATATATATATATATATAAATATTTATATATATATATATATATATATATATATATATAGTGTCCAATTAAGATGGAAAGTTATGTGGAGATTAATGTTGGATCAGTGATTTATTTGCTGTATAAAAATCCTGTAGCATTAGCTTGGTTGTTACCATATATTGTGATTTATTTATACCACCTTTGTCTGATTGTAGAATGTATAGATCTGGATTTGATTTCAAAAAGTTCCGTGTTTTTAAAACAACATGTTGAAGTTGTTTGGTTTGTTCACTGTAGTGTGGTATACATAATTGGTTATGATATTGGTTGCCGTAGCTCGTATTACATCCTTTGATTCATTTAACCAATGTTTATTTATTAGGTACTTTACGTTATGTTATATTCTTGTCCTTAAATATTATGTTTATAAGGAATTAAGCCACAAATAATTATAATAAAAATTACATTTTTGACTTCACTGTGACGATTAGATTTCCACTTTAGAAGTCATTTTCAAAAAATATTATTTTAAAAATTATGCAAAAACTCTAACCAAGTTATTAAGCAGGGTTATGTTTTTCACAACTAATGAATGACTTACTTCGCTTACTTGACCTACTCCATCTTGTAAGTAACAGCCAACTTTTTTTTTTGATACTAATTTCTTAGTGTTTTATGATAAATATTATCTACAAATGGTTGGAACATTTATGGGTTCCTCGATTTTTTTGATCCTAGTTTATTTTTGTTCATGATAACTTAATTGATGACTATTAAGGTTATTGGATTTTCACACCTTTTATTAAGCGCTATGACCGGATGACCTATTCTTCGCACTATCACTGGATAGGACTTGGGTCATCCTAACAGTGTTCAACAATTTTGATCCTTATTTACAATTCACTTGTAAATTAGATGATTCCAACACTATAAACGTACTGTTTCTGGATATGCATATGTATAGGAGGACAAATAACACCTTAGTTACAAATCGGTACAGGAAACCTATGGCTTTCAACAGATTTCTCAACTACCGTTCTTGTAATTCATTTAAATCTAAAATCAACCTTATTCAAGCCATTTACTTAAAAGAAAACTTTTACCCTTTCTTCTTAATTATTAATAAGTATATTTCTTTGATAAGTCCTAGTGTTACTATAAATTATTTACCCAATGGTGCCCAATTAAGGTCGTTTTCCAATAGCACTGTTAATAATACAGTTCTGCAGACTAAAAGACATGGGACTCCTTTGACTTTGTCAATATTTCAATATTCGTCCTTTCCATACTTCTCTTAAGTTACAGACAAACTTATTAACGTATTTTAAACTATTCAGAAATATACCAGTTAAGTTACCAATAAAATCGGTCAGGAACTTATTTTCCAAACCCACCTTTGTCCCCTCTTAAACAAATTAATGTTTTTTACCACATTTCCCGTGCTGAATGTAATTGATGTTCCATATATCAAACTGGACGGTCACTTAGGGGTAGATTAACCTCCCACTGTAGTGATATCAACTTATCTAAGCACACTTGTGCTCTGGCATAACATGCTATCACTTCTAAATGTAAGGTTAATTATGAAGAGGTAAAAATTCTTTATAACGAAAAAAATTCTACCAAAAGACAGTTTTTGGAAATATAACACCCTAATGCACTTAACAAGAGAACTGACATTAGTAACTTAAGTAAAATGTATCACTCCTTAATGTTGCAGAATGTTAATAAGAGCCTTGATTTGTCTTACAGTTTTGATCAGCTTACTTATTAACAATTTTAACCAAATAAACAAATAAATTAATTAATGAATATAATAAATAAATCAATCAATAATATACTTCTAAATTCCATTTACATATTCCTTATTTTGATAAGTTTATTAAATAATGCTACCTAAAGTTAAATATATATCATCGTATTATCAATTATTAAACAATATTAAAGCTATTTTGGAATTTTGTTGGTCCTCCTAATTGGAAAGTTTTTCTGTTACATACACTTCTATATTTTTTAAAACACGTATTGTATTGTTATCTACATGGTATTTAAGCTAAGCTATTTCTTTCACTAGCATATTAATTATCTTTTGTACGGTAAACCACGTGCAATTTTTTTGTCTCTATGGATGTTTGCTTATTTAACCAATTTGTAGAGGAATTAATGATGTATATGAATTAATACACGAAACCTTTTCAATGAAAGGATGAAGTAGCTGATATCCTTTCTTTTATTCTCCAACTTTTACCGGGAACCCTCCATTATCGTAGTGAACTACTATATATATATATATATATATATATATATATATATATATATATATATATATATATAATATTACAAATTATACAATTTATATTTGTTGAAACTTTTTTTTCTACGATTTAGTATCGACATAATAATTCTTCGAAACATCAAATAAAATATTCACTAAAAAAATTAAAATATACAAAACTAGATCCTTTGTGCAATTTAATTTTCATTAACAATAATTTCGATGATGGTGATGACAGTGCTGGCATCCGTGGCTATATCCAGGATGTCCGCATGATGGTAGTGGTCCAGGCCACACAGTTGGTGGTGGAAATGGTGGAACTCCAGAAGGAGGGCCATAATTTACTGGTACAGGAACTGGTACTGGAATTATTGGAGGAGGTGGTGGTCCGTGGGTGTGATGGTGTTGATGGTCATGATGGTCGTGGTGATGTGACATTTTGAACAAATAAAAAATTGCCTATAAAAAAATATCGATTTATAAAAAATCTAATACACTAAAATAGTAAGACTCTGCAGAGTAGTTTATAAATTTTCAAATAGTCAATATTATGTAAACTAATACTAATACTAATACTTAAAACTAATGTCAGGATAATCGAACATGAAATATACATCATAAACAGAGACTTCGACAGATCACAGATATGCACTATATATACAACACAAAATACATAAACACTTAATAAAATAAACGTTTAGTACACAAAACAAATAACACAAAATAATCATAATTTGAAATCCTGAGAGCACAAACACCACCCTCAGATTTTTTGAACTAAAAGTATAGCTTTAGCTTACAAGATCGAAGCGAAGTAAGTCAATACTCAGTTTTAAAAAGTGGAAATCGAAATGCCAAACATTATTAGTTACAAATGTAATTTTCATTACAATCAATTGTGGCTAATTCTCTTATAAACATAATATTTAACTTATATATGACACAATAATATAGTTTCAGAACCTCAATAAATTTTATTTTCAGTTGGCCAACTGGGCTCTGATTGGACTTTGTATGACTTAAAAAATGAAGCACTTTCACTCAAAAAAGTTATAATCATCGGTATAACCAAAAGAATAATCATAACTTGAGGCAAACAAACTGCTGGGGGGAAAAATAAAATCATATATAAACAGAGGTTTTGTACAGGAATGGTAACTTCTAAAAAATTTTTAAGTTTGCTTCAACCAAAGAAAAAACTAAGAATTAACCGGAATTGACAATGAAGCATGTTGTTAAGAAGAAAAAACTGGACAGCTTATCAACATTTTTAGTTAGTTTATCAGGCAAAGAGTGGGTATTAGATGAGTTATCTTAGTTAGATCTCATTTTGAAAGATCAGTATCATCAAAATATAATTGAAAAAGACCAGACCTGCGATCAATGCGAAGATGGAGTATAATGTTGCTGTATTATGGAGGACAAAATACATTTCATATGATTTTTTATTCTGTTGATTTCCAAACACGCAGAAATTCATTTTTTGCATTATCTGCGTTAATGCAGATATCTGCAATAATGCAGAAATGCATTATTGCATTTTTGAAATGTAATATCTGGTAGTTGAAGTAATTCAAATAATAAACCGACGATAGACGAAGAATTTAACATCACATAGACACTTATTTGTTACAAGATACAAATGTAAGAAATTGTAATTATTGTAGTTAATAAAAGTATTATAAAGTGTTCAATAATTGGCAAATTCATATCTATCATTTAATATATACACACATGTCCAAAAGTTTGGAATACGTACAAATAATATATATACGCCTATGGTGGTTTTAAAACTGTTGTTGATATTCATTCTAGAAGGTTTTTTAAATAAAAATGATAAAAAATTTGAATCGTTTCTATATGATTTTGGTCACATTCAACTGATGAGCGTATTCACACATTATTTCAGTCTTCGTTTAAATTTGAATTGAGCCGTTAAAAAATGACTAAAAACGTGATATCTCATTTTGACAGATCCAGAGTAATGGCTTTGTTACAACAGGACTTTAGTCAAAGTTATATCGCGAATATTGCTGATGTCAATCAGAGTGCTGTATCGAAAATTAAAAAAAAAAAATCCAAGATACAAATCACGTCAAGGATTGTCCCAGAAGTGGTAGAAATCGATGCACAACAGCAGCACAAGACCGGCAAATAACATTTATAGCTCGTAGAAATCGTCTGGAATCTACAAGTGGTATATTTAGAGAAATTTCTAGGCTTCAAGGACTGAATATTTCACGGAAAACAATAATACGCAGACTAAATGCAATAAATTTGTCTCGTAGAAGACCGCTACATGTTCCTCAACTAACCTACCAACACAAAATAGTAAGATTGCAATGGGCTAGAGAAATGGTGCATCATGATCCTAACGTGATGTTCTCTGAGGAGTTAAAAATTGACTTGTTATCTGATTCGCGAAGAACACTGGTTTGGAGGGCCCAGGATGACAAGCCCCACTAAAAACAGCTACACCGCGTGTCCCATTTGAAGGTGGCAGTATTAATGTTTGGGGTGGTATTATGAGTGATACACGGACGTCACTGCTGGTTCTGAAGAGAAGAGTCACTGGTGCTGTATACATCAAGGAAGTTTTAAATCCTGTCGTACATCTATTCCGAGGAGCAGTAGGTGATGAATTTGTGTTTATGCATTACAACGCACTTCCTCATCGAACATCAGGAGTACACAATTTTCTTTTTTCAGTACAGATTTTTCTGAATAAGAAAAATTTTCCTTGATGTTCTTATTCAGAAAAATTTACCTCACAGTTTTTCCTATTCCATGTACCGGAAACCCACTCATACAAACCGCTATCTCAATGCCCAGTCACATCATCACCCCGCCCAACTTAATTAAGTCATCAACACTCTTATTTCCCGTTCCATAAGACTTAGCGACAACAATCACAGGTCATCCGAAATCAATTCAATAAGACAAACACTCCTACAAAACGGCTACCACAAAACCCAAATCAATAGAAGCATTCAAAAACTTCTAAACCCCATTCCATCCAAAAAAGAAACCTTGCCGCCGGATCAACCCAAAATCTTTCTACCTTTTATTAAAGGTGTCACTGACAAGATCAGTAGAACTCTTATCCCTCTTAATATTAAAACCATCTTCACCACTCACTCCAAATTGTCCAATCTCGTTAGATCCGTAAAAGACCAAATCCCCAATGAAGACCATGGTGTCTACGAGATACCTTGTTCCAGTTGCCCACGTACATACGTAGGACAGACAAACCGACGAATCCATAACCGTATTTACGAACATTCTCTATCAGTCAAACATTCCGATACCACTTCAGCCCTAGCCCAACATCATATTCAGACAGGCCACAAAATAGATTTCGAAAAAGCAAAAACCATCGCTCCCATCCGCTCATTAAAAGCGAGAATCATTCGTGAAGCTATCGAAATCGAAAAACGGCCTCACAGCTTGAACACGCGCGATGACGCGAAACGATTGCCGGCAACATGGCGACCCCTTCTTCAGCGACCTCCCGCCCACACCGCTCAGGCCACGTCAGTTCAGACCACGTCAGCGAATACCGTTCCCGCGCATACAGCGAGTATAAAAGCAGCCACACAGGGTAAGACCGGTTGTCACTCGACACTGGGGAGTAGGCAGATTGAGACCTCAGTGCCGAGAGACAGTTCTTGCACTTTAGAACACGATACTGGTACGTCTCGAGTGAGGGGAGTAGGCAGATTGAGACCCCGAACTCGAACCGAACCGTATCCCTCTTGATAATGGCTCCAAAATGGGTGCCGAAACGTCGAGTTTTAAATTCTCAACGCGGTTCTTCCCGAGAACTCAGTAATTTTCATATATATATATATATATATATATATATATATATATATATATATATATATATATATATATATATATACAGGGTGGTCCTTAAGTAATTGTACAAAAAGAAACAGTAGATTCTATACTTAACAGTATACAGTACACCATATACAGGGTGTTATAGTGCAAATTTAAAATTTTATTTTCCGCTATTGCTTTTATGTTTGTAAACATTTATGTATAAACAACTCAACAGTTTTCGAGATAATCGCATTTTACAAGTCAGCTGCATAGTTTTGATTTAAGGCAATTACTCCAGGCAACGAAGGAAAAATAAACAAAAACAGTAATAATTTTAAATTTTGGTATAAAATACCCTTAACTAAAGTTAATAGTTACCGAAACATTAAATAAGATAAATATATCAGCAGGATAATTAATGATAGGATTTGACAAAATAACAGAATAATAGGATTTTACATTAAACATTTTACGTTTTATGTAAAGTCATAATCAAAACATTTTGTTTACAAACCAAATTAAGAAAGAGTTAAACTAAATAACATAACTTTTTGTCAAAGTAAATGTTCGATATATGTCCACTATTTTCTTTAATTCATTTGTCAATATATTCCATAAAGGATCGTCTCATATTAAATAGCATCATTGGTTCTAAAGAGACTGCTAAAGTATTTATTTCTTTCCATAGTGGGTCACAAATGTTTATGCTATTCTTATAGAGACATTGTTTTAATGCGGCCCATATAAAAAATCAAGCGGATTAAATTCTGGGCTACCTGGTGGCTATAATGTATAATGTATGAATATATTCTTTTGAATACATATTCAAATTTTATGGTATATTATGGAACTACATCTTATTTGTCGCAGAGGTTAAATAATGTATTAAACTGTGATGTATCTCGTTCATTGGTTACTTATATACACACGGAATAACCTATCGATGGCATTGCTTATTTATATGATTACGTTACATCTTACGAGTAAGTATAATTACATCTTAAACAAATGGACTATTATGATTTACTAACGAACTAATATTTTGCTAAACTAATTTGCCTCTGTGTTAACTATATTTATAACAATATCGATTATTAGGCCAACGATGATGTTTTTTTTAAAAATGCTGAGTCTAAGGTAAAATTTGTAGCAAAAGTATTATGAAACAAGACACAAATATGTGTTATTCAATACTTGTGCTCTCGTTTCTAATTCTGCTAATAAAAATGGGTAAACAATTTACGTAATAAATAAAAGTACTCTTTTGGTATTTTTTATGAATTAAATAATTATATCAATATCTCACTTACCAAGGAATATGACTACCACGACCAATCAAACGTTCAGAAAAGTTGTATTTAAGTATGTTTTCACTGCCCTCTCTCTAGAATGTGGTGTTGTACCATCTTACATAAACCACATTTTTTGGGTTTTCAGCATTTTACTAATGCAGAAAAAGTAATGCAACGCCAGTACTTACAAAAACTTAAGAAGCGACAGAAAAGGAAAATTGTAAACATGATAGCCAACGTCTGAATACGGAGATGAAGAATCTTTTCTCCAATAAGACATTCATCTTCTTCTTCTTAAAGTGCCCTCTCCTCAATGAAGGTTGGCTATTACAATTTTAAAATCTTCTCTATCTTCAGCTGTTCTTATTAACTGTTCAAAATTTAGCCCTGTCCATTGTCGGATTTTTCTGAGTCACGATAGTCTTTTCCTTCATAATCTTCTCTTTCCCCCGATTTTTCCTTTCACTATAAGTTGGGCATATTGGTACTATTACGGTACTTTTTAAGGTTTTTCTAACTTTTATTGTGTTAAAAAGTTCTCTTTCCTTGCCTATTCTATGCAGCACTTCTTCGTTTGAGGTATGCGATGTCCATGAAATTTTGAGCATTCTCCGGTAGATCCACATTTCAGACATTTATCAGACATAAGAAATAATTTTGTGATATAACATTATCATCTTTGAGTTGTTTTAATAAGAATAAACTATGAATTATGCTTATCTACAGGTATTCAGTGCTTTACCGCACAAATATCACAGCTAAGAATTATTATGCATCATCATCATCATCATCATTGGCTTTTACAACTCTTCGTAAGTTTTTGCCGCGTTTACTACTGCCTTCCATTGATTCCGATCCTGTGCTATTATTTCCCATGACCTTACTTCCATCTTCTCAAGGTCTTCCCTGACTGCGTCTTTCCACCTTTTTCTAGGCCTTCCTGTCGATCTTCTACAATCTGGTCTTTCCCAAAACACATTGCTAATTAGTCTGTCGTCATTACTCCGTACCACGTGGCCTGCCCATCTTAATCTATTGGCTTTTATGTATCTTACGATATTTCCTTTCCCGAAGAGAGTCTCTATTTCATTGTTGTATCTGCTCCTCCATTCATTTGCCACGCTGTCCCTGCAAGGACCATATATAATTCGCAGTATTTTGCGTTCCCATACTAATAGCTTATTGATTTCTTTCTTTCTCAATGTCCATGTTTCACTTCCATATGTCACTGCTGGTCGTATTATGGTTTTGTACATTTGAATTATTATGCAGCTGACTTATAAAATGTGATTATCTCGAAAATGTTTAAATTTTGAGGTTACTAACAAGTATACCTGTTCTTTGTAAAAGTAATGTATCTTTAATATTTTTTAACACAAATAGAGCTAACTTAAAGAGCAAAAAAGTTAAGCGCAAATTTATGTGGCATATGTGGCGCCCTCTATCAGTTACATTAAAGTATGTATAAAATTATAACTTATACTCAAAAGCATTCAATTGTAAATTTTTGTCTAAAAATATTTACAAACGTAAAAGTTATAGCAAAAAATAAAATTTTTAATTTTTACTTTAACACCCTGTATCTTTCTTAATATCAACATTTTATTAAAATAAGTTGGCTTAAATCGTAATGTTTTAAAGTGCAGATCTGTGGATTCTATTTGTACAATTACTTAAGGACCACCCTGTATATATATATATATATATATATATATATATATATATATATATATATATATATATATATATATATATATATATATATATATATATATATATATATATATATATCTTTTTCTTTTTGGGTGTGGTACTCAATAAAAAATAAAGCTTTGCTAAGGCGTACTATTTATTCTGCATCCAAGCTTTCGGTGGTTTTTTGCCACCTTTCTACAAAGAAAATTACTATGTTGTAACAATTTGAATGATGTAATAAAAAAGCTATAAAAACCTATCTTTCGTCAATTTTATATTTAAATTAGTCCATCTATCAGATATTGGTCAAAAGTCAAAACATAATATCACTGCGGTATTTTGCAGGAGCAGACTTTCTAATTGCAGGTTGTTAATTTTTTTCATTTTTCAGGAAATGAATAAAACTGCCACTCAATTATTAATGAAGTTAAAAAAAATCACAAAATATGAGAAAATGTACTCCCTTTAATTTGCGCTATTAACAGCAAGCTTTGTTAGTTTAAAAAAAATTTATTTATAAACAAAATGCCATTTGATTGTCCTTAAAGAGCCAAATGTAGTTTAATTGTCCCTATATGAATGAAATAAAATGAAATAAAAATATTAACACTGAGAATGCATTTCTTCATATATATCTATAATATATATCTATAATATATATATATATATATATATATATATATATATATATATATATATATATATATATATATACCTATATATATATATATATATATATATATATATATATATATATATATATTAATAAAGCTTATTTAATAGATAGTATCTGGTTTTGTTATTTAATCAACAATATATAATACTTTTATTAACTACAATAACATTATAACATTGTTTGGCGCAAACAGAAAATTATGTTTGGCGCAAATTAATTGGACCGTCTACCAATCCGTGATTAATAATTAGTTATCCACTAAAATCTCTTTTATAATATATCTTTTTTGAATTTATCTTTTCAAGTGTGTGTTGACGAAATAATTGATGAAGTTATATTGCCGTTAATTCAATTTAAATCCTTGTCAAAATGGTTCGCGCAAAGTGTTTATCTTGAGTTAGGAAATTTTGTTGTTTTGACCTATAACAAAGAATTTTCTCAACATAAAATTGTTCAAAATTTAATTATTTTTCAAAGAACTGTGAAAAATGTTGAAATAAAAGTTAAAATTAGTGATCTTAAATATTTAAACTTTTTGTCGTTTTGCCTAAAATTCCATTTTAGGCAAAACAACCACTTTACAACAACCAATTACAAAGAAACAAAAGCAAACAGATACTATTGGCAATAGAACACCGAAACTGGGAGCACTAGCGTCAATAATATTCAGTTATTTTTAGTGATGAATCTAAGTATCAGGTATATGTTGATGATACACAGAGTAGACATATTCAAATGTCAGGGGAAGAGTATCACAAATATTGCTTCAGAAGAAAGATTTATTTCCCGATATGTGTGATGAGCTGGAGTCGTATGTCCTGTCAAAAAGATGATCATCCGCTTCTAATTGATGGCACTGGCAATGCTAGGAAGTACAAAAGTATTATACGAATAGAATTATTGACCTCCATTAATCAAATCCAACTACCAAATAAAAGATTTGTATTTCAACAAGACGGCGCAGTCTGCCATACAGCGAAATCTGTAATAACATTTTTGCAGGAACTAAATATTCCTTTTTTAAAATGGCCTTCAAGGAATACTTACCTAATATTTATCGAGACTTTTTGTCATTAGATGAAAAATGCACTTCGAATTACACTAGTTCGGACAATTCCTGGATTAAACGGTAAATCAGCAAATTTGGAATAACTTTTAAGCAGATTACTGCCAAATATTAGTAGAAGATTGACGCTTAGTCAGTGGTAACACTGACTGAATATTGAGTCTAATTGACTTACTTTAATCACTACTTTTTCTTATTGTTTATTTTATAATTATCATTGGTAAAAAAGTATTCTTAATTAATTGGCAAAACCACATAGTATTAAAAAATAATCTTAATGGAATCAGTTTAATTTAAAACAGTTAAATAAATTCTACTTCAGAAAAATCAAATCGTGCTGATTAGTGGTTCTGGTCCAATTCATATGCATCTGGGCTTTTTTCATAACAGCTGGTTAGTTGTAAAAACGTTTTTGCCAAATAAGCAACGCCTCGGCAATCCAGGAAAAAGAATACGAAAAGCTTCCCCTGTTAATTTGTTTTATGATAGTAGCTTTAATAAACTTACCTTATAAAACGTTGATAATGTATCACAACTGAAATATGTATAATAATAAGTGTTAGAATTACTAATACTCCCTACTTATTATTTATATCCTCAACTGAAATTTAATCTTATCTAATGTTAAATGTAATAGTAAATTCTGACAACTATAGGCTTATTATCTATGTAATTATAGATCTGGTGATGTTAAAAACTGAAATGATGTCATTTTGATTTGTTTTGTTAGGTTATTTTGTATGAATAATTACTTACTATAAATTCGTGATTTAGAAAACTTCGTAAAAAATCTCTTATTTAAATTATTTATTGAAAGTACAATTGTTTCAAAAAGGCAGATTAAATACTCATTGATATTTAACAAACATGATATATAAAAAAAACAGTACAGTCACACCCATTTGAGTCAAGAACCGTCTTCTTCTTCTTGATGTGCCCATCCGTTGCGAATCTGGCGATCATCATGGCAATCTTTATCTTATCTGTAGTACAGATGTTGTATTGAACCAGATTCTAAGGTTCTTTAACCAAGATGTTCTTCTTCTTCCTGGACCTCGTTTTTCAAATATTTTTCCTTGCAGGATGGCTTAAGGGAGGATTCACGTCGCATAATATGTCCGAACGACTGTAACTTTCGAAATTTGATGGTGGTCAGTACCTCTCGGTTCTTATTCATTCTTCTGAGGACCTCTTCATTTGTGACTCGGTTAGTCCACGGGATCTTAAGCATTTTCCGATATAGCCACATCTCAAATGCTTCCAGTTTTCTGCACATATCTTGGTTTAAGGTCCACGATTCAACACCATACAAAAGGACAGAGAAGACGTAGCATCGCAGCATCCTTACTTTTGTATCAAGAGAGAGGTTGTGACTCTTGAAGAAGGCCCCCATCCGATTAAAGGTGAATCTAGCTTTTCCGATGCGTGCTTTAATCTCCTGGTTGTTGGTCCATTTTTCATTTATTATCGTGCCGAGGTAGTTGTAGTGCGTCACTCATTCTACAGGGGTTTGATTGACGTAGAGTTGAACTTCTGTTATTCTGTTATTGCTAATTATCATAAGCTTTGTCTTCCTTATGTTTATATTGAGTCCATATTGTTGACTGTAATACGTGATTTTGTTCATAAGAACTTGTAGGTCTTCTAAGTTGTCCGCAAATACTATGGTGTCATCTGCATATCTGTTGTTTATCCGGTAACCATTTAGTAGAATACCTTTTTCAGTTTCGTGCAAAGCTTCGATAAATATTCTTTCAGAGTACAGACTGAAGATTAAAGGAGACAAAATACAGCTTTGCCTCACTCCACGCATGATTTTTACAGTCAGTGAGTTCACCTTCAACTCTGAGATTTGCTGTTAGAGACTTCTAATTATTTTCAGATCTTGGTTGTTAATTCCTGTTTCTTTTAGTATTTGCATCATCTTGGCGTGTTGTACTCAATCAAACGCTTTCTCGTAATCAACCAGACATGCGTATACGTCGCAGTTGACGTCTCTGCATCTCTGGAATAAGACTTGTACTGTGACCAAAGCCTTTCTAGGACCAACAGCGTTTGTGAACCCGAAATGGTTGGGGGAAATTTGACTTTCACTCAGCTTGTAGATTCTCTTATGAATTATCTTTAGGAGTAATTTTAGGAGATGACTCATGAGGCTTATAGTACGGTAATCTTCGCATTTTTAGCTCCTGTTTTTTTTTTGAAAGTGCAATAAACTCAGATTTTAGCCATTCTGTGGGTATTTCTCCAGATTTGTATATTATGTTGTTGAATATCTTTGCTATTATTGCTATTGATTCGTTGTCCATTAGTTTGAGTAGTTCTGCTTGGATATTATCAGTGTCCGCCGCTTTGCCATCGTGTAACTGTGTTATTGCGGAGTAAACTTCCTGCTGTAATATTCTTGGTCCATCATTTACCTCTTCTTCTAGCTCAAAGGTGTTTGGTCTTCAAATAGTTTTTCTAGATATTCTTTCCAAGTTCTTATTTTACTCTGTTTGTCCAAGATGATGTTTCCCTCAGAATCAGTTATATTTTTCTTTTCCGTCTTCGTCTTAGTTTCCCTGTGTGTTCTTTAACTTTCCTATGTACATTGTGACTATCGTACTGCAAAGTCTCAAGTTCTTCGCATCTTTCCCTTGCTTTTTTTCTTTCGCTTCTCTAATTTTTAAATATAAGGTTGAATGCTCGAATAAATGAACTTTGATCAGATAAAAGGCATATATCGAACACAGTTTAATTTAATCTTGCCCAAGTACTTTCGATCCCTAGATCATCTTCAGGGGCATCTGAAATAAGCCAAGAAACGTTTTTTTTATAACCAAAGAAATTGATTAACTTCGATAAAAACTCGAAGTATATGGTTGATAAAGAGTTTTTATGTGATTAACGTTTATAGACTTACTTCGTCAATTGCGGCCTATCCGACAAGAACAAAATGTCATAAACATATAAATGTACATCACACTACACTACAAAAGGACAAACAAACACTTTAAAATTATTTAAGAAAGGCTACATTACTTGCAGAAGCCGGAGACAGAATGGCTCCCGATCTAACGGAAATGTTGAGGTAACATGTGACAAATGACAGCTTGGATGAGCAGTCACAATCATAGATATGTGATCTGATCTTTTTACAATTCTATGAAACTAAGTATTGACCAAAAGTTCAACTGACACTACTATAGGAGGTCACTGATGAAATATAAAATTATATAGAATATTTTTTAAGTAGATTGAATAATCCAGATCTCACACTTAAAACTGTCTGTAATAATTAAGGTGTTAGTTTGAGAGCAACTGAAGTCGACGTAAAGTAAGAATGCAAGAAAAGGACTTAACAATATATTAGACAGTGGGTAGTTGACTACAATAAAATGATAGACCAAGCACTATCTGTAATGTAGAAAGGAAGAGATCTGACTATGTAATTAAAATACTAAAAATTGAAAATCAAAATTGAAAGCAAAGCATATAAATGGGGTTTCAATCCAAGTAGCTCAGTTGAACCCACAGTCAATGGTATAACTACAAAATTAATATGGATGTGCTCAGTGCAGGAAGTCTAAACAGTCGAGCTGGGTCCCCTACGAGGTGAAGCCGTAATAAAGTTTTTAAAAATAGGTTTAGTATAGGTTTAAATTTAGTACAATTTAAATTAATTTGAGTATTAAGACAGTGGGAGTTTTCATTTGTTTCCCTTGTAATCTCCAAATCTTCCAATAAATCCAACTCCATATAGTTTTTCTTTCTACTAATGTCATGTAAGATAGATGAACCAGTGTTGATGTTAAAATTGTGTTTACTGGATAATAAGTGTTAACCAAAACTTGAAGAGTTTGGTCTTTTCAAATGTTCTGAAACTCTAGTGGATAACTTTCTAATGATTCTACCTACATAAGAGGCATCACAATCATCACATTTTAATTTGTAAATACCACTTTTGTCAAGTGTGTTCATCCTATCTTTGGTGTTGATTAAGAAGGAACCTAAGGTGCTGTGTGACTTGAAGGAAATTTTAATGTTATCAATTGTAGAAGTAAAAAGTTTAGATATTTTATTGGAAATGCTGTTAATGTAAGTGAAGAAGAAATATCTGGTGTTATTTGAAGCAGTAGGTTGAAGAAAACATTGTGACGGATATGCAAGCTTTTCTGCAATTTTAAGTTTAGCTCTATTTAGAAGCTTATAGATAATGTAAGGATCATAACCATTATTGAAAGCAATTTGTTTAAGAGTATTAAGTTCTGAATTAAAATTATCATTAGAAAGTGGAAATTTGAGTAACCTATAAATGTAACTGTTGAAAGCAGCCATTTTATGTTGGGTTGGATGATTAGATGTATCATGTATAACATGATCTGTTTGGGTAGGTTTTCTGTAAATATTGTACTCTAAAGAATCTTTATTACGGGATATAGTCATATCCAAGAAGTTCAACTTTTTATCAGATTCTGGTTCCAGAGTAAAAGAGATGTTGGGATGGAGGTTATTAAGATCATCCAGAATCTGTAAAGCATCATCTTGGGTTCCCTGTATGAGAGCTATACAATCATCAACATACCTTTACCAAAAAACTATTTTGTTGTTGTTGTTAACAAACTTCTGTTCTAAGCTGTCTAAGAAAATGTCAGCTAGAAAAGGTGATAATGGAGATCCCATTGCTAAACCTGTTGGTTGTTTATATATTTTTTGATTGAATTGAAAGAAGTCCTGATCCAGACAGAATTTAAGTATAGTTAAGATAGCATCTTTGTCTTTTGCCGATATGTTGCAATTGTCTAGAAGATTGTGTACTAAAGGTAATGTTTCATCTCTTGGTACAGAAGTAAACAAATTGGAAACATCAAAAGAAACCAAATAAAAACCCTCTTCTATCCTAATGTTATTTAACCGTTCCATTAGATCTAAATAATTTTTAATGGAGAACTTAGGTTTAAAATTAGTGATAGACTGAATTGTGTTGTAAATAAACTCTGATAAAATAGAAACTGGAGTATTACAAAAACTTACTACAGGCCTTATAGGACAATTGTGTTTATGGATTTTAGGAAGTCCATATAAACTAGGTGTTATAGTATTAGATACAGTTAACTTTCTGTTGGTATATTTAGTAATAGTCTCAATAAACAATTTGACCATTGCTTTTGTTTTATTAATAAAGGTGTTAAGTGGATTTTTTTCCAAAACTACAAAACTGTTATCTGAAAGAAAAGATTCTACTTTCTCTATGTATTGAGTTTGTTCTAAGATTACAACACAATTACCCTTATCAGCCTTGCTGAGTACAAGAGAATCTCTATCAATTCTTTAGCCAATTTAATTGATTTTAGCAAATCCTTTTTTATTTTTTAAAAATATGGCGATTTCTATGAAAATTGCGTTTGTACTTACATTGTTGTTGTTGAAGTAAGCTAATGCAAGAGTTTCTCAAATATTGTTTAGTATCAGCATTGTTAGCCATACCTTCTATTAGAGTATCCAGCTCTAGTGCAAATCCTCCCAGCACTGACTCACTTAACCTAAAATTCTGACAAGAAAACTTAAGGCCTAATCCTAAAAAATACAGTTCATCCTCTGAAAAGTTGGTGTTACTTAGATTTTAGACTCTAGGATGAAATTGATGATCTGAAAACTTATGCATACGTGTTGAGGTGCTTCTCTGTTGTTTTTGCAAAATCAAACGGTTTAATTTGTTGGTAAGATTTCTCTTCTTGGTGGATTGTAAGCGGGAGACCTCATCTTCTATGTTTTTAAAGGAATCGTTGACAAGAAACCAAGGATGTTGTTGCAAAATTTGATCATAAGTAATTTTAAGATTGACGTTAATATGGTGAAGTTTGGTATAGTGCTTCTACATTTTGGAGAAAAAGATCCTAAAAAGAGAACTTAAGTGTGGATCTTTAATGGAGTGTTTGCCCTACTTGTGCATCCCCATACTTATGCCGTTAATCAAATCTTTGGTTCATCCGCCTTCGAGACCGATTTCACAACCTCAGGAAAAAAGAGTGCCCTACCACTTACCAACTCATCCGTCCGAAGCCGTTGATCAGTATGTGGGGAATTGCTTATACCGGAAATCGCTCGGTGAATGACTCGTCACTCTGAGTGACTCGCCACACTGAAGAGTATGAGGTAGAAGGAATTATAGTGACCCATGGTACATTGAATACACAAGGTATGATACATAATGTTCCAAAATCGGTTCGCTTTCGCGCATGACGTAGTCAAGAACGCTTATTCCCGCAACATTTGAATGTAGTTGTATAGGACTTTTAATTTTAAGTTTTTTTTTTATATAATTTGGCTAATTTAATTATAGTAATTATAAAGAGATAATAAAATTATGGTATTATAATATTTATCCTTTATAAAACATAGATATCCTCTATAAGACAAGTTTTAATTATCTTTTATTACACGTAGGTACAGGTTAATTAACTTATACTCCAGACTTCGATATTTCAGATGTTTAAAAAGATACAGAAAAGTGGTAATGGAGGTACACAAAATTTGTACGTATATATACCTACTGAACTAAACACAAAATCAAAATAAATAATGACAAAGTCAACTTTATTTATATCGAATGAGCTAGCTGGCCATCGAATATGAGTGTAGTGAGGACACACAATATTGCACAACATTTAAAATGACATTTTTGTATTATTCACACATAAAATTATCTTGGTATTGTTTATAATAACGATAACATTGTATATTTTAATAATGATAACATGGAATATGGATATTTTGGAAGATGCTAAATTGATTTCCTCCGAAACAGTTCTTATTGCAAATTGCATAGCAGGCTGAGGCTAGTTTCTTACTTAACAAATCGATATGAAAAAACCATTTAAGGTTTTATGACTAATAATTAATAAAAATCAAGATTTGGACTTACGTCGTTGACCTAGAAGTAAAGAAGCTGCTCAACATACGTTTTGGACTCTCTGTGTTCGCCTCTTTGTACGCGTTTCTTTTGGTTGGTTAAAAGGGTAGCCGATGTTGATTTAGGCAAATAAAGACTAGGTACTGCCTCAGGTTTGAGTTGTAGACCCTTTTTAGAAACGTAATTTAAAACTTCCTGTTGTAGATTTCTTTGGTAATCTTCAGTTTTAAAATGTGTATAACAAATTCTTGCAGTATTACAATTAAAATTATCCTTTCTACAATAAGATATAATCGACAGTTTTCTGGTCACACTATCTTTAGGAAATGTATGAAACCCAAAGATTTTATCTTTATTGTCACTATTGCAACAAGCAATTGCACAGCGTACTTTGAAAAAGGTACAAAACCAGATATACCATGGCAAATAAAAACTTTCAGTTTTACAAAAAAATACTATACAGTATAAATAAATAGTAACTAAATACCATTTGTATAAAGACACATATATATATATATAAGCATATATCTAAATTATTTTTCTATTATAAAATAGATGACTCAGTCAGTATTGAGATACTTTAAAATATATTTATTATCTCATAACTTGCAATAGTCACCATTGATAACCGATATATTTGTAGAACTTTTGTTTGTATACAAGCTTTCTGTCTTGCCGGTGTAAAGTCGTCTGAAGTCGATATTTATTGTGCTTTGCGTTTGAACTAATTTGTGTTTTATTTTCATAATATTATATTGTTTGATAAGTAAATTTTGCATATAATAATCGGTAGGTTATAGTAATGTGTATATTTTTTATTTTACTAAATTTCATTATAACTCATCTAAAATACCATATTGAATTGTAAAACAGATTTTTCTCTATTGTACTCTATTTTGTTTTTATTTCAGTAAAACTGCTTGGAAGTGAGTGACAGTGAATCAGAATAAGCAAATCTACTACTATTTACCTATTCACAGTATTTCCTCTGCAGAAAATTTTTAAATTTCAAGGGATTTGCATACAAAAAGAGTACTTATATTATTAGTGTATGTATGAAAACAAAAATAAATATTTCGCCTGAATCTCTAGGAGAAGTAAAGGTTTTACGCTACTGAAAATATATTTTTTATTCAATTATAACCAAAACAAAACATTTAAAAAAAATTAGATCACTTTTTAACCATAATTTCAAAATTAATGTGTACGTTAAGCTGTAATAATGAGTTCGAGGTGGTTCAGGCGATCTTAACTACGTCACACTCCTGGGCCAGCTGTCAAATGTCATGGGCAATATCATACCTTGTGTATTCATTGTACCATGATAGTGACCCGTCTGCCCTCGAAAACCCAATAGCCATTCGGGGTCAAAAGAAATAAGAGTTAGCCAAGAGAGGCTGATAGGAAAGATTAAAGACATATCACTCAAGACAAGTTGAAAAGAAATAATTTGTGAAGGCCCTTATGATGCGCCAAAATCGAAATAACGCAGATATATCGCGAACTATAGGAGTCTGTAATAAAATCTATAAAATATATTCCAGAATTATTATCAATACGTTGAAAAATATTAAACAAGCTATAATGACTATTATCTCCTTATTCTTAGAAAAAGACCAACACGTTTTCGAAACACAAAATTTGCTAACCCCAATTGTTACGACAATTGTTATTAAGAAAATTTTAAACTAGAAACGCATATTCAATTTACAAATTTTGAAAAAGTATTTAATAGAGTTACAGCTCGTGTTATAAGCCAAAGCCTTTTTTTAAAACTATCTTTTTAAATCTTTGGTTCTTCCTGCCTTGGGCAACTAATCTCTACTATTAAATTCACATAAGTTTAAAGTCATCGAATAAGTTTATCGGGTATCCAAAGTTTGATCTTCCCTTGATTCGTTGTCCTACCAGTCCTCTTCAGTCAAAAAATTCAGTCTCTAACTGGTGCATCCACTTCTTGACTAATTATATGTTATACTCATTTAAAATATGCTACAGTCACCATGTTCATGACGTCACGGTAGCTTTATCAGGCTCTCTACAACTAAAAGTTTTAACGCCAGTGCCCCAGTCTTTGCTCTTTTAGTCCTTGTTTTTTAATTTCCTGAGCGTAACTCTAAGTATACGAACGTATCCACACTTTTCAACCCCAAATCAAAGTTCTCCAAATAGGATAATGTGATTGTGGAACTAGCATAGCTGATCTAAACCACATATTCTTCAACTATCCCTTAGATCTCAATATAAGCACGCGACTGCTACAAGAATTGCCAAAAATACGTTTAAATACTCCCTTATACGAAAATGTATTATTCGTGTAATTTAAGGATAATACAAGTATGTTTAAAATTAAAAAGTTTAAATTAAAAAAATTATCCATTGAATGGATATTTCCTGTGTATGTGTGCCTGTATGTTGCTCCCCTATCTCACCATGGTTTATGTTTTGTTCGATATAATGAAGTCGCCCTGATAAACCCTTAAGCGTAAAAAGTGTTTTTTCTGTATAATCATGTATGAATGAATACTGATATTTATATGTAATTACGTGCCTAAAGGTTCCAAAATAAAAAAGGAGGTAATTATCTATTAACTTTATAGTTAACATAACTCACTCAAGTTAAAATATTAAATATACCTCTTTTTTATTAACTACTTCGTAAACATTGCATTTAAAAAGATTAATTGATGTATTCATAGATATAGAAAAAAATATCAAAACAATCTACATATATTCAAACAAATAATAAAAAGGACTACTGAGTATAATATCTTTTCTACATCTTAATGTTTTGTCTATAGATTTCAAGAAAAAAAAACCCAACAATTTCTGCCATGCGAAATGCCATAAGAAATCAACGATATGTCAATCTAGTTTAAAAGATATCCTAGTAAAAAAACCTTAGAATACAGCTGCATAAACTCACAAAAGAAAGTGCGATACAAAGAGGAGTAGGACAAGGGGATATAATATCACCTGCACTCCTCACACTCACTCTCCAACTTTTAAAAAAAATTTGAATGGGACAACCTTGAAATAAACAAGGTAGTACATAGACTTAACAACCTTACGTTTGCTGATGAAGATATTTTATTCGTGAATGAAGACACATAAATAAATATAATGCTAAAATAATTACAGCAACAAGCAAGAAAAGGTATTAGAAATAAATACCACAAAGACACGGTATATAATCAAGCAACAAAACGAACACCTAACAATAAAAGCAAATGATCAAAAAGTGAATTGAATTTAACTTATATTGAATTGAATTTATATTTTATATATTTATATTATATATATAGATATATATATATATATATATACATATATATATATATATATATATATATATATATATATATATATATATATATATTTATATATATATATATATAAATATATATATATTTATATACATATATGTATATATATATACATCCCACTATCGTTTTAAGCTCTTTTCACGTTGCAGTCATTTAGCATCACCAAGAAATGCTATCATTTTCTATTTATAAGTCGTGTATGTTCGTTTAGTGCACCTTTGTAGGCTTGGCACCGTTGGCGGTTTTTCAATAATCCGATTTTTTTATAAATTAAATTTTTTACATCAAACCATCATTTTAACATTGGGAGGTAAAATTACTGTATTTGGTATCATTTTAAAGCCAATAGATGTTGCCAGTGTTAATACTTAAATAATATTTGAAAACATAAAAATATCGATCGGTTTTGGGTCAAGTTCAAATGAAGACATTGAAACTACCTGCCGACCGGCTGGGGTCAACCAACTAGTTTTTTTATATCAACGTTCAGTTGTTATATTTATTCAATTTAGATATTTTTTCCCAGAGAGTTGTGTAGAGGAATATTTTACATATTTTAATTTCCAAGCTGTTTAATCGAAGCTATCAGTGAATAGTTTAAGATAAATATTAGATTTTTATGGGATTAGGTCAAAAATATTGGTTGTGATTGGGATGAGAATCACATTTTTAATTATTTAATGTTTAAAATTTTGATTTCAATTCAGGAAATCGTTCTCAAAAAACGTTTTTTGTACAAAATGTGTATACACATTTTTACATAATTTGTACAATAAACAAGGTTAAATATTGGAAATCGTATCGTTAAATATTAGTTAATTAAAAATGTAATTTTCATCTCAATATCGACTAATAATTGTGGCATAATCACATAAAAAAATAATATTTGACTTTGACCATGCCATAAGAAAGTAGTTAACGGAACCTCGCTAAATAGTTTTAAAAAATCTTACAGAAATTTAAATTCTAAATAGTATGAGGGGTAGCCGACGAAAAATTCGTAAAGACGTACAGTTGATTTTGCTTTGTTTTCTTAAACAATCTTAAAAGGCAAAATAAAAAATTTTGCTTATAAAACGTTTTGTATACATTCTAAAGAAAAATAATTTAAATAAAAGTTGTAGACCATAAAAAGTTTTCTATGTAGAGAAATACCAAATCTAAATACATAAATAATTGAGATAATTCCAAAAAACCATAAACTCTAAGAGATTATATGTTTGTAGTAATTTATAAATGTTAATAACTTTGTTTTGTGACTAACGACAGATAATATAGCTACTTGAAATCATGGCAATTGATGAGTTATTAAAGTGTGCTAAATATCAAGCAGATCAAAAAATATTTTACAATTTATTCAATTTGTTTGTCACAGAAAGCAATTATTTAAACAACTGTACTTGTCCAAACTCGTATGACTATAAGTATTTTGTAACTTGCAATCGATTCTTTGCGCTTTCAGTTTTAGGGTATATTAAAAAAACTTTTAACATATTATTAAATTTTTTATTAAAAACCAGTTTGAATAGGGGACTTTTTAGTTTTTAGACCACTTAACGTTTTTTTAGTTTCTTTGAGAAGTGAGGATTCGCTTATTTCTTCATATGGGCTATGAACAATTGTCTAGTCAAGTCAACACTATTATAGTTACCTATACTTTTCCAGTAGTCATGCAGACGGTTCATTTTAATTGTCCCCATATGGAACATAAGCTCGAGAAAAGTCTTAAATTCTGTTTGTGTTGTCTCTTTCCATAACGCAATCCTCGATTTTTCTGAACGACTTTGTGCAAGTATTTTGTCAGTCACTTCCACCATTCATTTAATCCACATCGTCCTCGCCCGATGCTTCTAACAATGATTGTAATTCAGCAGTAGTCAATCTACGTTTATGTTCACATCTACCTTTTTTAGATGTCGAAGGCATATTATTTACATCCATTTCTTTATAAATACTATAACTCACTTTTACGGAGGTAATTAACAATAAAAACGTTCTACTGGAAACTATCAACTTACGACTTCCAATACTATAAGGCCACTTGAGCCACAATACGTTTTTACTCAATAATAGTTCCTGTATAAGTAAAATTGTTTTTTAATGTGCTTCATTGAAGCACACTAGATATATTTCAGTTTTGCCATCACATTCTTCAGAGTATGTTTTATCTTTTTTAACTTTTCTATCGGCCTTTCTACTAGTCATGCTTCTTCTTAAAACTTTGTAACATCTTGTACACTTTCTTCTCTTTGTATTATCTACATCGCTTTGCCTTAGATGGTATTTTTGGGTGTAACTGGTCATGAGGGTTACAACATTTCTTTATTTGTAAATGCCTTCGCCAACTCCAGTCTGAACTCAAGGATAGGTTGTCGCTTTTTTTACCTTTTCTATTATTTAGCAACTAAGCATTGACTACTGCGGTATTAAATATTAATTCCATTGCCATTTTCCGGTACCACTTCAGAATTTTGCGTATTGGGCTTTGGTAAGAAGCCACTTGATCACTAAAATCAACACTCTTTTTCACCAAGTTATAATCGAGAATAATTTGTGGTTTTAGTACTTGTGTATAATTTTTCTTTTTATTTGATTAAACCAAGATACAACTATTATGTTTAAATGTTGCAAGGATTAAAACTGGTCTTTTGTCGACCCATTTTATCACTCGTAAAATCAATAATGGGGTTAAATTTCATCGAGAGTAACTGGTTGCAACTTTTTTAATCGAGATTTTAGTTTTACATGTTTTTAGAGTAAAACATCTGCACATGAATAATTCGTTTCTTGAACAATGATTTCAATTCATCGACCAATATTCTAAAATAAGGTGTTATTACGTCGTCCAGAATATTATAAACTGGTTCTCTTTCATAAAGCATTGGAAATATGGTTTACACTCTATATTTAGAAAAATCTTTTACTGCAACTCTTGTTCGACCTAAACTAAATTAATACACAAAACAAATTAATCTATTTTTTTTATAGATATGCAGATTCCTGTCGGATTTTTATCAGTGCGGCATGAGTCACTGATGTCTCGTATATCCGGACCTCTAATCGCATTACAAACATAATTCTTAATTAGCAGTGCGGTACAAGATACATTTGTCGTATAATCTGAAAGCCGTAATAAGACCATAAGACCGTATGTTATAAATAAATATATTCCTAAAAGAATTATCTTGAAACATGAAATAAATACACTAAAAAAGTGCAATATTAAGTGTTATTTAAAAAATGGTATGTCATTCACGACGGGCGTACAGTTAAAAACAAAAGTTTTCAGTGTTCCATTTCTTGATTATTATTATCTGGCATTCTGAAAATGTTGACATTTTTTCCTGGTCTGATCTTACTCAACTAACGTCATCTTTCTTAATTTGTGGGTTGTATTGTTCAGGTCTCTTTAAGTGTTTTTGTTGGTATCCATACTGGATGATCTTCTTTAGACAATGTATTAATGTAGTGTTCATCTAACTCTTGCTCTTCATTTTTCGACTATTAGTTGTATAATATAATTCGGAGTGTTACTTGTGTTTTCTTGATTTGGAATTGTTAATCGTGTAGCTCCATATGAAATAGTAAAAGATGAAAACGGCAGCATATTCATGCATAAAAAACGGAAACGCGATAAAGATATCTGAAACAACTGTTTTATGTTATAAGAGATGAAATAGTCCGAAATTGCCAGGTGAACAGGGTACTATAAAGAGGAAGTAGAATTAGCTATGAAACAGCTTAAATGGGGAAAAGAAGTAAGCTTAGACCAAATACCAGCAGGAATTATTCAACTGGGGAAAAAATTAAACGGATAACAATATTCACTCTATTTACAGAAAAGGGGGTGACCCGCAAAAATTTTAAGAACTTCTTTAATAGCCTCCAGTCAACAATTTCCTAATCATGTTTAAAAAACGTACGGAATGCACTGTATATACTAACCCAAACCGTCAACATACTTGTTGTTGCAGTTATGTATTACGATCAACTTAAAGGTTATGCACGACTCCCCTTGCATAGGTATACAGGCATGCACCCGTGCGAGAGAAAAAAGATTTGTCATAACGTTACATTATGTCACATTTTAACGTTGAATATTTTATGGTCCCCTTTGGATTATAAAACGAATGATCGACTTTTTCTCGCACAGATCCCGCCTATATAACTTTACAAAGCGAGTCGTTTGCTGGGTATTAAAGAAACGTCTATGGCCATCATATAATTTGACGCTATTTCACGTTCTACGACGCATTCCACGTTTGACACACTGTCTTGTTTAGTTTTCTGTCATTTTATTTGTTAAATCCTATCTCATTCTCGTCACAGCGTCAAGGAGCAGTAAATGTGTGCAGTGAACGGGAGGAATATGTTTAACAGTGAACGTTGGAGATTTTTCGAGTCTTTCATATTTTCTTCTTTGAGTGCCTCTCCTATCGGAGATTGGATATCATTAGGGCGATTCTAATTTTATTTACTGCTGTTTTGAATAATTCACTCATCACTAACTCATCAGGTGGCCAAAGTGTTTAAGTTTTCTCTTTTTTGTATTCTACGTATTACCCCTTCATTTGTAATTTTATCCACTCAACTTATTGAGTGCTAGCACAACATGTCATAAACACAGGACATAAAATAGACTTAAATGGAACAACAATGCTAGCCAACATCGAAAATAAGGCCAAACGTGTAATCAGAGAAGCCATAGAGATCGAAAAACATCCGAAAAATTTAAACACCAGAGATGATGCCCAAAGACTCCCAAATACGTGGAAAACAATTCTGCAGAAAAACGTAAAAATTAAAATAGCGAAGAAGACCACGCCCACTCTGCGCACAGGACCAATGACAAGAAGCGCAACAAGATATTTAAACTCAGCGTGCAGCGACCGAGAAATCAGTTCGCCTGTAACATCAAGACGAAGCAGAATCTGACTTGACAATGGCAAGTGTGACCTTGCCGAAACGTCGTCAAAACAATGGTTTTTCTAAAAACCAAAAATATTTAACGCGGAGTCAAACCCGGAAAACAACTGAAACCATATATATATATATATATATATATATATATATATATATATATATATATATATATATATATATATATATATATATATATATATATATATATATATATATATATATATATATATATATATATATATATATACATA